>NC_133325.1:326053090-326653090 GCF_042186555.1 Aquarana catesbeiana
GCGTCGCCCCAGGCAGCGTCAGGTTAGCGCCAGTACCGCTAACACCCACGCACGCAGCATACGCCTCCCTTAGTGGTATAGTATCTGAACGGATCAATATCTGATCCGATCAGATCTATACTAGCGTCCCCAGCAGTTTAGGGTTCCCAAAAACGCGGTGTTAGCGGGATCAGCCCAGATACCGGCTAGCACCTGCGTTTTGCCCCTCCGCCCGGCCCAGCCCACCCAAGTGCAGTATCGATCGATCACTGTCACTTACAAAACACTAAATGCATAACTGCAGCATTCACAGAGTCAGGCCTGATCCCTGCGATCGCTAACAGTTTTTTTTGGTAGCGTTTTGGTGAACTGGCAAGCACCAGCGGCCTAGTACACCCGGTCGTAGTCAAACCAGCACTGCAGTAACACTTGGTGACGTGGCGAGTCCCATAAGTGCAGTTCAAGCTGGTGAGGTGGCAAGCACAAGTAGTGTCCCGCTGTCACCAAGAAGAAGACAAACACAGCCCCGTCGTGCCCATGGTGCCCTTCCTGCTGCATTCGCCAATCCTAATTGGGAACCCACCACTTCTGCACCGCCCGTACTTCCCCCCCATTCACATCCCCAACCAAATGCAGTCAGCTCCATGAGAGGCATTTTTATGTCCTCCCGAGTACCCCTACCCAGCGAACCCCCCCCCCCAAAAAAAGATGTCGTGTCTGTAGAAAGCGCGGATATAGGCGTGACATTCGCTATTATTGTCCCTCCTGTCCTGACAATCCTGGTCTTTGCATTTGTGAATGTTTTGAACGCTACCATTCACTAGTTGCGTATTAGCGTAGGGTACAGCATTGCACAGACTAGGACACACTTTCACAGGGTCTCCCAAGATGCCATCGCATTTTGAGAGACCCGAACCTGGAACCAGTTACAGTTATAAAAGTTAGTTACAAAAAAAAGTGTAAAAAAAAAAAAAAAATATATATAAAATTAAAAAAAATAGTTGTCGTTTTTATTGTTCTCTCTCTATTCTCTCTCTATTGTTCTGCTCTTTTTTTAATGTATTCTATTCTGCAATGTTTTATTGTTGTTATGTTTTATCATGTTTGCTTTTCAGGTATGCAATTTTTTTATACTTTACCGTTTACTGTGTTTTATTGTTAACCATTTTTTTGTCTTCAGGTACGCCATTCACGTCTTTGAGTGGTTATACCAGAATGATGCCTGCAGGTTTAGGTATCATCTTGGTATCATTCTTTTCAGCCAGCGGTCGGCTTTCATGTAAAAGCAATCCTAGCGGCTAATTAGCCTCTAGACTGCTTTTACAAGCAGTGGGAGGGAATGCCCCCCCCCCCCCCCCCCCCATCGTCTTCCGTGTTTTTCTCTGGCTCTCCTGTCTCAACAGGGAACCTGAGAATGCAGCCGGTGATTCAGCCAGCTGACCATAGAGCTGATCAGAGACCAGAGTGGCTCCAAACATCTCTATGGCCTAAGAAACCGGAAGCTACGAGCATTTCATGACTTGTCGCCGGATGTAAACAGCGCCATTGGGAAAGCATTTTATCACACCGATCTTGGTGTGGTCAGATGCTTTGAGGGCAGAGGCGAGATCTAGTGTCTAATAGACTACCTATTGCTATCATAGGGGATATTTACATTCCCTGAGATAACAATAAAAATGATAAAAAAAAATGAAAGGAACAGTTTAAAAATAAGATAAAAAAGCAAAAAAATAATAAGGGAAAAAAAAAAAAAAAAAAAGCACCCCCTGTCCCCCCTGCTCTCGCACAAAGGCGAACGCAAGCGTCGGTCTGGCGTCAAATGTAAACAGCAATTGCACCATGCATGTGAGGTGTCACTGCGAACGTCAGATCGAGGGCAGTAATTTTAGCAGTAGACCTCCTCTGTAAATCTAAAGTGGTAACCTGTAAAGGCTTTTAAAAATGTGTTTAGTTTGTCGCCACTGCACGTTTGTGCGCAATTTTAAAGCATGTCATGTTTGGTATCCATGTACTCGGCCTAAGATCATTTTTTATTTCATCAAACATTTGGGCAATATAGTGTGTTTTAGTGCATTAAAGTATATATATATATTTTTTTTTTCCCCAAAAAATGCGTTTGAAAAATCGCTGCGCAAATACTGTGTGAGAAAAAAAAAATGAAACCCCCACCATTTTAATCTGTAGGGCATTTGCTTTAAAAAAAAATATATAATGTTTGGGGGTTCAAAGTAATTTTCTTGCAAAAAAAAAGAATTTTTTCATGTAAACAAAGTGTCAGAAAGGGCTTTGTCTTCAAGTGGTTAGGAGAGTGGGTGATGTGTGACATAAGCTTCTAAATGTTGTGCATAAAATGCCAGGACAGTTCAAAACCCACCCCAAATGACCCCATTTTGGAAAGTAGACACCCCAAGCTATTTGCTGAGAGTCATGTTGAGTCCATGGAATATTTTATATTGTGACACAAGTTGCGGGAAAACATGCCATGGGAATATGTGAAATTACACCCCAAAATACATTCTGTTGCTTCTCCTGAGTACGGGGATGCCACATGTGTGAGACTTTTTGGGAGCCTAGCCGCGTACGGGACCCCGAAAACCAAGCACCGCCTTCAGGCTTTCTAAGAGCGTAAATTTTTTATTTCACTCTTCATTGCCTGTCAGTTTCGGAGGCCATGGAAAGCCCAGGTGGCACAACCCCCCCCCCCCCCCCCCCCAAATGACCCCATCTAGGAAAGTAGACACCCCAAGCTATTTGCTGAGAGGTATAGTGAGTATTTTGCAGATCTTACTTTTTGTCACAAAGTTTTGAAAATTGAAAAAAGAAAAAAAAAAATTTTTTCTTGTCTTTCTTCATTTTCAAAAACAAATGAGAGCTGCAAAATACTCACCATGACTCTCAGCAAATAGCTTGGGGTGTCTACTTTCCAAAATGGGGTCATTTGGGGGGGGGGGTTTTGTGCCACCTGGGCATTCCATGGCCTTCGAAACTGTGATAGGCAATGAAGAGTGAAATCAAAAATTTACACCCTTAGAAATCCTGAAGGCGGTGATTGGTTTTCGGGGCCCCGTACGCGGCTAGGCTCCCAAAAAGTCCCACACATGTGGTATCCCCATACTCAGGAGAAGCAGCTAAATGTATTTTGGGGTGCAATTCCACATATGCCCATGGCCTGTGTGAGCAATATATCATTTAGTGACAACTTTGTGCAAAAAAAAAAAAAAAAAAAATTTGTCACTTTCCCGCAACTTGTGTCAAAATATAAAATATTCCATGGACTCAACATGCCTCTCAGCAAATAGCTTGGGGTGTCTACTTTCCAAAATGGGGTCATTTGGGGGGGGGGTTGTGCCATCTGGGCATTTTATGGCCTTCAAAACTGTGATAGGTAGTGAGGAATGAAATCAAAAATTTACGCCCTTAGTAATCCTGAAGGCGGTGATTGGTTTTCAGGGCCCCGTACGCCGCTAGGCTCCCAAAAGTCCCACACATGTGGTATCGCCGTACCCAGGAGAAGCAGCTGAATGTATTTTGGTGTGCAATTCCACATATGCCCATGGCCTGTGTGAGCAATATATCATTTAGTGACAACTTTTTGTAATTTTTTTTTTTTTTGTCATTATTCAATCACTTGGGACAAAAAAATAATATTCAATGGGCTCAACATGCCTCTCAGCAATTTCCTTGGGGTGTCTACTTTCCAAAATGGGGTCATTTGGGGGGGTTTTACTGCCCTGCCATTTTAGCACCTCAAGAAATGACATAGGCAGTCATAAACTAAAAGCTGTGTAAATTCCAGAAAATGTACCCTAGTTTGTAGACGCTATAACTTTTGCGCAAACCAATAAATATACGCTTATTGACATTTTTTTTACCAAAGACATGTGGCCGAATACATTTTGGCCTAAATGTATGACTAAAATTGAGTTTATTGGATTTTTTTAATAACAAAAAGTAGAAAATATCATTTTTTTTTTCAAAATTTTCAGTCTTTTTCCGTTTATAGCGCAAAAAATAAAAACGGCAGAGGTGATCAAATACCATCAAAAGAAAGCTCTATTTGTGGGAAGAAAAGGACGCAAATTTTGTTTGGGTACAGCATTGCATGACCACGCAATTAGCAGTTAAAGCGACGCAGTGCCAAATTGGAAAAAGTCCTCTGGTCCTTATGCAGCATAATGTTCTGGGGCTAAAGTGGTTAAAGCCTATTTAAATGTTGTGAATATGTTCTGCTATCCTGACTCTCAATAGCCTCTTGGTTCTCCTATATACATCAACCCTCAAGGGCATTGCAGGGCATAGACAACATGTGTTGTGTTACAGGTGAACTATTTAATAGTGAATTCTTTGTTGTTAGATGTTGATGTAAACTTATCTACACTTCTCATTGGTCTCGATACCTCTTTACAAGCCTTACACTTTTTCTACAAGAGAAGAATCCATTTCTATCCCAAAAAGTAGGTGGACGGCTGGAAGGCTCTAACACCTTCTTCACTATTCGGTCCCCAAAGTTTGGGGCCTTTCTGTATATGAACGTTGGTTTAATGGGGAGTTCTTTCTGTAAAGTCTTGTCTAGACATAGAACATGCCAATGTGTGTTGAAAACATACTCCACCTCTTTATATTGAGAATGGAAATCTGATACAAAACCCCATTCATGACTTTTTATACTTGTTTCTGGGCCTCTGTGTCTCAGACACTCCTCTCTGGGTATAGCACAAACTTCTTCCACTATTGTGTCTAGATGTTGACCTTTATAACTTTTTTTCTAAGAATCTGTTTCTTAACACTTGAGACTGTTCATGGAAATCTGCAGATTTTGAGCAATTTCTCTTTACCCTCATTATTTGACCTTTCTAGGGCCGAAACAACTAATCAATTAATCGACAACTAATCGATTATGAAATTAATCGATTACTATTTTCATAATCGATTAATCGGCCAGTAACATAATGGGGTTAAAAAAGCTAAAAATTAGCCCTATATAGTACAAAAAGGGCAAACAATCTCTACTGTAAATATTACTTTCACTGTTGCACAGTAAAAAAACGAAGGGCTAATTTGTTTTTGTTTTTTTTAACTCCATTATGTTATTAAATGTCTTAGGCCTGGTTCTCACCCATGTGTTTTTTTGGTGCTTTTTGCAGAAATGCACTACAGTTCATTTAATGTTCACATCTATGCTTTTTTCAGCTGCTGTGTATTTGGTAAGGGTGCTTTTTGGTTCAATATACTTCAATGGAGAAGCTGCAGAAAAGCATGTAATATTACAGTTCTGTTTGAAAATCTGCAAAACAGTCTAGAATTTTTTTTTCTTTAAATAAAAAAATTTGATCTGAGTCTGATGATATTTACCAATTCAACCTCTAATAGAGTATATCTCTTCTGTCTGTTATTCTCAGAGAGGATTAAAGATTTTAGTCCCTAACCAAACAGTTGGTTATTTATATTTACCCCTGCGTATAAAGATATTTAGGAATAAATTGCCTTTTTTTAAACTTTACATATTAACTAAATTATACACTACACTTTTTTTTAAGGTTATTAACCGATTAATCGATTAATCGAAACAATAATCGGCCAACTAATCGATAATGAAAATAATCGTTAGTTGCAGCCCTAGACCTTTCGGCACATTTTTTAGCCACAAGGGATGGTGGCCACTATGGGTAGGCAGAAAGCTGTTTCTGTCCGTGGACTTAAAATAAACTTTCGTCTGCACTTTGTGTCTTCTATACGATAAATATTAACGTCCAGAAAATTGATCTGTTCCTTACTCCACTGGCTTGCCAATCTGATGTTATTGGTATTATTATTCAAATGGTGCAGAAATGATTCTAAAGAGGCTTCTGATCCTGCCCATATCGAGCAGATCGTCTATGTAACTCATGTAGAATAAGAGTTCAGTTCTATTATCTTTGAACACTGTCTTGTCCTCCCATTAAGAAGTTAGCTATATTGGGCGCGAATTTCACGCCCATAGCTACGCCCCTCTTGTGGGTGTAAAAACTATTCCCAAACCAGAAATAGTTATGGGAGAGACAGAAGTCCAAAGCCTTTTGCAGAAAGACTTTCTGTATATATGGTAGATCATCTCTTTTGCACAGTGCCCAATTAAGGGCCAAAGTGCATCTTCATGTTGGATCACCATATATAGAGAAGTCACATCTGCTGTGACTAAAGGCTTCCTCTCTCCCCGTTAGTACCACCTCTTGTAATAATTGCAATAAGCTTTTTGTGTCCTTAAGATATGCTTTAGTAGCTATAACACTTTTCTGCAGAAATCTATCCAGATATTGACCTAGCCGTGATGTCACAGACCCTATCCCATTCACAATGGGTCTAGGTGGGGAGTTTAATTGATCCTTATGGATTTTACGGAGAGTATTGATCGTGGGTATACAGCTGCTGCTCGGGATAAGATAACTCTTCTCCTTCACAGTCAGCACGTGACTGGTATCCATGCTCCATTAAGGATTCTAATTCCGATTTTATATTGAGACATCGGATCTCTCTCCAATCTGTTGTACGTGTCGGCTAGGGGTGCAACGGATCAAAAAACTCACGGTTCGGATCGTTCCTCGGATCAGAGTCACGGATCGGATCATTTTCGGATCAAAAAAAAAAAAAAAAAAAACACAAGACATATTAAACATAAGTTTCGTCTTTTCGTTTATTAACACTTTTACATTACTTGAAAATATATAAAATCAAGTTAAAGTGCACAAGGCATAATCTCTTCTTTGTAACATAATGAAAAACTTAAAGTGCAACATAAAAATGGCACATCTCCTTCCTTTAAACATGGACCGATGGGCAATGAGCCAAAAACAACTTAAAGTGCAACATAAGAAGGCACATCATCTTCCTTGAAACATGGATTGTGAAAGCCTAGTATGTCCACACCATCAAAGAAGAATAAAAGAAAGAAAGCAAAGCATTCCTGAGCTTATAATTGCAAATTCTTTTTCAAAAAGACAAGGGTGTCTACATTGTCTGGGGAGAGTGTGGACCTCGTTGCAGTCACTATGTCCCCTGCTGTTGAGAACACTCTCTCGGAAGGAACTGAAGAGCCTGGCACAGCGAGATAGCATCTTGCCATCGTGGCAATATGAGGGTATCTACACTCATTGCTTTTCCACCATGTCAGCGGATCACCATCCACTGTAATGCCGCTTGCTGCCAGGTAGGATGCCACCTCCTCTTTGATGATGTCAGCAGGAGTCTTCTTGTCTTTGCTGGAAGTGGCAAAGGTCTCTCCAAAAAGCTCTGCCATCGCTGACTTCTTTTGTGGAGGACATGATGAGTCCAAGTTTGCTCCTGTTGGTTCTGCAGCTTGACCCTGCAGAAAAAAAAATTGTTGATTAATTAAACCTATTATTTATTTTCATGTTTCATAGACATGAAAAATGTGGCAATATTATTGCCACATTTTTCATGTCTATGAAACATGAAAATAACAACATTTAAAAAAAGCCATTATTACGAAAATAAAAAATGTATTTAGATTTAAATTTATGATTTTTAAATAATATTCTTTTTCTTTACCTCATCACAGTCTTCAGTGCCCAGACTGCTCACAATCTCAGTGGTGAGGTCACTGTATGTCCTCTGGCGTAGGGCAGGGTCCATGTGAGACAGGGACTTGAACCTCGGATCCAGGGCAGTAGATCTGTGAAGGTAGTCCTGTAGAGTAGGGGGTGAAGTGTATCTGTGCTGCAGGTCCTCTCTAATGGCAGTCTTGACATCTCGAGTGATAATGCTGTCTTCCACACTTGGAGCCATGGATTGTAGAATCCTTGTTTTAAGCGGCAGGATCATTGACACAGATGGTGAACTTTCAGTGCTCAGCAGAGATGTAACAGTTTTGAGGGGTTTAAGCACCTGGAGGACCTCCTCTGCCACTCTCACATCATCATCAGACAGGGTAATGATGTCTTTGACATTTTTCTTCAGGGTCTTGTCGGTCAATGCAGAGTATATAGCTGCCTGCTGCTCCAGATAACGCTCCATCATATCATAAGTAGAGTTCCACCTTGTTGGGACATCATGTATGAGCTTATGAGTAGGCAGCTTTAGCATTTCTTGCTTTGTCTTAAGCACATGAGCAGCTGTTGTGCTTCGGTGGAAGTAGGAAACCACCTTCCTGATCCTCCCAAGGAGGCGGTCCATCCTATTGATTGAGATTCCCTTCTGTGATGCCAAATTCACTACATGTGCAAAGCACCCTATATGTGGGGCCCAGTCCTGCCTCATTCACTGCATTTATTTGATTTTTGGCATTATCACTTGTGACTGGGATATTAGTACTGGGCCTCTTCAACTTCCATTCCTCCACTGCTTGAGTCAGTATCTGCGCAAGATGAGTGCTTGTGTGACTCTCGTAGAGGGGACGTGTCTGCAGCACCGGACTTCTCATCTCCCAGTCTGCTGTGATGAAGTGAGCGGTTATCGTCACATAGCTCTGTGCTCCCCTGGATGTCCACCCGTCTGTCGTTAGCGCAACAGAGGATGCTCGGGATAGTTCATCCACAACTTTTTTCTTCTCCTGCTCATAAAGATCTGGCACAATGTTTTCGCTGAAGTGGGTACGCGACGGGATGTTGTAACGTGGCTCAAGCACTTTCAGAATGTGTTTAAAGCCCTCGTTTTGGACAACCGAATATGGCCTCATGTCTGCACCTATAAACACACCGATGGCTTTTGTGATGGCTTTAGCCCGGTCTGATTGTGCAACAAGTGGCTGCGTAAATGCTGCGGTGATAAGCGGTTGTTGAGTAGCTTTCGTTTTCAGTTTCACTGCTGTCAGTGAAACACCGGGGTGATGTCGCTTCAAATGCGTAGCCATGCTTGATGTGTTTCCAGTGTCATATGGCTTTCTTGTGCCACAGTGCCTACACGCCGTCACGGTTTTATCCACTAACCTCTTTCCTTCATCATCATATTTGACAGGGAAGCCAAAATGCTCCCATACAGGGGATTTCAATGACGTGGGGCATTCAAGCTCCTCCGTTCCTCCGCTCGCCATGACCACACTGTGTGTGTGGACTGATTCCTTCCCCAAAGTAGAGGCAGGATGTGGAAGCGCTTAGGTAGCCTGAAGGACGTTCCAGGGGAGGACGAAACAGTGGGCAGTCGTTTGCCCGACTCGCCAGTCAGGGAAGGCAGGGGAGCTCACCTGGAAAAAAGGAAAGAAACTGCGCTAAGACCTAGAAGCGATCTTGTGCGGCCGAAAATTGCCTAAGACTCAGTGGAAGCAGCAATCCTTCTGCAAAACCCCAATACAAGGAAAAAAATATAGAAAAAATAGGATTTCGCTAAACGTAATATTACAATAGTGAACGACGTAAACACATGAATTGACAAGAACACCAAAAATATGAAAAATAATTAGAACAATATATGAATCTAAAAGTCAATTTGGATAAATGTGCAAAATGCAATTCATTGAATTTGCAAAAACCTGTAAAAACCTGTGAAAATTCCACCACCATATAGTTCCCACTGTAATCCAGTTATCCACGTCATCTCCCCCACTGCTGTAATATCCACGTCATCTCCCCCACTGCTGTAATATCCATGTCATCTCCCCCACTGTAATACCCACGTCATCTCCCCCACTGTAATATATCCACATCATGTCCCCCACTGTAATACAGCCACATGTCCCCCACTGTAATACAGCCACATGTCCCCCACTGTAATACAGCCACATGTCCCCCACTGTAATACAGCCACATGTCCCCCACTGTAATACAGCCACATGTCCCCCACCGTAATACAGCCACATGTCCCCCACCGTAATCTAGCCACATGTCCCCCACCGTAATCTAGCCACATGTCCCCCACCGTAATCTAGCCACATGTCCCCCACCGTAATCTAGCCACATGTCCCCCACCGTAATCTAGCCACATGTCCCCCACCGTAACCTAGCCACATGTCCCCCACCGTAACCTAGCCACATGTCCCCCACCGTAACCTAGCCACATGTCCCCCACCGTAACCTAGCCACATGTCCCCCACCGTAACCTAGCCACATGTCCCCCACCGTAATATAGCCAATCAATGTCCCCACTGTAATATAGCCAATCCAAAACATGTTCCCCAATGTAATATCCACACAGACTCCAGCAGTATACATTAGTGCTGCTGTGCCTGTTAGTCATACCTTGCTTGCTTTAGAGAAGCCGACAAACCCACGAGTTGGGGGCGGGGTGATGACGTCAGCACGATGCTCAGCGCCGCCGGGTGTACCAAGATGGCCGCGGCTCCGGAGCTAGGCCGAAGCCGCGGCCTTTCCTAAAACCCGAGGCCGCGGAGCGCTCCGCGGATCGCGGGTGTGCCGATCCGAACAGGTTGGCCCGTTCGGATCGCGGATCGGTGACGATCCGTTGCACCCCTAGTGTCGGCATCAGATAACAAATCTATTAGCCAGTAGCACTCATGCTGCCCCAGATTACTACCATGCCTGGCTGTAGACAAGACACGCTTGTCTCTTTACTCCTCACCTGGTTTCCACCACGCACGCTTGACACCATCTGAACCAAATACATTTATCTTGGTCTCGTCAGACCACCAGACTTGGTTCCAGTAATCCATGTCCTTAGTCTGCTTCTCTTCAGCAAACTGTTAGCGGGCTTTCTTGTGCATCATCTTTTAGAAGAGGCTTCTTTCTGGGATGACAGCCATGCAGGCCAATTTGATGCAGTGTGCGGCGTATGGTCTGAGCACTGACAGGCTGACCCCCTACCCCTTCGACCTCAGCAGCAATACTGGCAGCACTCATACGTCTATTTCCCAAAGACAACCTCTGGATATGACGCTGAGCACATGCACTCAACTTCTTTGGTCAACCATGGCGAGGCCTGTTCTGAGTGGAACCTGTCCTCTTAAACTGCTGTATGGCCACCGTACTGCAGCTCAGTTTCAGGGTCTTGGCAATCTTCTTATAGCCTAGGCCATCTTTATGTAGAGCAACAATTCTTTTTTCAGATCTTCAGAGAGTTCTTTGCTATGAGGCGCCATGTTGAACTTCCAGTGACCAGTATGAGAGCATGATAACACCAAATTTAACACACCTGCTCCCCATTCACACCTGAGAGCTTGTAACACTAACGAGTCACATGACACCGGGGAGGGAAAATGGCTAATTGGGCCCAATTTGGACATTTTCACTTAGGTATGTACTAACTTTTAGACATTAATGGCTGTGTGCTGAGTTATTTTGAGGGGACAGCAAATCGACACTTATACAAGCTGTACACTCACTACTTTACATTGTAGCAAAGTGTCATTTCTTAAGTGTTGTCACATGAAAAAATATAATAAAATATTTACAAAAATGTGAGGGTTGTACTCACATTTGTGAGTTACTGTGTAGGTGTAATTAAAATTTGACGTTTGGCTCCTACTTTCCTTTTCAGAGATGACGTTTTAATTCTCCTCTATCCTTTAAGGAAAAATCCTTTTATTTCCAAATCCTTTTCAGCACAGTCTACTAGAGGGAGATGGTTTAAAGTTAAACCCTGCAAAAACACCAGATCAGAGGGTTTAAAAGGCTCGCAAGACCCATCACCTTCAGTTCTTCTTCCCCTTTTTTCTTTCTCGAACATCACGGGACACAGAGCCACAGTAATTACTGATGGGTTATATAGGTATCACTGGTGATTGGACACTGGCACACCCTATCAGGAAGTTCAACCCCCTATATAATCCCTCCCCCTTGCAGGGATACCTCAGTTTTTACGCCAGTGTCTTAGGTGATGGACGTGTAAAGATGTCCTGTGCCGAGCTCCAAAGGGAATATCCTATATCCTATACTGGGGCAAGCCAGGCGAACCGGATCCATTCAAAGTGTCTTTTCATGGCCGAATTGAATGGTACCCGGGCCTCGTGTCCGAAGAAACGAGGTTTTACCCCGTAACGCTTCTCTTTTTAGAGAGCTGGACCCCGCAGATCAGAAAATGGCTTTAAACTTCCTAATTTCTGGCGAGGTGCTTTACGGTCCCAGAACTGTTGGATCCCCCTATTCGTAGGGGGCCCCAGTCTCTGACGTTTTTTTTCAAACGGAGCCAAACAAGTGTTCCCAGAGACCCAGAGAAGAAGCAGTCGCTCCTTCTAGCGTTAGAGCGACTTTTGTCGCAGGAGGTCATTATGATAGTTCCCGCAAAGGACCAGGGATTGGGCTTCTATTCCAACCTTTTTACGGTCCAAAAGCCAAATGGGGATGTCAGGCCCATTCTGGACTTAAGGGATCTGAACCGATTCCTAAGGATTCAATCCTTCCGCATGGAATCAATTCGAACGGTAGTTCCCACCCTGCAGGGAGGAGAATTTCTGGCATCAATAGACATCAGAGATGCATATCTGCATGTGCCCATTTTTCCTGCTCATCAGAAGTTTCTGCGCTTTGAGGTAGGAGGGCGCCATTTCCAGTTTGTGGCTCTGCCTTTCGGGATAGCCACTGCACCTCGAGTGTTCACAAAGATCTTGGCTCCTCCTCTGGCCAGATTAAGGGCTCAGGGTATAGCTGTCATAGCATACCTAGACGACCTGCTCTTGATAGACCGGTCGGTAGCCTCTTTGAATGGAAACTTGAGGACCACTGTCAGGTATCTAGAACACCTGGGTTGGATCCTCAACTTGGAAAAGTCTTTTCCTAAAACCAGTAAGAAGACTGGAGTATTTAGGTCTGATTATAGATACAAGCCAGGAGAAAATATTATATATATATTAGTGAGAGGTGTGGAGAAAGAGAGAAATATTTTTGATATACAATATATAGACGTGTATACTGTGACTTTCCAGTTTTTCCTAACTTTCATACAACTCCTCATTCTTCTTGTTATAATCAGAGCTTTGTAAGACAGAATATCTGCATCTCCTCAGGTTCCTCTCTCCCAGTCACAGCAGTGTGGAGCTCACAGGGAGAGGAGAAAGCTGAGCAGAGTTAAATGCTAGTGCACATGCCAGCCCCTCCTATATAGGCAAAAGGCAATGATTCATGGGACTTGTAGTTTTCTTATTAGCTCGGTGTTTCCAGAAGGAGGTAGGAAGCTGAAGAAGTTTTTAGTGCATATTTAAAAAAAATAAATATCTAAAAATGGGATATGCAGAACTCAGGTGAGTAATTTTTACAAAATAATATGCACATAAAAATTGTCATCATTGTTGGGCATGATTTATGAAGGAATTCTTTTTTTTTTTTTTTTTTTTTTTTTTTTTTGTTTGTTTTTTTTTTTTCTTGCTGAAAGTGAACGTATGGTTTAAAACATTGCACTGCCCACCATCGTATTGATTTTTTTTCTTTTTTCCTGACAAGATGACCATTGGTCAGCATCTTGAACACATTTTATTTATTTTTTAACCAACTTTTATCAATTCCCATACAGAGTGAACACAGAGCCTGCTGGACAGTGCTGGCTGTAATCGGTATTTCTTTATTCTCCTTTTCCTCCTGATGTTTGTTTTTACCATAGAAATTCCTGTTCTGTCAGTCCTGTATATCAATATGAATGTTCGGACTTGTTCACACTATAGTGCATGTGCTAGCAAGCACACAACATACACACGATGTCTGAATTATTTTTTAATTTTTTTCATTCATTCAAGTTGTTTCTAAAATGCTTCTCACAAGGGACAAACATAGAATGACACAAACGGGTCCATGATAACCACCATAGTGCAGGAGGCCCACAGCTGAGCTGATCGGCTTCGTGTACTGGTGCTGGGCATCTTGGGTAAGAGAAACTGTCAGTGAAGCCTTCCAGCTTAACAGCCAGTTTCCTACTGCTTATGTGTGAGTTGCGCTGTGAATGGTCCTGCAGTGTCTCCCAGAAGGCTGGGGGAGGGGAAAGGAGGAGGGGCCGAACATTGTCATAGATCGCCGCTGCAATCTGACCCGGAAGTGGTCCTCCCAACCCCCCAAAAAAGTGCCAAATGTGGCAGTGCAGGGAGAGCGAATGAAAACAAGCAGAGCTTCCCTTTTTGGGTGGAGCCCCGCTTGAAGACAGCCGCCACATCAAGGACTGTTGGGCTGCAATATATTAAAAAAGATTGGTTTAGATATGCTTCTAGCCTCTTCCACATGGGAAGATTAAAGCGCCTCATCCCATTTATGCCAATTGGGATGCTGCAGCTACAAGGACACAGTTGCTGCTCCCAATCTGATATCCATGTGAGTGCAGGTGCATGTCTCAACTCGCACCCACATACACATGGATGTCAGGTTGGGAGCAGCGGCTGTGTCCCAGTTGACATGAATGGGACTGCCTGCACGGGGATGCATGGATCACTGCTTTAATACGCCACATGTGAACAAGTAACACTTCCCAAAAGTTAAAATGACAGGTTTGTGGAGGATGACATTAACACTTTCGTTCCAGCTAAATGGGGAAGTTTTCATGCTTACTGTCCAAGCAGTGCAGTGTCAAAGCTCAGTAGCAGCAGGTCTTCCCAAATGGTATTATACAAATATAACTAGTATTTTTTTGCTCTTGACTTAAAGCCTAAGTTTTTAGTTATTTTATTTGCTTTAGATATTTTATATGCTTTAATCCGCTCAAGGAACTTGCATCTAATGGGAAGTGTCTCTTGTGCTGCTCATAGAAGCTTTCTTATAGTATCCATCAATGAAAAGTGCTCTAGGAGTGGAGGAGGAGGATGGAAAGAGGAGGGGGTGGGAGAATAATATTGGTATGACCCAGGGGAAGGTGGCAGAGGCCTCTAACATCCAATTGAGCTCACATCAAAGAAGGCCCTGCCCTCCTCGGAATATGTAAATATGTTCCTAAGTCCAGGTTTTCAATACACTTTTTGTTTTTGTTAAGAGAGTATCAAATCCTCCATCAGATACAATTCCCCAACCTTCTTGAGCCAAAGTCCAGTGGACGGTGGTTTGTCGTTTTTCCAGGTAAGATGAATACACGATTTGGTGGGATTAAGGAAGTGGCTCCTCCAGTACGACATGATTGGTACTTTAAAAAAATATATATGTTTGGGGGTTCTAAGTAATTTTCTAGCAAAAAAAATGATTTTAACTTGAAACCAACAAATGTCAGAAAAAGGTTTAGTGTTTAAGTGGTTAAACTTTTTTCACTTACACAGGAAGTTTATTCCATTGACAAATTGTTACAATGTTTATACTTAAGTTCAACTGATAAAGAATGTTTTGTTTCTTGGCAGACTGCCTGGTTTTTCTCTTCCTTTCTTTTGAGGGCTGTGGCTTCAGAAGAGCAGAGAGAATTCTTTGCATAGAAAGAATTGTGAAACACTTTAGTCAAGATCGCGATAACGATTCTTGGCGATTAATCACGATAACGATTCTTGATGATTAATTGTGCAGCTCTAGTACCCGGCAGTGTAGCCTTTTGGCTTCACACCGGAAACCCTACTGCACATGCGCAAAAGGGCTGGGACAAGCATAGTGTCCCTCTTCATTTTCTGAAGGAACACCAAAAATCCATCATGGGCCTCAGAGTTTGGGTTATTGAGGCCATGCCCAGAGGTCTTCCTGTTGCAGAACGTTTCAAACGCTTATGTCAGCAGGAGGCCTACTGGATATATCCATTGAGTACTTTCTCGCCAGGGGGACTCAATGAAGAAATAGAAACACACTCTTTATTGTAGCTTATTCCCCTCCCCCCCCCCCCCTTTTATTTATTTTTTTATTATATATTGTTTATCTTTATACAAACTATTTTTGGTGTTTCACAGCAAAAGAACACTTCCGCGGCCATTTGCCATCTGTTCTGTATCACCGAGTTACCTGGGGGACCCTTGCCCCCTTACGTGCTCAGTAAGCAACTCCCTGTCTAATAACAAACACAACCCCCCCCCCCCCTTCATGTCCCTCCCGAGCTCATCCTCATAATGTGTACTGTAGTGCATTTTAATCCAGCATTTTTTCTGTTTTATTTCTATTTATTTTTTCATATAATTTTTTTCATCATCTTTTATATACTTTTTATATATATTTTTTAATTATTATTATTTATTATTATTATTTTATTCCATTTACAATTATTATTCATATACTGTATTAAACTGACCCCTAGTTCATCCCAGTTTTAATTCTTCACTTTTTTATTTTTTATTTTCCATTTTTGTGCTTTTTGGAACGCGTGGGTCCGCTGGCTGATGTGGTTCCACAGCCACGGACCTCCAGCCCATATACTTAAATCAAATTTTCTCCACCATATATTTAAGCTGCTCTCCTCCTGAGAGCAAAAAGGCCAGTAGAAGGAGCTGTGAGCCCCGAGCGCGTAGCCCGTACCATCCCCATCACCTGCCTGGATGCTCGCCGTGCACTAGTGACGTCATTTCCGCTTCCGCACTCCAGAGTGGTCAGCGTGGAGCTCTCCATACAGTGGATGCAGCGGATCAGCCTGTGACCAGATCCCACACCCTGATGGCCGAAGGGACAAGATCCGAGCCGGCAATAGAACACCAGCACATCCCAGGACACTGTCACCCTTAAAGGACACTCCCACCCTGCGAACCAGTAAGTGCAACTATTACACTAACTTCTATTTTGCATAATAGGCTATTACAGTTGGCGCCTCCACACCCCCCCTCTATATGCACATGCACGTGGCCTGCTCCTCTCTCCTACTGGCCTGGCGACAGGGGAAGGAGGAGGGAGCCCCAGCCATGACGTCAATAGCTGAGGCTCCCGGAAGTGGGAAAGGATACCTGTCCCAACCCCCCCCCCCGAAAGGTGCCAATTGTGGCACCAGAAGGAATCTTTCTGAGATTTGGTGTTTACAAGTAAAAAACAGGTTTTATTTATTTTTTGCTAGAAAATTACTTAGAACCCTCAAACTTTATATTTTTTTTTCTAACACCCTAGAGCATGATATGACAGTCGTTGCAATACTTTCTGTCACACCGTATTTGCACAGCAGTCTTGCAAGCACACTTTTTGGAAAAAAATACACATTTTTACATTAAAAAATAAGACAAGAGTAAAGTTAGCCCAATTTTTTTTTATATTGTGAAAGATAATGTTACGCCAAGTAAATTGATACCCAATATGTCACGCTACAAAATTGCGCTCGCTCGTGGAATGGCAATAAACTTTTACCCTTAAAAACCTTCATAGGAGCCGTTTAAAAAATTCTACAGGTTGCATGTTTTGAGTTACAGAGGAGTTCTAGAGCTAGAATTATTGCTCTCGCTCTAACGATCGGTGATACCTCACGTGTGGTGTGAACACCGTTTTCATATACGGGCGCTACTCACGTATGCATTCGCTTCTGCACGCGAGCTCGGCCGGAAAGGGCGCGTTAAAAAAAATCTTTCTTTTTTTCTTCTTTTTTTTTTTTTTTTTTTTTTTTAATTGTGTTACTTTTTTATTCCTATTACACGGAATGTAAACATCCCTTGTAATAGAAAAAAAAGCATGACAGGACCTCTTTAAATATGAGATCTGGGGTCAAAAAGACCTCAGATCTCATATTTACACTAAAATGCCCTGCAATGGTATGGAGACGGGTGGAGGCCATCATCCTCTCACTCGTCTCCATACCTAACAGGGAGAAGAACCCAATTGCTACCGACTGCTCTGGTAAGCGGCAGAGGGCACTGGAGAGCGGCGGGAGGGTGGTGGGGGCGTCTCCCGCCGCTAAGTGATCTTGCAGTGAATCCGCCACAGAGACCACTTTTATCTGAAATCGGACCGCTCACTGAAGCTGCTAGCTGCTGCCCAAACAACGATATCCCTCTTCAAAGTGCCAACGTATATCCTCGTGAGTTTTACTGCGGCAGGTTGGCTCGGCTGGGCAAATCGACGTTGCCTTACGTCGCTTTTCCTTTTGGCCACTAGGGGCGCCCGCAGCATGTGCCCGGAGCCAATGCGATGACCGCCGGGCACCCGCGATTGCTCGTGACCGAGCGAGAAACGCACAAATCCCGGTTCTTTCAGGGGAGTAGAGACAGATCGTGTGTTCTCTCTCTCCCTCTCTCTCCTAGACAGTCCTATCTCCCCCTACAGTTAGAACACAGTTAACTTCCCTGCCAGTGGCATTTATACAGTAATCTGTGCATTTTTATAGCACTGATCGCTGTATAATTGTCAGTGATCCCAAAAATGTTTCAAAAGTGTCCAATATGTCCGCTGCAATATCGCAGTCCCGATTTAAAAATCGCAGATCGCCGCCATTACTAGTAAATAAATAATAAAAAAATGACATAAATCTATCCCCTATTTTGTAGATGCTATAACTTTTGCGCAAACCAATCAATATACGCTTATTGCGATTTTACCAAAAATATATAGAAGAATACATATCGGCCTAAACTGAGGGAAAAAAATTTAAAAAAAGAGGGATATTTATTATCGCAAAAGATCTCTCTCTCTCTCTCTCTCTCTCTCTCTCTCTCTCTCTCTCTCTCTCTCTCTCTCTCTCTCTCTCTCTCTCTCTCTCTCTCTCTCATATTCTCTCTCTCTCTCTCTCTCTCTCTCTCTCTCTCATATTCTCTCTCTCTCTCTCTCTCTCTCTCTCTCTCTCTCTCTCATATTCTCTCTCTCTCTCTCTCTCTCATATTCTCTCTCTCATATTCTCTCTCTCTCTCTCTCTCTCATATTCTCTCTCTCATATTCTCTCTCATTCTCTCTCATATTTTTTTTTTTTTTTTTTTTATAGCGCAAAAAATAAAAACTGCAAAGGTGATCAAATACCACCAAAAGAAAGCTCTATTTGTGGGGGGAAAAAAGACATCAATTTTGTTTGGGTACAGCGTCGCATGACGGCGCAATTGTCAATTAAAGCGACGCAGTGCCATACCGCAAAAAATGGCCTGGTCATTGAGCAGCCAAATCTTCCGGGGCTGAAGTGGTGAAAGTCCAACTCCAGGCAAATTTAAATTTAAAAAATATCCCTTGCAGTGGGGCCTTGCCCTTACTACAAGGGATATTTGCTTGTTTATGCCTAGGGGGAAAAAAGGAGATAAACTTGCCCAATCCTCCCCTCCCCCACACCTAGACCAGTCCCCCACACTCTTAGTCTAGGGTCCTAACATCTTCAAGACCAAAGTAAGGGCCATAGCCCTGCACAGGATGTGAGGACGCCACACAAGAGACAGTCCACCACTTGCCAGGGGAGGGGAGGATCAGTAGGTAAAACTGTTTCTCCTGTTTATTTTCTGGGAATCAGTTACTACACTATATTCTACTTCCATCTGTGGGGACATTTTTATTTTCCATATATTTCATACACCTTGGTTATGAGATTGATTGAAAAGCAGTGTGAAGCCTCGTACACACGCTTAGATTTTCGGACGACCGAACATCCGTTTTTTGTGGCATGCTAGTCTCATGTCGAAAGTGCAGAGGTTACTCACAATACGAAAATCTTCGTACGACATAATACAATGTCAGAAGTGACGTAATGTGTTGAATAGTTTTATATGTATTCTTTTGTTTCTGAGCATGCGTAGTCTTGCTCTTACAATTTTTCGTACGAAAGCCGTACTAATAAAGCGAAAATTGGAAAAAATGTTATAGTCTGCACATCCAGCTTTTGTCTGACGAAAAAGCGAAATCAGCAGACACTCGTACGAGTTTTTCCATCCGATTTTCGTATCGTGTGTATGGGCCTTAAGAGGACCACATGGTGACTTGGATATATATTTAGAAAAATGTTTTCTGATTGATGTCTAGAGTGAGCTCCCTTTTTCCAAAATATTTTGAATTACCCTCTCAATATATAAACAAAGCTCTAAAATAACTTAAGCCACTTGTATTCAAAGATTGACTAAGTCAAAAAAATTAGCGGACTTTGTGGGCACATAGTGAGAGAGAGAGAGAATCAGTGAAAAAAAAAAAAAGTACAAATTTTATTACACCATAGTTAAAAAAAACATATAAACATACAAACACCCTGTATGGAAACAGTTACCAGTTACCCAATAATGCAGTTATAGAGGATTGGACCTATGGTACAAAGATTAACTTAATACAGTATCAAAATAAAAGAGACATTTCTGATCCAGTAATGCCTCCATAAACTTGCTCGTCGATGCGTTTCACTAATATATTAGCTTCCTCAGGACATATACTGGGTAGGTGCTGGTATATTTAAAAACAAGAGTACATGTGTAAGTATTCAATGTAGTATATATCTATATAAGTATGAATTATGATTTGTTACAACATTTCTCTAGGAGGAGTACATATACGCAGAGACTAATTACATATAAACATAAACAAAACAACGTGTATGCTTGCCTTGTAAACTTAGCCACTTGGAGTATCTTTGCGTACAGTGGAAGCGGCGGGTATTAGCACGGGGGCCCCAGGTCAAGTTTTTCTTCGGGCCCACAAGCTTCAAGCTACACCTCTGCCTTTTAGGTATTCTGAATATAAATCTGAATTCTCCACTCTATCCAAAAAAAAAAAATAAAAGGTTTTGCAGTTTTAGATATACCAGTACTTAAATGTTTTCCTTTGCATCCGACTTCTTGTTGCATGATTCATGGGGCGTCTTTGCATGTCAGTTCATTCGGCTCTGGATTGTAAGTTCTCACCTTGGGCATGATGCCACTTCTCTTAGGCAGTGATGTCTGTCAGTCCCTAGAAAGAAAAAAGTAGTTGCTCATTTTCTTTGTTTTCCTGGAGCATCATTGTTTCATTAGTTTGTATGTGAAAGTGTGGCCTAAATTGGTTAAAGCAGAACTCAAGACCAACTGCTAAGGCTAAGCCAAAAATATGTGTGTTTTATCTTTTCATAAGGTTTACAATTCTGTCTAGCCGGTCTTCTGATTTACACAAGCAGGGTGGATTTGATTTAAATTACTAGTAAAAAAGACTTGATTTTAAATCAACTCTATTTTAAAGCAGAGTTCCACCCACATTTTAAAATGTTCACCATCCAGCAGTAAAGAGTGCAATTTGGCATATCCATACATTTTTTTTTTTTTTTTTTTATTTAATTTATTTTTTTTAAACCCTTATTTCTTCATAGTATTCCTACTCCCTCCTCGGCCGCACGCGTCATTTCCGGCTTTGCAATGTCTCCTGGGATATGTGTGTCATCAATCCCAGGAAGCAGGCATCGCCGGTGTTAAGCCACTACCCATCAGAATATGCAACCAAAGTGACGTTGTGTCGTGGCCATCTTGGTACACCAGCACTCGTCTGCAGTAAGCCTAGAGTTGGTCGGCCAGTGGACATCTTTATACACCCACTGGAGTTTTGCTTTTCACAGTTTTTTTTTTTTAGCTGAGTTTACTGTTAAAAAAACTGAAAAGCAAGACTCTGGTGGGTGTATAAAGACGTCTGCTTGCCAACGTCTAACTCTAGGCTTAGCAATTATTCCCAAACTGGGTCTCTTTTACGGCCTGCTGCCATTTTGCTCCTCAATGTAGGAATAAAGCACTTCAAGCTATGTGCAGAAAGATCACAAGGTATATAAACTGCCTGAAAGGTTTCACTCTAATTTTTACTGATTGCCCTTCCTCCTCACACTTAGAGTCTGGTACAGATGCATTTCTCTTCCAACAATCATATAGTTTGTAGTGTACATAGATTTGCAAAAGAATAGGATGAAGGAATATTCCTGAAGTTTTTGTTTTATCTCATGGTTACTGTGAAATTGTGTGAATGCATCAATGCAGTGCATGTTATCTTGGCTTGCAGAGCTTGGGTTCATTGAATGAGTTTACCAAAAATTTAAATATTGCAGAATATACAGCCTCATGCTGCATAACTAGGCTCCATTTCATGCTGAATAAACTAAATTATTAGTTTTTCTTAAATAGAAAACTATCTTTTAATAGATATTTACTCCAAAAGCATGTTATTAAAATAAATTAGATAGAAAAACAAAAAAATCCTACTTAAATCAAAACTCCAGTCTGTTTTTTTTTGTTTTTTAATCATCGATTTTTATCCACCCTGTACACAACCCTTCTTGCCCCACCTGTTTTGGGTCAGCTGCTCAAGTATTGATGCTGTTTCATTATGATAGCCAGTCAGCCAGCATTTTTTAGATGTCAGCAATAGCTCATTGCCTTTATCCCCCACACTCTGTAGTTTGAGCCTATCCTGGTGGGCTAACAGGAAGACTATGTAGAAAGAATATTGCTGGTTTGAGTAATCTAGGCTTTCTGTTTTTCCAAATTAAGTGTGGCTTTCTGAAGAGGTCTTGAGTCAGGAAAGGAGCCCTTTGTTAGTCATTTTATACTGCAGAACCTACTTTCCTCTTGTGCACATCTCCTCCTGAATGTAAGAGTTCCTATTGATTGAATTGGGAGACAAATAATTCTTCCTGTTTGATAAAGTTTGTGCGTTTGTTATACCAGTATGGACCGGAGAATCCCTGGCCTGTCTAATCGCATGCATTAAGTATTGCTAGAATGAAAGATGGACAAAAAAAATGAACACATTGGAATAGTCTGCATGAAAAAAAGTTAAAAGTAGGTAGGTAAAATAGGTTGTATGCTTTGTATTTGTTTCCATGCTATTTTCTGAGTGTTCGTTCATGGAGATTTTTAAATGTAAAGATCTACAGTATGTCAGACTGCAGCATTTACCCAAATTACGATGGACTGCTGACTACAAATGAAACTTGCCAACAAAAGCAAGGGTTAAGCTGCTTTGGCTGCCATGCTGGCATTGTGACTCATCCCTTCAGACAAGTTACACATGTCCACATTACATACCCAGAATACATGAAATGTGAAAGGAAAGATTACAAGTCTTTTAATTCTTGCTTTTGCTTAAATGCCCCTAAAGTATTTTGCTCTTGGCAGGGTGTGATCCATTTCTAATGCCATGCAAGTGGGAATCAAAGAAGTGCATCCAGTGCTTATTACATATGTTGTTATACGCCAATAAAAGTAACTTGGGGATGGTTTGATTTCATTGTGTATAGTTACATTTATATTACTACTCCTGCAAACGTTTATTGAAGATATATTTTGTCACTGTTTTGGGTTTCAAGACTGGAAATTGTCAACAAGTTCTCCCTGACTTTCTATGGGTTTAGTATTAAAACTGAACTCCAGGTTGACAGTTAAATGCAGAGTAGAGCTGCACAATTCATCGTTTAACCAGTTAGACTGGGCCTATTTTTCAGACTTTGGTGTTTACAGGGTAAAATCATTTTTTTGCTAGAAAATGACTTAGAACCCCCAAACATTATATATTTTTTTTCCTAACACGCTAGAGAATAAAATGGCAGTCATTGCAATACTTTGTCACGCCATATTTGCGCAGCGGTCTTACAAGCGCATTTTTTGGGGGAAAAAGTACACTTTTATTTGTTAAAAAATAAGACAAAAGTAAAGTTAGCCCAATTTTTTATATTGAAACGCTGAGTAAATTGATACCCAACATGTCATGCTTCAAAATTGCACCAGCTCGTGGAATGGCGACAAACTTATACCCTTAATCGCCATAGCCGACGTTTAAAAATGTGTACAGGTTACATGTTTAGAATTACAGAGGAGGTCTAGTGCTAGAATTATTGTTCTCGCTCTAATGATTGTGGCGATACCTCGTGTGATTTGAACACCGTTTTCATATGCGGGCGAGACTTGCGTATGTGTTCGCTTCTGTGTGCGAGCTCAGCGGGGCGGGGCGCTTTAAAATTTTTTTTTTCTTTTTACACTGTCCTTTTTAAAAAAATAAAAATATTTTGGGTCACTTTTATTCCTATTACAAGGAATGTAAACATGACAGGACCTCTTAAATATGAGATCTGGGGTCAAAAAGACCTCAGATCTCATATTTACACTAAAATGCAATAAAAAAATAAAATTCCCTTTTTTAAGAGCATTGGGCGAAGTGAGGTTTGACGTCGCTTCCGCCCTCCAATGCTATGGAGCCATGCGGGGGCCATCTATCCCTCACTCGGCATCGAGTCAGTGAGGGGAAAGGACCTGATCACGTCTGCTGCTACCGACGGCTTCAGGAAGCGACGGAGACGACCAGCGGGAGGGGTGCCCTCTCCCACCCCAACTAAAAGTGATCTTGCGGTGAATCTGCCACTGAGACCACTTTATATCTGAAAGAGGACTGCCGGACGTTTTTAAAAATACCGAGTATGGCAGCTAGCTGCTGACCATAAAGGTGTTTACCTTCCAAGTAGCGACGTATAACGACGGCGGGCATCCTTTAAGTGGATAAAAGATTGTGATCTGTCTGTCTCTGTTTTGGGATATGTCCTTTCTTTTCAGCTGGAACGCAGGTGAAGCGCAAACCGGCGATTCCTATACAATACATGCTGTTCCCTGTGGTCTTTGATATAAGTGTGCAATGCAACCTTATTTTTTTAAATGATTTGAAATACTGCACCACGAGAGTGTTCTTTTCTCTCCCTCTCTATGACAAAACTGGAGCTTTGAAAAAAAAAAAAATACAGATATATATCATTATCTCTCTATCTGCAGCGGTTTGGATTCATTCCTGTGACCTAATGTATGACAATTTTGTATTTTCCCATATGCGAAATTTAACTCCCTGTAATAGGGGTCAATTAAGTCTGGTGAGTGCATAGTGTGTATGCATGCAGGTGGAGAGGAACCTTTCCTATAATTGCTGAGGATGTTATTCGCCTGTGGGATTTATACATGGGCTTCACTATATATCTTTTTATCATTTAGATGGAGATGTATTCATTTATTTATTCACTATGGTGATATGTCATTTATGATCTAAGAGCGTGTGGTTCCTTTGCTTTTTTTTTCACATCCTGTTTGATAAGCTAATGTTCAGGGGTTGTAAATCTTTAAAAATACAAGTTCTTCAGAATCGTGATCTTTAGTCTAAGCCAAAAAAAATTTTTCCCAGAATTGTGCAGCTCTAATGCAGATGAAATGCATGTAAGGCCCCTTGCACACAGGGCAGTGTAGCTGCTGCAGCCCTCTCCTGGAGTTTTAGTGCGCCCGAGGGGGACAGGTGCAGCATCCAGCCCAACTGCCTGCACCCCATCAGTCTATGGCAGGCTGTGGCTGAACGCTGTACTGAGTAGTACCCACATTTAGGCCTCCATGTGTGTATGGATGAATGCCTGGCATTTAGCAGCAGTTAGACAGCCCTGTATACAAGAGGCCTAAGGGAGCTGTTTTAACTGACACAACATTGGTGTATTTGTCCATCTAGTCCTGAGATATGCCCAGTTTTGCCAGACTTTACAGCCCTTTCTGGCAGGGCAATAGACCTCTGCACTTTTATTACAGTTCAGCAACACTTACAGGTTCTGTCCTCCACCTGTGGAGGAAAAGTGAAAAGAGAAGCGGCAGCCTGATGAGCTCATCTCTCTCACTCTGTTCTTGTCGTATCCACATGTTCCTTGTTGACACATAATCACTGCAGTACAACTGATTGGCTCCTCATGCTGCTTCATGTTCTTCTGCTCTGAGCCTTGCTGTACATAATTTAATATGTATTAATAAATACAGAGCTATGCTAATATGTGTCGTTTTTATCTGCCTAAAATTCAGGTGATATGGTGAAGTTTAGTGCTTTTATATTCATAGATATACATTTTGAAGCTGAACCCCTTGTATGATATACAAGGCCCTTAACCTCCCTGGCGGTATGATTATTTCAGATTTTTGCGTCTCAAATCGGTACAATTATTTTGCATAGAAATTTGGTGTTTTATATTGTAGGCTTGTCATTCTTAGCAATAACACACTTAGATCTGTCCACCAAGAGTCTAGTAGATATCCCAGGTATGATGAAGTTTGAAACACAAAATCATAAATTATAATAAATAAATATAATTAAAAAAAATAAATAATAAAATAAATTTCCTCACGATTCACTATCGCTCAATTCTGCAAGTGTTCTAATTTACTATCGCTGTTTTCTAGCTGGTCTAAAGCTACTTTTGACGTAAAGGGAAACTTTTTGGATGCTATGGACAATCTCAAGTTTCCAGGCAGAAAGAACAGTATATATGATATAAAACTGCATGCAGGGCATGGGCCAAAGCATTGGGGACAAAAGGATGTGAAATGATTTCATACAGTACTGTAATCTGTAAGATTAGTGTACTGTATGTGTTATGATTTTTACAGCTTTTTTGCATTTGCCGACAGGCTCCGCCCCCGTGCGTCGCGACACTCACAGGGAATGGAGCCTGGCACAGAGAGGCTTAGGGCAGAGGACGGAGCCCGCAGACACCGCGGGGGGACATCGCAGGATCCTGGGGACAAGGTAAGTAACCTGCACCAGGATCCTGAGATGTAATCCCGAGTGTGGCTCGGGGTTACCGCTAATGGCGCTGAAATTTAACCCCGAGCCACACTCGGAAATACCGTCAGGGAGGTTAATGCAGCTCTGTATTCAGTAATACATCATTAGAAAATAATCCGTGAAAGTACCTGAATTTGGCTTGGCATCAGCCTCTTAAGACCAGTGTTAATTTTGGCAGCAAATTTCAATTTAGTTTTAGTCTTAGGACTAAAATGGCATTTTAGTTTTAGTCCCATTTTAGTCTTCTGCAATTGTTTTAGTTGTAGTCGTATTTAGTCGACTATATCTCCAGTACATTTTAGTCGACTAAAATAAATTTAGTCGACTAAAACTCATTTTAGTCATCTAAAATCTAATAGGTGTAGTTAAAATGTAATGCATTATTTAAGCATTTCTCTACAATTTCCAAACTCATTATATGCTGCTGGAGTGAAAAATCTAATATGTTATTATTTATGGTATTAAGGTATGAACATGCAACGCACACCAATGTTAATTTTTACATCAAATTTCAATTTAGTTTTAGTCTTAGTCTTTTGACTAAAATGGCGTTTTAGTCGTAATTTTGGTCATCTCAATCTTTTTAGTCGTATTAAGTTAGTCAACTAAAATGTTTTAGTCGACAAAATTAACACTGCTTAAGGCCCCTTTCACACGGGCGGATAGAATGGTGCTTTTAGCTGCGGATTTTCTAATTTTCTACCGCAGCTAAAAGCACACAATGCTTTCCTATGGCCCCATTCACACACTGCGTTTAGCTGCGAATTAGATACATGCGGTTCTGTGCGGATAGAAAAAATAGATTTTACTGCATCCAGGAGCTATTTAGCGCAGCTGTCCGCACATAACCGCAGGTAATCGCAGTGCACTGTGTCAGCTGCGGATAACAGCGCTGAGCTGCTCATCGGGAAAGGAAAAATTATTTTTCCTTTCCCAATGAGCGACAAGCACTGCCCGACACTGTTTGGTATGAATCTTGAGGGGGAACTCCATGCCAAATTTTAAATCAAAAAATGGCATGGGTTCCCCCCAGGGGCATACCAGGCCCTTCGGTCTGGTATAGATTTTAAGAGGAACCCCTACGCTGAAAAAACGGCGTGGGGTCCCCCCAAAATCCATACCAGACCCTTATCCGAGCACGCAGGTCGGTCAGGAAAGGGGGTGGGGACGGGCAAGCGCCGCCCCCTCCTGAGCCGTACCAGGCCGCATGCCCTCAACATGGGGGGGTGGGTGCTTTGGGGGAGGGGGCGCCCTGCGGCCCCCCCACCCCAAAGCACCTTGTCCCCATGTTGATGAGGACAAGGGCCTCTTCCCGACAACCCTGGCCGTTGGTTGTCGGGGTCTGCAGGCGGAGGGCTTATCGGAATCCGGGAGCCCTCTTTAATAAGGGGGCCCCCAGATCCCGGCCCCCCCACTCTATGTGAATGAGTATGGGGTACATGGTACCCCTACCCATCCACCTAGGGAAAAAGTGTCAATAAAAAAAAAACACTACACAGATTTTCAAAGTAATTTTATTAGACAGCTCCGGGGGTCTTCTTCCGACTGCGGGGGTCTCTCTGGTTCTTCTCCGGGTCTTCTGCCGGGCTCCTCCGCTATCCTCTGCTCTTTTGCCGCTCTTTTGCTAGCGGAGGAGCCCGGTCTGCTGCCTTCTGCCTTCTTCCCTCTTCTTTTCTTCTGATGTTGACACGACGCTTTCTCCGACTGGAATGCACTCTGGGCGCTCCGCTCTGACTTATATAGGCGGTGACCCCGCCCCCATATGCCGTCACAGTCCCTGGGCATGCTGGGACTGTGACGTTTTAGGGGGCGTGGTCATCACCCCAAAAAATCTGTGTAGTGTGTGTTTGTTTTTTTTTTTTTTTTTTATTGTGACTTTTTTTCCCTAGGTGAATGGGTAGGGGTACCATGTACCCCATACTCATTCACATAGGGTGGGGTGCCGGGATCTGGGGGGCCCCTTATTAAAGGCCAGGGTTGTCGGGAAGAGGCCCTTGTCCTCATCAACATGGGGACAAGGTGCTTTGGGGTGTGGGGGGCCGCAGGGCGCACCCACCCCCCATGTTGAGGGCATGTGGCCTGGTACGGCTCAGGAGGGGGGGCCCGCTCGCCCGTCCCCACCCCCTTTCCTGACCGACCGGGCTGCGTGCTCGGATAAGGGTCTGGTATGGATCCTGGGGGGGACCCCACGCCGTTTTTTCCGGCGTAGGGGTTCCTCTTAAAATCCATACCAGACTGAAGGGCCCGGTATGCCCCTGGGGGGGGGCGGGGGACCCACGCCATTTTTTAATTTAAAATTTGGCGTGGCGTTCCCCCTCAAGATTCATACCAAACAGTGCTTATCGGCACCCTGTCGGGTTGCCATTGAAATGGCAAACCGCAGCCAAACGCGACCGCAGCTGATCGCAGTGCCTGGAGTCTTGAACTCCACAGGAAAAAAAAAACAGGCTTTTAACTGCGGCAGAATAGCCGTCCGTGTGAAAGGCGCCTAAGACTACTGTACAGCAGAATACAGAAAGGGGGAGACATTACAATGAGCCAAATCAAGTGGTGTTGTAGTGAAAGGGGCATGCTGAGTGACCGAGTGATAAGCTCATCAGTGTGCTGCTTCTCCTTTTTACTGTCTAGTCATACCATTTGTAGCTGTTGGATAGCAACATGATCTAATGTCATATTTCTGGAGGTTTACTTCTGGTTGATACAGCCAGGTGGCTTAAGTTGGAAGTTGCAAGTTGACCCAGCAGGGTGTTGATTCATGCCCCCTGGCAGGGTAGTAGAGCCTGGCTCCAGAACACCTGGTGTGATAAAGATTGAAGTGCTTGCTTAGCACATCTGCAAACAAAGCTTCAAAGAGCCACTGCTGCCAAGATGACTGATGGGTTAAGCTACAGATAATCAAAGACCAAGATGTATATGAAGATTTGACCCAGGTCGGACAGTGGTGATTCATAGACAAATGCTGCCCCCTAGAGGTCACAAAGCACAGCAGGACAGACAGTAATATAATCTGTTGAGAAGTACTGCCCCAATAAATGCTGATTTGTCGAAAGTCTAAATGGGATGGCATTGGGAATAGGTTTCAATGGTGTACGATTGAAGTATAAAAGACTGAACGAAGGAGAGAACTGGTCTCTTGGTCATCTGATCATAGCTGGAAGAAACAAGCCTCGTCGAGGGCATTGTGATAAGTATCTTTGATATTCTGATATGATCTGTATTGTTAGTATATGTTTGTAATATCTTTCTCTAGTATTTTATGTTAGTTTTCCTATTCTCTTGGGAAATACATAAGACTTTACCACTTATAAACCGTGTGTTTAGTTTCATAGCTAACCTTGTATTATTGTGATATCAACAGTAAGACCCCTTTCACACTGGGGCGGTTTGCAGGCGTTATTGCGCTAAAAATATTGCCTGCAAACCGCCCCTAAACAGCCTCCGCTGTTTGTTCAGTGTGAAAGCCCGAGGGCTTTCACACCGAAGCGGTGCGCTGGCAGGAGAAGAAAAAATCTCCTGTCAGCCGCTTCTTTGGAGCGGTGAAGGAGCGGTGTATTCACCGCTCCTGCCCATTGAAATCAATGGGACAGCGCGGCTATACCCTTTTTCGGCCGCCAGCGGGGGGTTAAAACCGCACCGCTAGCGGCCGAATACCGCGGTAAAACAGCGCTAAATATAGCGCTGTTTTACCGCTGACGCCCCCTACCGCCCCAGTGTGAAAGGGGCCTAACATGTGGTCAGAGTTTTAATAGACTAGCTAATTATAGGGCTAGACAAATTTAATAGGTACAATAATGTTTCAGTAGCAGAGAAAGATCAGTTACACTGCCATGGAGGACTGAGCTGTGTGGTAGAGCTGTGTAAATCCCATGAATGGATGGACAGAAATACAAATTATTGGCTGGTAAAACGGTTCTCCTGTATGGTTTTTATATGTATGTAGCAGTTTGCCTGAGGCTCAGCTTTAAGTATGCAAGAGTATATACACAGTATTTAAAAAAAAAAAAAAAATAGGTTTTACCATTGCTTTTACAAAGAGTGCAGGATGATATTTATAATCCGGGGTTTGCAATCCATCTTCAAGCATACTTGATTGCTCTACTTTCCCATTGTGGGTTTTTTTTTTTTTTTTAATATAATTCTTTTAGCTTTTTTTTTCTACTTGTGCAGATCTAAGACTATTGAAATTGGCATCTTGGTGCAACTACTTTTTAGAAGGCTTTACATTTCCAAACCTGTCCAGCACCACAGTGCTCGAAGCGTGGGTGTGTTTGTACAGCATTGACAGCTTTACACTTAACATTTTATGTACAGTCTTGGGATGAATGTATTTGAAGAATGTGTTTACTTATTGTAATTCATGAGATAATATTGACCTAAGATAGCTACTTTGTATTTTGCCACTCTAGAAGTAAACTAGAAGTGTTAAATGTACGATGAATAAGTCATTGCATACAAATTTTCAGGACCAGCTTTCGGGATGTACCCCCTTCTTTAAGGTCCAAGCAGTACTTATTGGTACTGCTTGGACCTTGAAGGCGGTACACCCTGAAAGCTTGATGTAAAAATTTGGATGTCAGTACAAATAAAGTATCACGAACCGTACTTAGAGGAGGTCCGCCCGCCCCTTTAAAAATTAAATGTCAGCAGCTACACATACTGTTCTTGTTGCACTATTACAGCTACAGAAATGTGTGTGTGTGTGTGTGTGTGTCATGCTGGCTGCATCTTTGCGCTCACAGATGCATCATTAGAAAACTATGTATCTCTACTACTAACGTTTCCTCGGCCCACAACTTGCCTTTTTTCAACCTGAAAAAGAGGTCTGCACTTCACCACTGACATCCAACACATAGACCGTTTCCTAAAGCATCACACAGTGATCAATCTCTCAGCGCCTGAAGGGTGATGACCACAGTGGAAGGCTAGATCTTTCTCTGTCCAAAAATGCTTTTTCCTTTTTATCTTTATCCCATACTGCCCCACTTGGCAGATTATTGAACACAGCCCATGATGGTGGCACTGGGTGTATGCATGAACTCCTCAACTAGCTGGGGAGTATTGCCAACAAAAATTGTTTCCAACAGCAGGGCTCAGACGGGGACAGAAAGGGTCAGCACTAAGGGGTTAATCTAGCTCTGCTTCATGGACAGGAAACATCAAGACAAAATGAAAGTTCAAAGTAATGACCTCATCAGTGTGTTGCTGCTTCTTCGCTGTCAGTAGGCGGATGTATACTTTGACCACTGTGACCAAGTTTGTGCTGCTACATTCAGCTGCAAACTTTCTTTAGAAGACGTGATTGCTATACTTTCCCGCTGTTATGAGTTTACTTCTCTATCTTTGTGCCGTTTATGCCGATCATTTGTGCGTGCTTAATACACATTGAATAAACTGCTTTTGTGATGGAGAGAAATATCCTGTTTAAAAATCTGTTAATATTTGTAATCCATGTTAGAGTATGTAGTAGGGTGACCACATTTCCAAACTGCCATTCCGGGACACACCCCTGCCACCCTTCCCAAAAAAAGATGGGGGTGGAAGGGTAGGGGAATGTAGTCTCGGGGTTAACGAGGAATTCGGCGGCAGGGGTGATTTGTCGTGAGAATGGCTAGTGTTGTACTACATTGTAATATATAATGAAATTGTTCAACTCACCATAATGCAGAATCAGTGGGGACCCTGAGCTTGTCGCTTGCCACCTGATGCAGTGTGCCGCTTGCCACAGTTGCCTGCCACTAGATGCAGCTTGTTACTTGCCACTGTTGTCTGCCCCCAGATGCAGCTTGTCACTTGCCACCAGATGCAGTGTGCCAGTTGCCACCCATTGCCTGACGCCAGATGCAGTGTGCCACTTTCCACCCGTAGCCTGCCACCAGATGCAGTGTGCCACTTGTCACCTATAGCCTTCCACCAGTCCGACACACCGGAGCCCTGGGAAAATGAACGCCCCTCCCGCCGCTGGCTGGTGATGTGACTCCTCCCATGTGGGGGCCGAGGGGTGTCATATCTTCAGCTCTGAGGGGTTCATGCTGGGACCTGTAGTCCTGTGAAGGACTACAAGTCCCAGCATGAACCTCTGATATCTAAGGATGTGACCCCCCCTAAATTGAAGGACTACAAGTCCCAGCATGGACCTCTGAGAATTAAGGGTGTGACCTCATAGATTTCACATGCTAACGCTTGGACCTGTAGTTCTTCACTAATGGGGGGGGGGGGGATCACATGTTCACTTCTGAGGGGTTCATGCTGGGACCTGTAGTCCTTCACTTTTGGGGGAGGGGGTCACATCCCAGCATAATCCCTGCCGTGTTTTTTTTTTTTTTTTTTTGTTTTTTTTTTTTTTTTTTTTTCATGCTTTTTTGCAAAAACACACTACAGTCCATTTTTATTGTGGTTTCTTATGGGACACATTCACATCTATGCTTTTTTCAGCTGCTGTGTTTTCTAGAAGGGGTCTGGGACTTTTTTTTTTTTTTTTACGCAAAACGGTCCTTTTTTGGTACAGTAGAGTTTGAAGTGGTTGTAAACCCTTACACACCACTTTTCACTACAGGTAAGCCTATAATAAGGCTTACCTATAGGTACTGTGAATATCTCCCAAACTTGCACCGTTTAGGAGATATTCACTGTATCCGCATGTGCCAATGTCATCGGCACATGCGCACTAAAGAAATGGCTCGCTCGTGCCCTTTATTCAGCTGCTGTGCCGTGACCGGTGGCTCCCACGCAGGAGTGATGTCATTGCGGCTCCAGCCAATCTCCGGAGAGATATGTCTCTGGTCATAGCGGTGTACGGGGACCGCTTCACCAGCTTCAATCTAAGGTAAGTATTTATTTCATAATGAGCTAGTATGTGATGCATACTAGCTCATTATGCCTTTGTCTTGCAGGTGTGTGTGGTGTGCTCCTTTTTTTTTTTTTTTTTTTTTTTTTTTTTGGTATGGGTTTTCAACCACTTTATTGGAGATGATGCAGAAAAGCATGTAGTATGTTTTTTGATGTGCTTTGCCTTTTTTAATCTGCCCAACAACAAATTGGCCAAAAAAAAGCGTAAAAAACACGAAATGCATCAAAAAAGTAACCAGGCCTGAACCAGGCTTGAGGCACACAGAATCACGTAACAATGGATATCGCATTGTTTTCAATGGTGCTCGTTCACATCAATGCAATGCAGCATGGTGCAATTTTGTAAAAGGTTCCTGTACTACTTTGATGCCAGTGCAATTTTTGGCCCCATAGAATATGCAGACCATATCAAAAGTTGCATCCAAGTTGCACTACAAAATCGCACTGAAAATCAGATCAGTCAGGTTGCGGCAGTGTGAACCTAGCCTAAACCCTGCACAATGCATAAAAACCTACACCAGTAAGGCCCGTACACATGATATGACTATGGTTGTCCTGGTACCACTTTTTTTTAAGACCGTGTACAAGTACCGATACGTGTTCCCCCCCCCCCCCCCCCCCCCCCAAGTACTCGCCAATTCTTCTATACTGCATAAGTTAATAAATTAGCTTGGCCATCAGCGATGCAAGGCACATTCTGTGGGCCAGTGGGGGAAATCACCTTTTTGATCCCCTGCAGATTTTGAAAGTTTGCCCATTACGAAGAAATGGAGGGTCTATAATTATCATAGGTGTATTTTAAATGATAGAGACAGAATATCAACCAAAAATCCAGAAAAAAAACACGTGATACAAATGTTATAAATTGAGTTGCAGTTCAGTGAGTAAAATAAGTATTTGATCCCCTACCAACCAACAATAATTCTGGCTCTCACAGACTGGTTACAGTATGTGGTACAGAGATTAGTCATGTCAATTCAAGAAGGTGCTCCTAATGACAACTCATTATGTGTATAAAAGACACCTGTCCCCAGAGTCTTTCTTCCATTCAAACTTTACCATCATGGGCAAGACCAAATAGCTTTCAAAGGATGTCGGGGACAAATTGTAGACCTGCACAAGGCTGGAATGACCATCAGCATAAATCTTGGCGAGAAGGAGACAACTGTTGGAGCGATTATTCGCAAATGGAAGAAATACAAAATAAATATCAATCGTCCTTAGTCTGGAGCTCCATGCAAGATTTCATCTCATGGGGATGATCATGAGAAAAGTGGATCAGCCCAGAACTACACGGGAGAAGCTTGTGAATGATCTCAAGGCAGTTGGGACCACAGTTGCCAAACAAACCATTGGTAGCACAATACGCCACCATGGATTGAAATCCTGCAGTGCCCGCAAGGTCCCCCTCAAGAAGGCACATGTACAGGCCATCTAAAGATTGCCAATGAACAATGAGAAGGATTGGGAGAAAGTGCTCTAATCAGATGAGACCAAAATTGAGCTCTTTAGCATTAACTCGACTCGCCGTGTTTGGAGGAGGAAAAATGCTGACTATGACCCTAAGTACACCATGCCTACAGTCAAGTAGGTGGAGGCAGAAACCTTATGCTTTGGGGCGGTTTCTCTGCTAAAGGTACAGACCAATTTTGCTGCATTGAGGGGGCAATGGACGGGGCCATGTACTGTAAAATCTTGGATGAGAACATTCTTCCCTCTGCCAGAACACTGAAGATGGGTCTTTAAGCCTGACAATGACCCAAAACATACCTCCAAGGCAACAAAGGAGGGGCTCAAGAAGAAGCACATTAGGGTCATGGAGTTGCCTAGCCAGTCTCCAGATCTTAATCCTAAAGAAAATTTATGGAGGGGGCTGAAACTTCAAGTTGCCAAGCGACAGCCAAGAAACCTTAAGGTAGGGGTACACCGAATGGAAATTTTGGTACCGAAAATGACCTTCTTCTTCTTCTCCTCCTCCCTCCTTCTTTTTTCTTCTTTCTTCTTCTTTCTTCTTTCTTCTTCTTTCTTCTTTCTTCTTTCTTCTTCTTTCTTTCTTCCTTCTTCTTTCTTCCTTCTTCTTTCGTCCTTCTTCTTTCGTCCTTCTTCTTTCTTCCTTCTTCTTTCGTCCTTCTTCTTTCGTCCTTCTTCTTTCTTCCTTCTTCTTTCTTCCTTCTTCTTTCTTCCTTCTTCTTTCTTCCTTCTTCTTTCTTCCTTCTTCTTTCTTCCTTCTTCTTTCTTCCTTCTTCTTTCTTCCTTCTTCTTTCTTCCTTCTTCTTTCTTCCTTCTTCTTTCTTCCTTCTTCTTTCTTCCTTCTTCTTTCTTCCTTCTTCTTTCTTCCTTCTTCTTTCTTCCTTCTTCTTCTTCTTTCTTCTTCTTCTTCTTCTTCTTCCCCTTTTAGTGCAAGAAAAATGCCATTTCTAACCATCTCGTGTATCATGTCAGCAATCTTTTACTTAAACACATTGCTAATAGTATTTGCAAAATTTCCATTTTGGGCACCTCTAGCAGACCTAGTACAGGAGATCAATGCAGCCTCATCAGTGCCCATGAGTTGCAGCCTGCCAGTGCCTGGTAGCACGATCTCACGCTGTGTCACAGAGCTGGATCTGAATTGCTGTGCAGCTGCTGTAACAATGTCCCACCTTCTATGATATACAGCACAATGATTCCTGGCATTGGATCAATGTGCCCTCTATCACAAGGGGCGGTCCAGGAGGCGGGACATTGTTCCACGGCGATTCAGTACCAGCTCTCTGACACAGCGTGAGATCGCGCTACCAGGCACTGGTGAGGCTGCATCTCATGACACTCGTGAGGACAGAAGGTGGGACTCTGACAGGGGCGCGCCAGGATGGCACATGTGCGGCACCCGGTGGGGCGGCCCCACCGCTTTTTAGGAATTCAAGTATACCTGCAGCAGAATGCCATGCCTAAAAGCCTATGTTGTGTCTGACTGATATGGCATCTTTCCTAGAAACAGTTAACAATATCTACTCATTCCGATTATAGAGTACAATTGTTTATGCTTCACACTTCCTGTGAGATGTTTATAGCCTTTACTAGCATACTACTAACAAATAGATCTTTTGTGCAGTCTTCACTGAGCGTATTAAATTACTTTGCAGCACATTCTTAGTTTGGGCATACTGTTTGGATCTATAGCAGCTTTTAATTACAAAGTTTGGTTTGCCCTTAAGGAGCAATGTACGTTTATAGACAAGGGATCGCAAAAGCAATAGTAAAGGAGGTATTGTTTGAAATGGCACAGTGGCAGCCAGTAATATATGTACCTAGCTATACCGTAGGCAAGATGTGTAAGCAAGCATACAATGTCACTGAAAACTTAATTAAATTATACTGTATTGGTGAATTTGCTCTGAAAAAACATTTAAAAAGTAAAACTGTAGGGATGGCACCTTGGTTTCAGAGGGATATATTGCCATCTATTGGATCTTTTGTACATTACACCTAGTGTATGTATGTAATGATATACTTTAAAAATAAATACAAATTATGTTATTAAAAAAAAAATGTGCCTTGAAAAAGTATTCACACCCCTTGAAATTTTCCACATTTTGTCAAACCTAAATGTATTTTATTGGGATTTTATGTGATAAACCAACACAGAGTGGCACATAATTATGAAGTGGAAGGAAAATTTTATAAATGGTTTTCAATTATTATTTTTTTTTTTTTTTTTACAAATATCTGAAAAGTGTGGCGTACATTTGTATTCAGCCCCCTTTACGCTGATTCCCCTAACTAAAGTCTAATGCAGGGGTAGGCAACCTGGGGCCCTCCAGCTGTTGCAGAACTACAATAGAACCCATCATACCTCTGGGAGTAATTGTAACTGCCTGCCTTGCAATGCCTCATGGGAAATGTAGTTCCACAACAGCTGAAGGGCCCCAGATTTCCTACCCCTGGTTTAGTGGAACCAATTGCCCTCAGAAGTCACCTAATATGTAAATGGAGTCCACCTGCGTTTTAACTTGATCTCAGTATAAATACAGCTGTTCTGTGAAGCCCTCAGAGGCTCGTTGGAGAACCTTGATTAACAAACAGCATCATGAAGACCAGGAAACACACTAGACAGGTCAGGGATAAAGTTGTAGAGAAGTTTAAAGCAGGGTTAGGTTATAAAAAATAAAAAAAAAATAAAAAAAATATCCCAAGTTTTGAACATCTCACGGAGCACTGTTCAGTCCATCATCCAAAAATGGAAAGAGTATGGCACAACTGCAAACCTACCAAGACATGGCCGTCCACCCAAACTGACAGGCCGGGCAAGGAGAGCATTAATCAGAGAAGCAGCCAATAGGCCCATGGTAACTATGGAGGAGCTGCAGAGATCCACAGCTCAGGTGGGAGAAGAAAACCATAAGAAGTCCTGTTAGCGAGAAGCCATGTGGGGAACACAACAAACATGTGGAAGAAGGTGCTCTGGTCAGATGAGACAGAAATTGGACTTTTTGGGCTAAAAGCAAAACGCTATGTGTGGCGGAAAACTAACACTGCACATCACCCTGAACACACCATCCCCATTGTGAAACGTGGTGGCAGCATCATGTTGTGGGAATGCTTTTCTTCAGCAGGGACAAGGAAGCTGGTCAGAGTTGATGGGAAGATGGATGGAGCCAAATACCGGGCAATCTTAGAAGAAAACCTGTTGGAGTCTGCAAAAGACTTGAGACTTGGGCGGAGGTTCACCTTCCAGCAGGACAACGACCCTAAATATACAGCCAAAGCTACAGTCGAATGCTTTAGATCAAAGCATATTCATGTGTTAGAATGGCTCAGTCAAAGTCCAGACCTAAATCCAATTGAGAATTTGTAGCAAGACAGAGCTTGAGCTATTTTGCAAAGAAGAATGGGCAAAAATGTCACTTTCTAGATGTGCAAAGCTGGTAGAGACATGCCCAAAATGAATTGCAGCTGTAAGACCCCTTTTCACACTGAGGCAGTTTTCAGGCGTTTTAGCGCCTGAAAACTGCCTCCCATGCCGCCTGAATGTGAAAGCCCGAGGTGCTTTCAAACCTAGGCCGTGCGCTTGAGGGACGTTAGGAAAAAGTCCTGCAAGCAGCGTCTTTGGGGCAGTACAGCGCTCCCAAAACACCCCTGCCCCTTGCAATGAATGGGCATCACTTCCAACGCATCTGAAAGGTGCTACGGTAGTGCCGCAGCACGGGCATTTTTTAAGCCCTTCGCCCACTAGTGGCGGTTAAAAGCGCCCCGCTAGCAGCCAAAAAGCGCCGCTAAAACGAGCGGCGCGTTACCGCTAACGCATGGGCGGCCCCAGTGCGAAAGGGCGCTGAATGCAAATGCACACACTTTTCACATATTTATTTGTAAAAAAAATTGGAAAACCATTTATCATTTGCGTTCCACGTCACAATTTTATGTGCCACTTTGTGTTGGTCTATCACATTAGAACTTTTTTGAAATGTATTTTATTGGAATTTTAAATTGATTTGCATTTTAATTAGTGAAATAAGTATTTGACCCCTTCACAATACATGGTTTAGTACTTGGTGGCAAGACCCTTGTTGGCAATCGCAAAGGTCAGACGTTTCTTGTAGTTTGCCACCAGGTTTGCATACATCTCGAGAGGGATTTTGTCCCACTCTTCTTTGCAGATCCTCTCCAAGGTTTCGAGGCTGACATTTGGTAACTCGAACTTTCAGCTCCCTCCACATATTTTCTATGGGATTAGGGTCTGGAGACTGGCTAGGCCACTCCAGGACTTTTTAATGTGCTTCTTCTTGAGCCACTCCTTTGTTGCCTTGGCCATGTGTTTTGGATCATTGTCATGCTGGAATACAAGGTAAGGTAAAAAATGGAGTGCTAGAACAGCAACTAGTGCGATCTGAAAACTGTTCCAAAGGTCCAGAGGTGCCCTAAGGTAAAGTTCACATGCTGCTGGAACCAGACCTGTGTTAAAGTTTCTGGCCGCTGTCAGTGTAGGCAGCCAGCTGTAAAGAACAGAAGCGAGACTATATGCATGGGTAAAGAAAGCAAGAGAGAGCGGCGCCACTCTGAGTGCAGTCAATGCCTGACGAAGGAGCACGCATGCTCCGAACATGAGCTCGACCACACCTCCTGTCCATCATTGCTGACACGCTTGCCGTGTGACTGTCTTCAGCCTCGGGAACCCCTGGAGCCTGCTGACCAACACCGCTGCCCAGCAGGACCACAGGAGCCTAAGCCTTTTACCCATGCTATGCTTGTCTTTCTCAACTCAAATGTGAGTTGAAATAACGCTTATTAAAACTTGGATTTTAACTAACTTACTGCACGTAGAGTGGCGCCCCTCTCTCACTCTCTCACCCACACACTCGCTCACTCTCATGCTGGCATACCCATCCATGACCCGTTATTAATGCCCTGGCTGAGGGAAGGAGGTTCTCGCCCAACATTTGATGGTACATGGCCCTGATCCATCGTCCTTTTGATGGAGTGAAGTTATCCTGTCCCCTTTTAACGGTGGGGTGGGCGTTCTTGGGGTCATAGGCAGCATTCCTCCTTCTTCACGGTGAGTTGAGCTGATGCCATAGAGCTTGATTTTGGTCCCATCTGACCACAACACTTTCACCCAGTTCTCTTCTGAATCATTCAAATGTTCATTATTGAACTTCAGACAGGCCTGTACATGTGCTTTCTTGAGCAGGGGACCTTGCGGGTACTGTAGGATTTCAGTTCTACATGACGTAGTGTGTTACTAATTGTTTTCTTGGTGACTAATGTCCCAACTGCCTTGAGATCATTGACAAGATTGTCCTGTGTAGTTCTGGGCTGATTACTCACCATTCTCCTGATCATTGAAACTCCACAGGGTGAGATCTTGCATGGAGCCCCAGACCGAGGGAGGTTGTGTTTCTTCCATTTGCGAATAATCGCACCAACTGTTGTCACCCTCTCACTAAGCTGCTTGGTGAAGGTCTTGTACCCCCTTCCAGCCTTGTGTAGGTCTGCCTGACATCCTTGGACAGCTCTTTGGTCTTGGCCATGGTGGAGAGTTTGGAACGCCTTTTAGGCTGGCCATACGTTACACAACTTTCTGGTACAATTTTCCTTTAGATTTACCAAAACCATATAATAGGTGGTCACACCTAAACACTTCCAATTTGTATGCAATGAGGCAGGCATGTACACTACATAGTTTAAGGTAAACCTAAAAGAAATTGAACAAAAAAATTGTATAATGTATGGCCAGCCTAAGGGTCGGTTCACACTACAACGACTTGGGATCAGACTTGTCAGCCCTCAAGTCGCCCCAAGTCACTTGACATTGGGAATTGCATTATAGTCAATGAGAGCCGTATTAATGTACACTACTGAAGTCGCTCCGACTTCAGAAAAGGTTCTTGTACTACTTCAAGGCAACTTCTAGGCAACCTGTACCCATAAAATTCAATGGAAGTCACCTCCAAGTCGGATCTCCATCTATATTGAAGCCACTTTACAGGAAAAGAAATTAGTTTACCCAGGCAAACCCCCTCCCTCCCAGAGAGCTGATTATTCCGTGATTGGCCACAGCCAACGTCGCCTGTCCTAGAGGCGACTTGAAGTTGCATTGCAAGTTGCTTAAAGTCGCGTTGAAGTCGCCTTGCAAAGTCGCGCTGAAGTCATGTTGCCCCTGTGTGAATTGGCACTAAAAGTGCTCCTAATCTCAGCTCGTTACTTGTATAGAAGACACCTGGGAGCCAGAAATCTTGCTGATGGGGGATTTCACTCATTGCAAATCAATTTATAACTTTTTTAAAATGCATTTTTATGGATATTTTTGTCCTGTCTCTCACTTTTCAAATAAACCCACCATTAAAATAGTGTGCAAAACAAACTGAAAAGTTCTGAAAAAAAACCCCCATCAAACGCAGCCTCACTGTGCCCCATCTTATTCAATTTTTTCAAAATTGTCGCTCTTTTTTTTGTTTAGTGCAAAAAATAAAAACCGCAGAGGCGATCAAATGCCACCAAAAGAAAGCTCTATTTGTGGGAAAAAAAGAACGTCAATTTTGTTTGGGTACAGCGTCACACGACCGCGCAATTGTCAGTTAAAGCGACACAGTGCCGAATTGCAAAAAATGGCCCGGTCATTCAGCAGCCAAATCTTCCGGGGCTGAAGTGGTTAATTTTTATACAAGGTTTTTGTGCAAATAATTTTGCTCAAACTTTGACATTTTCAGCCTGATAGTATTACTGCTGCAGAACAACTTCTTCTTCCTTTGTTATTAAAAAAAAAAGTATACTTGCATTCTGATTTTGCACAGTGCAGACCCAGTCCTCTTCCTCTTCTGGTGTCCCCTGCCGTTGCTCCAATCCCCCCCCCCCCCCCCCATTGCCCCTCTAGGAAGCTGCTTCCAATGTGACCACTCATGTGGGCACACTCCTGAGCTGGCTCTGTGAGTCCATAGACACACAGAGCACGACTTAGCCTCGCCCCCTGTTCCCTCGTCATAGGACAGCAGCAGAGGCCTATGGGTCCTGTTACTATCAATCTGGGCAGTGAGGAGGAAGAGAGCCGCTTGCTCTTGCGCACAGCACTGGATTGAGATCAGTGTCAGGTAAGTTTAAGAAGGGTGGAATCCTAGACACAGAAGGTTTTTTTTTTTTTTTTTTTTAACCTGCAGAGAAATGTATCAAGGTAATAAACTTAAACCTTTTAGAACCACTTTAACCGCTTGCCGTCCAGCGCTCGATGATGTACGTCGGCACAATGGCACAGCTGTGCAAATGGGCGTACCTGTACATCCCCTTTAAATTGCTAGTGGGCACGCCCGCAAACTCTATGTTCACCGATCGTGACACAGAGAGGCAGAACAGGGAGATGCCTATGTAAACAAGGCATTTCCCTGTTATGCCTAGCAACATGACAGGGATCTACTGCTTGGGAGCAGTGATCTGTCATGTTCTAGTGAGCCCCCCCCCCCCCCCACCCCCCTACAGTTAGCACACACAGAGAGGGAACGCAGCCCCTTGAGCAACCCATAGTGTTTAACCCCTTCCCTGCCGGTGTCATTTACACAGTAATCAGTGCATTTTATAGCACTGATCGCTGTATAAATGTCACTGCTCCCAAAATAGTGTCCGCCACAGTCACAATAAAAATCACAGATCACCGCCATTTCTAATAAAAAAAATAAATAAAAATGCCATAAAACTATCTCATATTTTGTAGATGCTATAACTTTTGCGCAAATCAATCAATATATGCTTATTTTTTTCCTTGTGTGGTTTGTTTTTTTTTTTTTTTGTTTTTACAGCGCAATTAATAAAAACTGCAGAGGTGATCAAATACTACCAAAAGAAAGCTCTATTTGTGTGGAAAAAAAAGAACGTCAATTTTGTTTGGGTGCAACGTCGCACGACCGCGCAATTGTCAGTTAAAGCAACGCAGTGCCGTATCGCAAAAAGTGTTCTGGTCAGGAAGGGGGTAAACCGGGCTGAAGTGGTTAAAAGTGTTTCTGCTAAAAATGTGTGCAGTACAATTTCTAACTTTGACCTTTCTGTATCAAAAACAATGGAGCTGAATCCTAATGTGCAAATAAACATTCTTTTCATCCATTTACAAGCCTGCTGGAGCTGCAAATTGGATTTTGCATCAATCGCCACTTCATCCCTTTTCTCAGTCTGTGCAGGTACTCAGTCTGATTTGGAAATATTTAGAAGGTATAAAGTGGCTGATGTATTTCTGATATTGCATTTGTACTCGGGGAAGCTGACTTATTAAGTGCCAAGGCAGGTAGGTGCCTGACCCATAACACAAGTTCTGCTAGTATGCATTGTTGTTTTTCATAGTGTTACCCATTTTTCTTTGTCTAAATTTTATCATAAATATATTTGCCACAGTTTGCTGCTAATGTAAGTCTTGTGTCTTAAAAGTGCACGTTAAATTTTTCGTGGTGTGCCATTCATATTCAGTGGCACCCTAACGCACTAAGGCCTCTATAGCAGTCTGACTGCCCTGCTCCCCTCTGTTCCCCAAGCCTACATGGCATGTCGAGTTCAAAAACCGCATGTCAAACTCGTCCATTCAATCAGTGGGTCCACACCGCAACCATGACCTAAACTCTGAAAAACGATTCACCACGTATCTTATCGAATTTAGCCTAAAGTAACCACATGCATTGTGTGGCAAAAATAGGGCTGTATTTTTGAACAACACATGCTGCTGTTGTTTTAATGTGCAGTGGTGTGTTGCGGTGGCATTTGTTTCACAGTAGTGCGTTACGTTACCAAAAAAAGGGGTCCGGTCCAATTTTGGACATGCAGGGGTGCATTAGCAATACATTCAAAATGAATGGCTTGCCCTAATTCAACGTTTGACACAACTCGCCATATCAAACTGCGCAACCACAAATGAGCCCTGACTGTGTTAAAGTGTTCTTCCTAGTACAACCAAAAATGTATAGGTTTTTCATGAAGAGGCAAAAACCCAATCAGTATCCTCCAACACCTGATCCCCCACCCTCCTGGTATTACTAATAGGAAAAAACATTGTGTGATGTGTTGACATAGCTTTTTCTCATGCATAAGGTTCACGACCAGTGATACCAGTGCATGAGAGTCACATGTGGTCTCGGCCGGGTTATGTATATCCCCCTTGTCAGGATGTAGGGTGTACCTTTACTGTATATACCAGCTAATTTAGATTAGGTTATATGGATTTCTGGAAGCTCTAATGCATGTTCAAGAGTTGTATACATGTGTTTAACCTAATGATATCTGAAATGCTGGATTGGATTGTGTGTTTTTATATATGCATAATGATTTAAAAAAAAAAAAAAAAAACTTCTATTGTGTTGAAACTGAGCTTTATAATTAGAGATGCAGCCAAAACAGATCGAAAAGGGTGTTTTCAGCATTTTGCCAATAGAGAAAAAGGTGCCGATTTCATGGCACCAAAAACACTTTTCATAGGTCCTGTGACTCAACCGCATCGCAGAACACGGGTACGTTAGCGATGCTTTCTTGGTGCGTTTTCAGTGCATTTCAACTGAGGTGCGTTTTTGGTGTGGTTGTTTGTTTTTTTTTAACCAAAAATGCAGCAAGCAAAATTTTTAACGCCACAATGGACGCACAATGGACCAGTGAGAAGACATACATAAAATTTAAACAAATGCATTTTTCCTGAGCTTTTCTTGTGCTAAATGTGCCGACAATAAATTCATATTCATTTAACTTCATGATGTGAATTAAAAAGTCAAATATAATAAAATTTTATATATAAAAATATATTTATTTTTTAAAGATCTGTCCGCTTAAGTTTCAGCCAAGTGCATCCTGAATTTTCAGTTTCAGCACCAAAATTTCCATTCGGTGCACCTCTATTTATAATAAAGAGAGTAACGTTTGGAGAGAGACGGATGGGTGGGAAACAAAACTATAGGTGATAATAAAATTCAGTGATAATTGATAAAAAGTATACCGCGCTAAATGCTAAAAAGTTACATTCAGGTAATAGATATATGTGATACACTGGTAACAATTCCTAAAACAGTCCCCGTTGAGTCACGTTATCGTGACACTTCTGACACATTCAACCCAGAAATCAAGCCTTCACTGAGCCAGCGGCTGTATGAACTTATCAGGCAGATTTCACAGATTTACTTATACCTGTTGTTCACTCCGGATGCCAGGACATTAGGCACTCATACATGCGAGTTGAATACCTTTATATTTTTTTGGAATAAAACGCTCTTTATCAACAGTACTGCGTAATGAGGCTTTTTCTATTATATCTATTAATATGAGGAACATTCACCGCAGCCAATCATTGGACCAGAGGACATCCACAGGGGTCGCCCCGCACGTGCATTTGACCTAACTAGCGATAGTTGGTCCACTCCCAAGGGTGAGTGCACATCCAACACTCTATTTCTATTCTATTTCTATATTAAGCACTTAAGCAGCACGGAATCATCCATTTATTATTCAAATTAAGTCACAGCACTGGATACTGTTCCACTAGCACGAGCACCTTTTTTTCACTGGGGACTGTTTTTTATTAATTTTATTAATTGTTACCATTTATTAATTGTTATAATGGGTTAGAAACAAGTTCAATGGGTTAAAGATGTATATAGCGCTCTAGAGGTGCAACCAGCTGTATTATCCACATTATTTATTTATAATAAAGCATAGAGTTCTGCTGGTTGATTACCTGCTTGCCGACCACCCGCCTCAGTTATACTGCGGCAAGGTGGCTCGACTGTGCGAATTGCTGTACCGGTACGGCGATTCGTGCACTAGTTTCTGTGGGTGTGCTCCGATTGGCCAGCGGGGGAGCCAATCAGCGGGTCCAGCGGACTTGATGTCCACCAGCCGTCCACGATTGTTCCCCGCAGAGACAGAATGGGGATCTGCCGTAGTAAACAAGGCAGATCTTCGTTCTTACAGGGGATTCCACTGAGATCCTGTCTGTCTTCTATGCAGGAAGACTGATCTGTGTTATCCCAGGCAGCCCATCCCCTATATAGTTAGTAAACGCACCCAGGGAACACAGTTAACCCCTTGATCGCACCTGATGTTAACCCCTTTCCAGCCAGTGTCAGTGCATATTTTTAGCACTGATCACTGTAGTAATGTCACTGGTTCCCAAAAGTATCAAAAATGTCAGGTGTCCAATCTGTCTGCCGCAATGTCCCAGTCCTGCTAAAAATCACTGATCACCTCCATTACCTCGTAAAAAATAATAAAAATGCCATAAATCTATCCCCTATTTTGTAGACGCTGTAACTTTTGCGCAAACCAATCAATATATGCTTACTGGGGGTTTACGAAACATATATTGCACATACATATATATTTGCCTAAATTGATGAAGACATTTCGATAACTTTTTTTTTTTTTTTTTTTTTTTAACAATAAGCTTTTATTGATGTTAAAATATAGCATTTGTACAATCATACTAACATTTGTACATGAGTATCATATAGAAATATAACTGTATATAATTGAATTTAATGATTGTTTTTTTTTTATAGCCGAAAAAAAAAGTTTTTCAAAATTGTCACTTTTTTTTGTTTATAGTGCAAAAAATAAAAGCCGCAGAGGTGATCAAATACCACCAAAAGAAAGGTCAATTTGTGGGGGAAAAAAAAGGACATCGATTTTATTTGGGTACAGCGTTTCACGACCGTGCAATTGTCAGCTAAAGTAATGCAGTACTGTGTCACAAAAAATGGCCTGGTCAGTAACCACTTCAGCCCCGGAAAATTCGGCTGCTCAATAAACAGGCCATTTTTTGTGATATGGCACTGCGTTGCTTTGACAGTTTTGCGGTCCTGCGACGCTGTACCCAAACAAAATTGATGTCCTTTTTTTCCCACAAATAGCTTTCTTTTGGTGGTATTTGATCACCTGTGGTTTTTATTTTTTGCCCTATAAACAAAAAGAAGCGACAATTTTGAAAAAAAACACAATATTTTGTACTTTTTGCTATAATAAATATCCCCAATTTTTTATAAAAAAAAAAAGCTAATTTTTTCCTCGGTTTAGGCCAATATGTATTTTTCTACTGCATATTTTTGGTAATAAAAATCGCAATAAGCGTTTATTGACTGGTTTGCGCAATAGTTATAGCGTCTACAAACTAGGGAAAATTTATGGCATTTTTATTATTAATTTTTTTTTTTTTTTCTAGTAATGGCGGTGTGTGACCTAGTGTGTGTTCTAACTGTTGGGGGGTGGGACTGACTGGAGGAAAGGACAGATTGCTGTTTCTAGCTAGTAGGACACTGATCTGTCTCTCCTCTCCTCACAGAATAGGGATTTGTGTGTTTAGACACACGTCCCTGTTCTGGCTCTCGTGCCCACAATTGCAAGTGGCAGTGCCGCGGGCGCGTGCGCTCCTGCTATCCTGCTTAAAGGGACCGACGTACATCTACCACAGTCTGCGGGATCATACTGCCCTGCCGCAGTATGACAGCGGCTGGTCAGCAAGCGGTTAAGGGGGTAAAACCTTCCAGGGCCTAAGTGGTTAAAGCATTTATTTTTCTTCAGTGACTGCATAATAAAAATGGTTCCATAGGAGGGTTCCACTTTGAGTCCTTGCTGCCAGTTAGCAATCACTCCTTTTTTTTTTTTTCCCCCTTCCTGGGACCCTCACTGATGTGCACTTGGAGCAAAGAACTTTGATCTGTACGAGCAAACTGCATCAGTTCCCCCCTGAAGGCCCATTACAGTAGACACAGTGTGTCTCCAGCAATTGGCATTTAAATGTTTCCATTTTTCATACTTGTTCCTAGAATTATATTTACTATGCATGTTCTGAAACCATCTGTCTTTTCCCCACAACTGTTGCAATATCCATAAGTTTGCTAAACTTTTTAAAAAAATGTTGTTTGAGCTGACTTGAGCAGGTAGAGCAGTTAGTAAAATGTAACATGTATGTATTTTGGCCTGATGGGCTGAATTTCAGGTTCCTTCTCTGACAGATTTCCTTTTATGGATACTGGTACATTTGACATGTTTCTGTGTGTCCTGTAGGGGGCAGATCTGCTTCATAAGTCGTCAGACAGGCATTATATGCTGCTAGCTGGTAACAAACAAGAACTAGTTGTTGGATAAAAGTGTGTGTTGTTTTTTTTTTTTTTTTTTTTTTTTCTCCTACACCTTTTGAGGTTACTTTCTAAAGGTCATTATAGGGTCATAGTTATATGCAGTTTTCTGGTATACATATAACTTATACCTGATACTACTTGATTGACTGCACTGAGGCTCCTATTAGCACATGTATATGTGCTTGGTAAGGCCATGGGAAACTGTCGGCTCCACACCTATAATCATCTGCCAACAAAGACAGCTGTCAGTAGACCTCTGTGCATATTTGTTGAATAGGGGCTCCTGCATAACACAATCTGTGTTAGCACAGGCAGATGTACAAATGCAGTAATACAAAAATATTGCTCCCACAGATATGCGAGACTACACTAACATATTTGGAGTGGAGAAGGATCCAGATAGGTCCACTGGCAGCTGGGTGTTTTTTGTTGCCATTTTATACCTGTGGAAAAAGTACTGTGCTGAATTGCACAGAAATTAAGGGTCAGCAATGCAGATTGTATATAAATACAAAGCAGTATTAACCCATGCCACATTTTTGTTTTTAGGCCTACATTCTGCATAGTGTTAAAGCATGTGTATTTTTTTTTCTTCTGAAAAATGTTCTATTGCAATAATGTGAATGTATAATCACAAGTCTTTATACAGTGCATGATGGTACCAGAGCAGAATCAAATTAAGGAGCCATTGCAATATATAAGCGTGTCTATTATGGGAACCTAGAATGGGTCATGTAACGTTGCTCAATGTTGTCTTTTAGGGTCGCAGTAGTGGTATTTCTCTCCATTCAATCCAGAGACTGTAAAGTAAACTAAAGGCCCAATTTTTGGAGTGGAGAGGGACTGGAACACCTGTCAAGTGTGGTGGGTTTTTTTTTGTTTTTTATCGCTGTCAGTGTCCCCATTGGAGAAATTTGCCCTCTCTGTTATCGTTGCCCCGATATCGGCATCAGTGCCGATACTAATTATTTGCATGAGCACTTGTATAAGAGTAGGCTAGAAGTAATCAGAAAACCATATGGAAATTTAATATATAATTTTAAATGTTGACAGTGAGCATAGAAATGCTCTAGAAGCTGCTAATGGGATCCATTTTGTTTTTTGCCCAAGATGGAATTGACAGACCTCGTAGAAACGGGTGTTTTCAGAATGAAGCAGAACAGTCAAGCTGGCAACTTGGCACTGATGTATAGTACTTACTATAATTTGCTCATGGATACCTGCTGCTTTTGTGCAAAGTACCGCCCTCTGAAAACGCCACAATATCCACGGTACAGGGAGAGTGAGTGGACACATCCTCTTTATGCCGCTGTGTAATATTTTCTCATTCGGTGGTTGGCAAGAATACTGCAGAAATAGAAAAGCTAGCTGTAATTTTTAGGAGCGCTGGTTATCTAGTTCTGGGATTTGCTCTTCCCTGTTCATCCTGAACACCTGTGTGTATATTTTTGCTTTGTAGTCATATCATTGCTTTTTAACTTGTCAGTTTTATTGACATATAAAGGCTTACAAATGGCAAAAGAATTATACATATAATGCAATAAGAGTCTAAAACCACTGCTTTTTAAAGGACAAGCCTACTTGTTTGACCTTTGTGTGCTTTTGTGGTTAAAAAGAGGAAGTACTGCCCAGGAAGCTGGTTTGTGTGTGTCAATATTTAGTAAATTTAGGGTGGGAGTTGCTTTTGATCTGTGCTAGTCATGTGTATGCTGCAGGAGGATATTTGATGCTCAGGCCCTCAAGAAAGAATTCTGTCCTGTTTAACAAATGCAATAAAGGTAAGTGGTCACATGGTTTTTTTTTTGTTTTTTTTTTTTTGCCGTGTGTTTCGTCATGTGGCAAAATGCAGAACAAAAAACGTGCAGGGATTTTGGCGCGTGTAGAAAAGCTTATTCAACTGAATTGGCTGCCATATGCTGTAGCACAAAAACGCACAAGAAAATCCTGTTGCAAAGGTGTGAATGAAGCCAAAATATTCTGTTCTGACACACCGGTCTCAAACAATGGTAAAGTGACATTTGGAGTTCTGTTTATACTTTTTATTTTTTTTTTTTTTTTAATGGATCATGCACATTTTCCCAGTAGAATGCAATTTAGGTGTGTCTTATGTGCAAACAATTATAAATAAACCTGTCCCAGGTCATTATATGACGCTTGGAGAGCTATTTAGGTTTTATGAACATGGCCATGTGGGGGGCCTGTACAGCATGCAGAGCCTGATTAATCACTGTACCAGAACTTGTTACCTGTTGTGTACAGTTTCCATTGAGAAGAATTCGAAGATACACCTGCATGTGGTTGTGCACCGGAGGTTGCATAAAGCAGCCGCGTGTGCATGAACTTTTGTACCTAACGCAGATAATGTGCCTTCAGAGCATACATACACAAGTGTGCTTTACGCAACTCCCAGCGCATAACCATGTAGCACTGCATCTTCACTCATTTCAATGGGCCAGCTGTACACAGTAGCGGGAGGTCCTGGTAGAGTAGTTACGCACGCTCTGCATGCTGTGTGCATGAGCCAGTATAAAGCATTCAATCTGACTCCAATAAAACATTTTACTGCAGGTGAATCTTCTAGATCAGGGGTCCTCAAACTACAGCCCTCCAGTTATTCAGGAACTACAATTCCCATCATGCCTAATCATGTCTGTGAATGTCAGAGTTTTGCTATGCCTCATGGGACTTGTAGTTCCGCAACAGCTGGAGGGCCGTAGTTTGAAGATCCCTGTTCTAGATGCATGTGTTTTTAAAGGCATTATCAACCTTAAAATAAAGTAAAGATAAGGTGCTACAACAAAATGGAATAATGAGATCTTCCAGAGCTGCCAGGTGTGGAAAGGCAGTTGTACAGCTGCAATTACAGTCAAGAGATGATCCGCAACCCCTTGCTTGCTTTTAAAAATCTTTAAAATGTATTCATTCTCTATAAAAGACACAATATCCAGACCGCAGATGTTAACGCGTTTCAGCCTTGTTTTCCAGCACCTTAACATCTGCTGCCTGTATATTGTCCCTTACAGGTAATTAATACATTTTGGAGATTTTTAAGCGTAAGTAAGGAGTTGTGGATCATCGTTCTTCATGAATATAATCCTTCCTACCTTCATGAGATGAGAAGTGATCATGTGGTTCCATTTGTTACTTTGTACACACAGCCTGTGGTAGAGTAAATCTTCAAATTCCTTTTTGTCAGAAGTTTCTGTTTGTGTTCACATGTGAGGAATGCCGCATGGCACTACACAGGTTGATGCAGGACTTCTGTCCGTATTCTAAGAACTGACACTTCCTGTGAAGAAACTACATATCCCACGATCCCAGAGTCTAGTGTTTTTCAGATGAAAACTACACAGTGATTAGATCTGACACATGCAGGCTGAGTAATGAAGGAAAAGTTTTATTTTTGTAACATTGACATTCAACATTTGTGATGCAAACAACACAGACAAGATGATGACATGGGTTGCCCTTTTGGAAAAAATGAACAAGCTAGATGAATGAATACATAGACATGGGTCAATCGATCAGCCATGACACTACAGACTGCAGCCACAACATGTGGACCCATCATTACAAGGTAAGGCAAACAAACACAGGAATATAACACACTAAAACCTACAACAACATTTGAAAGTGTACAATGCTACTCTTAAATGACAGTGATTCATCGCTAGAGATGGGTTTGGGATCTTGGTCTCAACCCACCTACCCAATCCCGCCAGGAATCTGACATTGCACACGGCTCATCGCCAGGCAGAAAGACATTTCCCGATCTATGCTGCTGTGGACCGAGAAAGGTCTCGCTGCCTGTAATTAGTGGTGTGCAGTGTCAGCTTCCTGGAGGGAAGATGGGATCCCAAACATGCCCGAGCCAATCACCAGTGAATGTTTGGTGAAAGTCACATTCCCTGCTTTAGAAATATATTAGTTGAGCAGCCCTGATGTACAGCAAAACTACAGTGATGGGTGCAGGTTAGTACGGATATGTGGCTTTCAATTGCATTTGTTTAAATCTATAAAATTTAGTAGCTTTGGGAATCTAAAGGCTACAAAATATTATATATTATTAATCCATTTTGAAAACTCAACTCCAGATAAAGCATACTTACACTAGAGTACTACCAACCCGGGCCTGGTTCACATCTGAGCCACTGTGATACGTTGGCTAGTGTTCAATGCAACCACATTGCCAAAGAAAAAAACATTGGCCTTAAATCGGTGTTGGTCACACCTATGCACTGCGTTGCCTGGTTTTGTGCTAAAATAATGCGTGCAAAGGTATACAGTTCATCCCACTGCAACACCATGCGTCTGCATGTGATTGCACACTACAAATTGTTTTCAAAAGCATTTACTAATAAACATTTTTGTTAAAGTGTTTCTCTTTCCTGGTGTCCTCTTTCTGAGGCTACGTGATGTAAAGTCTCATGCATCAGAAATGTGCATCAGCGATTACAATAATGCTCTTTAAAGTGGTACTGAACCCAAAAGCAAACATTTAATACCAACTGCAGCTTGCCAATTCTTTGATATGATGACTGCATTCATTTTCTTTTAGGGCTTTCTTCTGTTTTCTTCTGGTGATCCAGCCAGTAAGTCTGTTTTTTGAAAAGTACAAGCTCTCCAGCAGACTGTATCAGTTTACATAGATGAGACAAACCACTTAACACAGGCAGGGGTGATTTCAAATGATCAGCTTTTATTTATGCAAAAACTTTATCCCAAAAGAAACAAAAATGGTTTGCTGTAACTGAATATAAAGTGGGAGCTGGAGTTTGGCTTCAATTTGTTATTGTATCTAAATCTGCTAATACATTTGACACTACCCTCCCCACCAGCCGGACAATGCTGTTGTCTACTGTGCCGCCAATGCTCCAGAGTTGTCTCTCACTAATACAGGAGGTGTTACTGGCCAGATCACCAGGTGAAAACAGAGCAGACAAAAGACAAAACTGATGCAGCCATCACAGCTAATAATTGGTAAGCTGCCATGTTATACAATTTCTGGGTTTAATGTCACTTTAACACATCTCAGCACAGATGCTGTAATGCTTGCGCTGTGGTGTGAACTGATGCTCGATTGTACATTTTTATTTTTCCCCTTAGCAAAATGATACATGGCCATTTGGGCCACAAGCTTATCATCTCCTTTTTTTTTTTTTTTTGTGCTCTTTATTTTCTAAATGAGACCATGCCTGTTTCTCCCAAGAAACCTACTAATTTAGAAGGTGCTGCTTGTGCTTCTTATCGCTGCTTTCATTTAATGAGTTGGTACTGTTTTTTTTTTTTGTTTTTTCTTATTTACTTTTTAATTTTTTATATATTTTAACTCTTCAATATTCCCTTATTTTGTTCCACAATGTCTGGCAGTACATCCTGTTGGTGTATAGGGTGTGCACTGCCATATAAGGACATGTGTAAGCTTGTTTTATATAAATAGATAAGACGGCCAACACTGCTGGATACTTTCTTCTTATGTGGTTAATGAACATTTTGACCTGTAGCTTATGAAAAGGGCATCAGCTAAGGCACTCAAGTAAAATAATGGATTTCAAGTGTAAGAATTATATTGTTTGGGCAATACAGAATTGGTACTAGGTCTTGGCACTACATGGAGTTATTGAGTTTCATCTGTAAATGTTTTCAAGAGCTATAAGTGTTTTCATGTTTTTGTGCTACCAGCTGAAAATATAAACTGAAGTCTGTGCTATAAAGAAATTTAAGAACCATATACGTGATTAAAAGACATCCCTTCTCATATCTCCTTAAGGGCCCTTTCACACTTGTGCAACCTGAAAGTTGCGCAACTTTGCAGTGACTTGAGGCAATGCCTGTGTAAGCTTGAGGTCTATGAACCTCAAGCTGCATCAAAGTCGGACCAAAGTAGTGCAGGGACTACTTTTGAAGTCACACAGATATGAAGGGTACCCATTAGAAATTATGGGGTACGACTTGTCATGCGACAAGTCATGCAAGTGTGAAAGGGGCCTAAAAGAGAAGTATAGGTTTACTCAAAAAAAGATACTCACCTAGGTGGATGCAGCATCAATGTATATTACATTTTTGGTTTAGGGGTTTAGTATGCTCCAGCCCAGTATAATGCGAGTGCAGGAAGGCAACCTTGCCTAGTTCCGTGCACCCTTATAGGACTCAACAGGAGTATGAACTTCAACACTTTTGATTGGGCACAACTCGCCTTTCAAGACAGCCAGCATCACAAAACTGCAGTTTTATATAGCCTTAAAGTGGTTATAAAGATGTGGTGTGTGTGTTGTGTTTTGTTATTTTAATGCAAAAAAAAAGATGGTTATACTAACCTGCTTTGTGCAATGCTTTTGCACAACAGCCCTGATCCTCTTCTGGGGTCCCCATCAGGTGCTCCAGGCCCCTCCTCATCAGGTCTCCCCACGGAACTATTCATGAAGCGCCCCTGCGTGCTTGCTCTCGAGCCCCGCTTTTGCATCCATTGACACATGCAGTGGGACTCGGCCTCGCCCCCTGCTTCCCAAAGGCTCCCGCTACTATCATTCTGTCCAATGAGGAGAGACATAGTCTGGAGCTGTGTCCATACACATCACTGGATCAGATCGGGCTCTAGGAAGAAAAAGGGGGGGCCTGAGGAGGAGCTTCAACACAGAAGGTTTTTCACCTTTAATGCGCCATCACCACTGCAGAGACTTGCATCTTCACCTGGTCATCCTTTGGTTTTGCAAACTCTAGCCATCTGATTGCCCGCTTCACATTGACCTTGTGGGATTCTCGGCCACAGCACAGAGCTCTGAGAGAACGGCACAGTTATGCTATTCCTTCGAAGCACATGCGCCGGTGACGTAACCTGCAGCTGCTCACCAGAATATCAACTAAACAGTGCACATTTAGGCGATAATAATTTTACCTACTGGTAAGCTTTATTATAAGCTTACCTGTATGTAAAAGTAAACAAGTTTACTGCCACTTAAGAGGTATGGGATTTTTATTTATTTATTTTTTTTAGATTCGTACTTACCTAGGTGGATGCAGCATCGGTCCAATGCTGCATTTGTCCCCCGGCGCCTCTGCACTGAGAACCGAGCGATCGAACACTGTTGATTTGGTTCTCACAGCTCCCTGAGCAGAGAGCTGCAGACTGTCCATCAGCAGCTCTCCTCTCTGCTCCTCCATGCTCACTGGAGCGCTGAGCTGTGGAGGGGCGGGGAGCAGCCATCTCGGGCTCTAGGCGGCTCGCTGAGAGGCTGAGATGGGTATCAGTTTAGGCACCTGGTGGATCCAGACTCCCATTGGCGGGATGATGCGGTGCTTGGACTGATTTCTGTGACGCCAGCAGAGAGTGGACTTCAGCCCACTCTTTGCTGAAAATGGGTCACAGGAGTGCAAAACGATTTGCACTCCTGTGATCCGTAGAAGTCCAGCCAAATGAGCTTTGGCTGGACTTCTCCTACTTTTAAACTCATAAGTATCCACTCACACCCAACTGTAGTTATATGCAGCTGAATTAAATTACTGTACCTCTGTCATTTAAGGGCCAAGTCATACTGATGCATTACGGTAATGCACAATTGGCAGTGTGTTGTGGTGCCAATTATTTTGTAAGGCACTTCTAAGCACTTTTATCAGTACACTTTATCACACGATTCAGGGATGCAAAACACACAGATTTGAACCATCAGTGCACTGTGGTATGGAGTGTTTAGGGGGGAAAAAGGGAACGTGTAGTTTGTTGCGCGTTACAGTGATTTGTAAATAATCAACTTGCAAAACAAGCCATTCAGTTTAAAATAGAAATGAAAGGGAAAACATTTTTGTATATCTTTAAAAAACAATTTTATAATTTTTTTTAATTTTTTTTTTGTGATCACATGCCCTCTGTTCTCAGCTGCCCAAATTGGCGTTCCACTCATTTGAAAGTTTATTAAAAGTCAGCAGCTGCAAAAAGTGTAGCTGCTGACTTTTAATAAACAGACACTCACCTGTCCCACGGTCCAGCCTCGCTCCTCTTCCCCGCCTCTCTGTGGTGCCATCATTGTAAGTGTGGTCACCTGGTTGTGCCTGCTTGCGGCTTCACAGCCGGGCGCACACTGCGCATGCGCGAGTCGTGCTGTGCTCTTAGTGGCCAGGCAATCTTCTGGGACCTGTGACACGTCCCAGAAGATTGGAGGGAGGAGGAGTGCGTAAAGCCGAAGTTCCACTTTTTCCCAGTGACAGGCTGTGCGGGGGGTGTGTCAGTACAAGTCTGGTCATTGGAGGAGAGCAGGCTGAGTTCCCAGCACAGCTAGAGAATGGACCATGATGTGCTCTCCTGCTTAGTCTGGTCAGATTTTAATAGGAAAGCAGAAGGACTGTCAGGAATGCCAGGGATTTCACACAAAGCTATACAAAGAGAACAGGATACTTTTCCATACAAGTAAATGGTACAGCAGACTCATCAGGAATATCAAATGTTGGGGTAACAAATGCTTTAAGTTGCACTGCCAGCCTAATGAAAATGATTGAGCTGCCTCAGAGTTATAAGACGTATGAAGGCTGCCATTGTAAGCCTTCTTTTAATTCTAAAATGCCTGGCTGTTTCAGACTACAGTATGTTTGTTTCAGTCACAATTCAGGGACAAGCACACTGAGTGTCAGAAAAGTGTTCAAATGACTTTTCTCTATATTTGTTCTCGGCCAGCGACACAGACAACTTTGAAGTCAAAGCATCAGAATGACGGCCAGAGAACGATCTTTCTCAAAGGTGGGTTCATTATTGGCAGCCTAAATTATTCTCTCATGACCGTGTCCCATTGTTACAGTGTGCCTTAATGCCCAATAACTATAGTCTGAATGGGATTTAAAGTGGCACTGCATCTGAGCACCACAAAGCAAAATTGATATTTTTGATTTTATAGTAATCAAAGCAAACCCATCCATCCATGTTGCCATGCTTTATTTTGCTGAGAAAATACCCCCCTAGCGTTTCTAGCTGTGGCCATCTTGAGTAAGGGCAGATGGTTAATGTAGCATTTACTTCCTAGGCCTGGAAACCAGAAAGTAACTGAAGAAATGTGTTTAAAAAAATAAAAATGTTTTAAAGCAAGTAAATTATATACTTTCCTTTCTATTTACTAATGCTAGCAGAATAAGGATTAAAAAGTAATGTTGACTGAGGGTGAAGTTGAACTGTAGAACTCCAAGGTTGACCACCTCTCTAACATAGCTTTGAAATGGCTCTGAGGTCCTGTGTGTCTCTCCCTTCAGCCACTGGTGCCAGCAACCTCCCTGTCCCTTCACTTCCTAAAATTGTTTATGCACCAAAGTAGTGAAGCTGCATGCCACTGATCCCTTGCATACCAAAACTTTATCCTGTCAGCAGTGACAAAGACACTCCACCTCACCTCTCCTGCATTCCACACCTTCCTACAGTTTTTTTTTTTTTTTCTGTTTGAAGGGTGGCCTCTGTAACCAATAGGATTGGACAAGTTTCACTTTTACAGGATAAGTCAATATTTGCATATACAGTTAGCTAGCTATGTATTTGAATCTCATTTGTGAAAATGCCATTTTCAAACAAGCTAACCTCCCTTTATTTTTTTTCTTTATTTTTTATTTTTTTATCACTTGCTCAAGTTTGTGGCGGTGATTTTCACGGAATAGTGAAACCAGGGTTAATTGCAAAGTACAGCGATGCCAAGACATGAAAGGTTTACCAAACTAGTGTGTGTGTGTGTGTGTGTGTGTGTGTGTGTGTGTGTGTTTTAGGTCAGGCTGCTACCTCAAAGGCCAGAAAAGGGAAGTGTCTGGGTGCTGTATGAGTAAAATGTATCACAACTTTGGTGTTTTCAAGGAACGTATAGCAATTTAACTGACAGATTCCACTTCCATTTCTGCTTTATACCAGCTTTGTGCCTATGCCTTGCTATAATGCCTGGTAAAACTTGCAACCTAATATGTATTTACCACTCATTACTGCATTGCATAGTTTAATGCACAATTTGTCCTTGTGTGATGTGTTGCAAGAAAAGGGCTTGTCTGGTTTAGGGCTGCATTGAGAGGTTATTCAAAATGAATGGGCTGCTCTAACATGAGGCAGATTAATGCAGTAACACACCACAATTGTCGTAACAAACGCATATCTAAACCAAAAATGATTATTATACAGGAGTTGTATAGCGCCAACAGTTTACGCAGCACTTTACAACATAAGGGTGGACAGTACAATTACGGTACAGCTTTTTTTATATACAGTAGGAATCAAAAATGTAAAATACTGTAGCTTACTAGTTGTTAGTGTGGTAGCTGCATTAATTTTCCTTTTTTTTTTTTTTAAGAAGCTTTTGCTTCATTTTCATCTGATGCTGCAAATTCCTGTCCCTGGGAGTTAATGTCTTTCCTCCACTGTATCTATTGAGGGAGCAATGATTTTCACCTGCTCTCCTGTTATGCACTACAAATGTATCTGTAGGTCATTATCTTCATTACGTGGGGGGGGCAGGGGAATGAGTACTGTGGTATTGGGAGATTAAACTTGAGCAGTAGGTGTGTTTACAATGAGTTGCACCAGTCCAAAACTGTATTTTAGGGCATGGCAGCCCACTTTTATTAAATAAACCGTATGTACTCGTGCAAATGCTCCAATACCTAAACCCGATACCTTTTTTTTTTTTTTTTTTTTTTTTTGCCATTTTTGGCCCATACTAAATAAATGGGCGCAAATCACATGCAGTTTCCTGCACCGCTCCTGTGTGAACCCAGGCTTGTCATAGTGACTTCAGCCTGGTTTCACACAGGAGCAGTGCAGAAAACCGCATGTGATTTGGACAGGAGTCGTACAGCATTCCTGTTCAAAACACATGATTTGAGCCCATTTATTCAATATGGGCACAAAACTCACCGCACAAAAAAATAGGTTTTGGTAATTGGTATCAGCAAGTGCTTGAAGAAAAGTATCGGTATTCATTCTCGCTCCGAAAAAAATATTGGTGCATCCCTCTAAACCGAGAGTTCACATGCACATTAGTTGCTCACGCAGGGGTTTCTTCCACACAAAATCTAAACAATGAAAATGCCGAGCCACCTGGCCCCGCTTGTTGGCAACACGGCTGCACCTCTTACCAGTCTCTGACTGTGTTCAGCTCTCCCGGATCACTTTGGCCTTTAGTCGCAGCGTCCTGCTGCACGACCCACTTCTGACCTATGGCTTGGGCCTCTGACACCCTAGGAGCCATCCTGACTCCTGGACCTAGACCTGTCTCCTGGTTTCTAGCTGGGACACCTCTGACCCCTCGGTGAGACCCTCTGTCTCCTGGCTGGGGCCCGTTTAAATCAGTCTCCCACATTGAGAGCGTTCTCCATCTGGAAGCTCTAAGCTATCCTCAGACCTGAGTATATAACAACCCTGCACACCTGTATACTCATACAGGTTGCAGGCATCACAGGGCAGACACAGGATTGAAAGTTTAGATGCAGAAGTACTGAATCCAGAGAACCTTGTTAGATTTTTCTATATTCTCACAGGGCCTCCCACTGTCACAGTATTCTACAGTATATAGCTAGGAAGGAAGATATTATTCAGTGCAGCTCACAGGAAGTGACAAGGACACTGCATTTCTGGTAAGATTACCAGGTAATTTCTGTATTTGTTTAAAATGTTCTTAGCTTGAAAAAAAGGCTAATACAGCTGCCATATCAAAGTAAGAAAGAAGCACAGCTTAAATGCTCGTGTCAGATATACTGGCCAGTTCAAACACTGCTACTGGGTCACTGACAAGAGCACGTCAAGTCCCTTCATATAGCCACAAACATTCCCCAGGAACGCACACCAATATAGTGAATCCCAAAACAAATAATCATAAAATTACTTTAGCTAACTCTCCACCAATTAGGAAAGCCACTCTAACATGTTTCACCTGTGTAGGGCTTAATCATAGAGGCCTCCATGATTAAGCCCTACACAGGTGAAACATGTTAGAAGGGCTTTCCCAATGGGTGAAGAGCCAGCTAAAGCTGTTTTGTGATTCACTATATTGGTGTGCGGTCCTGGGGAATGTTTGTGTCACATCCAAGAACAGTAAGCTGCTATATACTGCATTTTTATTCTTGGGTTTAATCATTCTTTAAGGTACAACTTATATTAGATGGGGAAAAAAAATCTGGAATCTTTGATAGCTACTGCTCTCACCTCTGATCACAGGAATATAGAATAAGGGATAACTGAACCTGAATTTACTTCTACATTAAAACAATTACCGTGACAATATTGAGGTTTAAGCTAAATGAGTGTGATTTTGTTAGCAGTATGCACTGTATTTGGGGATGTATTTCCAACCCTTTCTATCCTGGAAACAGTTGTCACCAGGGCTAAAAGAGAAGGTGACTCTCCCTATCAGGCATATAGACAAAGATTTCAGAGAGGTTCTTGTCCTGCTTTACGCTATGGAACTATAAAGATACTTTTTAGCTATACATACACTTTAAGGATAGGCTAAACAGTGAACTAGTTATCAGGGTTATGTCGCTACAGGGCATATGTCTGTAACTAAGGGTAAGGAGAGTTCTGCTAGCATTAACCATCTTGTATGATTTTAGTGCCAAGATTTAAATTTTCATTTAGTATTGCCAGTAAGCCTTCCCGAAAGGCGAAGGTATTGCTAAATACATTTTTTATAAGCGAAACCTTCAAACATTTATTTAAAAGTGCAGCCCATATTCATGCCAAGTGGGGATATTTTACAGTAGTTATTTAAAATCTCTCTAACGTTAATGTTAAGTGTTTTCCTTGTTAGTAGACCTGTAGGAATACTTGACATACCAAATGTGAAATGAGCAGTCAGAAGCTATGAATGTAGTAAGTACATTATTAAATACACTCCTGCTGTTTCCCATGAATTGCAGGTGGTTGAAAAGTGTTTCCTGAATCAAGAATAATTAGCTGAAACGTTCTGTCAGATGGCTTATACGTGATTAATACTTTAACTTTATCTGGAACCTAGCCCAGTATTTTATTTTTAAAGTTTTAACAAGCTTTGAAGTGTTTAATTTTGACTTGTTTCATGCCAGGTCTATCAATTGCATTAAAAAGGGTTTCCATTAAAAAGAGAAAAAAAAATTCTGATTACCTTGATCTTTGTTATTCAGCCTTCTTTGGCATCTAAAGCTAGCTGCTCAGCACGTTGGAAAGCCTATTCTATACTGTACACTCTGCTCTCTGGATTGATTGTTGTCAAATACCATATACAGCCTTTGTCCCTCAGGAGGAATAAAAACAAATATAAAGCAGCTCCAGCTGCAGTACTCACCCCCTCTCCATCTCTGTTCCCAGAAGTACTTCTTCCTTGCTACAGGTTGTCCTCTGTCTTCAGGTTGAATGATGCCCAGCCACACCTGCCAACAGCCCCCGGGATCCCACGGTCTCCTTCCCACTTCCTGAAACGTCGTCTGCCTTCCACCCCCCTCTCCTATGTGACTCAGTGGGAAAAAGACTTGAGGGTCTGGGACAGATCTGGCAGACTGGAGCAAGGCCTGAATTTCTGTTGCTAAGTTACTCCTACGGTGGTATTGGGTTCTGGCCCACATTGTCCATGCTAATATGCTTTCCAGTGTCTGCTACTTTTTGGTTTGTGGCCATTACTGTAATGTTTTGCATACCTGGTGGACATGCCCCAGACCACTCAGCTGCTGGTCCTGAGTATTTGGCCTTATACACTCTGTTCCACCCAACCATCCGTAGGGAGGCAAAGTTTGCTTTATTACACTGCCCCATCCCAGACTTATTTGCTCATCAGCAAAAGTTGACTTCTTATTTATATTAGTTCAGAGTACAATTGCCCAAGCGTGCAACAAACTCTTGGTTTCTTTCCAGAAAATGAGAGACCGTATGACGGCTTTGATGCTTGGTGAACAAATGTCTAGCATCCATAACGACTCCCATGCTAAGTTTCTCAAGATTTGAAAACCGTAGTTGGTGTATGTATGTCTTCCCTAGCCTCCCTCTTCCCCCTCACTTCACCCTTCACCTTCTTGTCCTTTGATTTCTCCTCTCCTTCATTTTCGGCGGAGTGTGGCTCCCCTCACGTGGAGTTGCCTCCATTCATTCTCTTCTTATTACATATACAAATATGATTCATAGTGCACTGTTATACAAGCATTAGTATATCCAGGGCTACAACCCTGGTCATGGAGATTTCCTTTTTGGTCTTCCTGAACCTTTGCCTTATTTGCCACGCTTTAGTTTTTGGTGTTATATTACCTTTTTATATCATCTATCCCTTGGCACCACATATGTCTCACATTGTTAATGTAGTCAGTGTTAGACGTTAGACCCTGGATGGGTTGAACTGGTGCTCTTTTGTTACTTTGTTAAAACTGATTGTTCAAAAAAAATATTGAAATAGTATGATGCCCAGCTTTCTAAAGCATTCGGTAGTTGCAGAGGGAACCTAGAGTGGGGCTTTAATTTATAATTTAAAAAAAAAAAACACCACAAAATGTTCAGTATTAACTCAGAATATGTGTTCATTGCAATAAGATTTTCTTTGGTTGCCTATAGTGCTCCATCTGTCACCTATAGATAGACTGTTTTACTTCCTCTATCAGTTCAGCAAGTATCAAATCGGTCAAACAAATTCACAGTGACTTAATACATTGAATGCTCAAAAAGAGGGAGATTCTGCTTTTATGTACTTGTGAAAGGCAGGGTGAACTTATAATCAACAGGTAGACAACAAGGAACTTATAATCAACAGGTAGATAACAAGCAGGCTAGCAGCTTTGCATTTCATTTCTAGACATTTAAGCAGTACTGCATTGTACATTTGCTTTCAAATTATTTGACATCTTTTCCACCTGACAGTAACCTTTTCAGCTTCTCTGAGACAAAAGAAATATGAGGCCCTGAGTCTGAAAATGGCAGCTTTCATCTGAGGCTTTTCACACAATTATTTCTTTTTTGTTAAATGACCAGGTTCCTTTTTATAAATCAATGTATACCTATCTTGTAAAACATTATGCTTTGTGCGCCCCTATAATGTGTGCTTTATCACCCTTTCCTTAGGCAGTTTACTGTGTTCCGACAGTGTACACACCCTTCAGGAGCTTTCCCCCCATATTCCTTATTTAAAGTGGATGTAAATCCTCACATATACCCAGTGAAGTGAACAGCCTCATATGATACACAGATGAAACAAATCTCCCTACATAAGTTTTTTACATGTATATCTGTTGTCTTCAGCTTTATATACTGTTTAGAAAGTGCACGTTCTGTTAGAATTTTCTCTTCCTGATTCACCTGTGGGTGTGGATTCTTACCATATACTGTGACAGCTGATTTGGAGGAAATGCACCCCCCCCCCCCCCCCCTTTCACATAGGTAGACAAAGGAAGCAACAATGCAGAGCTGTGCTGTGAATAGACCAGCTCTCTGCTAATCTATATATAGCACTAACCCTGACACAAACTTTAGGCTGGTTTTATCACAGTTGACTGAGAACTTGCTGATAACAGAAGAATGGAGCAGGAGAAAGCCAAGGGACTTTACGGTTAAAAACCGTATTTTTTGCTAGAAAATTACTTGGTACCCCCAAACATTATGTATATATATATATTTTTTTTTTAGCAGAGACCCTAGAGAAAAAAATGGCGATCATTGCAATATTTTTTGGCACACGGTATTTGTGCAGCGGTCTTTCAAGCGCATTTTTTTTTGGGGAAAAAAGACCCTTTCATGAATTTAAAAACAAAAACGAAACCGTAAAGTGTAGTATATATCACTACATAAAGTTAGCCCAATCTTTTTGTATAATGTGAAAGTTGTTATGCCGAGTAAATGGATACCTAACATGCCATTCTTTGGAATTGCGCACACCCTTGTGCATCATCTTTAGAAGAGGCTTCTTTCTGGGACGATAGCCATGCAGACCAATTTGATGCAGTGTGCGGCGTATGGTTTGAGCACTGACAGGCTGACCCCCCCACCCCTTCAACCTCTGCAGCAATGCTGGCAGCACTCATACGTCTATTTCCCAAAGACAACCTCTGGATATGACGCTGAGGACGTGCACTCAACTACTTTGGTCGACCATGGCGAGGCCTGTTCTGAGTGGAACCTGTCCTGTTAAAACGCTGTATGGTCTCGGCCACTGTGCTGCAGCTCCATTTTCAGAGTCTTGGCAATCTTCTTATAGCCTAGGCCACCTTTATGTAGAGCAACAATTCTTTTTTTCAGATCCTCAGAGTCCTTTGCATGAGGTGCCATGTTGAACTTCCAGTGACCAGTATAAGAGAGTATGAGAGATGACACCAAATTTAACACACCTCAGTCCTTGTAACATTAACGAGTCACATGACATCGGGGAGAGAAAATGGCTAATTGGGCCCAATTTGGACATTTTCATTTAGGGGTGTACTCACTTTTTGTTGCCAGCGGTTTAGACATTAATGGCTGTGTTGAGTTATTTTGAGGGGACAGCAAATTTACACTGTTATACAAGCTGTACACTCACTACTTTACATTGTAGCAAAGTGTCGTTTCTTCAGTGTTGTCACATGAAAAGATATAATAAAATATTTACAAAAATGTGAAGGGGTACTTACTTTTGTGAGATACTGTATATACTTTAACCTTTTTATACACAATTTGTCCTTTGTGGTGCTGGCTGCTTTTTTATTTGTTATTGGGATATCAGCACGGTTTACGTTATAAATGTACTAATTTAAAAAGCTGCAACAACCCAGACCATACAACTCCACTCTCTGAAGAGCATTGTATTTAATTTTAAAGGATTTTTTTTTGTAATTAACAGTGGTTTTGCCCAGAGCAGCCTCGATCCTCCTCTTCTCCGGTCCCCCACTGGCACTCCTAGCTCCTCCCTTCTCATTGGCTCACTTGCTGTGATTGACAGCGAGAGCCAGTGGTTCCTGCTGCTGTCTCAGGCAATGAGGAGGAAGAGTCTCCAGAGAGCCGAGGCTATTGTACACACCGCTGGATCGTGATGGGGCTCAGGTATGTATTAGGGGGGGCTGCTGCACTTAGAAGGTGTTTTTTTTTTTTTTTTGTTTTTTTTTGTTTTTTGTTTTGTTTTTTGTTTTTTCCTTCATGCATAGAAAAAACCTTGAGCCTTTAGAACCAACTTAAAGAAGTAAAAAATGTTAGATGACAAGTGCACTTTCTGCTTGGTCCTGGTAAATTACATTCCATGCCTCCTCTAACAGTAAATTTCATGTGACTGTAGCTCATCCAGCAACACTAATGCATTTGTTCAGTCGGGAAGTCATGAGCTCTGAGTAATGTCACTAAACATGGAAGAGTGTATACACACGGGTTATTCAGCAACTTCTCTGTCATGTTTGTTGGTGACTAAAAATTGTTTTGGGATTCCAGCCATACAGCAAGTGACATTGAAATATCAACCTTTTTTTAGAGGTGCTTGAGAGACTTTAGGTAAACCGCTTAGTCTATCTGGGGATCCTTTCCCTCTGGCCTGCACCAGAATGCATAATTTCAGATTGACAATGTAACACTTCTATAGGAGATGGATAAAATATAATTTTTATTGTCGGATCTATAAACACAATTTTCAATATGGGGAATTTTGTGGGTGCTTAATGGTGTCATGTGCTGAATTGAACATGGATGTTGTTCTTGTTCTGAATGTCTAGCCTCTTTCCCTCTGTGAGCTGAAGTCTGAAATGAAGACCTCTTAAGTGTTGTGGGGAGGCCAAAGATATTGCAACATGCATAATTGTTGAGTTGTACATGTTGACAGTTCCATACTTTTCAGTTAGTGTTCTGTGGTAGAGAATAGGCTTCTGTGTTAATGGGCTGGTGAGTTTTAACATTACCACTGTACGGTAAAGCAAACCTGTGCTTTGCCAATTTGGGGCTAGTCCATTCTACTGGCAGGAGTGAAAAATACCCAGTACGTCCTGGTATGAAGGAGCAAGTGGCTCACACCCCTTCTTCCAATTAACAGCATTAATGCTTGGTGATTGCCTTTTACTCTCCCATGGAGGCAGGGAAAGTGAGAGATATAAGTGTGACTAGGGATTCCCATACTTGCCTTTAAAAAGGGGAAATATGGCTGAAGCTCTTTTGGTTATACGTCTCCTGTGCGTCACAGGAGTGCATTTAGTTCCAGTGCATTCCAGTAAGCGCTGATGGTCACTGGAACTGGATTAGAAAGGGTCTGTAACATTGTACGTTCACAACTACTTTAATGTGATTCTAAAGGAAACTGTTTTTTTTTAAAAAAAAAAAACATGTTATACTTACCTGCTCTTGTGTAATGGTTTTGCGCAGAGCAGCCCCGAGGTCCTGGCCCCTGCTCTCACTGGCTGTGATTGGCTACTGGCTGAGGAAATGGCTACCGCTGCTGTGTAAGCCAATGAGGAGAGAGAGGCCCAGGAGAGCCACTGCTTTTGTGCACATCACTGCATTGAGATTGGGTTTAGGTAGGTATAAGGGGGGAGCTGCACCCAGAAGGTTTAAAAAAACATGAGCCTTTAGAACCACTTTAACCACTTCCCTACCACTGTATAGTCAAATGATGCCCACAGGAACCCTTCGTCCCTCCGGGCGGGCGTCATATGACGTCCTGGGATTCCCTGCATTGTGGAGAGCGTGCGTACACCCACCGCATCATTTGGGACCCGATGTCCACCCGGCACCCGCGATTGCATGTCACAGAGCAGGGACATGGATCTGTGTGTGTAAACAGATCTGTGTCCTGTCAGGTGAGAGGAGACCAATCCGTGTGTTCCCATTACAGAGGAACACCGAACGGTCTCCTCCCCTTGTGAGTCCCCTCCCCCTACAGTTCGAATCACTCCCTAGGACACAGTTAACCCTTTAATCACCCCCTAGTGTTAACCCCTTCCCTGCCAGTCAAATTTATACAGTAATCAATGCATTTTATAGCACTGATCGCTGAATAAATGTCACTGGTCCCAAAATAGTGGCAAAAGTGTCCGATATGTCCGCCGCAATATCGCAGTCACGATAAAAATAGCAGATCGCCTTCATTACTAGTTAAAAAAAAAAAAAAAAAAAAGAATAATAAAAATGCCATAATTCTATCCCCTATTTTGTAGACGCTATAACTTTTGCGCAATCCAATCAATATATGCTAATTGTGATTTTTTTTTTTTTTTTTTTAATTGGGATATTTATTTTAGCAAAAAGTAATAAATATTGTGGGTTTTTTTTTTTTTTTTTTCAAAATTGTTGCTCTTTTTTTGTTTATAGCACAAAAAATAAAAAACGCAGAGGTGATCAAATACCACCAAAGAAAGCTCTATATGTGGGGAAAAAATGATCAAAATTAATTTGGGTACAACGTCGCATGACCGCACAATTCTTATTCAAAGTGTGACAGCGCTGAACACTGGCGTGGGCAGGAAGAGGGTGAAAATGCCCGGCATGGAAGTGGTTAAAATAGATCCTTGATTAACTATGACTTGACAAATTAAAGCTGAGTCATGAACAAATTTTGGAAATAATTGCATGTGCCTACTAGATTTGGAATCTGTATACAAGGACATCAGTGTATACATATTATTTATTTCCCACCCACCACTTTTAAGTATAACTAAACGCAAATTGGGGTGTGTGTGTTGTGTGTTTTGTTTTTTTTGGTTTTTTTAGATCTAGACAGAGTGGAGATGGGGTTAGAACTCCTGTTTAGTTTTTATTGCGGTTTGTTACTCTAGAAACATTGAAGCAAGCAAATGAAATCTATAATATCCTGTGTTGGTGTTGTGGGGGGGAAGTCAGAAGTGGAGCATGGAAGACGGACCTTTACCAGACCTCTCCCAATTCCAGTACCCTAACGGGAACACAATGTACTGGGGGGGAGGGTCAGAAGAACCAAATGTATGGAGGTAGTGAGAAAGGTCCTTTACGTGGAACAGTGCTTCTTAGAGGTCTTATAGTGTATGCGGTGTATATGATTTCGAAAGGTGTGGGGAGTATATAGGATGGGGGGGAAAGATGTTGGACTAAATATGCTATACGTTGTATTTATATAATATGATGGGGTAGAAACCAACATGGGTGGGTATATGGGTATGTGGGTATGTGAGTGTGAGGGTGGGGGTGGCGGACACTCCTTTTACTGTCCTTGATGAGTACCTGTTATGTGGATCACCGTGGAACCAAGGATGTTCCGGCTTGTGGGTCAATAAGTAGTGTCTGAAACTCAACCGAATCGCGAAAGTGTGTCCAACAAGCCCAAGTATGACTGTATTTTGTTGGGTTATCTTTTGCTTGATGTATTAAGTCTTCCATTACTGCTATTTTTTTCCACACGTCTTAGCCAATCTGATAAGGTGGGAGGGTTAGTGTCCCTCCATCGTAATGGAACACATTGCTTGGCCGCATTTATGAGGTGCAGCATTAAAGATTTCCTATAAGTGGATTGATGTAGTGAGGTGTGGTGTAGTAAATATTGGGCAGGTGTAAAGGCCAAAGTAGTGATACGAGTGATTATGTTGTGTACCTTTTCCCAGAATGGCTTTATGAGGGTACACTCCCACCATATATGGAGAAGAGAGCCCACTTCAGAGTTACATCTCCAGCACAAAGGGGAGACAGTTGGATGAAACATATGAATGCTATCAGGGGTGCGGTACCATCTAGAGTACAATTTGTAATTGGTTTCTTGTGCTGAGACGTTAATAGAGCCTTTATGGATATGAGAATAGATATTTTCCCAGTCTTCCAAAGATAGGTCCAGGTTGAGCTCTCTTTCCCATTTCTGGTTAACTGTAGTAGATGTGAGGTTAGTTTCACCGAAAAGCAAGGAGTACACAGTTGAGATTAAGTGGTTTTGAGGATTTGTTTCAGAGCATAGTGTTTCAAAAGGAGTCATGTCTCTACACCATTGCGAGATGGGATTGGAACTATTGAGAAAGTGTCTGATTTGTAAGTATGAGAAGAAGGGGATGTTTCCATTCGGGAGTTTAGTGGGCAGGTTGGTGTACGGGATTATGGAACCATTATGGAAAAAGTGATGTGCTCTCAATGTAGGTATTGTGGTGGCAAATCGTGTGTTGTTTTCTGGAAGGCCAGGGGGAAAGGCGGGGTTGCCAGTTAGGGGAGTCAATGGCCCTGGGGATGGAGTCATTTTAAGAGAATAACAAGTGTTTCTGAAGCAGTTCAGTGTAGGCCCCGTTAGTGGATGCGCCAAGTGTTTTAGGGGTAGCCTTGGTGTCAATCCATGGCGAGTGGGAGAGGGGTGTCTGGGCACAGGAATCTTCTATTGTGATCCAATCTTTAGAGTGGGTATGTATGTGCCAGTCTATTAGTCTGGTGATGTGGCAGGCATTATAGTATTTATGAATATCGGGTAAGCCTAGTCCACCTTTAAGCTTGGGGAGGACCATCCTGATCCAATTGAGTCTTGGAGGTTTATGGGCTCATATAAAGTTCCTGCATATTCTTTTATAAATTGTAAAAAATTTTGAAGGGAGTTTGATCGGTATTGTTTGTAAGACATAAAGTATACGGGGTAGGATGTTCATTTTTAAGATGGAAATTCTCCCAAACCATGAAAATTGAGCTGAGGACCATTTCGTAAGATCCTTCTGTATAGTTTGAAGAATGGGAGAGTAGTTTCTTTCGTATAGTTCAGTAAGTTTAGATGGTATTTCAATGCCAAGATACATAAGGCGTGTGGTTCCCATTTGAATGTGAAATTTGTTTGGCATTGAGAAACTATCTGTGACGGGAGGGAGATGTTTAGGGCTTTGGATTTCGTAAAGTATATTTTCAAGTTGGATAGTTTGCGGAAGAAGGTGAAATCTTGTAGTAGGTTGGGAATGGTGATTAACGGGTTGGAGAGAAAAAGAAGTATGTCGTCGGCGTATGCTGCTAGTTTGTAGTGTTTTTGTCTAATATCTATGCCCATGATATCCGGGTTGACTCTAAGTTTGTGTAGTAAGGGTTCTAATGAAAGAACAAAAAGGAGAGGGGATAATCCATTCGACACCGGGAAGGCGTTCGACAGGTGGCCGTTAACCCTTATTCTGGCTGTGGGGGACACATATAAAGCCAAGATTAATTGGGTGAATTGTGCAGGGAATCCCATTGCCTGTAGCACTGCTATCATGTAGTCCCATGCCACCCTGTCGAACGCCTTCTCCGCGCCAAGGGACAGAAAAAAGCCCTGTTTGTGTGAAGTGGAGAGCCAATGGTGGATGTTGATTGCTTTTATGGTATTATCCCTTGCCTCCCTCCCAGGGATAAAGCCAACTTGATCCAGTGAGATCAGTTTGGGGAGTAAAGGGAGCATTCGGTTGGCAAGGATTTTGGCAAAGATTTTCATGTCGACATTGATAAGGGAAATGGGTCTATAATTAGACACTAAAGTATCATCTTTACCTGGTTTGGGAATGAGCGTAATGTGGGATTCTAATAGGTCCGTATTTACTGGTGAGGAAGAGGAGAGGTCATTGAAAATCTTAGCTAGTTGAGGGGTAAGTATATCCTGGAAAGTTTTATAGTAACTCATGGTCAGACCATCTGGGCCAGGGCTTTTACCTGTTTTAAGTTTCAACACTGTTATAATTTCCTCTGTAGTAATGGGAGTAGAAAGGTTTGCTGCGTCTTCAGGCGAAATAGAAGATGGGCAAAAGTTATTCAGAAAGTCTGAGATTGTCGCTTGTCTTTCTGGAGTATTGCCTAGTTCGGTGGAGGAGGGTAAGTTGTAAAGAGCAGAAAAATATTGAACAAATTGGTCGGCAAAAGCTTCCGAAGAGACAAGAGAAGTGTATGGTATTCATCGCTTTTCGAGATTGTAATGGTCTGGCAAGCAATTTTCCGGATATGTTGCCGAATTCATAGAACAGTTTTTGTGTTAAGACGTATTTGCGTTTTAAGGATTTACCAAGTTCTTCTAGGAGTCCTTCTCTAGCTTTGATCAGTTCAACAAGGAATTTTGTGGCTAGTGAGAGTTTGTGTGCTTGTTCCAGTATGTGGATTTTTTCAGATAGCGCAGCAATGCGATCGCGTTTGAGTTTACGTCGGTTTGCAGTCAGAGGTATGATTTCTCCACGTATTACACATTTGTGCGCTGCCCATATGCTGGATTGTTTTGAATCTTTTGAGGTGTTTTCCATAAAATATTGTTTGAGTCGTGTGTTAAGTTTGTGGGTGATGTCTATGTCTGTTAAGATGGAATTATCTAGACGCCAAATCATTTTGTGGAATCTAGTTGCCGGTATATCTAGAGTGATGGATATGGGGCTATGGTCTGATAACACCATAGGATTAATGGAGGGCTTCGAAAGGAAAGATAAGTCTGACTGGGATATGAAAAAGTGGTCAATTCTTGTGTATTTATTGTGAGGTGCTGAGTAAAACGTGAAGTCTCTCTCATTTGGGTGTAGTGTTCGCCAGGCGTCGTGAAGGGTCAGATCTCTACGGTGTTTTTTAATGGCCCGAAGAGCTCTGTAAGGCATAGAGGACGCTCCTGTGGATGTATCTTGCGATGGAGAGAGTGCTACGTTAATGTCCCCACCCACGATAAGAATGCCGGAATAAAATTCCGTCAGTAATTGTAGGGTCTCGTGAAAGAATAGAACTTGCTTCGTATTCGGAGCGTATAGGTTTGCTAACGTTATGGGTTTGTTGTGAAGAGTCCCTTTGATAAATAGAAATCTACCTTTAACGTCTCGTTTAACTTCTGACACTTGTAGAGGACAGTTTTTTGCTATCAGAATTGCCACACCTTTTGATTTAGAGTCGTCATTAGTGGCATGATATACCGTAGGGTAGTGTATATTGTGTAGTTTCTGAATGTTGTCTGAGCGGGAATGCGTTTCTTGTATGAATGCGATCTGTGTTTTGTTTTGTCTTAAAGTGTGTAGCAGTTGTGATCTTTTTTTTAGGTACGTTAAGCCCACGCATGTTTATGGAGCATAGTTTCACCTGTGAAACGTGTGTCGTTCCAGTACCATTCTTTGTGTCGTGTGTAGGAGTGTCCGCCACCCTCGGAGCTGAAAAGGTGCTCATTTGTAGCTGGTAAAGTAAAGGAGGGTATTGAAAATGTGTATAAAGTTGGTGTCTGCTCGGGATGTGAAAGGATGGGGAAGCAAGGGTCGGGTGTATTTAAGTATCTTCCTCTGTTAGGAGAGGAAGATGGGGTACGGCGTGTCGTCAGGGGAACCAGCCTAGAGTTAAGATCCAGACCGTTCCACTTCACTGTGTGGGGGTCGGGTAGAACCTAGCAAAGAGGATAGAATCACAAGTGAGCTAGCCCACCGTTACCAGTCTTAGGGGCATAGGAGTGGAGGTTGGCAAATATGAAGTATAGGAGGAGATTGGGCAATGTGTGGTTTAGACATGAGAATGATTAGCAGGAGATTATATGATAAGCATGGAATTCACCAAGATATGGGAAAGGATAGTGGTGTGTGAAGAAGAGACTGAGTTCAAGCATGTCAACTATTGCACATGGGAGCGGAGAGGGCCATGTATTCAGTGTGGGTGTGTAAGATAGATCTGGTAGGTGAATATGTTTATGGGTATAATATAATTTGAACCAGGCTTCTTGAGTAACGGAGTGAAGGAATAGTATAGTTCTGGAAAACGAAAAAAGCAAAAGCGAAACAACATATAACACAATTCAAAACCTAAACCATACATTCCCTCTAGTTGATGTAGTAGGAATTGTTTGTCACAAAGATTCTGTAGCTCTCAAAGAATCCAGAAAGGAGTTGTGCACGGTATGGTGTGTAATCAATGCAACATATCTACCCTCCCACCATCCCCCTCCCATTCCACAAGCCTATGTGATATATGCCCAAGTGATATATGTGGTATAGAAGAGTTGAGGATAGTCAGTTGTTTTTAGCAACTAACCTACCGGTATGTGTGGGGACAAGCGATGAAGGAGTCCCTATCATCCATTTAAGGAAGTAGTTTTAAACCCAGTAATGTCTAATGGTGGGAGGGGAAGGAAAGAATTCCCTGACATGAGAATTTAAGTGTTAAGTGAGGCAACTTCGCCATCGTAGATATACCGCCTCCTAAGGATGGCCATACATTATACAATTTTCTTGTACAACTTTCCTTTAGATTTACCAAAACCATATAATAGGAGGTCAAACCTAAACACTTTTAATTTGTATGCAATCAGGCAGGCCCTTGTACTACATAGTTGAAGGTAAATCTAAAAAAAATTGAATAAGAAAATTGTATGGTGTATGGCCAGCTTTATTTATGCGGAATATATATAGCCCGCATATTGTGCTCACGGGAATGAACTGCTGTCATGTGTGTTAAGTAATACAAAAGTGCACCATGCTAAATTCTAAACAGTGGAAGAGAGGTTGTAAAACTGGCATCCATATCAGCCAAGTCCCTCATCAATGTTTTAACTTCGACAGGTTCCCTTGCGATGCTGTGTTAGGGTGGTCTATACAATAAAGTAAGATGTCAGGTTTGGGCAGTGTGAGTGATTAGTGGAAAGAAGTGATAGATGTTGATCTTCTGTGAGAAAATCGTAAAACATGTTTTATAACTCAGAATTTTTATTGCGGTTTGTACCCCTGTTAGGGAGATTCAGCCTCTCTATTTGTCTTGTTTGCCATTATCATTGAAAGTAAAAAAAAAAAAAAAAAATCCCACATTTTGGGATATCCACAGAAATCTAAGAGGAGAAATCTCCCAATGGGCACGCTAGTGGATTCTCTTACTTTACAGGGATTTCCTCTCACTTCCTGTTTGGATATAGGACAGGAAGTGAGGTGAAATCTCTGCAATGGGGCACAGATGGCAAAAAACTGACAGGGGTTATAACCCTCCCTTGCGCTATACAAAATAGAAAAGAAAGATTTCCTGTAGTTCTATTTTCAGTAAAGTAGAGGTAAACCCAATGAATAAAATACTTTATAATCTTTAATGTGATTTTCAAAAAAATTTTTTAGTTGAAATCTACATATTTTATTGAATCGGGATTATATACTTGTTTTTGACCACGTATTTTTGCTATAGCATACTTTTACACCAGTGCTTTAATTCTTGGTAATAACTTCAGGCATTTAGCAGTTCTATCCCAAAGTATATGTGATCTATGAGATTCCTTTCATATACAGCACTTCAACTATACTATATGCATAGTGGGAATGTCATTTATTACATTCCATTTATACATACTGTGTCGTTTTTATTGTGAGGGATGTCTATTGATCTGTGCAATAGCTGAGTACTCAATGGATGAGCTTAACAAAGTGATTTGGGTGGGTGGTCTTATTCAGGAAAATCATTCAGCATGCTGGAAAATTAAACTTTAGCTGGTCATACAGTATACAATTCTCTTATTCAAGTTCCTTTAGATTTACCTTTAACTATGTAATGCAAGGGCCTGCCTGATTGCATAAAAAGTGAAAGTGTTTAAGTTTGTATGGTTTTGGTAAATTGCACAAGAAAATTGTAAAATGGGGCGCAAAAATGTTTGGAAAACAAAACCATAACCGTTTTGTATGTAGTGAAAATTTTTAGGAAGGGCACTACTGGCTTTTTCCCCTAGATTGGCTGATTTTAAAGAAAGCTAGTAATGTAGTATTTAAACTATATTGTGTGCTGAGAGCAATTGTAGTTTGTCCAGCAAAATAACACATTAGTGCAAGCAGGCTTTCAGCGTGTAGTCCTGGCAGCTCTTTGTGTACTGTATTTTCTGATGCATAGACTTAGCATTATTTTGTGTGGGTGCCTGTCCACTTAGCACAACAATGAGATTGTGTGTGTGCAGTTTCAAAGGACAAAAGATGACCCAAACAAGCCCGCCTCCAGCCAGCTTTTCAAATCTCTTTCCTAGACCATCCCATAGGTGTGTAGGTCTACGATAAGGAGAGCATACCGGAGTGGCCCTGTAGATGGGTGTGTGCAAGTGAGAAACAGGAAGAGGCTGCGAGTGCTTCTGGCAAGACACTCTGTGCCTGTAACACTGCAGGTGTGCATACACACAACGCGCTTGTCTCTGGAGGCTATTTCAACTTTTTTCTTTTGGTTTCTTTGGATAAATTACATTTTTGGGGTTTAATGATGAATGCTTTGCAGCTAAAGGAGCTGTCCCAGTCAGACCTGTACAGGAGGAGAAAGGAGCGTCCAGACAGCTTAGGACTAAATGGAATCCATACAGATAAACTGAGGTGAGTGTGTTCACTTTTATCAGCAGCTAGTGTGCTGCAGATGCATTCCTCTCACTGGGGGGGGATCATATGAGTTAAACCTATGGCTGTAGTGGGTCCTTGCATCCTTGTAATGTTGTACCATTCATGTTGCCAGAAGTAAAATCAGTGCTTTATGGCTTCTAGCATAATTTGACAGTTTTTTGATCCATGCAGCTCTTTCAATATAGTTTACCAGTTTTAATTTAGTAAAGAAAAACTTTGGCTTTTTTTGCAAGGTTCTGTGCTGGATACAAACACTCATGTGCGATGTCCGGTGCTGAGCTTTAGGTAGAAATCTGTAATTTGGTTCCTCACTACTGTGTCTTGGGCTGTCCTTCTTCTGTGTATATTGATATCCTGGTACATGTTAGATCCTGCTTGTACTGCCAGTGCTGATTGAAGGGGCTTTACAAAGAAGAATGTGGTAGAACTACTTCTGACCTCCAATGGGCAGGCAGACGTCCGGGCTTTTCTTTTTTTAACGATTGTTTGCAGAAACTTTCTTGTGGAGTCTAATGTATGGCAATAAGGTTTTAAAGGTACATGCCTCCTACTGAAACAGATTAGTGAACCTGTTGGTTCCAGTTAAAAAATGGACCCCAAGCTATTCATGACAAAACTGTGACACCAGTACTCCTAATTGGTCTGATTTACTGGGTTTGAACCCTTCACCTCAGCTATCTATTTACTTGCCTAAAGACAGAGTTGCTCATGCACCGCCGGCCTAGTTCAGTATTACCTTTCCAATCTTAAGAAAAGCTGTACTAAGAGAAATATGTAAGCTTCCATCGCTGATCTCATGATAATGCTAGTTGCCTGGCTGCTATGCCGATCCCCTGTTTTCAATACATTAGCTGCTGATCCAGAACATGCAGGTAAAAAGTTGTGATTTAATTGGCTGCAAGCATGTTCAAGTCAGACTCTAAAAATACTGATTCCAGAAGCAGCCAGAAAAATAGTATTTTCAGAAAGTCATCTGCAGTGGTGGTTAACATGTTTCACTCTGTACAAGTTTCCCGTACACATTGCTCTGGTACCATTTAAGGGTCAACTATTAGAGGAAACAAGAGTTTTATTCATTCTTCAGAGCAGAGCTCATCCTTTGTAGGCCACCTCCTATAATTATTTTACACTAGTAATTTCCATTGCTCTGTTTTATTCTTCCACTGTGCCTAATTACAGATTTTTAGTCCTACTCATTTATGGTATAGCTTTAAGACATACACTTAACAGCAGCACCCCCCAGAACGGTGAGTTAGGGGCCTTAGCTTGTAGCTCCTTGAGGGCAGCGACTGATGTAAATGTACAATATATATGTAAAGCGATGCATAAATTGACACGCTATATAAGAAGAAATAATAACTACTGGATGTTGTGATGTGTAAATAAGGGTCCCCAGACTGATTTTATGAACGTTCGAGCAATAACGGTGGAAATGTTTGTTTATAGAAACCTATTGGCTTCCTTGCTTCATTTTCCTTGTACAGATTACAGTAAAGCTGGCTATATATGGCTGGAGAAATGCCCATCATATTCTGGATGGAAAATATCAGCAGAACAGGGACTACATCTTATGCAGTCAACTCTTCCACTGTTAATTTTCCAACTGGCTCCTTCGTTTTTTTTTTTTAACTTATTGAGCTGTGTGGTACTTGAAGGGCCACCCACATTTTGCATTTTGGACAATTTTTAGGCTTAGATTTTGAAAAGACCAAGGAGTACAGCAAGCTTTTTTGATAGTGTTTACACAGCTTTCGGCCATCTTTGTTGAAGTCCTTATCACCCTTTACTCTTTGGCTCCAGGTAGGGAATGTTAAACCCAGCTCTTAATGGGGGTCACTTATAACAAGCTACTAGCAGGCTTCAGAAGGTTTTCACCAACTTTTAACTTGACCAACAAAGGGTCATATTTACAAAATTGCTCCCTTGTAAAAGAATATATTTACCTTTTCTGGTGGCTTGTTAATTGAAAATCCACCACAGATGAGTTGAATACTTGCCCCAGCACTGTGGTTTGTACTGACATTTGAGCTGGCAGGAAAAACCACTTTGCCTGGAGAGGGAAATGTAAAACACTCGCAGTGGCTGGGAGCATATAGTCGTGGCTTTTTAATACATGTGACTGGAAAGGTAAATATATAAACACTGCTTCAAGGGTGAGTTTGTAAAATTGACCTTGTGGTAAGCCACTTTAAGTAATTAGTATTACTAAGCCTGTAAACCTTTAGGCCTCATGCACACTGAGCGTTCAATATGCTGCTTTTGGGTGAGTCTGGGTTTTTGTTTTATTACTCTGCTTCCTAATGCCCCTTCATGTTGGCTTATGTGTCCATGCACACACAGGTGTTTAGAGGCAGGAAAAAAACACTGCCAGCACATTCATGAACAGCAGTGTTTTGGCAGAAAAAAACACACTAGGCGCATCAAGCATTTAGCGTTAATTCATTTCAAAGGCCAGAATGCATTATTATTCTGGCCAATTAAATGAATTAATGCCCAAGAGCTTGATGTGCCTAAATGCCTCAAGCATTTTCTTTTTTTGCCAAATCACTACTGCCCGGAGGAAAGGCGTTTAGGAGAGCTAGTCAAACAACCTGTGTGCATGGGGCCTTAAACAACTGGTTTGAAAGAAGTATGGTCCCCCACCACCTGTAAGACTGAGAACTGAGCCATCAAAGACAACTGATCGCTCAGTTGTTGGGCTTCACTGAACAGGAAATTGGTGACTATCAGTTACTGGCTCTCTGCTCTGCCCTTCCAGTGCTCATTGGAGCACCGGGCTGTGGAGGGGGCCGGAGCAGCTGGCTCAGACTCTCTCAGCAGTGAGCTGAGAGTCTGAACCAGGTACCAGTCAGGCATAATATCAGACAGGATCCCTCCATAGTCTGGGTTGGCAGAATAATGTCAGCCAACAGTGGACTTTAGCCCGCTGTCTGCTAAATATAGGTCACAGAAGTGCAGAACTAAGTGTATTTCTGAGATCCACAGGAGAAGTAGGACCAAAAGAGCTTTGGTTGGACGCTTTTTTTTTGCAGGTTATGACAGCTAGTGAGAGGGAGAAGATCCCCTGTTAGCTGTCATATCGGGGTTTCGGTGGGAGTGGGGCCAGTGTATCTGTAACAGGTAACACCCTGAATATGTGTATAACATGTTACAAAAGATGAACTTCTCCTTTTTAAATCTTGGTGTGCACCCTGTCTTATTTAAGCTGAATCCTGTGTCTACAACGCCTAAGTGTCACCATACACATCACAACCTGACAATACAATATTTGTACAATCAACTTTGATTTACCAAAACTATGTAATATTGTATGAGGACCTACCTAATCTGTCCAGTCAATTTGTGTTCAATCAGGTAGTTCTTGTACTACATAGTTGGTATGTCTAAAACAGATTGTACAATCAGAACATAGCGCGTGTGCTGACCTTAAGTATCATATGGTTGGTTACTTTATGCATGCACACACCTCCTCTATTTTTAGTTTTAGGTGGCTATTTTTTTTTTTTTTTCTTTTAAAAAATACAGCAGATAAGAACCTGCCATTGCATTCCTTTTGGTGTTTTCTGTGTAGAGATTTGCCCGACTATTGTGTTTTATCATATTTTCCTTTTACAACAAAAGGGCAAAAAATGACTAAGAAGAAAAAAAAAGTGAAAATTTTTCCGGTGACCACAAAATAACGAATTTGTCATGGGCTGTACTATTTACGCTCCATACTATGTTTTTAAAATCTCACCATTGTGTCGGATTCTTAATATAGTGGGTAGAGCTCAGTAATCTTTTCACCCTCAGGGCAGTGAACTACAGTTCTGTGCACTCAAGAACTGACTTTCCTCATAACATGTGCAGGTAGTATGTGCATTATCATGCGTTGTCCAGCATACATTTCCTTCAGAACTGACTACGTAAAAGTGAATTCCCCTTCACATGGACCTAAGTCTTTTTTATATGTGGGTTAAGACATAAAAATGAATCCTTCCATCAATGAATGTGTGTGTGTGTACCCTTGAGTGTTTGTCATTTTATTTTCTTCAACCTGTACAGGAAATATGATTGAGGAGTCAGGTTTGTCTTTGCATGCGAGCAATAAATACACAGCACCTAAAGGGTGTATCACTTATCGGTGCTTTCATCACAACCATGTACCAGCATGCCTGGCGGATTTTAGGGAAAATAACATTTTAGAGTGTGTTCTATGGTTTTTGAGAGCTGTTGTAAGCAACCTTGGTTATCAGATGAGACTGTGACTGTGATAACACAAAACAGCTAGAGGGACCGGGTGGGTATGTGGGAAACAGGATATTGCGTAGGTTGTATGTAGGTGAGTCTGTGCTTAATCACTGTTGACATATTGTGAAGTTTTATACCAGTGTCTGGTTACCTTCAGTCAGAACTATGGCATATGAAATAGAATAACCATAGTCATTTACATAGTGAGATGTTGGCAGTACAGATAAAATGGTAGTCATTTACATACTGAGTAGAGGCGTTCTTTATCTTAGTCACAATGACATACGTAGTCATTTCCAGTCAGTTTGTGCACCTGTCAAAAGAGGCCACAGCAGATCTTGCCTACAGTTGTGCCCAAAAGTTTACATACCCTGGCAGAATTTGATTTCTTGGCCATTTTTCAAAGAATATGCATGATAACACAAAAAACTTTTCTTTCACTCATGGTTAGTGTTTGGCTGAAGCCATTTATTATCAGTCAACTGTGTTTATTCTTTTTAAATCATAATGGCAACAGAAACTACCCAAATGACCCTGATCAAAAGTTTACATACCCCAGTTCTTAAAGTGGTGTTCCACCCCAAAAAAAAAAAATACATGAAAATTCCTAAAAAAAAAAAAAAAAAAAACATTTGGAAATTTTTTTTTTAACCTCACCTCTAAATGCCTGTTGCTAGGGGGTCCCTCGTAGTCTGCCTCTTTCAGTGCCTGGGCTGGTGACATCACTTCCCCCTCGACACAGGAAGGACTCAGCTCTGCTCCCTCCCTCTTGTCAATCACCTGGGACCCATTACAGGTCCCAGGTGACTAAGTGGCCAATCACGGCGCGCGGTGCCGCTCGCGCATGCGCAGTGGGTGCCCGGCTGTGAAGCCACAGCCCGACGCCCACAGTTGCAATGCCGGCGAGACGAGCGGGGCTTCGATCCCCCGCATCTCTGGACCCTGGGACAGGTAAGTGTCCAATTAAGTCAGCAGCTGCAGTATTTGTAGCTGCTGACTTTTAATTTTTTTTAATGGGCCCTTCTCTTTAATACCGTGTATTGCCCCCTTCAACATGAATGACAGCTTGAAGTCTTTTGTGGTATTTGTGGATGAGGCTCTTTATCTGCTCAGATGGTAAAGCTGCCCATTCCTCTTGGCAAAAAGCCTCCAGTTCCTGTAAATTCTTGGGCTGTCTTGCATGAACTGCACGTTTGAGATCTCTCCAGAGTGGCTCAATGATATTGAGGTCAGGAGACTGAGATGGCCACTCCAGAACCTTCACTTTATTCTGCTGTAGCAAATGACAGGTCGACTTGGCCTTGTGTTTTGGATCATTGTCATGTTGGAATGTCCAAGTATGTCCCATGCACAGCTTCCTGGCTGATGAATGCAAATGTTCCTCCAGTATTTTTTGATAACATACTGCATTCATCTTGCCATCAGTTTTGACCAAATTTCCTGTGCCATATGACGGCGCCCAGAAGGGCCGTTTTCGTGCGCTCCCCTGGGGACGTGCGGTGATCGCGGCTGCATCGTGTTGATAGGACACGGCGCAACCCCGATCTCTGTAAAGGGCTGCGCCTCTTTAACCTTGTGATCGGCTGTGTCCAATCACAGCCGATCACATGTAAACGCGGAGATGCCGGTAATCGGCTTTCCTCGCCTCACACTGACAGAGTGTGAGGAGAGGAGAGCCGATCAGCGGCATCTCCTCATCAGTGCCCTGATTACAATAAGGCGCCCACAGTGCCAGAAGTGAGTGCCAGCAGTATGCACACCAGTGCCAGCAATCAGTACCCATTAGTGATGCCAGTCAGTGCTGGCTATCACTGCTCCCCATCAATAAAGCGATTAAATACCACCAAAGGAAAGCTCTATTTGTGTGAAGATAATGAAAAAAAAATTCACATGGTTACCGTCTAGCATGACCGCGCAATTGTCATTCAAAGTGTGACAGAGCTGAAAGCTGGCCTGGACAGGAAGGGGCTGTAAGTGCCCTGTATTGAAATAGTTAATAGTCATTTCACACTTCTTTGTGTCAACTTGTGTACATGTTATCAGGCCAAAATCACCAGCGTATGTAAACTTTTGATCAGGGTCATTTGGGTAGTTTCTGTTGTGATTATGATTTAAAAAGAGTAAACACAGTTGATTGATAATAAATGGCTTCAGCCAAACGCTAACCATGAGTGAAAAATGTTTGTGTTCATATTCTCTGACAAATGGCCAAGAAATCATAAATTCTTCCAGGGTATGTAAACTTATGAGCATGGCTGTATATAATGCGTTGCCTCAACCTTTCATATTCCTGATATGTGCATGCTATACCATGTACTTGTATGAAAAAGTATCCTGTTCTCTTTGTATTACTTTCTGTGTGTGAGGCCTTGGTTACACCATGTGCAGAGACATGAGTTTTTTTCTGCAAGGGCACATAGAAAACCTTTTGTTTTCTCTGTGCCTTGTTGACACCATAAAACTAGTATGTGCTGATTTTTTTTTTTTTTTTTTTCTGCGCATGAATCTGTGATGTGTATGCAGTTTTCTGCATGGGGAAAAAAAAAGTATGTAATGTCATCAACATTGTGGTGTGAACATGGCACATAGAGAATAGTTGTTTTTGCAGAGAATTTGTTTCATATCTCTGTGCAGAAAAAAATCTGCACGTGATACCAGTGTCCTGATGTGAACAGGACACATAGAAAACAAATGTTTTCTTTGTGTCTTTGCTGAGACTTATGTAAAAAATGCACACGTCTCTGTACAGTACATGGTGTGAACATGCCTATGCAAGACAAAATCTTTGCGTTTTATTTTTTTCCCATTAGTTTTTATGCACATATGGTGTGAACGAGGCCTGAAGTATCTGGTGTTCCTGCAGGCCTCCCCCCACCCCCCTGTTTTCCTACTGACCACACCAAGCATAGCACATCCATCCCAGCATGGTCAGTTTTGGGAGCACAGCCTTAGCGCTGGTTCACACAGGGGCAACACGACTTACAGCGCGACTTAGCAAGGCGACTTCAGCGCGACTTCAGCGCGACTTGGGGCGACTTACAAGGCGACTTCAAGTCGCCTCCAAGACAGGCGACTTTCCAGTGGCCAATCAAACTACAATCCGCTCTGGGGGAGGGAGGGGTTTGCTTGAAAAAAACATCTTCTCTTCCTGTGAAGTCGCTTCACTATAGACCACGATCCGACTTGTAGGCGACTTCCATTGAAATCAATGGGTACAAGTCGCCTACAAGTCGCCTTGAAGTAGTACAGGGACCTTTTCTGAAGTCGGAGCGACTTCAGTAGCGTACATATAGACGGCTCTTATTCACTTACATGGACTTTCAGATGTCAAGCGACTTGGGGCGACTTGAGGTCTGACAAGTCGGATCCCAAGTCGCGGTAGTGTGAACCGGCACTTACTGTTGTCCAGTGGCTCAAGACTTGTGCTGACAGACAGTTGTTATAGGAACAGGTTTTGGAACATTTCACCTGTATACCTGTTCTGGTGACAGCTCAGAAATTTGAATTTCCTTTCACTTACAGGCTGCACTCGCATCTAGGCTCAAGTTTTTTTTGGCATATTTGGACTATTCAATGCTAGACTAATGCATCAAAGAAGCTTTTACACCTTCTTTTCTTTTTTTTTTTTACAGTGTATTTTAGCTTGTGATGCATGCACGCATCTTGTACCCATGGTGCGTTGCCAGTTTCTCTGCCAGCAGGACTAATACCAGTTTACAAGGACTGCAGAGTCAACATAGATATTTTCATCTGCCATAATTGCAATGCAGCTTAAAGTAAAGCTAACTTTAGCCATTTATTGAGCCATTCGGCTCAATGCAGTTGTTATGCTATGAGAGCACTGGTGCAGTATCATCTGTTGATATTGATAATAAAAGGTTAATCTATCATTTTAAATATGGTTACATATTAAAAAAAAAAGTCATGCTTATGTAAATGTTGCATTGCTTCACTGCAACATTTACCGTAATTTGTGAATGTTCCGCTGTAGAGAGATTAAATATACAGTATCTCACAAAAGTGAGTACACCCCTCACATTTTTGTAAATATTTTATTATATCTTTTTAAAAGATATAATATTCACAGACATGTGAGGGGTGTACTCACTCTTGTAAGATACTGTGTGTGTGTGTGTGTGTGTGTGTATATATGTATGTATGTATGTATGTTGATCATACCTTGTTACAACCCAACATATGTATTAGGAAAGCATTGTCTCTTTTCTATGGACAACAGAAAGAGAAATCCGTCAGCTATCCCCCCACCACTTGCTATTCTCTAAGGGCCAATTCACACTGTCAAAACGGCAGGTTGCAGAGCAGCTTGAGCGATTTACCCCTCCAGCCACTATGCATTGGTGGCTGGCTAGGGGACTGTGTGATACACAATTCCACACACCACATGGCTTCCCTTTTCTTTTTCTTTTTTTAATTTTTTTTTTTTAACAAACTTTGAAGCGTACATATCGTACACTTCATGCAGTGCAAAAATGCACTACCATTGACATTGCAGTGCAATTCGGGCCAGTGCGCTGACATAAAATGCAGCATGTCTGTATTTTATCACAGCATGCTGTGGCGCAGCGTAAATGGGATACATAGGATACAACTCTTTCCCGTGTGTCCTTGCAGTGACAGATGGTTTAAACGTAAAATTCTGTCACCGGACCTAGTGTGAATTGGTCCTTACTTTTGCCTAAAGCCAGCCATCCCTGCTGAACTGACTGAGATTCAAACCATGTATGGGCGAGCTGATTGTACCCAAGTTGATCGATCAACCTGGGTACAACCAGTCTCTCTGATTTTTCATGCAATTATTGGAGCGACTATAGCTGCTAGCAATAATCACTGTGTTCTCCCGGACCGGGAGAACACAGTAACTCAGCAGGGTGGTTGATAGGGAAATTGAGCAATTTTCTTTCCTGCAATCTGTGGTTCATCTATGGCCGGCATATTTACATTTGTGTGATTTAACATTCAATTAACATGAATTGTGTTAAAACGGCCCATTCATTTAGAATTTTTTGTCAATGAACCCCAAATTGTCCAAAATCAGACCTAACCATTTTTAATAATACAACACTCCACAATGTGTTGTCCTGCTGTATGGCACGATACAACACAGGTGTGTTGGGGAAGCTGCTGAAGTGCAAAAGTATGTTTCGGCCCAATGGTTTGAGTCACTTTTTTTTTTTTTTTTTTTTTTTTTTTTTTTAAACATCATTTAAATTACTAAATGAGCATGTGCAATATTTTATTTTTACCGGCCTAAAGAAATACAATTTATTTTTTTTTTTTTAGTCCTGAGATAAAGAGATTGTATACAAAGCTAAAGCACAGTTCCATTTAACAGACCCTGGTAATACTTCTTCTGCATCTTCAGGTAACAGTGCAGAGAGTGTTGTGGCTGAGGAGCTGTGTGCAAGCAAAACCACAGTGGTTCACCAGTGCTCTGTCCTCACACCAGTACATAGAAGAGCAAGCATGTAGCTTTTCTGGCAGCATATCACATGTTGGTACAATGCAGTGTGCTATACTGCAACATCCATCCATCAGCACTATGCGCTGAGGTGAGAATGACTGGCACCACACCAATACAGGTAATGTGTGTTACTGCAATGCTGATGTGTGCAGTTTATTTTACTTATTTTATTAGAGGCACTTATAGAGCTCTGGCAATTTGCACAGCACTTTATGTATATTGTAAATTCACATCAGTCCCTGCCCTCATGGAGTTTACAATCTAAGATTCCTAACCTACATTCATACACATACTAGAACCAATTTAGACAGGAGCCAATTAACCCACCAGTATGTCTTTGTAGTGTGGGACGCAACCGGAGTACCCGTTGGAAACGCGCACAGGAGAACATGCAAACTCCATGCAGATCGTGGTTGGGATCCAAACCAATGACCCTAGTGCTGCCAGGCAAAGGTGCTAAGCACTACATTTGGCCATAAATGGGTCAGTTCTAAGTGTACTTTCACTCTCAGCCAGGGTGTGCCTTGAGTGGCTGTCAATAAGTATTATAAGGGTCTGTTTAGTAGATTAATAGAGTTCAGGCCTGAACAGCAGTGAGGCTACAGTGGGATACGTGTCTTAGCAGGCTGCACTGTTTGCATTTTTTTTTTTTACTTTTTTGAAGTGTCACAAAATGACAATTCATTCAGGTCTCTGCATAGCAGCATGGTGTGGTGTCTACCAGTGTACTGCAGTAAAATGCTACATGGCTGCAATACGAGCTGTGATTTTACAGTGTTTTTTGCCGTGTTTTGTGGCCGGCGGTCAAAACGTTCCTATCGAGAACGCGATTCTTTCGCGTTCAGGGGAGAGTGGTTGAACCTCCTCTAACCGCAGCAGCTCCTAAATGATCTTAAACACCTATGTGTACAGTGAGGGAAAACAGATTTGATCCCCTGCTGATTTTGTACGTTTACCCACTGACCAAGAAATGATCAGTCTATAATTTTAATGGTAGGTTTATTTTAACAGTGAGAGAGAGGATAACAAAAATATCCAGAAACGCATTTGAAAAAAGTTATGAATTGATTTGCATTTTAATGAGTGAAATAAGTGTTTGATCCCCTATCAATCGGCAAGATTTCTGGCTCCCAGGTGTCCTCTATACAGAGAACGAGCTGAGATTAGGGGCACTCTTAAGCCTCATACATACGATCGAATTGTTGGCCAACCAAGCGTCAGATTTTTGTCTTAAGGGCGTGTGCCTGGATCTTGTCGTGCATACTAACAGCACACAATTTTCGTGCAACAAACGCAGTGACGTACTACGAGGAATTTTAGTTCTTGAGCGCAACCCTTTGGGTCCCCTCTGCTAATTTCACGTTTGAGCATTGATTCTGAGCCTGCGTGTTTGTACTTTCAACTTTTGTGTGATGGACTTGTGTACTGACCATCAGAAAATCTGACAACCAACCATTGTCCACCAAAAATTTACTAGAATGTCATCCAGCATTTGTTGGCCGAATGTTGGACAATAATTGTCAAAAGGAACATAATAATGGTCAGATTTTAGGACAACAGTCTGTCGACAGACAATCCCCTGCTAACAATTGCATTGTGTTTACAAGGCTTTAAAGGCTGGGTTAACACTTGTACGACAATTGGTTCGACATTGGGAGCTCATGATGTGTGTAAATGGCCGTCTTCACTGGTCCAATACAAGTTGGTCCGACATTGAAAATGCTCCCTGCACTACTTTTGGTCCCACTTTGATCCTACTCCAGCCCATTGAATATCACTGAAGTCGAATTCTTGTCCTAACCATCTGACTTGTGACATCCAACATGGTGATTATAGGAGCAGTAAAAGCAATTTTATTTCACACTGGGATTGTTTTGATTGGTCAAAGGCAAGTCAGACTATCTCAAAGTCAGAGCAAAATCTTATCTTGTTCATTCAAGTCAGATGGAAGTAGGACAAATGTAGGACCGATGTTGCAGGGCAAAGTAGGGATGACAGTAGTACAACAGCCATGATGTACCAGTGTTAATCCAGCCAAAGGGAGTGCGCCTAATCTCAGCTTGTTACCTGTATAAAAGACACCTGTCCACAGAAGCAATCAATCAGATTCCACCATGGCCAAGACCAAGAGCTATCCAAGGATGTCAGGGACAAGATTGTAGACCTACACAAGGCTGGAATGGGCTACAAGACGATCGCCAAGCAGCTTGGTGAAAGGATGAGAAAAGTTGGTGCGATTATTCGCAAATGGAAGAAACACAAAATAACTGTCAATCTCCCTCGGTCTGGGGCTCCATGCAAGATCTCACCTCGTGGAGTTTCAATGACCATGGGAACGATGAGATGTCAGCCCAGAACTACATGGAAGAATCTTGTCAATGATCTCAAGGCAGCTGGGGCCATAGTCACCAAGAAAACTATTGGGAACACACTACGCCATGAAGGACTGAAATCCTGCAGCACCCGCAAGGTCCCCCTGCTCAAGAAAGCACATGTACAGGCCCATCTGAAGTTTGCTAATGAATATCTGAATGATTCGGAAAAGAACTGGGTGAAAGTGTTGTGGTCAGATGAGACCAAAATCGAGCTCTTTGGTATCAACGCAACTCGTGTTTGGAGGAGAAGGAATGCTGTTCCTGTTCTGTCTCTTACTGTTAAAATAAACCTACCATTAAAATTCTAGACTGATCATTTCTTTGTCAGTGGGCAAACATAGAAAATCAGAAGGGGATCAAATACTTTTTTCCCTCACTGTACATGGACACATAGGCTTTTATAGAGTTGAGTTTAGGAGCTTTGGCAAAATGCCAAAAGCTCCTAAACTCAAGTTTAGGAGCTGTAGGGTACATGGAGCCTTACTGCGCACCCACCAGCCACTACTGCCATGCACTCCCTACCGGAAGTTTGTTGCAGAAGATGGTGTGACCTAGGAAGAAGAGGCATCAAAAATGTAAGTGTTTGGGGCTCAGAAATTCTGATGATAAAATTTGGGAGGGCCTTTAATTCAAAGATTAGATTTACTACTAGAATTTAGTGCTACTTTAAAGCTGTTCCTTGACCTTTACAGATTTACAGCAATTCAGAAATGTGTCCATGATTTTACAATAGTATCTGTGTAATGTCATCGCCTAATTTCCTGGTGAAAGTTGAGTAAGCAAGCTGTTGCTAGGTTGACTGTGGATTATGCTGACAGATCATCCTGTGACAATGCAAGGCAAACTTACCCCCTCTTCATGCATCCTGTCACATGACTGTATGCAGACTCTTTACTCTGGCTATGGCCAGGACCTGCTGTATCAAAAACTGAAGACGCTCAGTATGTGTCCTACGATGCATGCTTGAGTTTTTCTGGAGCCTCAGGGTATCAGTATTTGAGGCATGTTGCCTCCTCCCCTGCATGCCATGCTTTAATACACAGCAGCTATTTTTCTCAAGGCCTACTGTCAAAGTTTGAGATGAGAAGTAAAAAAAAAGTCAAAATTGAGCTGTATTACTTTTCTACAAAATATGGCACAAGTACGTGCTTTCGTGAAAAACTCCTACCTTAGCCAACTTTCTTCTTCTTTTTTTTTTTTTTTTTTTTTTTTTTTAAGGTAGTGGAGTATGGTTTGAGCAATATTATTGTAGAAGAAAAGCACTTTTGTAAAGTGAGTAAAGTTTAGAACCCCCAATTTTTTATTTTCTATTTCAACACTGGGAACATTAATATATATGATATAAATTAAAGCCTGACCGGTTAGAACCTTTTGTTTTCAGTAAAAATTTACCATTTATTTTAGTGGAAAAAAGGGTTTTCTTGTTCAGTTTGACCCGTTTTAATTTCAAATGCAGGCACTAAATAAGACTGTCACTCATTACAGACTTGTATTGCCAGCAGTCTGTGTATGTATCTATCCAAGGCCCTGGTGCCCAACCTGCAGCCCTCTGGCAAGTTTGTGTGGCCCTCGGGTCCCCATGCAGACAGTAATCTGTTTCTGTATATTCCTGTTATAGCAGTGGTCTTATCAGTCTTGTGCAATGCGTCTCTAGTCTATGACTCTCTTGAAGCATAATCCATTCTCCAACAACTTCTATATCCTATTCAGTCTCTTGACCATCTCCTGCCGCATGCCTGAAGTCTCTGACCATCTCTTGTATCGTGTCCATAGTCGAAGACCAACTCCTGTATCATGTTAACAATCTCTAACCATCTCTTGTATCATATCTAGTCTCTGACCATCTCTTGTATTCTGCCCATAGTCTTTGACTATGTTCTGTTGTGTGTCTGCTGTCTCTGAGACTGAATATTTAATATATTTTTTGTATGGTACTTGCATGGTGATGTTGGGGGGCAGCACTTGTGGACTCCCATATCAAGAAAGTTGATCACCACTGATCCAAGGCATCTTGCAGCACTTTATCTGAAAGTATAACTAAAGCCAGAAGTGGGGAGTGGTGAAAACCCCTGAAGGGGCAGTAAAACAATGGTTTAGCCTCTTATATTTACCACCACTCTTGTGAAAAAGCTCCAAGCCCCATTTTTTTCTTTTCATGGTGAAACTATTTTGCAGGTAGAAGGAAAGAAAATCCTTTTAATTCCCCCATTATCAGTTGCTGTTGCTGATGATCACTGCTGGCACGCTATAGCCAACGGCAGCGATCACACAAGAAAAACCCTGACAGGCTGGTTATACTGAAGTCGATCGATCAGCTCAACTTCAGCAGAACGAGGCTGCCCATTGTTTTTTGTTTACTTTTCATTTTTTTAATTGGTTTTTCAAAGGAACAGTTGACAAACCGTTACATCTCCAAATGTATTAGGCCTCATGCACGCTGGACGTTATAATAACATAATTCATGATTCCAAGTGAATAAAACTAATGTTAACACAGCAGCACTCACACATATGTATACATCATAACAGAAAATAAAAATCATCAAAGTTTTGCACTGTTACTTCATTAGATATATATATCTATTATATTGTGCAAAAAAGTCCATCTATTGAAATGTAGTGAGAAAAATAAGTCCAAAAATTCCAACTAAGAGTCCCATATAGTGACCTTAAAAGAAGTATCAATCGGTGCAGACGCCCGGTGCTCCCCACAGTATAAGTATGGTAAATATATCTGCTTACCAGATACTAAGACCCCCCAAGGTCTATAAGCACTTACTCCATCATATATTGATCATGGAGTAACAACGCGACAGTTTGATTTTTAACGTTATAAAAACGCCAGTAGCTTTGCAGTGAGTTTTTCAGTGTTTTTCACAATAGCATTTTTGGCGTTTTTTTTTTTTTTTTTCAATGGGATCAAAGATGTTAAACGCAGGTGAGCCGCGTGTTTAAGGGTTTTATCTGCATTTTTTAGGCGTGTTTTTTTTTTTTTTTTAATAAATTCTTTATTTATCAAGATAGAACACGCGGGTACAGAAAGCCCAACAGCATATAATACAATGACAATTCAGGATGTACATCACTCTATCTGTGAATACACGACCATAAGAGCTCTGTGCTCAAAGTTTCCTGCTGGAATAAAGGCATGACGTATGTCAACTGACTAGAGGACCTCCGTGTCCCGCATGGTCCCCTTAATTTTCTCGGCAATGGCCGTATTTTTAGGGAATGGCTAAGGGATTGATGCCAGCTCTCACCGGCCCCTAGAAGTCATTATCCGGTATGAAAGAACCCGGATCAGAAACAGAAGGATCTGGAAAAAGGATAGGGAGAGGAAGAGAAAGTGGGGGGAGGAGGAGAAAAAAAAAGGGGAGGGGGAGGGGTGAATATTCCCCTGTCCGGTCATTCCTTTTTTAGGCGTTTTTTGACATTGTTGTTTTTACAGCTGAAAAACTCCCCTCAGAACCCAGCAGTTTTGGGGTTTTTTTTTACAGCCAAAAAAACAGTTGATAACAGCCTATGTGTGCATGGGCACATAGGATAACATGCTGGAGAGTTTATTAACTGTTAAAAAAAAACATCTGAAGCCAAAAACAGCAGTTGTAAAAACGTCCAGTGTGCATGAGGCCTTAGGCTTTATGTACACAGGACATTTTTACAACCTCTCCTGAACGATTTAACTTGACAGATAGTAACCCACGTTTAAAATGACGGTTTTGCCACGTTTAGATGCCGTGTTTAGAAGCAATGGAAAGAAAAAACATTTTTCTTTAATTTCAAAATAGCCAAAAATGAAACGCCTGTAAACTAAACACGAGTTGCCGCGTTTTGGCGCCTGAAACATCGGAAACTTCGGTGTCTGAACTAATTTTTTTGCCTTCAAAGAAAAACCTATAAACGCAACTGCCTAAAAACGACATTAAATGAACCTGTGTACATTTACACATAAGATAACATTGGTTGAGTTCAGGGGCAGTTCAAAAAAGCATCCAACTGCCTCTGAACGTTTGTTTATCAGCAGCAGTGTACATGAGGCCTTAGTGTCATTTGTTTAAACAATTTCTTTATGCCCTGAGAGATAGCTTTCTGCTGAGGTTCCAGAATGAATATCTTTCTTGGGGATTTGTCCTGCACAGCACAAAAGTAGTCCCTGACATGCCCCCTGAAAAAGGGACACCCATTCTCTTGCTTTCTGCTGTGTACATCAAATGTATTCATATAGTGTACATGGTCAGTAGGTGGTAACAAAGCAGTTATAGCCTGTATACAGTTCCACTATTGCATCTTTTAAATGCAACAAATACACATTTATATTCAGCATTGACTCCAGTTTACAGTGGAACCTTGGATTACGAGCATAATCCGTTCCAGGAGAATACTTGTAATCTAAAGCACTCACATATCAAACAGAGTTTCCCCGTAGAAGTCAATGGAACAAAGATAATTTGTTCCATATTGACTTCTATTGCATGCAATACCACATGTGGCCAGAGGTGAAGAGTGCCGGAGAGACTCGGAAATACTCAGAGACCGCTCGGATGCACTCGGAAACCATCGGAAAGGCTTGGGAACTTAGTATTTCCGAGCGGCTCTGAGTGTCACCGGCACCCCCGCACCTCTGGCCGAATGCAGTACTGCACACCGCAGAGGCTTGAATCCTGCTTGTTTTGCATGACAACACATGCAAACAGAGTCAGGATTTTTATAAAATAATAGCTCGTATTGCGAAGCGCTCATTAACTGCATTACTCGCAATCCGAGGTTCCACTGTGCTTGCTTTCTTCTCTTTTTATTTGTGTGTTTTTATGCAGTTTATTAGCATTGTTGCCTATTTTCAGTTATTTAGCGACATCCGTTATAAATTTTGTTGTTGCAATGATAAAACTACCCAAAAATAACAACCACCATCCTCTGGTTTCTCTTTCTGTAAAGGTCAGACATGGAGGTGAAAAGTATACAGGCGTTGCTATAATAAGTATGCTGGTTAATGCTAGAGTGTCTGGTGTTGACAGAGGATACAGCCCTATAAGGATTTTCAGACATATGAGAGGATTTCCAGCGCTGGCTGTCAGTTTCTCACTAAACTGCCCGTAAAAGCTTCTGCTTTTCTTCCTCATGACACACATTAACTACGTTAAAACGGACCTTCAGTCATTTTTTCATCTTTCCATCTATTAAATCTTCTGCCCTTGTTTTAACTGTGCATAGTAAAACATTTTTCTTTTTATGCCAGTAAATACCTTATACAGCCCACTTCCTCTTTCTTGTCTGGTCATTAGCCTAGGCTTATGACATCATGCACAGCTCTCTCCAGGAAGGGAGGAGGGATGAGTCATAAGAGGGCCAATGAGAGCTGCAGAGCTGGAGGTGTCTGTGTAAATCTAGGTAGTAAACAGGCAGCAGCTTCAGCTGCCCACAGTTAAAATGGATGCAGCCGGACTCAGTGGAGGGAGATTTCTGTAGCATATTTGGCAAGTACAGAATCACAGTATGTATAAAATAATATGCAAAGTGGTTGGAGGGAAGCTTCAGAATGGCAAAGATGTTTTTATTACAAATTATATGAGCAGACTGCAGTTCCTCTTGAACGGCTGCTCCTGGGATAGCTTTTGATCAGGATACTTGTGTACAGTCCAGTATTCACCTTTTTCTTATTTCTGCATTTGAACTCTGGACTTTATAGGGCCAAAATTACACTTTTTTTCTTCATGTTTAGTAGAAACCAGTTTTAAAAGCCCTGAGGCTTGTTTTACCAGTCCATGGTGCTATTTTTGGTTGGTACAAACACAGGCCGAATATCGTCCGGTTCAACAGAATCCGGCCAACATTTGGCCCATGTGTACAGCAGCCTGTCCGACAGAAGGCGGCCAAACAGGCATGCTAAAAAACCAGTATTTATTCTGCATCCGATCAGGGCTCACAGCCAATGGCTGATTGTGTGTCCTAGCAGGGTGGGGGGGCAGTTCCCTGTCAGAACACAATAGCTCAGCGGTGAGATTGCTGTACTAACAATGCATAGTTAGTACAGAGAGCTCCTGTGAGCTCCTCGGTTTTTTTTTTGACTGTTGTCATGTACCAGGTTTTATATTTATTTCACCTTTTTCAGTGCAAAAAAGTCAGTTATGCATCCCTCATTCATTTGTGCTGTTTTGAATGCAGAGAATCTATATTGTGGGTTTCAGTCCAACTCCGGTTTTATGAATAAAGAAACTACCAGTCAAGTCTAAAAATACAGCAATGACCTAACCACCCAAAGACCTTGGTTATTTGCCTTAACATGTACATTTGGACTGCCTGAACTGAACATGTATGTTTATGTGAAATTGGTGGAGGAAGTTCGAGCGGACACCTTTTTTTAAGGAATCTTTTAGTTGAGCCAAGATTATATATATATAGATAGATAGATAGATAGATAGATAGATAGATAGATAGAGATATATATATATATATAGAGAGAGAGAGAGAGATTGATTTACAATGCCTGCCCTGGAGTATAAGCACTTCATGGTAACACCACACATATACGATATATCTATATATTGTATATGTGTGGTGTTACCATGAAGTGCTTATACTCCAGGGCAGGCATTGTAAATCGGTAGATTTGGGCTGAGCCCAAATGTTCCCTGCATCGCTTGGGGAAGCATAAAGGTTAGTAAACAAGGACACCACTTTGAACCCAATGTTTGGGGAGATAGACATTAGTACATATACATAGCATAACTTTTGCATTCGGCCAAACTACCTTAACATGATTTATCTAGCTTGAGCATGTGTAGGGATAATGGATTAATGTGCATGTGCATGAACAACAAGTGTGATATTGCAAGGGGCAGCAGTCCAAAAAATGCAGGACATTTTGTGAATGTAAATGGGGAGAGGAAGTAGGGGGGGTAAATGACATGATCCCTGTACTGTACAAAAGCCTGAATTCGCTGTTGTAATGCCGGAAAAATTTCCCCTGGAGTTCCGCTTTAACCACTTGACTATTGGGCACTTAAACCCCCTTAATAACCAGACCAATTTTCAGCTTTTCTGTGATCTCACATTTTGAATGACAATTACTCAGTCATGCAACACTGTACCCAAATGAAATTTTTGTCCTTTTTTTCACACAAATAGAGCTTTCTTTTGGTGGTATTTAATCACCGCTGGGTTCTTTATTTTTTGCGCTATAAAAGAAAAAAGATCGAAAATTCTGTAAATAAAAAAAAAAAAATGCATTTTTCTTCGTTTCTGTTTATAACATTTTGCAAATTAGTAATTTTTTCTTCATATATTTTGGCCAAAATTTTATACCGCTACATATCTTTGGTAAAAAATAACCCAAATCAGTGTTGGTATTTGGTCTTTGTGAAAGTTAGAGTCCACAAGCTATGTTGCCAATCTCTGAAAATTGATCACACCTGAAGTACTGACGGCCTATCATTTCTTGAGACCCTAACATGCCAGAAAAGTACAAATACCCCCCAAATGACCCCTTTTTGGAAAGAAGACATTCCAAGGTATTTAGAAAGATGCATGATGAGTTTTTTTAAGTTGTCATTTTTTTTCCCACAATTCTTTGCAAAATGAAGATTTTTTTTTTTTTCCACAAAATTGTCATATTAGCAGGTTATTTCTCACACACAGCATATGCATACCACAAATTACACCCCAAAACACATTCTGCTATTACTCCCGAGTACGGCAATACCATGTGTGAGACTTTTACACAGCGTGGCCACATACAGAGGCCCAATATGTACGGAGCACCTTCAGGCATTCTGGAGCACCCAGGCCAATTCTGACATTTCTCTCCTACATGTAAAAATCATAATTTATTTGCTAGAAAATTACATAGAACCCCAAAACATTATATATGTTTTTTTAGCAAAGACCCTAGAGAATACAATGGCGGTCGTTGCAACTTTTTATCTCCCACGGTATTTACACAGCAATTTTTCGAACGCGTTTTTTAGAAAAAACAAACAGTTTTGTGCTTTAAAAAAAAAAAAAAAAAAAAAAAACAGTAAAGTTAGCCCAATGTTGTTGCATAATGTGAAAGATGAAGTTATGCCGAGTAAATAGATACCTAACATGTCACCCTTTAAAATAGCACACGCTCGTGGAATGGCGCCAAACTTCGCTACTTAAAAATCCCCATAGGATACGCTTTAAAAATTTTTACTGGTTACATGTTGTGAGTTAGAGGAGGTCCAGGGCCAAAATTATTGCTCTCGCTCTACTGATCGCAGCGATACCTCACATGTGTGGTTTGAACACCATTTTCATATGTGGGTGCAACTTACGTATGCATTCGCTTCTGCATGCGAGGACACGGGGGGAAAAATTTTTTTTTTTTTTTGTTCATTTTACTTTATTTTAGTTTGACACTTTTTTCCAAAAAATAAATGTTTTGATCACTATTATTCCTATTACAAGGAATGTAAACATCCCTTGTAATAGGAGTATGGCATGACAGGTCCTCTTTACAGTGAGATATGGGGTCAATAAGACCCCACATCTCACAGCTAGGCTGGGAAGCCTGAAATACAAAAAACAAAAAAGGATCCTGGCTTCGATCGTAGCGGTGAGTCGGTAGTAGCACCTGAGGGGGGGGGGGGGGACACGTCCCCTCTCGCCTCCCGTAAGAATGGTCAAGCAGTGGAACAGCCGCTATGATCGTTCTCATGGTGTAGGGAATCCCCGGCTGAAAAAGCTGATATCTGAATGATGCCTGTAGCTGCGCCCATCATTCAGATATCCCCGCACAAAGTCAAGGACGTCGTATGACTGCCGGCGGGCGGGAAGTGGTTAAAACACTTTGTGTTAAAAAAAAAAAAAAAAAAAAAAAAAAAAAAAAAAAAAGTTGTCCATTTATGCGATATTTCTAACACATAGCATGTACATACCAAAAATGACACCCCAAAATAGATTCTCCTACTCCTCCTGAGTACGGCGATACCACATGTGTGAGACTTCCACAGCCTGGCCACATACAGAGGCCGAGTACAGCTGAGCATGGCAAAGTAAGGCTGGGAATCGCCAAGTATGGCAGGGTATTGCGGGGCATTGCAGAGTATTTTAAAAAGGTGGAACGCCAACAGATTAATTTTAAAACCAGTTCACTGCAGCAACTTGTTTTAACCCTTTGATTGCCATGACGTATAATATGGTAATCAAAGGGCTAAATACAAGTTAAAAATGTAATAACTGCAGAAGAGAAGACCTTTTGGTTAGTATCTTTGTGTTCACTTTTGAGCTTTGTTTTCTAGCATGCTGTCAAACAATCGGTGTTTGGTCTAATTCCATTATTCCTTATCAAAAATAAGAACTGACTTGCATTCATGTAAAAACAAACGACCTAGTTCTTGAGCCCCGTACACACCGGCCAAGTATCGGGCAGCATCGGCCAGTTCAAAGGAAACCAGCCGACGTTCGGGCTGTGTACAGCAGCCGGTCCGACAGAAGCCAGCCGAACATCCAGCTTCTATCAAAGGGGCATGACCAAAAAAGGTCTGCCGATCGGCATCCAATCAGTACTATCAGCTAATGGCAGTACCCCTGTCAGAACACAGTAGCTCAGTAGGGGAGATCGCTGTACAAACATTGGATAGTTAGTACAGGATCTCCTTCCTGAGCTTTTTTGTTTTTTTTTTTATTCAGCCTGCTGGGTTGAATGAAAAAAAGAACTTAGTATGTACTAGCTTTATTCAGGAACATTTTAACGCCATATGGCAAGTTTTGATATAGTTAGGACTGGATAAAAACACACTTATTTGTCCTTCAAAAACTCCCTCTTTGTGTGTACTTCACTAATGAAACTCCTAGGGGTGTGTTTAGAAAAAAAAATTGCATAGTTGTGTGTGTGTGTGTGTGTGTGTGTATAATTAATATATAAATATATACAGTGATACCTCGGTTCACAAACGCTTCTGTTCATGAACAACTCGGTTTGCGAACAGTAAAGTTCACAAAGATTTGCTTCAGTACGCGAACGCGAACTGCAGCCATCTTCCCTGCTCTGACACGTTCAAGAGCAGTGCAAGATGAGTCTTAGACCCCATACACACTATTAGATTTTCTGCAGATTTTTGTCTTCAGATTTACCAAAACCTGATTGCATACAAATTGAAACTGTGACCTCATATTATATGGTTTTGGTAAATCTGAAGACAAAAATCTGCAGAAAATCTATTAGTGTGTGTGGGGCCTTAGGCAAACCTGTCCACTCAGATAGGGGTTTCTGCTCCCTGACTACCATGCGGGTGGGCTCACTTGATTGGGAATCATGGAAAAACTGTTCATATGAATTCTACAACTTTACCATGCCCTCAGATGATCTTTTCCTGGATCCACAGTGCTGTTTTCTGGCCCCTAGATTAAATTGGGGTTTGGGATTGTTTTAAACAAGGATTAAAGAGGAGCTATAGTGTTGTGTGTTTTTTTTTTTTCTTTATTTACATTTTTATACATAAACAAAAAAAAAGTTCAGAAGGGATTAACCTGATTTACATTGAGCCCTATGGGAAAAATTGCCTTGGTTCGCGAGTTGTTTCACAAATTAAGTTTGTGAACTAAGGTATCATTGTATATGTGTGTGTGTATATAGTGCCTTGAAAAATTATTCATACCCCTTGAAATTTTCCACATTTTGTCATGTTGCAATCAAAAACGTAAATGTATTTTATTCGGGTTTTATGTGATAGACCAACACAAAGTAGCACATAATTGTGAAGTGGAAGGAAAATGATAAATGGTTTTCAAAATTATTTACAAATATATGAAAAGTGTGGCGTGCATTTGTATTCAGCCCCCCTGAGTCAATACTTTGTAGAACCACCTTTCGCTGCAATTACAGCTGCAAGTCTTTTTCTACCAGCTTTGCACATCTAGAGAGTGAAATGTTTTCCCATTCTTCTCTGCAAAATAGCTCAAGCTCTGTCAGATTGGATAGAGGGCGTCTTCGCAGAAATTTTCAAGTCTTGCTAAAGATTCTCAATTCAATTTAGGTCTGGACTTTAACTGGGCCATTCTAATACATGAATATGCTTTGATCCAAACCATTCCTTTTGTAGCTCTGGCTGTATGTTTAGTGTCACTGTCCTGCTGGAAGGTGAACCTCCTCCCCAGTCTCAAGTCTTTTGCCGACTCTAACAGGTTTAGTTCTAAGATTGCCCTGTATTTGGCTCCATCCGTCTTCCTATCAGCTCTGACCAGCTTTCCTATCCCTGCTGAAGAAAAACATCCCCACAACATGATGCTGCCACCACCATGTTTTACGGCAGGGATGGTGTGTTCAGGGTGAGGTGCAGTGTTAGTTTTCCACCACACATAGCGTTTTGCTTCTAGGCCAAAAAGTACAATTTTGGTTTTATCTGACCAGAGCACCTTCTTTCATATGTTTGCCATGTCCCCCACATGGCTTCTCGCAAACTGCAAACGGGACTTCCTATGGTTTTCTTTCAACAATGGCTTTTTTCTTGCCACTCTTCCATAAAGGCCAGATTTGTGGAGTGTATGACTAATCGTTGTCCTGTGAACAGATTCTCCCACCTGAGCTGTGGATCTCTGCAGCTCCTCCAGAGTTACCATGGGCCTCTAGGTGGATGGCCATATCTTGGTAGGTTTGCAGTTGTGCCATACTCTTTTCATTTTCAGATGATGAATTGAACAGTGCTCCGTGAGATGTTCAAAGCCTAGGATATTTTTTATAACCTAACCCTGCTTTAAAGTTCTCTACAACTTTATCCCTGACCTGTCTGGTGGGTTAATTGGCCTTCATGATGCTGTTTGTTCACTAAGGTTCTCTAACAAACCTCTGAGGGCTTCACAGAACAGCTGTATTTATACTGAGATTAAATTACACACAGGTAGACTCTCTATTTACTAATTGGGTGACTTCTGAAGGCAATTGGATCCACTAGATTTTAGTTAGGGGTATCAGCGTAAAGGGGGCTGAATACAAATGCACGCCACACTTTTCAGGAATTTATTTGCAAAAAAAATTTAAAACCATTTTTATCATTTTCCTTCCATTTCACAATTATGTGCCACTTTTTGTCGTTCTAGCGCATAAAATCACAATAAAATACATTTGTTTTTGTTTGTAACATGAAAAAATGTCAAGGCTATGTATGTGTGTGTGTGTGTGTGTGTATATATATGTGTGTGTGTGTGTGTGTGTATGTATATGTGTATATATATATATATATATATATATATATATATATATATATATATATATATACACATTTTAAAAGAGTAACTCCAGGTATAGCATTAGTATACATGTATGATCCCCCTAGATCAGTGGTTCTCAACCTGGGCGTCGGGACCCCCTCGGGGGTCGAATAACGATTTGCCAGGGGTCACCAAATCCTGGGCTGTTCCTGAAGCCCACACCGCTCTCCCAGCCTTTTCGCAGCCGCTCATTCAGTTCACGGTATGGCTGGGGGGCAGAGACTAGAGGGGAGCTGACTGGTGAGGAATGTGAAGTGGGAGGGGCTGGAGGAGACCCTAACTCCTAACTTCGGCATAGGTGTCACTGCTGCGAGACATAACAAAGTTGGAGACACGGTGAGTAAAACTACCTGTGATTATAGTTGCCATTAAAAGTCTGCACTACATTTCTCGGATCAGCAGATGACCTTGATCAAGAGCACTTAAGTTGGCTGATCAGAACTCCCCCCGGCACTGCCACTGATACCACCCCCACCACCACCAGCACTGCCACTCATCCCATTCCCCCCACCAAGGAGTAAGAGAAGGAATAAAAATGAAGAATACATGGAAGGGAGAGGAAAAGAGGGGAAGGAACAAAGAAAAAGGGAGAGAAAGAACAAGAAAGATGGCTAGAGAGAGGGATGGGGAAAAAAACCCAGGAAATTATGATGGAGAGATAAAAGGCAAAGAAACGAGAACAAAGAGTGGTACATCCTAAAATGTACCATAAGGGGTTTTAATACTGTAGGAGTGGAAGGGACTCGGGCAGCGCTAAATGTCCTTGAATTAGGGGTGCAAATTACTTGTCTTTCCTTGGGTGCCGACAACCCACGCTACGAAAATTTTTCTGTTTGGGGTCCCCACAACTTAGGAAATGTTATCAAGGGGTCACAGCACCGGAAAGGTTGAGAACCACTGCCCTAGATGTTGGAATCCACTGAAGTAGACACTGTTACTTCAGGGATCTCCACTTGCTTCCAGATCATGTGCCAAGCTAGCCTGCTGCATTGTGAACAGAGATCGACCTTTCTACATGGGTGCCATTCAGAGAACCTATTGGATTTTCTCAATGAATCCAAAGCATTCTAATTTGACTCAGTGGATAGGCGGTGTTGTCATGTTCTCCACCTGCAATTCTTCAAGTCCACATAATTTCACCTTATTGACATACTTTGTGTTGTCAGAGTGGTGATCCTTTTGTTTCTTTTTGTTGTTTTTGGGTTGGGGAGCTGTAGTTCATTTGGTTTATGCATGCAAACTTCCCAATGTAAAGTTCAATGATCAATTTGTATACATTATAAAGGGTTGGAATTTAGTATGCCAACCCCCAGCAGTGAGACACGTGCTTTATAAATCTAAAACCGGTACAGATGCCACCCCCTTTTGGACCACTGTTTGCTGGTCTTTCCATAAATATGTATATTTGGGTGTGCCAAGCACTCGGTCTGTGTATAGGTGAGGAGTGGACAGACATTATTGGTTATATTGCTATTTATATTGAAGGGGCTTTGTACAATATGAACTTGGTATTTTACCAAATGGGCATGCAATTCCAACTGAACACAACCTCTATAAATATTACTTAAGGTCACTGTGCCGTTTAATTGTCTTGGATTGGTTCGGCAGGATTTTGTGCATGCTTGTATTAAAATTCAGAAGAGGAATGCATAGAATCAGGGTTATCTCCTGGAAGAGCCATAAATCATTTTGAGCTCCTTTTTTTACTGCCTTGCTTCCACCCTTTGGAGGGAATGGAATTTTTAACATCAACAGCAAGCAGCTGAGTCCCAACCTTCATTAATGACGTATCTTCTACTCCACAGCCTTAGTTGGAATCTGTGCTGAGGAATGTGGGCAGCACTGTAATGTATCCTTGTGTATGAGTCACTGTGTCAGTCTGACATTGGAGTAGCCTGGAGTACAGCATAGAACACTTGTTCTTGCCTGGATGAGCCCTGTGTTACATCCAACGGTGGATTTGTAAAAATGATGGAAGTTCAGTCCCGGTTACACCCTAATATTCCAGAGAATGGGGAGCTGCCTCCTATGGAAGTCAGTAGCAATTGTGTCCCTCAGGAGAGTGGGGGAGAGGATGAAAAACCAGTCTCCAATCTGCAGAGGAGACGCAGTGATGTCAAAGTATACAAAGAAATTTGTGACTTCTATGCCCGTTTGTAAGTGAAGGGTTTTTCTTCCCTTTAATTATGGAATTAATGGAATAATTGTTGTATTTATCGAATATGATGGGTTCTGTTGGACAATGGAACATGTGCAGTGGGAAGCATTTGGGTCAATGGGGTTTCAGTTTGAGACAAGCTTTCTATCTAGACTAATTTTATTTGCCAATAAAAAAAAGTTTATGTAAAGAACTGCTCTGCAAAAGCAAAGTCCATCCTGTTGTAGCATTTGAAACGGTTTACAGAGTGCCAAAAATGTACAAAGTACTCTTTATGGAAGTCACTGAGGAAGAATGCTTTGCATGCCATGGAGGTTTAGTTAAATGGCTTGTGGTTTTAGGTCTTTGTACTTTATGAAGTATAGTTTGAGACCTAAAAAAGAGAAACAAAGGTTTGCTGGTTTTCACTCTTCTTCCATCCCCTCGCTCAGCCCCCCCCCCCCCCCCCCCCCCCATTTATATTATTTATTTAAAGGTTTTTGTTTTCACCTAATTCTTAAAAAAATATTTATGTGGCATCTTTGCTGATGGTGCAGCATTTGCTCTTTGTTTTCCTGCTTGTAACTCTACCATGAATTGTGCATCTCCTTTTCTGTTATGTCACTGTTTCCTTTTCTATATTCACACTTCAAGTGTGGAGTGATTTGAAAAGGAAAAATTTGGATTTTTATTCATAGATTTGAAAAGAATGTTAAACATATTTAGCGGTGTATGTATTCTTTAAAGAAACTTGCCTGGATGACTCTTGGAAGGAGTTGTGCAAACACCAAAATGCCTTGCTGGGTGGATGTCCGTCTGGAAAAGTGGGCGTTCCTAGGCAGGTTGCATTTACTTGGAAAAGTATTGCCCGTATGTGATGCTGAGCCTCCATGACTGAAAGAACTGAAATCCAATGAAAGAAAGGGACAGGCTAGGTATACGAAGACTAGGGAGGAAAGGGCTTGGATGATGCTGGACTTCCTCCAACCAGGAAATGAGGCAGGCTCTATTTGACTTGCTGCATTAGTGTGTAATGAAATTTAGAGCAAGTTCAGTGGAAGATAAGAGCCAGTACAACTGTGCAGGACTGAAGTAAAGCTGGAGTTCAGCTTTAAAGTACAAAAAATGCAAAAGGGTAGATCACCAATCAGGTGGTTGTTGCAGTATGTGTCCCCATTCGTGATATTTTATTTTATTTATTCATAAAAAATGCTGCTTATACAAGCATTTGACTGTTTTTTTTTTTTTCTTTTTTTTCTTTCAGTCTGTTGAAGCAACTCTGTTATGCCGCGTACACACAAGCGGACTTTCCGGCGGACTAGTCTGACTGGCTACTGGCTATTGAACTTCTTTTTTTAGTCCTGTTTATGTCATCACGTTCAAACCGAACAGACTTATGAACGGACTTAGTTCTGTCGTGCGTGGCCAAGTCCGTTGGTTCGGAAAGACCGTCGGACCTAGTCCGCCGGAAAGTCCGCTCGTGTGTACGCGGCATTAGGCGCATTGCACATTCGGGCATTTACAGACATATTTGTGGAGGAGCGTTTTGTGTACAAGTTGCATTTTTGAGAGGCGCTTTGGGCAGAAAAAAACATTTGATGCACCTAAATGCGCCTAAACACGGTGTTTAGGTGCATCAAGCATTTTAAGTGTACATTATTTTTTTTTCTAGTGTTTTGGGGGAAAAGGCCTATAAACACATGTGCCTAAATGCGTGTACAGTTTTCTCCATAGGAATGCATTTTAGGCTGCCTTTTTTTTTTTTTTTTTTTTTTTTCTTTCCTGACAATTTTTTCTGCTGCTTGGTGTGCATGGACCCTTAGCCCTGGTTCACACTGATGCGATGCAGGGAACACAATGAATCCTGTGCTTTTCCCACACTGCATTGCAGTCGCATGGCGTTCATGTGATCTGCTGTGGCTGTTAGATTAATGACACCTGAAACTGCTCGCAAAACGCAGTGCTATTGCCAGAATCGGATTGCATGGGTGTGAACACCCATATAATGCCATTCGAGTGTGGTAAAAAAAAAAAGTGTCTTGCCCCATTTTGGTGCGGATGCGATTTTGAGCCATACAAAATGTATGGCTCAAATCGCACAGACATCACATGTTATGTGCACAGGAATGCGGTGCGATTCCTGTGGGAATTACATGCGTTGTCCCACAATGCACAAGTGTGAACCAAGGCTTAGAGAGGATTTTACAAAGTTTTGAGAGGTTTCCTCTTTTGTATGCAGAACAGGACTCGAGCAGAAATCCTTCAATAGTGAGAAAAATACCATCCAAGATCGTTGTCACTGGAACAAGAGTCCACATTGGAGAATTTCCCTTCTATTCCTGTTCTGGATGTAACTCACTATATTGGAATGTCCCTTGCTTTCAGTCCTGGTGAGAATAGTCACCATAGTAAATTAGAGGGTGAATCCCACCAGTGGGGACACAAACAGTAAAATCTACCCAGTTGGGAAACTTGTTTTTTTTGCATGGGTGAACAGTTTTTTTTTTTTGTTTTTTTTTTTTTTTTTTTTTTGTTTTTTCCCCTAAAAAAAAAAAAAAAAAAAAAGTTTTTGTGTTTAGATACACTTGTAAACCTGTGATTGCCACTTTTACCTATAGGTAAGCCTAGAATAAAGCTTGCCTACAGGTAGTGGAAATATCTCCTAAACGTGCGCCGTGTAGAAGATATTTACCTTTTTTAGTGATGTCATCGGCCCATGCACTGTGAAGAAACGGACCTCCGTGCCATTTCTTCACTCGCAAGTGCCGTGACTGACAGCAAATGCGTGGGAATGACGTCACGCTGCTCCGGCCAGTCACAGGGCTAGAGTCCGCGGCCTCGGGAGGAAGAGGGGCGAAGATGGATGCGGCCACCAGCGGGGACACTGCGCTGGTAAGTGCCACATAATGGGCTAGTATGCAATGCATACTGACCCATTATGCTTTTACTTTGCAGGGGAACAAAGAGGAAGTAAAACCCATCAGGGTTTTCTTCCTCTTTAGGAGTACATTCGCACCAGATGCAGTAGGACTGTGTTGGAAGGCTATTCCAGAGTAGTCCCTCTGCATTACAAGGCAAAATGCCTTGTCTCCAGTGTGCCCCAATAGAATTTATTGAAATGTCACACTGACATTTCAATAAAGTTCATTAGAAAAAGAGAGCAGTACAATGCGCTGAGATTGGCGCATTTGCATTGTGGTAATCATGCCAGACCACACCAGTTGCAGCGTTGTAATGCAGCGGCTGGTGTGAATTTGCCCTTAAAGCAGTAGTAAACATAAAGTTTTCCTGTGGGTACAAGGAATATCTCCTAAGCATGCACTGTTAGGGGATATGTGCAACTTCTGCAGCCGTTGATGCGACCAGTGTCACGGCATGCTGTCCATTCATTGTGCTGTGCCACGGCCATGTCTCCCATGCGCAGGTGACGTCATCACGGTTCAGGCCTTTTAAATGGCCGGAGTCCACGAACCTGGTAGGAAGACCAGGTGAAGATGGAAGTCCTGTCATTAGTGACAGCCCGCCACTTGAGGGCTTCGTATTCAGCTAAGTCTTATAATATGCTAGTAGTTACTGCATACTAGCACATTATGACATTAAAGACGAGTTCCTCATTTCAGTTCATCATTAGGTATAGAGATTTCACTAGACTCAAATTTATGTTTATTAAATATAGTGGAGGAACCAAATATTTCAAAACATACCCATACTGCAATGACGAGAGGCTTGTTTCAGGCACGAAAGCTAATAGCTCAGAAGTGGATATCTATATACCCCCCAACGGTCTAAGAATGGAGAACACAAATAAAAGAAACCATAATAAAGGAGGAATTTATTTATACACATAGAGGGAGCCAAGATAAATTTGACGCCATCTGGAAAAGCTGGGTAGAGGCCTGGGACAATGAAAATAAAAGATGAATCAATATGGGAGAGGGACAATATTGGGAGAGGATGGGAGGACGGGGGGGGGGGGGGGGATTGGCTTTTGGGGTCGAGGGGGGGGGGGGGGAGAGATACAGTAGGGGGAGGAAATCTATTTTTTTTTGTTGGGTTATGCCCCCTTTTTTTTATTTTTTTTTTGCTTTTAGTTTTTGTTTTGTGTGGGTTGTTTTTTTTTTTTTTTTTTTTTTTTTTTTTTTTTTTTTTTTTTTTTGGGGGGGGGGGGGGGGGCAGCTGAATGTTAGAAGCAAGATTATGTATCTGGAATAAAATGTATGGATAAATGTATAACTTGTACTGCTATGAAAAGAATAAAAAAGTACTGAATCAAAAAAAAAAAAAAAAAGAGTTACGCCCTCCCCCCATGAAAAAATTAAGTCAGCAGCTACAAATACTGTAGCTGCTGACTTTTAATATTAGGACACTTACCTGTCCAGGCTTCCCGCGATTTCAGCACCCCATCCAATTTTAGGATCGGCTAATGGGTGCAGCCGCTGCAGTTTGTAATGAGGGAACCTGGCAGTGAAGTCTTTCGGCTTCACAGCCTGTTCCCTACTGTGCATGTGCAAAGCGCGCTGGGCTTTCTTACTGGCCTGGTGGCAGAGGAAGGAGGAGGGGGGCTGAACTTCCGAGGGGCGGGTACCTGTCCACCTTGAAAGGTGCCATATGTGGCACTGGAAGGGGGGGCGCAGATGAGTGGAGGTTCCACTTTTGAGTGGAACGCCGCTTTAATTTGCAGGGGAACATTTTTACTACGGGTTTTTTTTTTGTAAAGTTTAAAATATCCATTATGGATGTAGAATGTTTACATTCTCAAAGGGTTGGTGCCCAAACGTTGGCATATGAAATTGCACTCTGAGTACTAGCCAAATCTGTGTTCATAAAGGCACTTCATTGAACTGAGGCTTTAAATGTGCCATTACCTTACAGTGTAACAATTGCTATTCAGGTAAAGAAAGTTGTAAGGTTTTGTTACGTGTTCATTCTCCCTGCCTGCTTTACCACTTTCCTCACTAGCATTTGCCATATTGTAACTCTAGTTCAGACTTGAGGGGGTAGGGGTGGCAGTAATGCCACCTGTCCGTTTTAGAACACTGTCAATCACGTAAAATTAAGTAGCATTTGATTTTTTTTTTTTTTCTTTCCACGCTGTATAATAAATCTGCACACATTGTGAAACTAGTGAAGTGTGCTATTGTCTGTAAAAGATGTTTGCTTGGGTTCTGACAATAGGAAATGACAGCTGCAACGAGACTATTGTTAGATACCATTTACTCTATTTATAAGTTAACTACATGCCATTGATACGTTTACTAGTTTGTATGTTGAATTGTGACTTTCACATAGTATTCACTTTATATTACTTGTGTAAGTACAGTGAGAACATTTTGTATTATTTTTAACTTTTGTTGTAAGTTTCCCATATTAGGAGACATTTTATTGCATTCTTCAGTTTGCTCATGTAAACACAATGGATTTTACAAGTGATCTACATAGAGTTGAGCTGTCCCATGTGTTAATGTGCACTAAGATGCATGCACATAGACCAATTTTGCATGGATTCACAACCAGCCTCAGTGTGAATGTAAACATTTTGAATTCCGTGTTTTGCAGCTGTTGTGGTTTTGTTGTGTTGCGGCAGTGAGCATTACATTTACCACATTTCCTCCTTTTATTCAGGCTACAAATGTATGTGTGAACACTGTTTTATGTGTGGGGCTCCGTGTAGTAGGCAATATGACTGCTCACCTCAAAATGTGTAGGTGATATTTGCAGTACACTTTCAGATGGTATAGTGTTGATTAAAAGAAAAAAACAAAAATCTTCAATACAAGGCTTGCAAGTGTATTTCCTAACGTGCCCACCTTTTTTGTGTTTTCTTGTAGCAACATGGCAAACGCTTTGGCAAATGCGATGTGTGAGCGCTGCCGGTCTGGCTTTGCTCCAGCAGAGAAGATTGTGAACAGTAATGGAGAGCTGTACCATGAGCAGTGCTTTGTGTGTGCCCAGTGCTTTCAACAGTTTCCAGAGGGGCTCTTTTATGAGGTAAGGTGTCTGCACTGTTGTTCCTGGCCTAAGTTCACATATTTGGACTGGCTGTCCTACTTTCTGTTGGGGATGGTACAACACTTAAACCATGGTTGTTATAGCAAGACAGCATTGTGCTGTCTCGCTATGACAACCATGGTTTAAGTGTTGTGCCACTCATCAGTAAAATTGTGTTGACGTATCAGAAGGGGCCAATATTCACATTAGAATAAGATCGCCTGAATGTTTCGCTGTGCTTGGGAATATGGTTCCACTGCAGCAGCCATAATGGACCAGTAGTAAAACCTTACATGATACTTCAAGTATGATTTTTTTTTTTTTTTTTTTTTTTTTTTTTTTTAGTTTTGAATAAAGTGGGAGGGTTAAATTGTCTATAGTAGTTTTTATTCCAGTCTATTGATTATTGGGGAAAATTTTCCTCTCCTATCATTGTGGTTATGAGAATTGGGAAAAAATTCAGTCACTAGGCCAGGAAGATCATGACAGGTAAAAAACAGATAGGAAGTAAAAATTTCTGGGGTGCCAACAATTTCGGCCCGACTGTATGTTCATTTTATAACCTCAGTACTGTATTAGCAATACAAATAGTTATTTCTCATAAACCAATAAAAGTAGTAACCACAACAGTGGCAACAGTAAATTGTGTGAACGAACAGGCCATAATAGCATCCATGAGATTTTTTTCTTTTGTTTTCTTTTTGCATGTTGGTGTACTTACAGCTTTGCACATCTGCTGGCAGTAAAGCAGGCACATGCAGATTTGAGTCTTGGCAGATTTGGTATCTGTTTACTCAACTCCATGCCATCTCTTTTAACCACTTGACCTACGGAAGATTTACCCCCTCAATGACCAGGCCATTTTTTGCGATACGGCACTGTTACTTTAACTGACAATTGTGCAGTCATGCAATGCTGTACCCAAATAAAGTTGGTCATTTTTTCCCCCACAAATGGAGCTTTCTTTTGGGAGTATTTGATCACCATTGTGATATATATATATATATATATATATATATATATATATATATATATATATATATATATATATATATATATATATATATATATACATATACATTTTTTTTTTTTTTTTTTTTTGCGCTATAAACAAAAGACCAACTCATTTGCGGAAAAAAAAAATATATAAATATATATATTTACTTTCTGCTATAGAACCTGTCCAATAAAAATCTTTAAAAAAAATCAATATGTATTCTGCTACATATTTTTGGTAAAAATCCCAATGAGCGTATATTGATTGGTTTGTGCACAATTTATAGCATATATATATACTGGACTTTTTATTATACTAGCAATGACCACGATCAGTGACTTACAGCAGGACTTGCATCGGACACCGATTCACACTTTTGATACTTTGTGGGAACCAGTGACACTAATAGTGATCAGTGCTAAAAATACGCGCTGTCACTGTACTAATGACACTGGCTGGGTAGGGGTCAAACATATAGGGCGATCAAAGGGTTAACTGTGTGCCTAACCAGTGTTTTTGTGTACTGTATGTTTTGCTTTTACTAAGGGAAGTGATGGATTTTATTCCCTTTGCAGGGACACAAAATCCATGACTTTCCCCTGTCAGAATGGAGCTCTGCCTTGTTTATATAGGCAGAGCTCTGTTCTTTGTTTCTACCCAACGATCAGGGGGTATCCATTGCCCATCATAAGCAGATCTGAGTGATCACCGCAGAAGTGGCCTGCCAGTGGTGTGCGCGCCCCCTAGGCAGAAGTGCGGAATCACGTGTGTGTGCGTGCGCGTATATACGTGATTCTACACAGCAGGGCGGCCCTGTAGCAGTATATCTGCTATGAGGCGGTCCAGAAGTGTATATTGTTGTGTTTTTTTTTTTTTTTTTATTGAATTTTCATGTATAAGACAAGTACATCAAACACTACGTATAGAACCAAACAATTAATATTTCTATGTTGCCCACGCAGGGGTCAGTCAGTGAAGGCACATAGTATCTAAAACTGTTAGCGGGAGCAACTCCAAGTGGACAATAGTGTGACCGAGTAACTTTGACTATTAGATAGTGGTAAAGGACTCAAGGAAAAAAATAAATGCAGATTGGCCTGTGGTACATTCACATTCAGCCCAGAACTGACCTAGGTCCATCTGGGTCCCCAGATCCTTCATCACCCGAGAATTATGAGGCAGTTTCAGGGTCTGCCAGCCATTTCGCCCACACTTTATCATATGCTATCATAAGCCTATGCTAATGTCTAGACAAGAAAGTGGAAGTGGGCTGTTTAAGTTATTTAATGGCAGAAAAAGTTTTACTATCCAAAGTTGGAACAACAAGGGCAGAAGATTTAATGGATGGAACGTTGAAAAAATGACTGAAGGTCCACATTAACTGGCTTGCCTGCAGTCCAAACCTTTCACCAACTGAAAATATTTGGTACATATTGAAGCGGAACATGACAAAGAAGACCCAGGACTGTTGAGCCATTAGAATCCTGTATAGGGAAAGACTTGCACAACATTTTTTTCTCAAACCTCCAGCAACTGATCTCCTCAGTTCCCAGATGTTTAGAGTGTTAAAAGATGTGGGGATGCTACACCGTGGTAAACCTGGCCCTGTCCCTTTTTTGATATGTGTTGCTGCCATCAATTTTTTACTTTATTTTCTTTTTAAAATGGTAAATATTCGCAATTTAAGTTTGCAGCACTCCAAAAACCATACAGAACGTCCATATAAATCAGTAATTCATGAGTTTCAAGTTTGATTTTGGGTGTAGCGCTGACTTTTAGATATTTTTTTATTAAATATTTGATATGTTTTCTATTGTGAATAAAATATGGGTTTATGAGATTTGCAAATTATTGCATTCAGTTTTTATGTAGATCTTACACAGTGTCCCAATTTTTTGGGAATTGGGGTTGTACATAATGGTATCATTGTTGTTGATGGTGGTGATCAATTATGTTTCCCCAGTTTGAGGGCAGAAAGTACTGTGAACATGATTTCCAAATGCTATTCGCCCCCTGCTGCCATCAGTGTGGTAAGTTGAAATTCTTATGTCTTTACAGTTTTCTGATGTAAAATGGAAGTTGACTCTTAATTTAGTAAATGTTACCCTTCTTTTAGTTTTTTTTGCTTTATAACAACCACTAGCATGATATCGGTGCTTACATCTAACTTGGGACAATGCATGGAGTTTGCATGGTTTCCCTATGTTTGCAAAATCTTTTTTTTTTTTTTTTTTTTAGGAGCAACTGTTTTGTTTACACTTCGGCTGTCAGCAATGGTACAAAGCATTAAAAAGTTATTTACAATTTTTTTTTTTATTTTGCACTTTTTTCAATGTGAAACTTGGAAATGTATGTTAAAGGTGTAAAAATATTAATGAACAAAGCAAGCGGAAAAAAAAGTTTTAAAAAATAGTTTATAAAATAAAAGTAAACAAAAAAATCAACGGGAAAAAAATTAAATGGAGGAGAAGAATAAGGAGTTCATTAAGGCTAATTAGAGGAAATTAAGGATTACTAAGGGGCTAAAACAGAGAAACATTAACCACCTTAGCCCTGGAAAGGTTTCTCCCCCTTCCTGACCAGGCCATTTTTTGCGATACGGCGCTGCTTCGTTTTAACTGACAATTGCGCAAATTTGTCCCTTTTTTCCACAAATAGAGCTTTCTTTTTGTGGTATTTGATCACTTCTGCGTTTATTATTTTTTGCGCTATCAACAAAAAGACCGACCATTTTGAAAAAAAAAAAAAAAATTTTTTACTTTCTGCTATTAAAACGCATCCAATAAATAAAATTTTTAAAAAATCAAATTTCTTCATCAATTTAGGCCACTATGTATTCTGATACATATTTTTGGTGAAAACAATCCCAAAAGCGTATATTGATTGGTTTGCACAAAAGTTATCTCGTCTGCAAACTATGGGATATTTTTATGACATTTTTATTTTTACTAGTAATGGTGGCGACCAGCCATTTTTAGCAGGACTGTGACATTGCGGCAGACAAATTGGACACTGACACTTTTTGGGGAACAGTGACACCAATACAGTGATCAGTGCTAAAAAAAAAAAAATAAAAAGAAATGCACTGTTGCTGTATAAATGACACTGGCAGGGAAGGGGTTAACATCAGGGGCGATCAAAGGGTTAAGTGTGCTCCTAGGGAGTGATTTCTAACTGTGGGGGGCGGGGGCTTAACTGGATGAAGAGAGAGATCTGTGTTCCTGATTAGCAGGAAGACAAGATCTCTCTTCCTCTGACAGAACAGCGGTCTGGCTTGTTTACATAGGCAGACCGCAGTGCTGCCTCTCCAACGATTGATTGGCGGGTCCCGGCGGCCATTGCGGCCGCCGGACCCACTGATTGTCTCCCGCTGTGTCCAATCACGGTGGGAGTGGGTCGCCAGCGGCACATGCGCCCCAGACCCCAAGGCGGAAACAACGTAGAGGCATGTTTCACGCAGCTGGGCTGCCCTGCTCTGCTGCAGTAAATGTGCGTTGGGCGGGCCGGAAGCAGTTAATGTAAAAAATATATATAATTATTTTTTTTACTAGACGGGTTGCTTTAAACCGACTTCATCTGCTGATTAAATTTCATCTCTTTGATCTGTAGATGAAGAAACAGAAAGATACAAAAAGAAACCATGTTTCTTTTTACCTTTCTGTTTCAGCAGCTGAGCAATGTTGTTGATAAACAGCTGATGTTTTTTTTTTTTTTTTTTTTTTTTTTGACAGCTTGATTTGCAGGGACTTGGCTTACACTTCAACTGTCAACCGGGGAACCCCACTGACAGCTGAATGAGTCATCAGTTGTTAAGGACGCAGCGGCCCCGCTCTTTAACAACCAATCATTCCCAGTTTTTTTTTTTTTTTTTACTTTTCAGCTGACAGTGGGGGAATCCCGCTGACAGCTGAAAGAACCAAGCATGAAGGTATCGGTTCCAGGTATCAGAGCATTTGCGCGAGTACCAATACTCGTTCAAATGCTTATTATCGGCACCGACACCAGTATTGGTGTTCATTGGCTTCAGCTCAAAATGACCTAGCGTGCATGTGTGAGAGATTGTGAGCTGCTTTGGTAGAGATTTATACGAACACTTCTTTATAAATTGTTGTGTAATATGCCAATGTCAATAAATACAGGAAATAATGTGGTGTACGCATGGTGTTTACTGCCGATCTGCCCCTAAACCTGATCTGCACCTCTTGTGTTCACCAAGGTGCTGGAACCAGCATTAGCTCTGTTTTGCTCTTGTGGCATCCTTATTGTGAGATTCTTAACCTCATGTTGAAGGAACAGTTGGTGGGGGCTCCTTCTGACAACATAGCTATGTCTGTCCAGACATACAGCAGTATAGTTGGATCCTGAACCTGCAGAATTCGTTGCTGAAACAGACTCCTTATTCAGAGAATTTTGATCTAGTCCTGGACACCGTTCAGGCCAAAGTGCTTCTTCAACAGAGGAAACTTCCGATACTCCAAGGCTTTTGTATGAGAGTCCTAGGTCTTATAGTAGCTTCCTTCGAGGTGGTTCCATTTTCTTGGTTTCACTCCAAAATTCCACAACGCAACATTCTTTGTCGTGGGACAGGTAATTTCCTGGACAGATCAATAGGACCAGGTTATCCTAGGCTTGGTGGCTCAGGAATCTAGCTCTGGGACTGAAAAACCTTTCTTTCAGTCTTTAAAAAGATGTTCACAACAGATGCCAGCCTGCCTGGCTGGGGAGAAGTCTTGGGCAACTTGTAGCTGCTTGGTCATCCTCAGTCTCATATCCCAATCAACAACCTGGAACTTTGGACAGTTTCGCTGTAACTGCAGCTTTGGACCATCTTGCTTGGAGGTTATTTAATCCAGATTCAGTCAGACAATATTAGGGCTGCTGTACATCAATTTTTATGGAGGAACCAAAGGTCTTCTCCTGGGTAGAACTACACGTTCCAGACTTATCGAACCCAGGCATAGATTGGCAGACATAGACCTGGGGGATGTACCCTACATCTGGAGGTGTGCCAGGACCTGTGTTGCAGGTGGCGGGGGGGGATGCAGGAAGTGCGCCTCCTGGCCTTCAGGTTCAACATCAAACTGGATAGGTTTGTCTACAGGTACAGGGATCCTGGAACAGAAGAAGTGGATAGAATAAGTTTTTTTTGTTTTTAACTTGCTACACTATATCCTATGAGTATTTCTTTCTTTCTTTTTTTCCTTTCCCTTTCTTTCATGTCTCCCATGTGGTTCCCCTGTGTACTCCCCTTTGATTCTGTGGGATCTGAATTTAGCTCTCTTGGGACTCCAAAAACTGCTGTTTGAATCAATCAGGGATATTCCCCTTTCCACTCTCACTCGCAAGGTTGCATTTCTGATTGTCCTTGAAGCTAGTGTATGAGCTTAGCAACCCTATACTTAGCACCTTTTTGGTCTCATACAGGGACAGGGATTTCCTTCCCAAAGTTGCTTCAGCCCTTCACCTAAACCAGGATGTTTTTTCTCTCTCCTTTTGTCTGGCTCCAGTTCATCAGGAGATGTCCCTGCATTGCCTCTGCAGGTCTTGTTCTGGTGGTTTGGGCTTCTCACAGCTACTGCATTCATTAGAATGTCTGACTCTTTATCATTCACAATAGTCCCCATAAAGGGGAACCTGCTTCTTGTTTCACCATTTGTCAGTGACTCAGATGGACCCTCATCCAAGCTTATGGAATCAGGTTCCACTCTGTTCCTGTTAAGACGCACACTACTAAATTGGTGAGCGCTTTTTGGGCTTTTCAGAATGAAGTAACTGTTTCCCAGATTTTTAATGCTGCAATCTGGTTTTCTGTTTATACATGCTCTATAGTTTTATCCAGGTAGAAGTTCAGGCCTCACCTGATGTCAACGTTGGTCGTAGGGTCCTTCAGGCGGCTCTTTAAGCTACAGGCAATCTCCAGTTCTGTTGTATTCTTTAGTGTTTTTTCTTTACTATTGCCTATCCCTCAGTTGGATTGTTTTTGAATGTCCCGGCAGTCTCAGAATTCCTGTATCCCTCAATGGAGGAGGAAAAAAAATAGGATTTTGTACTTGCTGTAAAATCCATTTCTTGGAGTCCATTCAGGTGTGTCGATCATTATGCTCTTGATACTGCTGAGGCATGCCTAGTGTCCAATCCTCTAGTTGGTAACAGTATAACCTGACAGTCTCTGAATTCTTGTGTCACCCAATAGACTCCAGAAATGAATTTTATGGTATGTACAAACATATGTTTTTTTTTTTTTTTGTTTTTGTTTTTTTGTTTTGTTTTTTTTTTTTTTTTTTTGTTATACAGATCATTTTGTTTGCAAAGTATAGACTAATGATTCTTTGTGTTGGCTTATTCAAAATGTATAATCTATTTTCAGGTGAATTCATCATTGGTCGTGTTATCAAAGCAATGAATAACAGCTGGCACCCTGAATGCTTCCGTTGTGACATCTGTCAGCAAGTTCTTGCAGACATTGGATTTGTGAAAAATGCAGGCAGGTGGGTGATGGTAGTCCATGGATAGTTAGGGAATCCAAGGCTGTGCTTTACCTGGTGAACTCCAGAGGCCTCAGATGTGACCCTTACCTTAAAACCTTAAAAGAGAAGTATGGGTTTCCTTTTTTTTTTTTTTTTGCTTAATCCTAATCCTTATGAGCTGCTAGTGTCTACAAATTTTTCCTGCTCTCTGAGAAGTGCACCGTTTATGTTAAAATAGAGTTAATTACCTGTGGGAGGGTCTACAGACTTTCTTGAAGCGTCATACGGACAATAAGAGTCTGGATCCACCCCCCTTCCTTCTCTCTGTGATTGACATCAGCTCTGGGCTCTCTGCTCCTTCCCAAGACTAAACACAACACACAGAGCTGCTACCCTCCTCCCCCCTCCCCTGCCTCCCTGTTGCAGACAGAAGGATCTCAAAACACATTCAGGAAAGCAGCAGGCATTGGTGAGTGTAGAAGTCAGTGATAGTGCTCTGTATAGTGTATTATATTCTACTTTCCTGCTAAAATTTTAATGCAAAGAATACATTTTTTAAAGTAAAATACAACACTGGGTTTTGTCAGCATTGCCTGCATTTACTGTAAAACAATTAGAGCCAATATTGTGATTTCATCATTGTATTGGCTATTGAGATTGTTCTATGTGAATGCGGTCATAGAGCCTTCCATGTACACATGCTTAGGCTGGTTTCCCATAGGAGTACAGGGGATGGGGATGATGGGATTGTGTAGGGGTACAGAGGATTATGAGACTGTATAGGAGTACAGGGGATTGGGGCTGATGGGACTGTATAGAAGTACAGGGGATGGGGATGATGGGACTGTAAGGAGTGAGGGGATAGGGATGAACATCACTGGCGGTGGTAAAAGAGGGATAGGGGTGACATCAGTGGCTGAGGGATGGGGGTGGGGATCAGTGACAGGGGGATGATCTTTTTATGTACAATAAAGGAGACTCTGGGGACATATCGGGGGTTAAAAACATGAATATTTCACTTTAGATGACCGGGAGTTGTCAGTCTCCCTCTCCCCTGCACACCTCATATGTACTGTACACAGGCATGCTCTATACACATAGCACTGTGTTCATTACAGAGAACATACACAGGAAGCGGGTTACTATGATCCTTACTAAGTCTCCTCTTCTGAATAGAAAGCTTACTTGTGTTCATTGCTGGGCATGAGAAGTGTTCAGCAGTGACACTCCCCCCATCGGCTGGAGAAGACACTGATACGTACTTTAAAAGAGCCTGAAGGTGGGGGGGGATTCAGAGAACGCAGGAACATTAAAGACAGGGGAGAGGTGTTGGAGTCTGGCAGAGGAGAGCTTGCAGATAACTCTGCTTCCGGGTTTTAGCTGGGGACACGCTGCCATGGAAACAGAGGCACGTGAAGAGTGTGCTCGATATAGATAGCAGCTTGGGTGTGCACCTCTTCCCCAAGCTCACCCACATGTCCAAGAGAGGGAAGGACTGGATTGAGGAGCTGTATCCACCCCCTGCAAACTTTTGAACAGAAAGAGAACAGTTAGAGGCTGCTTCTGGACTGTTCAAAAGACTATTCTGCAAAAACTAAAGGACTAAGGAAAGAGAAATGTATTGTAGGTATGAGGGTAGCATGTACTAACTATTTTTGCTTTCCCATACTTCTCCTTTAAAGAAGATATTTCCTTAGGACCTTAAAACATAGGGGAAGATTTACTTAAAGTGAAGAGTTCAAAATCTGGTTCAGCTCTGCTTTAAAAAACAATCGGCTTCCAAATTTTATTGTCAAAGCTTGATTGAACAAAGCTGATTGGCTACCATGCCCAGCTGCACCAGATTCTGAGTGCACCTCCAGTTTTAAGTAAATCTTCCCCATAGTGTACTCTCCTGTACTGCACACTGTATTTCCTACTTCCCCCTTAAAAGGCAGGAGATTTTAACAGGGACGAGAAACGGAACCAACCAGGATTTCTGAGAATGTTAGTTGCTTGACTGTGACGCAGCATCTTTGCAGTACTTTGGTCACTGATTTGAAATGGAGTTAATTGTTCACACTTTACTGATTTTGAACTAAAGGCAAACATTTTTGGGTTTTTTTTTTTTTTTTTTTGGATGGAGTGGAGAGGGATTAGAACACGTGTCAGTTTTTTGTATTGCTGTCTGTGGCCCCCAATATGGAGATTCACCCTCTCTATTCGTCCTGTTTACCATTATCATTGAAAGTGAAAGTAAAAAAAAACCCCTCATTTTGAGTTGTCTCCCGAAAAGTAATAGTTGGGTAATCTTCCAAAGGGGAGACTAGTTCTGGTGACCTGGGGGTCCCCAAGGAATTTCCTTAATTTACAGGGATTTTCTTTTACTTCCTGTTGGGACATGAAGTGAAGGAAAATCACTAAAGGGACAAAGATGGTGAACAAAAAAAATCTGACTGATTATAACCCTCCCTTGCTCTATGCTAAATGGGGGGTTGGAGTTTTGCCTATAGTTCTACTTTAATGCTTGTTCCCGGTCGGTGACTTAAAGCTGAACTTTAAATGCTCTGCAAATATACCCTAACCATTACTTCCACCAAAAAAAAAGAGCATTTTTTTTTCTACTATTTAGGTTACATCTGGCTTTTAAAAAAAACTGACGACATCAGTTTTTCTTTCGTAGTGCAAGTATGCTCAGCTGCTGGGAGAAGAGCTCCCAACATCACATCCACTGCCTATTCGATACAACTTAATAAAATCAAGTCCCATTATATATTGTGACCTTAATGATATGTTGAACAGGATTGTGGGCATTGACAGTGTGCTTGAGGAGAATTTGCGTATACTGCCCATCAAGCCTGGCAGGTGTGAATAAATGGGACAGACCTGGATTTCCCTGACCTCTGTCACCTGAGGCAAACAAGGAAGGGTGGGATAGACCTGGAGTCATTAGCAGCAATGTAATTACATCACTGTTGAAGTAGAAGAACCTACATATGGGCAGTTATAAGACTGGCGGCACCGTTACCTCAGCCATCATGGACACTTGCACCATGTGGGCACTTGTCTCACCCTCCTTGCCACCAAAGATATATGGTATATGACCAGCAAGAGGTTAGGAAGAGTGAGCCATGGAAAACAGAGAATAAGAAACAGAGTTTTCAGTGGCTGTAGCACTATCTGAAAAAAAAACACTTCATTTTGAATCCTGGTAAGACATGTACTTTTAGATTTCTGACTGCACTTCAGCTTTAAAGTATTGAAGTTGATGACAACCAGGCAACTAGGATTTTTCAAATGGTGGTCAGCAACAGCAATGAAGTCTGCCTTGGTTTATGGCTAAGCAGTTGTGTAGCACTGTGTTAAAGGAGAAGTACAGCACTGCATTAAGGGAGAAGTACAGCCAAAGCTCGTTTTGGCTGTACTTCTCTTGTGGATCACAGAACTGCAGTTTATTCTGCACTCCTGTGACCCGTTCTGACATCAGAGCTGGTCCTGGCTGGGGCAAGATCGTGATAATGGAGTCGGGATCCACCCACATGCCTGGACTGGTACCTGGCGGTGTTTGATCATTGTTGGAGGTGCCGGGGGGACAGATGCAGCATTGGACCGATGCTGTGTCCACCTAGGTAAGTATGATTCTTTAAAAAAAAAAACAAAAAAAAAAAACATCTCTTTTCAAGCCATTGAAGCACATGTTTAGTCTTTTGTAAAGGGAAGTTTTTGTAAATAAAAGAAAAAAGTGTAACAAATTTTTCAAGCATAGTGTGATTTATCACTTGTATAACCTGAAATTCTTCTAGACACCTGTGTCGTCCATGTCACAATCGAGAGAAGGCCAGGGGACTGGGGAAGTACATTTGCCAAAAGTGTCATGCAATTATTGATGAGCAGCCTTTAATATTCAAGAATGATCCGTATCACCCTGACCACTTTAACTGTGCCAACTGTGGGTATGTAATGCAATAAGTAAAGGCCATTACGAAGTCTCATGTTTTTGCATGCCAATCGTTAGGGTGTATTTGTCATCTAGAAATGAAATGTTTAGTAATGTTTATATAGATTAAAATGTTTGTAAAAGGATTAGGCAGATTCTCACAAACATCTGTATAATGCATTGCATTGAACTTCACAACCAAACTCCTCTTTGTTACTAAGGGTTCCACTTCCCTGCCTTAAAGTGGATGTAAACCCAATGTCATCCTTTCTAAACTACTGCCATAGGGGTTATCTATAAGGATATACATGCCTCCTGCATGTATGTTTACCTGTCAAATGTCTCCCCTCTGTCTGTTATGAGAGCCGAAAAACTGCAGATTCTGTGGGTGGGTCTGTTGTCTGGAGCTCGGTGGGTGGAGTCGTGATGTCAGTAGACTCCCCGCCCACCTCTACACTCCCCTTGTCAATATGTATTTTCTCCTGTGTAAATTTCTTACACTGAACTTCTGCTATGATCTCTAACATCCAGTGAAAAGACTTCATGCAGAGGTGTGGAACAGCCAATCCTTGAAGAGCTGCTGAAGAAAGGAGTGGGAGGGAATTAAAAAACAATGCGTGTCTTAGGCTGGTGCACGAGATAAATCACCTGTCACTCACAGCAAGGGGGAGGATTTGACAAAGTTTTTCTCTGTTTGTCAAGATTTCTCTCACTGAACAATAAAAGAGGATTGCTCAGAGCTGGATTAACTCTGTGTGACAAGACTGGGCTCAAATGATAGGAAATCTTATACTCTACTTTATGACATAAAAAAAAAAAAAAAAAATCAGGTTTACATCCACTTTAAGGCTAAGTCCCACCCAACCACCTTGAGAGACTCCTTGCCCACTGGGGTATTCGCATCGGACAGGGACAGCTGATGTAGAGGACTTCATCCCTACAACTAACCCCTGAAGTTGCAGATGTTAACTCTTTTTAGTAATGACATAAAGGATCAGAGAGGTATACAACAGAGGATTACAAATTATTGATTATTAATTTATTCAGCAAGATCAGACTAGTGGGAATTAACATGGTTGCTATATGTAATTCAATATGGGACATAATTCACTTTCGTCTAGTTTTGTGAATAACCCCCATTATGTTTTTTTTTTTTTTGTTTGTTTTTTTTTTTACCCCAAGCATTCTCTTGTTAATCGCAGTTTGTTTTAGCACATTATTATCTATGTGTGTGGCACTGAGGCCTACAGTATGACCATAAAACATTCATTAGGTTTACAAAGCAATTTAGCAGAACTGTAAATTCAGATTTAACATGTTCTAAACTTGCTATATTTTTGTGTCTGCAGTAAGGAGCTCACAGCTGATGCCCGTGAGCTAAAAGGAGAGCTCTACTGCCTACCCTGCCATGACAAAATGGGTGTGCCCATCTGCGGAGCATGCAGGAGACCAATTGAGGGGCGAGTGGTTAATGCCATGGGAAAGCAATGGCATGTGGAGGTATGAAAAAAGTAATGCTAGCAGAGCTTATCTAGGTTTTTTTGGGTTTCATCATAAATTTATTCATCAACAATCATTTTGTACTTTACTGCCTTCATGACTTTAAGTATTACGTAAAAAAAACTTCCATAAGGAAGTTGTAATAAAATCTACTACTTTTTTGATGCTCTACAGACCCTTGAGGGCCTGCCTGAACAATGTACACTCACCGGCCTCTTTATTAGGTACACCTGTTCAATTGCTTGGTAACACAAATTGCTATTCAGTCAATCACATGGCAGCAACTCAATGCATTTAGGCATCTAGACGTGGTGAAGACAACTCGCTGAAGTTCAAACTGAGCATCAGAATGGGGAAGAAAGGGGGTTTAAATGACTGAACATGGCATGGTTGTTGGTGCCAGACAGGCTGGTCTGAGTATTTAAAAAACTGCTGATCTACTGGGATTTTCACGCACAACCATCTCTCGGGTTTACAGAGAATGGCCTGAAAAAGAGAAAATATCCAGTGAACAGCAGTTGTGTGTTGATGTCAGAGGAGAATGGGCAGACTGGTTTGAGATGATCGAAAGACAACAGTAACTCAAATAACCACTCGTTACAACGAAAGTATGCAGAATACATCTCTAAACACAGAACACATCGAACTTTTAAGCAGATGGACTACAGCAGCAGAAAACCACACCGGGTGTCACTCCTATCAGCTAAGAAGAGGAAACTGAGGCTACAATTCGCACAGGCTCACCAAAATTGGACAGTAGAAGATTAGAAAAATGTTGCCTGGTCTGATGGGTCTCGATTTCAGATGGTAGGGTCAGAACTTGGCGTAAACAACATGAAAGCATAGATCCATCCTGCCTTATATCAACAATTCAGGCTGGTGGTAGTGTAATGATGTGGGGGATATTTTATTGGCACACTTTGGGTCCCTTAGTACCAACTGAGCATCATTTAAATGCCACGGCCTACCTGAGTATTGTTGCTGATCATGCCCATCCCTTTATGACTACAGTGTACTCATCTTCTGATGGCTCCTTCCAGCAGGATAATGCACCATGTCACAAAAAATTATTTCAAACTGGTTTCTTAAACATGGCAACGAGTTCACTGTACTCCAATGACCTCCACAGTCACCAGATCTCAATCCAATAGAGCACCTTTGGGATGTGGTGGAATAGGAGATTCACATCGTAGATGTGCAGCTAATAAATCTGCAGCAACTGTGTGATGCTATCATGTCAATATGGAACAAAATCTCTGAGGAATGTTTCCAACAGTTTGTGCAATCTATGCCACAAAGAATTAAGGCAGTTCTGAAGGCAAAAGAGGGTCCAACCCGGTACTAGCAAGGTGTTCCTAATAAAGTGGCCGGTGAGTGAAAATGCCAGCAGTTACATATCTGCCATGTGAACCTTGCAGAACCAGGTGATTGGCTGTGTGTGGAGTTGATAAGACACTAGGTTATCTTCAAATCGGGCAGGAAAAAAAGGTGGAAATTTTCAGTGATGGCTTATTGTTTTCACTTTATATGCAGAGAAGATAGTGGTGCTGGGAGTGCAAAGACAAGCTTGCTCATGGCTAAGATTTTGCAATGTCTGACCTTTTCTCAGGGCTTCACTCTGGCTGCTTTTTTTCTAGCTTGATGAAGATCGTACTCTTTGTATTAAGGCTGCTGCCATTTTTGTATTTCAGCATTTTGTTTGTGCAAAGTGTGAAAAGCCTTTCCTTGGCCATCGCCATTATGAGAGAAAGGGGCTGGCTTACTGCGAGACTCACTACAATCAGGTCAGTGATGATGAAAACGTTACCGGATGAATGAGGATGCAGTTATCTGTTTTCACCTTACAAAAGTGGTTCTGTATATCCTTTTGATATGTAAAAAATTATCACTATTTGCAGGAGAAACTTTGAACTCGTGATATTGTCAGGCTTCTTCCAGAGTCAAATGTTTGTGCCTACACCCCCCAGCCAGTAGTAGCCTGCCTCTCTTCCTGCATTCTCAGGCTTTACTGAAAGCAGCAGGAGAGCGGTGGGGGTTGGGGCTGACCCGTGCTGTATGGCATCCACTTGAGTGCCCCCATAGCAAGTGGCTTGCTATGGAGGCACATGCGGAGAAGAGGAGGAGCAGACATGGCCGGAAGGGACCCAAGAAGAGCAGGTTCTGGCCGCTCTGTGCAAATACCCTTGTGTATTTGCATAGAGTAGGTAAGTATACAATGTTTATTATTTTTAAAAAGAATATAGCTTTACAATCATTTTAGGAAGCTTTTTGGCTCTATGTGTGTTTTATTCATTGTAGCTTTTGTCTTTCTATAGCTTTTTGGAGATGTCTGTTTCCATTGCAACCGCGTAATTGAAGGAGATGGTAAGTTTTGCCCCTTTTTCCTAGATAATATTGATTATCGTAGTTTAGATTTATCTTATCGTAAACTATGCCGCAATTCTTTAGACCCCTTTCACACTGGAGGCATTTTTCAGGTGCTAAAGGGCTAAAAAATAGCGCCTGTAAAGTGCCTGAAAAAATGCCTCTCCTGCAGCCCCAGTGTGAAAGCCCGAGTGCTTTCCCACTGCATCGGTGTGCTTGCAGGACGTTAGAAAAAGTCCTGCAAGCAACATATTTGGAGCGGTATATACACTGCTCCTCCACCGCCCCTGCCCATTGAAATGAATAGGCAGCACTGCTGAAGCATTTGCAAAGCGTTTTTGGCAGTGGTGCTTTTCAGGCGCATTTGACCTTTTCTTTGGCTGGTAGCAGAGGTTAAAACCCCACTAGCAGACGTAAAGCGCCGCTGAAACTAGTGGCGCTCTACCGCGGCCCACTGGCAGTGTGAAAGGGCTCTTAAAGCTACTATTCTCACTAGAGTTCCTTTTATTTTCCTAAAAGATGGGCGCAGTGTATCAGTTTAAAAATCCTGATTCCAAATGAATGCATGTTTGAGGTTGATTGCAACAAGATGAGACTACTGTATTAAAAAATTATTCCACCCCCTAGAGATATCTTAGTCTGATGGATTGGGTTGCCTGTTGGCTTTTTTTTACCTCTTGTAGATCTTTAATTTTTTTTTTTTGCGGGCACCCAGGACAGCTAAGTCTACTTATGTAGTAGCAGTGTTTGTAGCTGCTGACTTTAAAAAATTTTTTTCGCTGGCCGGAATCCCACTTTTAAAGTGGCAAAAACTGTCATTACAGTATAACATTAATTTCATTAGAACATCTGTCAGTTGTTGTTGCTGTCTGTGTCCGCATTAGGGAGATTCACCCTCTCGATTTTGTCCTCATTATCACCGAAAGTAAAAGAAAATCCCAAATTTTGAGTGGTCAGAAGAACAAGAATAGATGTGACATCTTCCAATGGGGATAGGAGTTCTGGTGACTACCATAGATTTTCTTCACTTCGAGGGATTTCCTCTGTGTCTGTCATGACTGAGGGGCAGGAAGTGATAGCAAATCTCCCCAATGGGACACAGATGGGGGGGGGGGGTATACTGACAGTGTGATATAACCCTCTCTTACTCTATCCAAAATAGAAAAAAGGTTTTGTCTTCAATCCTATTTTTAACCACTTATGGACTGCCGCATGCCGATATACGTCCTAAGTTTGAAGAGGAATATCGTTGTTATGGCAACAGGTAGCTGCCATAACCCCGGTATCCTCTTCTTTGGTTGGTGGTCCGCCTTCCGATAAGAGTGGTCTTTGTGGCGGATTCACCGCAAGATCACTTTTAACGGGGGGGGGGGGGGGCCCTTCCGCCTCGCTCCCGTTCCCTCCGCTGCTTACCGGAGTCATCGGCGGAGGCAATCGGATGTTCCCCTTGCTTGACATGGAGACGAGTGAGGGTAAGATGGCCCCCACCCGTCTCCATAACATTTCAGGGCGGAAGCGACGTCAAAAGTCACTTCCGCCCATAGCTCTTAAAGGGCCATTTATTTTTTTTTAAATGACAACTTTTTTTTTTTTTTTTTTTTTTTTTTTTAGTATAAATATGAGATCTGAGGTCTTTTTGACACCAGATCTCATATTTAAGAGGTCCTGTGATGTTTTTTTCTGTTACAAGGGATGTTTACATTATTTGTAATAGGAATTAAAGTGACACTTTTTTTTAAAGAACAGTGTAAAAATAAAAGGAAAAATAAGAAGAAAATTTTTTTTTTAAATGCGCCCTGTACCGCCAAGCTCACGTGCAGAAGCGAACACATACGTAAGTAGCGCCCGCATATGAAAACGGTGTTCAAACCACACGTGAGGTATCGCCGCGATCGGTAGAGCAAGAGCAATAATTCTAGCCCTAGACCTCCTCTGTAACTCAAAACATGCAAACTGTAGAATTTTTTAAACGTCGCCTATGGAGATTTTTAAGGGTAAAAGTTTGTCGCCATTCCACGAGCGGGCGCAATTTTGAAGCGTGACATGTTTGGTATCAATTTACTCGACGTAACATTACCATTTACAATATAAAAAAAAAAATTGGGCTTACTTTACTGTTATCTTATTTTTTTATTCAAAAAAGTGTATTTTTTCCAAAAAAAGTGCGCTTGTAAGACCGCTGCACAAATACGATGTGACAAAGTATTTCAACGACCGCCATTTTATTCTCTAGGGTGTTAGAAAAAAAATATATAAACTTTGGGGGTCTAGGTAATTTTCTAGCAAAAAAAAAAATGTTTTTAACTTGTGGTGTAGTGGGTAGCACTCTCGCCTAGCAGTAAAAAGGGTCGCTGGTTCAAATCCTAACCACAACACTACCTGCCTGGAGTTTGCATGTTCTCCCTGTGCCTGCGTGGGTTTCCTCCGGGTACTCCGGTTTCCTCCCACACTCCAAAGACATGCTGATAGGTTAATTGGCTTCTGTCCAAAAATTGGCCTTGGTATATGGGTGTGATTTGGGGACTTTGGTTTGTGGGCTCCTTGAGGGTAGGGACCGATGTGAGTGTGCGATGTATGTGGATCGCTGCGTAAATTGACAGCGCTATATGGGTACCTTAAATAAATAATAATAGATGAGCATCTTAATGAGACACAATGTAGAGGGATAGGGACAATTGTAGACACACACCCACACTCACTCGGGTTGAACTGGATGGACTGGTGTCTTTATTCAACCTTATTAACTATGTAACTATATAAACAACAAATCTCAAAAAGAGGCTCGGTCCTTAAGTGGTTAAAAACACAAAGGTAAAATGTTATTACAATGTTTTTGGATATATGTATTATTTTTGTTATAAGAACCATTACTAAGCAAGAAAGCATTAAGGTGATGATATGCGCCTCTTTTTGGTTGTAGTTGTCTCTGCTCTGAACAAGGCATGGTGTGTGAACTGTTTTGCGTGTTCTACTTGCAACACCAAGTTAACACTCAAGTAAGTATTTTATTACATATATTAAATCATAACCATGGTGTCCTCCCCCAAATGTGACAGTCATTGTTCTTTTTTAAAAAAGCTTGTATAAAGACCTATGAATGCATAATTTTACAAAACTGTTTGTCTCTTGCATTGCACTAGACAAAACTGAAAACTTATAAATGGGGAGATACATAGTTCTAAGGGAGAAACCAATCAGAAGGAGAAAGTATCCTCAAAATCCCACAACTGAAAAAGGGGTAAAGGGAAGAGCAAAGAGAAAAAGGGGGAAATACCTAGAAAGAGTATACCAATATGTACAGTGCTTTAGGTGTCCCCTCAGATATACTAAATAAATCTTAAAAATAGGTGTGTGTGTATGTATGTATGTATATGTATATGTATATATATATATATATATATATAATCACATCCCCTGATTTGTAACCAATGTATAGAATTTTAAGCTCATAATTGTGATCAAAGGAAACCTCAAATTATATCAAACTGTATTTAAATGTGCATCATAACCTATAATGTACAAAAACACACAGCATAGGCACTTATGCTGAGCAACCAATTATCAGTAAAGAAAAATTGTTTCCTCTCAAAATAAAGCATCTACAGATTACAAACGAAAATAATTTAAATTAAACTAAAATATGTGCCAACAAAATCAATCTTGATAGAAGTATCAAAACGAAATGGACACCGATGCCCGTTAAAGCTCATTGGTATATACAGTTGTGCTCATACTGTGTATTACCCCTTTTAACATCAATGACAGCTTGAAGACTTTTGTGGTATTTGTGGATGAAGCTCTTTATCTTCTCAGATGGTAAAGCTGTCCATTCCTCTTGGCAAAAAGCCTCCAGTTCCTGGAAATTCTTGGGCTGTGTCTTGCATGAACTGCACGTTTTTGAGATCTCCCCAGAGTGGCTCAATGATATTGAGGTCAGGAGACTGAGATGGCCACTCCAGAACCTTCACTTTATTCTGCTGTAGCAAATGACAGGTCGACTTGGCCTTGTGTTTTGGATCATTGTCATGTTGGAATGTCCAAGTACGTCCCATGCGCAGCTTCCTGGCTGATGAATGCAAATGTTCCTCCAGTATTTTTTGATAACCTACTGCATTCATGTTGCCATCAATTCTGACCAAATTTCCTGTGCCTTTTGTAGCCCACACATCCCCAAAACATCAGCGATCGACCTCCATGTTTCACCGTAGGAATGGTGTACCTTTCATCATAGGCCTTGTTGACTCCTCACCAAATGTAGCGTTTATGGTTGTGGCCAAAAAACTCAATTTTGGTCTCATCACTCCAAATGACTTTGTGCCAGAAAGTTTGAGGCTTGTGTCTGCGCTGTTTTGGCTTGTCTCTGTGCTGTTTGGCGTATTGTAAGCAGGATACTGTGGCATTTGCATAGTAATGGCTTTCTTCTGGCGACTCAACCATGCAGCCCATCTTTCTTCAAGTGCCTCCTTATTGTGAGAACCCCTCATTTTCCTATTCTTGATTAAAGTTTGAACACTGCTGATTGGCATTCTCGATTCCTTGGATATCCTTTTATATCCCTTTCCTGTTTTATACAGGTCAACTACCTTTTCCCACAGATCCTTTGACAATTATTTTGCTTTCTCCATGACTCAGAATCCAGAAACGTCAGTGCAGCATTGGATGAAAGATGGAAGGGTCTCTCAGGAGTCTGGAAACTCATTGACCTTTTATACACACACACACACACACACTAATTACAAGCAAACAGATCACAGGTGAGGATGGTTACCCTTTAATAGCCATTCAAATCCCTTTGTATCAACTTGCGTGCATGTTATCAGGCCAAAATCATCAGGGTATGTAAATTTTTAATCGGGGTCATTTGGGTAGTTTCTGTTGCCATTATGATTTAAAAAGAGTAAACACAGTTGATTGATAATAAATGGCTTCAGCCAAACACTAACCATGAGTGAAAGAAAAGATTTTGTGTTTATCATTCATATTCTCTAAAAAATGGCCAAGAAATCATAAATTCTGCCAGGGTATGTAAACTTATGGGCACAACTGTAGCAGGACCCTGGGGTGACATTAAGCATATATAGTAGATCAAAAAAACATCCACCTAAATCTTATACTGGTATACATAGGAACAGTTCCCAAAGAAAGGGATCTCTACCACACTGTGCATGTTAATTTAATGGGTGTCTTTTTATCCTTTAGTTTTGATACGTCCCTCGAGATTTGATATTTATTATTTACAGACTTCTTTATTACAGGTACTCATATAGCAACATCAATTTACGCAGTGATTTACTTACATACTGTACATTCACATCAGTTCCTGCCCCCAAGGCAGTCTAAGGTCCCTATCTCACATTCATACATAGTAGGGCCAATTTAGACAGGAACCAATTAACCTACCAGCATGTCTTTGGGGAGTGGGAAGAAACCTGAGTACCTGGACGTAACCCGCACAGGGAGAACATGGAAACTCCAGGCATGTAGTGTCGTGGTTGGGATTTGAACTGACGCCCCTAGTGCTGCTGAATTGCTAACCATTTAGCCACTGTGCTGTCCGTGATATTAATAATGTTTTAGTTAGTGATGTTTTATGTGCTTATTTGATAGAAACCATTGAGTAGCTATTCTTCTTTTTGATAATTGGGTGATCAGCACAATTGGGTATGTTGAGTGTTTATGTACAATGTTATATGATATTCATATCTAGATACAGTCTGATATAACTTGAGGCTTCCTTTTGATCACTATTAATTTGTATGTCCTGGGGGAGGGGGTGCCTAAAGCGCTCTACATATTATTCTACTCTAAACTGAAAACCTGTCTGCAGACACCAATCCTTAATTGTTTGATGGCACCAAAGTATTGCTTAATCATCAATAATGTTGCTGCTTATACATTGGCAGTTTTATTTGCCATACAGAGACTAGGTAGCAACCAGTAACAGTTAGCCAGACCACTGATCTTATTACTGTGCACTGAAGAATGGTTTCTTTTTATTACTACTATTTTACCTTGCCCTAATAAACAGATTTTCTGCAGAATCTGTGATATAATATGAATGATGCAACTGTAATATCCGCTCATATTGATATTTTACATCAAATTCACTTATATTATGCTTTTACAATAATATATGTCAAACTTTCTGCTGCTGTTTGTATTTTGAACTGATCGTGAAACATTGCTGACCCAGTGCAAGTGTGCTGCCTGTGGAAACCAGCTTCAGACCTGTATATCTGCACTGCGCCAGTGACTTGCTATGTAGTTGAAAAATCAGCATGACCGACAGAGAGCTAGCAACTTCTGTTGTAAGTCAACAGAGGCTGGTCATATGGGGTCTTATGACCAATTTCTCTCTAAGCCTTTCCTAGTAACCTATCTTTTCTGTCCTTCACTTTTCTTTCCTTTCATAGTCTGGGACCTTTTATATTAAAAAGTCACACATTAAGGCCACAAAATGTTTTCAGCATTTAATGTAAACCTGTGCCTTACCCATGTAAGGAAAAATAATATGTTCACTTAAATGCGTGCCCTTACCACTCCACATACACTCCTTCACTTTGCTCCCCTGTTATTCCATTCCCTTGCCAAACCATGTGCTATACCCAGTATATAGGTATAGGGACATCTCTGACTTCTTTCTTCAGCTTTTTTGTGTAAGAGCTGCAGCTCTCATAGGCTTTGGCTGAAGCCAGTTTTAGCCACAATTTTGCAGACCGTAGTTTCAACTCTTTGGCCCTTATTAGGCTTTGGGGTTTTTCTTGAGGGTCTGTTGGCTGTATATTTGTTACCCTCCCCTCAGCTACTGGTTTGGGACATCCCATCCACTATGATTGAAGATCCATATCCTGTACTGTGCAATAAAAAAAAATGGACTTTTTTACTTAACTGTAAAAAAATTTTTCTTAGAATATAGTCCAAGACCCTCCCCTCTGTGTCTTTTAATCCTTCATTGTTTCCTGCAAAACTGAGGCTCACATAAGGGAGTGTCTCTCAAACTTGAAATTACTTTGCTAGTGTCCATTCAACTGAAGGTGCAACATATATTCCACCCATTATGATGACCTGTACTGTACTCCAATAAATAGATTTACAGGTATATAAAAAAATCCAATTTAAAAGCCCAGCTACAGCTAAAGATGGAAACCTTTAGAATCTTAAGCTGGCCATAGCTGTTGTGATTTCCTTTGTTTGCAGTAAAGAAAATCACTTGATTCCTCCATCAACATAGTGTTGATAGGGGAATCTTTCCTGCTGAGCTATTGTGTTCTCCTGGCGGGGGGGACCGTCCCGGCCAGTAGATCACACAGTGATTATTCTCTAATGGCTATAGCCGCTGGCAACAACCGCATGAAAAAATCTGACAGGCTGGAATCAAATAGTCTATGGCCGGCATTCCCCCATGTTATTTTTATTTTTTTTAAAAGGGTTTGCAAACCCTTTAAGCTTTGCCTTCTTCTGTGAGTGGGAGTGTTTTTTATTTCCAGTTTGTGTGTTTTATATGTAATCTTTGTCAAATGCCGAACAGAAAATGTCAAGTTTATTATCTACTGTAGACAAAATGTTTTCTGATCTTTCTCTTGCTTTGTCTATCACACTTGCTCCTCTTCTTTCCCTGAAATTACAAAGGCATAAATTTGTAGAGATAGATTTAAAGCCCACTTGCAAGCACTGCTATGAGAAAATGCCAGAAGAGCTTAAACGCCGCCTGTCCAAGTTATCAAAAGATGCAAAAGACAAAAAGAAAAAAGGATCCTGTCTCTAAACTGTCTTCTCTCCCCTGCTCACATGGGTTAGTGGCCTGCCTGCGTGTGCAAGGTGTCACGTCACTTACTAATCCAGTACATGGGCTGGAAATTAGCATTTTTATGCAGTGTGATGGCTCACAAGGGTTTACATGGAATGTCATAATTCAAATTAAAGTAGTAAAAAAATGAATATTTCCAGCCAGCCACTGTGCTACTAACTGATTTGGCATGTTACTGTTTTAATTGTTTTTATTGGTATTTGTGGGAAGGTTTTGGAGTACAACATTGGTCATAAAACAAAGTAGTCAAAATGTATCAAAGGAAGACCAAGCGTAAATGTATCACAACCATAATGGAAAAAACAAGTAATTTGACAAGACTATGGTATGGATAATAATGGTATGAAATCTGGAATATCAAAATATATTCAAGCCAATATGGGAGAATAACAGAAGAGAAGCTAGGGCAGGCATGTGCGGGAGGAGGGGGAGAAAGTGAAGATGGCATGATCTGGCATGGTTCATTCTGTTACTCTTTTTTTTGGAAATACTGTACATAGGTACTTCCTATTCCAGTACTCCTTATCACATTTTATGCACACTATGAGGCATAATCAATAAGGCAAAGAGCAAAAATCTGTCTTCTGGTTTCAGTATAGTAAATTATATTGCTTTAAAATACAACATTTTGTGTATATGGTTTCTTGAATAAACTTGTTGTAAATTTGTGACAGCATTTCAAAGAGCTCAGTGGATTAAAGTCTCATATGTATCAGCACCACCACTGACACCGTGAATTAATAACCGTGAAATCATGCTTGTGCAAATAAATATTTAGGAAATTTCTTTAGATGTTGCGAAGTTTGGAACTTTACACTATATTGTTTCCTATGTAGATGGAGAAGCTGATAGCCGCAGTGTACCTTGTAGATGTTTGCTTAACTCACTGTTGTACTTTCCCAGGAACAAGTTTGTGGAGTTTGACATGAAACCTGTCTGCAAGAAATGCTACGAGAAGTTTCCTCTGGAGTTAAAGAAAAGGCTTAAGAAGCTCTCGGACACCTTGGCAAGAAAATAAGTACATCGTTCCTGTATTCAACCGAAGGGGGAGCAGCGTATGATGTGCTAGTCCAAGGAGAATTGGTCATACATCGTACTTGACATTGTTCTATTCACTGAGGCTGTTACATGCACTAACCTTCACTGCAAACATTTATCTGCATGAACGCTACATTAATGTTGCCTTGCATAGGCTGTTTATTACCTCACCCTATTTTCTAAATAGCAAACTACATTGTTTATTTTGTGGTACTTAACTTGCTTTGTTCTGCAAGCCAACAGATCACAGCAACTGAAAACAAAATGATTTGCCATTCAGTAAGATACACGTTCTGTCTTCAGCTGCAGAGGAATACTGCATATCTCTCATTTCTCAGAGTTGTCCATGAACAGAGTAATGACAAAAACTGTAGACTGATTCATGTTCTTTAAAAGCCTCTAGAAACAGTGTTTGAAGTAAGCACTTACAAATCCTTTGCCTCCATACTGTGGGGGCTGAAGGATTATTCCTTATAGTATTAGCAGGACACATGCATCAGTTCTTTCAAAACCCCTAAAGTTACCTGCCTCTCAGAGCAAATACATGTTTATTGAGTGAAGGGAGGGGGGTCTATGCTAACATTGCAGAAAAAGGTTAATCTCCCTCTTTATACTATTTCTTTCAGTATACAGCTCAAGAAATCTAACAGTGTTGTTGGACATATAGTAAATAATTACTCCAATAAAAATTTGTTCCCATCTAAAATGGTCACTTAAGGATGAACTCCAGTAATTCAGTTAATTTGTAAAATGTGGTGGATTAGTAGGGGTTAAGCCTAGGAGTATGTCACCTTGTGAACTTATCTCTTTGATTTACAGTTTGTTTTTTCTGAGTGCCAGGAGCATAACTATCACTATGCTTCCAGAGCTCCAATGCTGGACCCTCTGGTCTAAGCTCCCGAGGCTGCTTTGCCCACCCCTCCCCTCCTCCTGCCCAATCACAGAGCACTTCATATTAACTGAATGCATTCACAGAATATATAGGCTTCTGTGAATGAACAGCGAAGGGGAGGGACAGGCAGAGCTGCTGCTGTATGAGAGAGCAATGTCTCTCCTGTCTGAAACCTGGAAATGTAGTGATAGCTGCACTCCCCAAGCTCTGTGAAACTGTCAGATGTAAATAATAGTGATGGTAAAGGACATTCTTTAAAAAAAAAAAAAAATTACCTGTTATACTTGCCTGTTCTGTGGAATAGTTTTGCAAAGAGCAGCCCCGATCCTCTTCTTTATGGGGTCCCCTGCTGGCTCCTCCCTCTTTCTCATATGGGCTTGATCTTGAGCCAGGCTTTATGTCCCATCATAGAAACCTTCTGCCTTTAGAAAAACTTTAAAGAGGTGTGGTATACACCTCATTGGACTTAACTCATAGTATGTCAACACATTTTACAAAGTGGCTGAATTCCAGCTTTAAAGCTGAACTCCAGGCAAATATATGACAACCTTTTAATAAAGCTATATATTCAATAAAAGCCTGTAAATAGAACTGAAAAAGAATGCTGGCATCTGAAAGCTCTTTTTATTGTTTACCCATAATACACGGCACTCCAGGACTCTTATGAGAGGGAAGGCCACAACATTAATAAACAATATTGTGCTCCCTTGTCCAGTTAAGAGACAGAAAGGTGAACAAGTTGTACTGCTGAACTGTAATTGAAGAATCAGGGGAAAGTGAGGTCACACACTTGGTTTTGCAGTGTTCCTCATCTGTCTTTGCAGACATGATATAGCTGAATTCAGTTGCATATTTTGTCAGGTGAAGCAATCCTCCTCGTTTTTTTTTTTTTTTTTTTTTTGTCTGGAGTTGAGCTTTAAAATAATCCTATTATAATTCGAGAAATCCCTTAACCAGAGATGTTGCATATAGCTTTTAGACCCAGATGCAGGGTTTGCTGTTGGCTCTTGCCAACCTTTCCTGGACATCTCTCTCTCATTTACCAGACAGATGCACAGAGCATGTGCTGGTGAGTATAGGTGGCGAGGGATAGAGGCAACAGTCTGTAGTGGAAGTCAGAGTTGTAAGCCCTCTGCCCCATTTGGAACTGGTCACAGATCTGACCACTGCAATCCTTTCTTCTACTCCGTTGTCTATAACCTTTTTTATATTGGGGTAAAAAGCTTTAAGTTGCCCACATGCCCCTAACTGGCAACTACATCTGCAGTTTGAAATACATTGTCCTGTAAGTGGCTACAAACCCTTGTCAGCATGTCATAACTAAATAGGTCTGAAGAGCGGATAAACAAAACCAGTGTAATGGCTGGAAACCTTCTCTGTTTCAGCCAGCCACTGGTGAAGTTGGTGGCTGGAGAGGAAAACTGTCAAGTTGCCTAGTATTGGACAGCTTCTATTTGATACATTCTGCTGTCCTATTGAAAGGAAATGCAATACCACTTCTAATGGTCATATTCAGTGGTTGGATTCAATAGCTTAAACTTTTTTTTTTTTTTTTTTTTACTAGATCAGAGTTCTTTAAATGATTTTGCAAAGTGTGCGCACATAAAAGATGCATGCCGTCTGCATTCTGGACTTAACTTGCACAACCAATGCAGAATTAGTGCCTTTGTCCAAGTGAGTAGACAGTAGAACCATCTCTGCTCACAGCAAGAGTAATAACTTAAAAGGGAACCATGGAATGTAACTGATGCAGAGCAGCATCTAGAACTACTTGAATTTCCCTCTGGTGCTCTGCGAGCAGTTTCTTACAGAACATGTCATTTACTTTAATTGCTTAATGTTTGTTTTGTGCCTTAAATCTTATTTCAGCCTAACGTGACATATAATCACATATGTATTTAAACACATATATATATATATATGAACTTGAGCTTTTTGTAATGGATCCTACTATGCAGTAAACACAACGCCGTTCATTCCCAAGGCAGTGTGCTTTTACTTTAAATATATGAAGTATTTTTATTGCAAATTATACTACTTATCATTTAGTCATGAATCGCAAAATATTATTTAATCTGTACTTTAATATATATGCTGATTAATTGATGTAAAAAAGTATGCAAGATATACTATGTTGCCCATAGAAAAGAATCAACCTAATTCTTTACTAGAAAGCCAGTCTTGCCAGTTTTGAGCTGCCATGTCATGCGAAGAGTTTAGCAACAGTTTTCCTTTTTTTTTACTTGCTACTGGACAAATAAGTGTGCATGAGTAAAGGTACCCATGGCCATGAGATTACCGTCATCTGTGAGATGTATGCTCTGCTGTCTAGTTGGTTATCTCCTGAGGCTTCTCACGAGAGTAAACACATAGGTTGGAAGTTGCCTAGTCAATATTGTTTGAGATGAGCCATAGCTGGGGTATCTACCACATAGGCACTTATAGGCCAATAACAAACAATTGTCTTAGCCAAACATTCCTGGTTAGGCAGCCCATACATTAGTGTTTTTTTTTTTTTTCTTTTTCTTTTTTTTGTTTTGTTCAACCAGTGGGTTGAATGAAAAAAAAAAAGACCCCATCTTCCCCATCCACACATTCGAGGTGAATGGGGGAATTGCTCCTGCTGAGCCTTTGCATCTTGACAGCCAAGGAACTTCCCCGCCATCAGAATAAACCATGACCCACGATTTGTTTAGCTTAGGCTTGATCACTATGGGGAGTAGTGGGAGTGATGCTGCAACCACTGCAAGAGTGCTAGCAAGGGATGGAGCTCATCCCAGCTCCTGTAGTCACTGGAAGGAAGAGAGGAAAGATCCCTGATGCCGCACATCCTCAGACTCCTATGGTGGTATGAGAGAGACAACCTCAGCCTGGGCTCCCACCAGGCCATGCCCCCAACTTGGTTTACTCCGCCCCCCAGAGCTTAGTCATGACTAAGCTCCGGGGGGCAGGGTGAACTGAGTTGGGGGTGTGGCCTGGTGTGATCCCAGGCTGAGGTTGTCTCTCTCATACCACCATAGGACTCCATGGATGTGCGGCACTAGGGATCTTTCCTCTCTTCCTTCCAATCAGAATACGCTAGTCAGCACTTCTGGGTATACCTGGCGGCGCTAATCGTGTGGAAATTTTCCGACTGTCTAGTACAGAAGTCTATCTGCCAGCCTGCCCCTACATGTATCACAATTTTGATCCATGTATGGCTGGCCTTGGAGACACTCCAGCAGACAAAAGTACCTGTTAATAGACTGGGTCAGATCATGTAAATTAGAGTGCTCAGTTGTGTCTATGGACACCATAAATGCTTGATGTAATATGAGTGTCTGTCTTTTTTTTCTAAGCAACAAGTATCCTAATTTGGCATTCAATACACGCTGTTGCCCCATTGTTTGATCATGTAAGTCAGTTGTGTTATGCGGCACCTGCGAGTTTTAGACAATAACACGCCCAAAAATACTGTTTCAGGCTTTCTTCAATCACAATTAAATTACTTTTTCTGCAACTGCCTTATGTTGTTGAGGTGATTTTGTAAAGGGCTGCCTTACAGACAGATCTATTTTTATCATCTTGCCCTTTAAGATGCCCTCAGGTTCTAGTATTACAACTGTAATGTTGGACTTTTTTTTTCTTTCACAAATCAATTAATAAAGTCTATACTATTAAAGTAAACTTGTGTGATTTTTGTTCATTTATTGTATTACCGCTTCTTTTGACTTTCTTGCAATGCATGCTTGCTTTAGGAGATTGAGAAACTTTTGAAGCCAGTACTGTCAAAACAGCCAAGGTAGCTTACATGTTTGGAAGGAGGTCAGGAATGTAAATCCTCATCCTTTTCTTGACAGGTTTGCTGTAAAGAAAACCAGTCACAATTATGCTCATGACCCCTACTGGTCCTATAATATATACTGGTCAAATAGCGGCCAAATAGTCCCCAATGTGATGCATTTTTTGGTGACAGGTTCTTTTTAGTGAAACATCAAGGTCTAAAAGACAAAAGGACAGTGGGGACATTGACACCAGGACAGAGGTGAAGTTTTACAGGTCAAACGGGAAGGGAAGATCAGCAAATCGGCATTCACTGATCTCCCTTCCCTCTACTCTGCAGAGCCTACCAGTGCTTGTCCGGGGTCCCCCGATAGGCTCACAGATTCCAGGTAACATGGCAGGGGCATGCTTGAGGGGGAAGGGGGGACCCAACAGTTAAGAATGTGCGGAAGTGAACCGGTGGCTGCAGAGTTGCCAGATTGCTTCATTCTGACAGTCGAGAGTTGGTTACAGCTGCTGAGTGTGTAAAACCCCTCAAAGCCACTGCCGTAGCTTCTAGTGGCAATAACAGGGTTAATCCATCACCAAAGAGCACTCTAATAAACGCCAGGAGCCAACTTCAAGCTCTGGAAAGGAAGATGTCAACTCACCAAGGAGGGTGTACAGGGCAGTGTCTCAAACGCACAAATCCCTGTAAGGACATTTATTTTTTAGGTTTCGGAAACAAGTTTCATTAAAGATTTTACATCATAACTGCAATTGTCCTTGAAGTAACTGGATTTCTTTATCATCCATTCAGTGACATAGAACTTTTATTAGTTTTACTGCTACCTATAGGAGATTGGGACACTGGCAAACAGAAAAGCTTGTATACCACTACTGATGTTTTTTACCCTGGTGAGTTAATTCAAGACTAATTTCTATGCCTATGATTGAGCTGGTCTCTACATAGCAGTTATCCAGCAGCTTTGGAGGCCCCCACCGTGACATCACTTGACTGGATGTGTGGGGCTAGCCTGGAATGTGACCTTTGGGCACTGGGCTCTTCTTTGGGGCATTTTTCCAGACTTCAGTGTACTGTGTTGGCCGTGGAGTGCATTCAGGGTCCATAACTGGGGCACAGCTCCAGGTATGAACCCTGTCTCTGAAGACTTGGTGAGTAAGGTTGGTCGAACTAAAGCACTGGGAGCTACTTTGCTGTTGCACCATTGGGTGCTGTTTTTAATTTCCCACCTTTGCTGGTTTACATTGATTAGTGTTGAGTCTTGGGGATTGAGAACTTACCTAATTTTTTGGGTGGAGTTTTCAGCACTCTCCTGCCATTCAGGATCATCCTGCTGCTGTTCCTAAGGCACTTCGGTCTTCAGTCAATTTGAACTGCCCACAGACAGTGATCTGGTTACATCAGGCCACCTGAAACTGTCATCAGCTCTTACTGCCCAGGTTTGTGATTTGAGGCCTTGCCACACTTTAGGCCTAGTTGCAGTAGCGTTATGCAGGTGCAACATGTCTTTACTAAGACATATATTCTTGCTGCCAGGGGTGGTGGCCTCACATATGCTCCCTTAATGGTGCTGTGGGCATTTATCTAGTATAGCCAGAGAAAAGCAAAGCCTGTAACCTAGCACCTGATACCCCTATGATTGTCGTGTCGTCCTCTTCGCATTTTCCTGCAGCTCTGGTCATGTCCTGCACCTCCCTCATGTCCAGAGACTTCTATGTCTACTGTGGACTTTCTTTTGAGGCCAGCTTGTGGCCAGTTACTGGGACAATCTGTCCACAGAAGCTCCAAGCGAGCGCTCCAGTGTCACCTTTGTCAGAGCCTGCCTCCTGATCCTCCTAAACCAAGATCAAGCACAGCCTGGGGGCCCGATCACATGCTCTGATTCTGAGCCCCAACAATCCTCCTTGGAAGAGGCTGATATTGAGCTTGCTGTTCCAGGCCTAGGGTCTCTTAAAGCTCCTGCAACTGCTAAGACCTTAAGTTTCAGTTATTGTATGACTGGAAACACCCTGAAGGAAGGGTTTTGGGCCCCACTTGACAGTGTGTTACAGCGCTTCCCCTTTGAAAGGGAGTTTGTTAATCAGTGTAACCACAATTAATGCAGCAGGTATCCACATTAACAGGCACATCACCAGACAGGTTGCAGGTGCTCATTTGGGTAGTTCCTGTTGCCATTATGATTTAGAAAGAGTAAACACAGTTGACTGATAATAAATGGCTTCAGCCAAATACTAACCATGAGTGAAAGAAAAGTTTTTGTGTTATCGTACATATTCTCTGATAAATGGCCAAGAAAGCCTAAACTCTGTCAGGGTATGTAAACCTATGAGCACAACTGTGTATCTGCTCAAACCAGTGGACCCAGTGCCTTCTAATGTCCCCTTTGCGAAACACCCAAGAGACCCTCTCTGAAGATGGGTCTGTTTTATGGACTCTTGCAGCCCAAGTACTTCTGTAGGACCTTTCATTTACAGGCCTTGCTTGGAGATGGGCTTCTCTGAATCTAACACTGGTAAATTTTGTTTGGCAACAGGGAAGCAGTTCATCTTAGGCCCTCACTAAAGAAGTCCACTTCCAGTGAACTGTTGCTCTCTTGTTTCCTGCGAAGGAAACTGCTCCTTTCTGTGATTGTGAGGTGTCTAGAAATTTCCCTGTTACCATGGTCTTCCTTTCTCGTGTATGTTCTCAGTCACCTTCAGCATTCCCCTTCAGTTTCAGGGTGTCTGGGCTTAAAGTAATTGTAACTGATCACCTTGTAAAACGACCAATTTAGTTTAAAAATAGAAATGAAAGGCAAAACATTTGTGTATACATATATAAAAGGGAAAAAAAAGGAATTTATATTTTTTTTATAAGTTATTACATTCCCACTGTTCCCAGTTGCATAAGAACTGGGAGGGAGGAGAAGCAACTGCACACTGAGCTTCCCATTGAAAGGCTGTACAGGGGGGGAATGTGTGAGGACAAGTCTGATCATTGGAGGAGAGCAGGCGAAGTTCCCAGAACAGCTAAAGAACTGACCATGGTGTGTTCACCTGCTTAGTGTGGTCAGTTTTTAATAGGAAAGCAGAGGGACTGGCAGGAACATTAAGGATTTCACACAAAGGAAGCAATACAGAGAGAGCAGGATACTGTTTCATACAAGTACATGGTACAGCAGGCACATATCGGGAATATGAAATGTTGGGGTAACAAGTGCTTTAACCACTTCCGGACCGCCCTCGGTCGATAAACGTTGGTCCTTTGATGTTAAATACCGTTATGGCAGTAGATAGCTGCCATAACCCTGGTTTGTTTGTTTTTTCAGCGGTGGGCGGTCCGCTTTAAGATAAGTGGTCTCCGCGGTGGATTCACCACAAGATCTCTTATCAGCGGCGGGAGAGGTGCCCACCCCCCTCCAGCCACGTCCCGGTCGTCTCCACTGCTTAACCACTTGACGACCGCCTCACGCCGATTTACGTCGGCAAGGTGGCACGGACAGGCAAAATCACGTATATATATACGTGATTTGCCTTCCGCGGGTGGGGGGTCCAATTGGACCCCCCCCCGGTGCCCGAGGCGGTCGTCTTTGGTCCCACGGCGATCGGAGATGAGGGGGAGGCCATCCGTTTGTGGCCCCCCCCTCGCGATCGCCGCCGGCCAATCAGATAACTTCCTTTTGCTGCTGTATGCTAAACAGCAGCAAAGGAAATGATGTCATCTCTCCTCGGCTCGGTATTCCGTTGCAGCGCCGAGGAGAGAAGACATCACTGTGAGTGCACTAACACTACACACACAGTAGAACATGCCAGGCACACAAAACACCCCGATCCCCCCCCCCGATCCCCCCCCAATCACCCCCCCCCCCCCTCCCTGTCACAAACTGACACCAGCAGTTTTTTTTTTTTTTTTTTTTTCTGATTATTGCATTGGTGTCAGTTTGTGACAGTTAGTGTTGGGAAAATGAATATTACCCCCCTTTAGGTCTAGGATACCCCCCTAACCCCCCCTAATAAAGTTTTAACCCCTTGATCACCCCCTGTCACCAGTGTCGCTAAGCGATCATTTTTCTGATCGCTGTATTAGTGTCGCTGGTGACGCTAGTTAGGGACGTAAATATTTAGGTTCGCCGTCAGCGTTTTATAGCGACAGGGACCCCCATATACTATCTAATAAATGTTTTAACCCCTTGATGGCCCCTAGTTAACCCTTTCACCACTGATCACCGTATAAGTGTTACGGGTGACGCTGGTTAGTTTGTTTATTTTTTTTTAGTGTGAGGGCACCCGCCGTTTATTACCGAATAAAGGTTTAGCCCCCTGATCGCCCGGCGGTGATATGCGTCGCCCCAGGCAGCGTCAGATTAGCGCCAGTACCGCTAACACCCACGCACGCAGCATACGCCTCCCTTAGTGGTATAGTATCTGTACGGATCAATATCTGATCCGATCAGATCTATACTAGCGTCCCCAGCAGTTTAGGGTTCCCAAAAACACAGTGTTAGCGGGATCAGCCCAGATACCTGCTAGCACCTGCGTTTTGCCCCTCCGCCCGGCCCAGCTCAGCCCACCCAAGTGCAGTATCGATCGATCACTGACACTTACGAAACACTAAATGCATAACTGCAGCGTTCGCAGAGTCAGGCCTGATCCCTGCGATCGCTAACAGTTTTTTTGGTAGTATTTTGGTGAACTGGCAAGCACCAGCCCCAAGCAGCGTCAGATTAGCGCCAGTACCGCTAACACCCACGCATGCAGCATACGCCTCCCTTAGTGGTATAGTATCTGAACGGATCAATATCTGATCCGATCAGATCTATACTAGCGTTCCCAGCAGTTTAGGGTTCCCAAAAACGCAGTGTTAGCGGGATCAGCCCAGATACCTGCTAGCACCTGCATTTTGCCCCTCCGCCCGGCCCAGCCCACCCAAGTGCAGTATCGATCGATCACTGTCACTTACAAAACACTAAACTAAACTGCAGCGTTCGCAGAGTCAGGCCTGATCCCTGCGATCGCTAACAGTTTTTTTGGTAGCTTTTTATTGAACTGGCAAGCGCCAGCGGCCTAGTACACCCCGGTCGTAGTCAAACCAGCACTGCAGTAACACTTGGTGACGTGGCGAGTCCCATAAGTGCAGTTCAAGCTGGTGAGGTGGCAAGCACAAGTAGTGTCCCGCTGCCACCAAAAAGACAAACACAGGCCCGTCGTGCCCATAGTGCCCTTCCTGCTGCATTCGCCAATCCTAATTGGGAACCCACCACTTCTGCAGCACCCGTACTTCCCCCATTCACATCCCCAACCAAATGCAGTTGGCTGCATGAGAGGCATTTTCTTTATGTCCTCCCGAGTACCCCTACCCAACGCCCCCCAAAAAAGATGTGTCTGCAGCAAGCGCGGATATAGGCATGACACCCGCTATTATTGTCCCTCCTGTCCTGACAATCCTGGTCTTTGCATTGGTGAATGTTTTGAACGCTACCATTCATTAGTTGAGTATTAGCGTAGGGTACAGCATTGCACAGACTAAGCACACTTTCACAGGGTCTCCCAAGATGCCATCGCATTTTGAGAGACCCGAACCTGGAACCGGTTACCGTTATAAAAGTTAGTTACAAAAAAAGTGTAAAAAAAAAAAAAAATATATATAAAATAAAAAAAAATAGTTGTCGTTTTATTGTTCTCTCTCTCTCTATTCTCTCTCTCTTGTTCTGCTCTTTTTTACTGTATTCCATTCTGCAATGTTTTATTGTTATTATGTTTTATCATGTTTGTTTTTCAGGTATGTAATTATTTATACTTTACCGTTTACTGTGCTTTATTGTTAACCATTTTTTTGTCTTCAGGTACGCCATTCACGACTTTGAATGGTTATACCAGAATGATGCCTGCAGGTTTAGGTATCATCTTGGTATCATTCTTTTCAGCCAGCGGTCGGCTTTCATGTAAAAGCAATCCTAGCGGCTAATTAGCCTCTAGACTGCTTTTACAAGCCGTGGGAGGGAATGCCCCCCCCCCCCCTCACCGTCTTCGATGTTTTTCTCTGGCTCTCCTGTCTCAACAGGGAACCTGAGAATGCAGCCGGTGATTCAGCCAGCTGACCATAGAGCTGATCAGAGACCAGAGTGGCTCCAAACATCTCTATGGCCTAAGAAACCGGAAGCTACAAGCATTTTATGACTTAGATTTCGCCAGATGTAAATAGCGCCATTGGGAAATTGGGGAAGCATTTTATCACACCGATCTTGGTGTCATCAGATGCTTTGAGGGCAGAGGAGAGATCTAGGGTCTAATAGACCCCAATTTTTTCAAAAAAGAGTACCTGTCACTACCTATTGCTATCATAGGGGATATTTACATTCCCCGAGATAACAATAAAAATGATTTAAAAAAAAAAAAATGAAAGGAACAGTTTAAAAATAAGATAAAAAAGCAAAAAAATTATAAAGAAAAAAAAAAAAAAAAAAAGCACCCCTGTCGCCCCCTGCTCTCGCGCTAAGGCGAACGCAAGCGGCGGTCTGTCGTCAAATGTAAACAGCAATTGCACCGTGCATGTGCGGTATCGCTGCGAAGGTCAGATCGAGGGCAGTAATTTTTGCAGTATACCTCCTCTGTAAATCTAAAGTGGTAACCTGTAAAGGCTTTTAAAAATGTATTTATTTTGTTGCCACTGCACGTTTGTGCGCAATTTTAAAGCATGTCATGTTTGGTATCCATGTACTCGGCCTAAGATCATCTTTTTTATTTCATCAAACATTTGGGCAATATAGTGTGTTTTAGTGCATTAAAATTAAAAAAAGTGTGTTTTTTCCCCCAAAAATGCGTTTGAAAAATCGCTGCGCAAATACTGTGTGAAAAAAAAAAATGAAACACCCACCATTTAAATCTGTAGGGCATTTGCTTTAAAAAAATATATAATATTTGGGGGTTCCAAGTTATTTTTTTTGGAAAAAAAAATATCTTTTTCATGTAAACAAAAAGTGTCAGAAAGGGCTTTGTCTTCAAGTGGTTAGAAGAGTGAGTGATGTGTGACATAAGCTTCTAAATGTTGTGCATAAAATGCCAGGACAGTTCAAAACCCCCCCAAATGACCCCATTTTGGAAAGTAGACACCCCAAGCTATTTGCTGAGAGGCATGTCGAGTCCATGGAATATTTTATATTGCGACACAAGTTGCGGGTAAGAGACAAATTTTTTTTTGTTTGTTTTTTTTTTTGCACAAAGTTGTCACTAAATGATATATTGCTCAAACATGCCATGGGAATATGTGAAATTACACCCCAAAATACATTCTGCTGCTTCTCCCGAGTACGGGGATACCACATGTGTGAGACTTTTTGGGAGCCTAGCCGCGTACGGGACCCTGAAAACCAAGCACCGCCTTCAGGCTTTCTAAGGGCGTGAATTTTTGATTTCACTCTTCACTGCCTATCACAGTTTCGGAGGCCATGGAAAGCCCAGGTGGCACAAAACCCCCCCCAAATGACCCCATTTTGGAAAGTAGACACCCCAAGCTATTTTCTGAGAGGTATAGTGAGTATTTTGCAGACCTCACTTTTTGTCACAAAGTTTTGAAAATTGAAAAAAGAAAAAAAAAAAGTTTTTTCTTGTCTTTCTTCATTTTCAAAAACAAATGAGAGCTGCAAAATACTCACCATGCCTCTCAGCAAATAGCTTGGGGTGTCTACTTTCCAAAATGGGGTCATTTGGGGGGGTTTTGTGCCACCTGGGCATTCCATGGCCTCCGAAACTGTGATAGGCAGTGAAGAGTGAAATCAAAAATTTTCACCCTTAGAAATCCTGAAGGCGGTGCTTGGTTTTCGGGGCCCCGTACGCGGCTAGGCTCCCAAAAAGTCCCACACATGTGGTATCCCCATACTCAGGAGAAGCAGCTAAATGTATTTTGGGGTGCAATTCCACATAGGCCCATGGCCTGTGTGAGCAATATATCATTTAGTGACAACTTTTTGTAAATATTTTTTTTTTTTGTCATTATTCAATCACTTGGGACAAAAAAAATAAATATTCAATGGGTTCAACATGCCTCTCAGCAATTTCCTTGGGGTGTCTACTTTCCAAAATGGGGTCATTTGGGGGGGTTTTGTACTGCCCTGCCATTTTAGCACCTCAAGAAATGACATAGGCAGTCATAAACTAAAAGCTGTGTAAATTACAGAAAATGTACCCTAGTTTGTAGACGCTATAACTTTTGCGCAAACCAATAAATATATGCTTATTGACATTTTTTTTACCAAAGATATGTGGCCGAATACATTTTGGCCTAAATGTATGACTAAAATTTAGTTTATTGGATTTTTTTTATAACAAAAAGTAGAAAATATAATTTTTTTTCAAAATTTTCGGTCTTTTTCCGTTTATAGCGCAAAAAATAAAAACTGCAGAGGTGATCAAATACCATCAAAAGAAAGCTCTATTTGTGGGAAGAAAAGGACGCAAATTTCGTTTGGGTACAGCATTGCATGACCGCGCAATTAGCAGTTAAAGCGACGCAGTGCCATATTGGAAAAAGACCTCTGGTCCTTAGGCAGCATAATGGTCCGGGGCTCAAGTGGTTAATGGATGAGGTGGAGACAATCCGATCTTATCCCCTGATAGCCAGGAAGTCGAGTGAGGGAATGATGGCCCCCACTCGACTCCATACCATTGGATGACGGCAGCGACACCAAACGTCACTTCCGCCCTCCGGCCTTAAAGGGACAATTTTTATTTATTTTTTTAATTCCTTTTTTTTTTTTTTTCTTTATTTATTGCTTTGACGTGTAAATGTGAGATCTGGGGTCTTTTTGACCCCAGATCTCACATTAAAGAGGTCCTGTCATGCTTTTTTTTTTTTTTTCCCTATTACAAGGGATGTTTACATTCTTTGTAATAGTAATAAAAGTGATCCAAATTTTTTTTTTTTTTTAAGCCACTATCTCATCTTTATAGCATCCCCACTGTTAGATAAAAAGCTACATCCTAGTGCCTGTGCATTATAAAAAAAAAAAGATTTCTACCTGTTTTAACTGTGTCTTTTAAAAGAAGAAGTAAAATAAATAAGGAAAAAAAATGTAAAGTGCCCCCATCCCTCCGATCTTGTGCATACATAAGTCACGCCCAAACCACACGTGAGGTATCGCCACGATCGTTAGAGCAATAATTCTAGCACTAGCCTTTAACTCAAAACTGGTAACCTGTAGACATTTTTAAACGCCTATGGAGATTTTTAAGTGCCAATGTTTGTTGCCATTCCATGAGCGGGTGCAACTTTGAAGCATGACATGTTGGGTATCAATTTACTAGGCGTAACATCATCTTTCACGATATAAAAAAAAGTTGGGCTAACTTTACTGTTTTTTTAATTCAGAAAAGTGTATTTTTTCCCCCAAAAAATTATGTTTGTAAGACCGTTGCGCAAATACGGTGTGACGAAGTATTGCAGCGACTGCCATTTTATTCTCTAGGGTGTCTGGAAAAAAAATATATAATGTTTGGGGGTTCAAAGTAATTTTCTAGCAAAAAAAAAAATGATGTTAACTTGTAAACAACACATAAATAGGCTTGGTCCTTAAGTGGTTAAGGTGAGACTAGGGATGAGCCGAACACCCCCCCCCCCCCCCCCCCGGTTCGGTTTGCATCAGAACATTCGAACGGACCAAAAGTTTGCACAAACTTTCAAGCCCCGTTAAAGTCTATGGGACTCGAATGTGAGAAATCAAAAGTGCGAATTTTAAAGGCCAATATGCAAGTTATTGTCCTAAAAAGGGTTTGGGGACCTGGGTCCTGCCCCAGGGGACATGTATCAATGCAAAAAAAAGTTTTAAAAACGTCAGTTTTTTCAGGAGCAGTGATTTTAATGACGCTTAAAGTGAAAAAATAAAAGTGAAATGTTCCTTTAAATATCTTGCCTGGGGGGTGTCTATAGTATGCCTGTAAAGTGGCGCGTGTCTCCCGTATTTAGAACAGTCCCTGCTCAAAATGACATTTCTGAAGGGAAAAAAAGTCATTTAAAACTGCTTGGGGCTTTGTCATGTCTGGTCCCGGCAATATGGATGAAAATCATTGAGAACCCCCCCCCCCCCAGCCCATTACCAGCCCCTTTGGGCCTTGTATGGATATTAAGGGGAACCCCGCACCCAAATAAAAAAAAGGAAAGGCGTTGGGCCCCCAGGCCCTATACACTCTGAACAGCAGTATACAAGCGGTGCAAACAAGATAGGGACTGTAGGTTTGTTCTTAAGTAACATCTGTTTGTAATTTTGAACTGGTACATTCTTTACGTGTAGCTCCAACCAAAAAAATCTATTTTTAAGCTTTTTGGAAAACCTAAGAAAGGATGATCACCCCTGTAACATTTGTTTTGCTGTCTGTGCGCCTGTTCAGAAGATTTCACCTCACTTTCTATCCCAATGACAATTGGATTTTGAAAATTTGGGGTTTTTAGTGAAACAAGGAACTCTTACAGGAGAGAATTTCCCTTCCTAGGGGTAGATGTCCTCTCACTTCCTGTTGTCTTGTTCCATTTACAGGTAGGAGTCGTTTGTAAGTTGGATGTTTGAAAGTACAGGCCTGCCCTATATATTCTGCAGAAATTTGGGCCTTAGGTGTTGGTGTTGCCACAACACTGTAAGGCCTCACAGTTACTCTTGGTGGGCGCAGGAACGGGCCCTGCTGTGAAATATTACAATTCTTGATCTAATTACATGCACCTGTTAAACAGGGGCAGAAAAATTGGGCCTTGGGCACTGGTGCTGGTGCCACAACACTGCAACCCCTCACAGATACTCTAGTTGGAGCGCAGGAATGAGCCCTGCTGCAAAGTATTGCATCAAAAATTGTAATTGCATGCCCCTGTTAAACAGGGGCAGAAAAATTGGGACTTAGCCACTGGTGGCGGTGCCCAGAACCAAAAATGTTCTTACAAGCTATCAGCATGAACATTGAGGAGGAAGAGGATTGTCACTCAGCATAACAGGATAGTCACTCAGCATAGGCAGTCATGAAGGGATCTCACATTAAAAAAAAAAAATATTCCGTTACATCAGCATCAGGTGCTTGGTAGCTGGTGATCCAAGACTGATTCATTTTTATGAAGGTCAGCCTATCGACCGATTCGGTGGACAGGCGCACCCTGTGATCGGTTACAAAGCCTCCAGCAGCACTGAATGTGCATTCTGAAAGAACGCTGGATGCAGGACAGGCCAGTAGCTCAATTGCATACTGTGCAAGCTCTGGCCAGTGATCCATCCTCAAGACCCAGTAACCCAGAGGATTTTCGATGGGTAAGGTGTACAAGTCTAATCTTGCCCCTAGGTATTCCTGCACCATGTGAATCAAACTCTGGCGATGGTTGCTGGAACCGATCATACCTTGGGGCTGCAGACTAAAAAATTGTCTGAACACATCGGTCAGACGGCCACCTTCTCCACAGCTCCTTCTGTGACTGACAAAAGCCTCAGCAGCATGTTGTCCAGGAGGACCAGGAAATTGTAACCTTCCAGGCTCTGGAAACGCGTTGCACAAACCTTTCTGCAAGGCCTCCCGAAGATGTTTCATCCTCTGCTCCCTCTGTGAGGGCAAGATAAGGTCCGCAACCTTACCCTTGTAACGTGGATCAAGGAGGGTTGCCAGCCAGTAATGATCCCTCTCCTTGATACCACAAATACGAGGACCCTTCCGCAGGCTTTGCAGGATCAGGGAGGCCATGCAGCGTAGGTTTGCTGAGGCATTCGGTCCAGAGTCCTCTGGGTCACTAAGGACGACATGATCCGCAGCCACCTCCTCCCAGCCAAGTACAAGTCCATGGGTTTCTTCGGACTGTAAATGATCCCTTGAAGACTGATGCGAAGTGCTAGGCCCCACCTCCATGCTGACACAGTCCTCCTCCTCGTCCTCTTCCTGTGTGATCGGCGGGCACGCAGGAACACTGTCTGGATAAAGGGGGCCTTGAGAGGTAAGGAAATCCTCTTCTTCCTGCCTCTGTTCTGGCTCAAGTGCCCTGTCCATTATTCCACGCAACGTGTGCTCCAACAGGTGGACAAGAGGGACAGTGTCACTGATGCATGCACTGTCACTGCTCACCATCCTCGTGGCCTCCTCAAATGGTGACAGGACAGTGCATGCATCCCTGATCATGGCCCACTGGCGTGGGAAAAAAAAAAACAAGCTCCCCCTGACCCTGTCCTGGTGCCATAGTCACATAGGTACTCATTGATGGCCCTCTGCTGCATGTGCCACGGCTGCAGCATGGCCAACGTTGAGTTCCACCTGGTGGGCATGTCACAGATTAGGCGGTTCTTGGGCAGGTTAAATTCCTTTTGGAGGTCAGGCAGCCGAGTACTGGCATTATATGACCGGCGGAAATGCACACAGACTTTCCTGGCCTGCCTCAGGACATCCTGTAAGCCCGGGTACCTGCCCAAGAACTGCTGCACCACCAAATTAAGAACGTGAGCCAAATGGGGCACATGGGTCAGTTGTCCCTGTTGGAGGGCGGAGAGGAGGTTGGTGCCATTGTCGCAAACCACCATTCCTGGCTTAAGCTGGCGTGGCGTCAACCACCTCTGAACCTGCCCCTGCAGAGCTGACAGAATCTCTGCCCCAGTGTTGCTCCTTTCCCCCAAGCACACCAGCTCACGCACCGCATGGCATCTTTTTGCCTGCATGCTCGCGTAGCCCCTTGAACGCCTACGGAGCACCGCTGGTTTCGAGGACAAATCAGCACAGGAAGAGGCCATGGAGGAAGAAGAAGAGGAGGGGGTGGAGGAGAGAGGTGTGGCAGAATCATCCACTAGTAGAATTTTGGAGGCATGGCGGAACAACCTCCAACACTACTGCATCCTTCCCAGCTGCCAGAAGAGTCACCCAGTGCACGGTGAAAGATAGGTAACGTCCCTGTTCATGCCTGCTGGACCATGAGTCAGCGGTAACATGCACCTTACCGCTGACCGCCCTGTCCAGCGAGGCATGGACATTGCCTTCCACATGCCGGTGAAGAGCCGGAATCGCCTTCCGCGAAAAAAAGTGGCGTTTGGGAACCTGCCACTGAGGTACCGCACATTCCACAAACTCACAGAAGGAAGCAGAGTCTGCCAACTGAAAAGGCAGCAGTTGAAGTGCTAGAAATTTAGCCAAGCTAGCATTCAACCACTGGGTGTGTGGATGGCTGGGAGCAAACTTCTTTCCCTTGTGGAGCAACTGGGGTAGGGAAATCTGCCTGCTAGAATCGGACGTTGGTGTACCGATAGCAAATTTCCCGCAAGTACTTGGCAGTGGCACACCTAATTCTTCACCTTCATTCCTCTCAGTGCAGGTTTCTGAGAGGACTGAAGGTATAGTGGGGTTGGAGATCCCAGCTGATGTGGAGGAGCAAGGAGAGGTCCGCCTTGTTCTTTGGTGTGGATCTTTTAGGTAGTGTTGCCAACGGGCTGCATGGGAGCTCGACATATGTCTGATTAAGCATGTGGTGCCCAAGCGCTTGCTGTCTAGTCCACACTTGATACGCTTCAGACATATGTTGCAAATAGCAACAGTGCGATTTGCTGCACACGTCTCAAAAAAGGCCCACACCAAAGAACTTTTCGAATAATGCGTGGAGTCACCAGCACCCTGCACTTGCGGAGCTCTGCGGTGTGATGCAGTCGGTTGGCTGCCCTTAAGCTGGCCCCTGGGGGGTATCCTGCCTCGTTGGAGATGTGCCGCCTCCGCCTCCTCCTCCTCTCTCCTATCAGGCACCCACGTAGAGTCAGTGAGCTCATCATCCCCTCCCTCCTCGTCACTGAAGCACACTTGGCAGTATGCTGCAGCTGGGGGAACATGACTACCAGTTTGTAGTCCTCCTTGGGCAACCCCTCTCTCTGGGCTCACATGACTGCCTTCCTCAAGCAGGGTACCATCATCAGAGCCTTCAAAACGCTGCGCATCCTCCTGCAGCATGTACCCGACACTGTGGTCGAACAGTTCGGGGCACTCCTCCGGTGGGGTTAGGGAAGGAGTAACTGATGATGACCTCGAGTCCAAGGAATAGGCTGCTTTGGCACTTGCATTGGCAGCCAAGGTAGCCTCGTGACAGAGGATGAGGACGGCTTGGTCATCCACTCTGCCATTGTAAAACTATTGAATTGCGCTAATGACAAACAGATGTGTATATATATATATATATATATATATATATATATATATATATATATATATATATATATAAGGGGTAGTTAAATCACCTTTAGAATCCAAATATATGTGTACATGTTCCTGTTCCTGCACCTTTAGAATCCAAATATATGTGTAAAATCATATATCATATAAATATGTAATCGATGAAACTGACATCAAAACTACAATCTTAATGTGCGACAATAAAAAATGAAGAAAAATCAATGTGAGTCCGTATGTGAAAATTATAACACCCGAGTGTTGCATTAAATGACGTGAAGGTCCTGTTGAATGAGGACAAAAGTGCTTGGGTCCACCACCATGTGTAGAGTGACTGGCTGCTTACCAGAAACCCATGACCCCCCGTTACAGAGGGTCTGGGTAAGCTGTTTAGATCTTATTGCTCCGGACCACCATAAAGCCGAGATGGAACGCTGGGATGAGACATCAAGGACCCCTTGTGGAAGATGTAATCTGTTTACGAAACGCCGCGTAGGGCTGAGCGACGTGTTCGCATCACTTCCCACCGATGTTGTGATACCAGCAGGACGGGCTGTCTGTGAGCATCCGGCCGGTGCTCCAGACTTCTTTCCATGAGCGTTTTTTTTTCGATTTTACATGTGAGTGTATACTTTGTTTTTAATAAAGCCTTAAGATTTTACACTATTGGAGCACCCCCCCCTTTTTTTTCCATATATGATCATATTACTCTGCTGAGAACCCGATTTTCCGTTGATCCATCCATCTACACCGGGGTCCTTGATGTCTCATCCCAGCGTTCCATCTCGGCTTCATGGTGGTCCGGAGCAATAAGATCTAAACAGCTTACCCAGACCCTCTGTAACGGGGGGTCATGGGTTTCTGGTAAGCGGCCAGTCACCCAAGCACTTTTGTCCTCATTCAACAGGACCTTCACATCATTTAATCCAACACTCGGGTGTTATAATTTCCACATACTGACTCACATTGATTTTTCTTCATTTTTTATTGTCGCACATTAAGATTGTAGTTTTGATGTCAGTTTCATCGATTACATATTTATATGATATATGATTTTACACATATATATGGATTCTAAAGGTGATTTAACTACCACTTATATATAAATCTGTTTGTCATTAGCGCGATTCAATAGTTTTACAATGTTTATGCTTTGTTTGTGTCACATATAGGAATTCGCAGCTTTTATAATATTTCACTTGTTGTCTTTACTTGATTTTTCGATTATTTAATTCTACTTATGCGCAGTTAATCCCCCCTTTTTTCCATCCACTCTACCAACTCTTCGGTATGTTGTGGCTCAACACGGCCAGCTGCCGAGAAAAAGGACAAGCATGCCCCATGGCCACGTGCTGATGAGGATGCACCATGTCTACAACCAGCACTGTTGCCTCTAGACACAGAGCCTGCTTGCCCTCTTTTATTGGCCTGTGACTGTCTGCCTCTCCTTGTTGGCCTTCCAGACATACTGTCTGTCACGTACCTGGTTGAGACTGAGCTGTAGAGAGGGCCTCTCTTGCACCTCCGGTCTAGTAACCCCTGATAGAGAATACAGGGAATGAAAGACACAGAGTGGCACGAGGGCAGGTGGCTCAAGATGGGTCTTGGCAGGAACCCAATAGCTGCAGATCACCGGATTGGCACCGAAGACTGGAACTCCATGTTGCTGGATCAGCAGGCAGAGTCTTGGTCGGAACATGCTTGCCCTCTTGTTGGCCTTCCAGACATACTGTCTGTCACGTACCTGGTTGAGACTGAGCTGTAGAGAGGGCTTCTCTTGCACCTCCGGTCTAGCAACCCCTGATAGAGATGACAGGGAATGAAAGACACAGAGTGGCACGAGGGCAGATGGCTCAAGATGGGTCTTGGCAGGAACCCAATAGCTGCAGATCACCGGATTGGCACCGAAGACTGGAACTCCGTGTTGCTGGATCAGCAGGCAGAGTCTTGGTCGGAACATAAGCCAGGAGGTCATCAACAGCTGAGCAGAGCAGGTACTGGAACGTGAGACAGGATCAAAGACAGGATACAAGCCAGGTTCGGTACACAGTCGAGCAGCGCAGTACAGGAGCATGAAGCAGGAACAGGGTCAAAACACAAGCCGGGGGCACAGGAAGGCAGGCAGAAGTCCAAGAGGAGGTTCAGGTACAAGCCGGGTCAAATGCAGGAATACTGGAACAGATCAGATTCAGGTAACGGGTACTAGCTGAAAGACCACTCAGCAAGGCTCATGTGTCAGTGTTCGGTTTAAATAAGCTACTTGGCGCCAAGACGTGCGTATTGGCGCGCATTTGTGCGCACGCATTGGCGCGAATCTGTGTGTGCGCCCATACAAGTCCTTTTTACACACCGGTGTGCCCGTGCTTGTGTGCAGGTGCGCATCTGTTAGCCAGACTTCTCTTACACTGTCTTTGACGTATTGGAACACAAGGAATGGCCTGCAGTGAGATGTAGCTGCACAAAGCTGGGATGTGTATATATATACTGATTATAATGCAGCTAGCTGAATCGCCTGCCTGCCTGTAGTATTATTAGAACGAGAACACCAGCAATTGTCTGCAGTTAGCTTTAGTTGTACACTGTGCACAGGATACAGTACACTGACTGAAAATACTGCAGCTGCCTGCCTGTAAGTATATTAGGAAAAGAACACAAGCAATTGTCTGCAGTTAGCTTTAGTTGCACACTGTGCACAGGATACAGTACACTGACTGAAAATACTGCAGCTGCCTGCCTGTAAGTATATTAGGAAGAGAACACCAGCAATTGTCTGCAGTTAGCTTTAGTTGCACACTGTGCGCAGGATACAGTACACTGACTGAAAATACTGCAGCTGTCTGCCTGTAAGTATATTAGGAAGAGAATAACAGGAACGGATCTAGCTAAACTGAATACAGTGTATATACAGTGGGGACAGAAAGTATTCAAACCCCCTTACATTTTTCACTCTTTGTTATATTGCAGCCATTTGCTAAAAATCATTTAAGTTCATTTTTTTCCTCATTAATATAAACACACCACCCCATATTGACAGAAAAACACAGAAATGTTGATATTTTTGCAGATTTATTAAAAAATAAATACTGAAATATCACATGGTCCTAAGTATTCAGACCCTTTGCTCAGTATTTTGTAGAAGCACCCTTTTGATCTAATACAGCCATGAGTCTTTTTGGGAAAGATGCAACAAGTTTTTCACACCTGGATTTGGGGACCCTCTGCCATTCATCCTTGCAGATCCTCTCCAGTTCTGTCAGGTTGGATGGTAAATGTTGGTGGACAGCCATTTTTAGGTCTCTCCAGAGATGCTCAATGGGTTTAAGTCAGGGCTCTGTCTGGGCCATTCAAGAACAGTCACGGAGTTGTTGTGAAGCCACTCCTTTGTTATTTTAGCTGTGTGCTTAGGGTCATTGTCTTGTTGGAAGGTAAACCTTTGGCCCAGTCTGAGGTCCTGAGCACTCTGGTGAGGGTTTTCACCTAGGATATCCCGGTACTTGGCCGCATTCATCTTTCCCTTGATTGCAACCAGTCGTCCTGTCCCTGCAGCTGAAAAACACCCCCACAGCATGATGCTGCCACCACCATGCTTCACTGTTGGGACTGTATTGGACAGGTGATGAGCAGTGCCTGGATTTCTCCACACATACCGCTTAGAATTAAGGCCAAAAAGTTCTATCTTGGTCTCATCAGACCAGAGAATCTTATTTCTCACCATCTAGGTGTTTTTTTAGCAAACTCCATGCGGGTTTTCATGTGTCTTGCACTGAGGAGAGGCTTCCGTCGGGCCACTCTGCCATAAAGCCCCAACTGGTGGAGGGCTGCAGTGATGGTTGACTTTCTACAACTTTCTCCCATCTCCCGACTGCATCTCTGGAGCTCAGCCACAGTGATCTTTGGGTTCTTCTTTACCTCTCTCAACAAGGCTCTTCTCCCCCGATAGCTCAGTTTGGCCGGACGGCCAGCTCTAGGAAGGGTACTGGTCATCCCAAACGTCTTCCATTTAAGGATTATGAAGGCCACTGTGCTCTTAGGAACCTTAAGTACAGCAGAAATATTTTTGTAACCTTGGCCAGATCTGTGCCTTGCCACAATTCTGTCTCTGAGCTCTTCAGGCAGTTCCTTTGAACTCATGATTCTCATTTGCTCTGACATGCACTGTGAGCTGTAAGGTCTTATATAGACAGGTGTGGCTTTCCTAATCAAGTCCAATCAGTATAATCAAACACAGCTGGACTCAAATGAAGGTGTAGAACCATCTCAAGGATGATCAGAAGAAATGGACAGCACCTGAGTTAAGTATATGTGTGTCACAGCAAAGAGTCTGAATACTTAGGACCATGTGATATTTCAGTTTTTCTTTTTTAATAAATCTGTGTTTTTCTGTCAATATGGGGTGCTGTGTGTACATTAATGAGGAAAAAAAATGAACTTAAATGATCTTAGCAAATGGCTGCAATATAACAAAGAGTGAAAAATTTAAGGGGGTCTGAATACTTTCCGTCCCCACTGTGTATATATATATATATATATATATATATATATATATATATATATATATATATATATATATATACATACAACACCTGGGATGCATATATATATATATATATATATATATATATATATATATATATATATATATACACACACAATATACTAACTGAAAATCTGAAAATATTGCAGCAAGTCTGCCTGTAAGTATATTAGGAAGAGAATAACAGGAACGGATCTAGCTAAACTGAATACAGTGTGTATATATATATATATATATATATATATATATATATATATATATATATATATATAAAACACGTGGGATGCATATATATATATATATATATATACACACACACACAATACACTGACTGCAGCTAACTGACTCGCCTGCCTACTCTAAGGGCTCTTTCACATGGGGCGGATCAGTGATGATCCGCCCCGTGAATATCCGCTTGCTCAGTGGGGATCGCTCCGCCGATCCCCACTGAGCAGGAAAATGAGGGGATCGGGTGATGACGGACCGTAGAGTCCGAAAACGGATGGAAAAGTAGGTTTTTTCCTCCGTTACACTTTTTCGAATCGGAGCGGGTCGGATGTCAGCGGACATGTCACCGCTGACATCCGACACTCCATAGACCTCCATGGAGTGTCCGTTCAGGTCCGCCTAAAAAACTGACAGGCGGACCTGAACAGACAGTCCGTGTGAAAGAGGCCTAACTCAAATTAAATGACACTGTTTCTCTCTCTCAGCACGCCGGAACACACTACACAGGGCCGACGTGCAGGCGGCCTTATATAGTGTGGGGCGTGTACTAAATCCCCTGAGGCATAATTGACCAAAGCCACCCTGCCTTTGGCCAATTATGGCTCTCCGTTCTTACCGCACTGTGATTGGCCAAAGCATGCAGGTCATAGTGCATGCTTGGCCAATCATCAGCCAGCAATGCACTGCGATGCCGCAGTGAATTATGGGCCGTGACGCGCCACTCGAATTTGGCGCGAACGGCCCATAATGTTCGCAATTTGACGAACGGTCGAACGGCCGATGTTCGAGTCAAACTTGCGTTCGACTCGAAGCTCATCCCTATGCAAGACATCAAGATTGATTCCTTTGGATCAAGAAGACCTGAACTCTACCATACAGGCTGTTAACTAGGGATGGAGTGGTGCCTTCTTGTCACCCTGGGAATGTTTCTCAGCCTGGTGTATCTCCACACGCAGGCTTTCATCTCGTTCATCACATCAGACTTTTCCTGCCTTGTGACTTGTATTTGATTCTTGCCAAAGAAGCACAGAGTTGTGCTATGTAAAGAGCGCAGAGTTCAGGGGTGCACCCATAGATGTTTTGAATCTTGCCTGGTCCCTGCTAAACCAGGCAAGATTCTAATGATCTATGGCTTGCTTAACTGACACTGACATCAACAGTGATACTAAAATAATGATCAGCTAAAGGAAGAGGAGTGCAGAGTATATGGCAGTAAGTAGTACGTGCAGGAGAAGAGTGTGGAGTATATGGTGGTGGATAGTATGTGCAGGATGGTGTCAGTAAAGCAATAGACAGTATCAATTTTTTTTTTTTATTATTTTATTTTTTACAAATTGTTACCCCAGTTCTACTGCTAATGTGGAAGTCCATGAACTGTGATCTAGTGCTCTCGCCAGGGCGTTCAGGTCTCATAGGTAAAATTCTTGAATCAGCTGTTTAGGCTCATGTCTTGTCTTAATACATTTCAGTGGCTTTCTATTTTTATGCTTTTTAAAAAAAATCAAAATAACAGTGAGCACTATACAGGTTCTCATTGTCTTTTAACAGAGTCCTTGCTGCTTTAGAAGGAAAGGGAGTGCATTTAGTGTTGGAGCGTATGTCATGGGGGTCAATACATTGAGGTGAGAGTTTACCCAAAAGGGATTCACCGTGGTGGAGGCGTTTTCTTCTTGCACATTTTTCCAGCACTTACCTAGGAGTGATATACGTATATCACAAGTTGTATGGGACTACCGCTTTCACAATTATATGGACTTTTACTGTTTTTGTGTTCGTGATTCATTGATCATTTTTTTTCAGATTATTTGACGACTGCTGAGAACACATGCATTATCAGTTTACAGACATTGGTTATTCCTCACAGATAAACTATTGGTTATAGCTCAGTTTTTGTTAACTCACACTTTTCTAATATCACTTAACTCCCTGCTGCACAGAAGTCAGTGCAGCCAATATTACAAGACTGTACATATCAGATTTATATTGCTTGTAATATGCTATGCAATATCATCATCTTTGATTATACCTCATTAGTATACATGGTATTGAACAGTATGAATCAAGAAGGCTGGCAACTCAGATGCTCTAAAGTAAAAGTACTTCATTTGTTACATGGGTACACAGATACAGGCTATGCTGATGTGTTTCTATGAAGGCTTTGATGGAGCCATAGGCATTGATGAGGGCTCCATAGCCAAAACGCGTCAGTTATAGCCTGTACCTGTGTACCCATGGATTTTATTATTTTACCTCTGATGAGTGCTGGTTTTGTGCTTCATATTCTAGGTATCATGCTTGGTACTGACTCCCAACAGGTCTGCCAGTGGAGATTGAATGAAATCCCTCTTACAGGACACTGCAACAGTATCTGCACTGGAATCAGAACTCAGGATGTTTTTCCTGACGAACGGAACTATCTTATAATTTCTGTCGGTCTGGGAGGCACATAAATGCATAAATTATAGCACACTTGCCTCCAAAAGCACCCTTTCACAGTGAACCCACATCTACACTTTCCCTCATAAATCCAATGCCACCTGCTGACTTTTTTTTTTTATTACTTGCAATGTTTATTAATTGATAAAGACCAAAAAGATATACAGAAGCATTGCAACCATAATAATCATCAGCGGTAACAACTTGGGATTTGATCATTTAGAACAATTTTACCATTAACCACTTTAAGACCGGGCCTCTTTTTTAGATGTGGCGTTTACAAGTTAAAAACAGGTTTTTTTTTTTGCTAGAAAATTACTTAGAACCCCCAAACATTATACATTTTTTTTCTAACATCCTAGAGAATAAAATGGCGGTCGTTGCAATACTTTCTGTCACACTGTATGTGCGCAGCGGTCTTACAAGCGCACTTTTTAAAAAATATATATACTTTTTTTGAATTAAAAAATAAGACAACAGTAAAGTTAGCCCAATTTTTTATATTGTGAAAGATAATGTTATGCCAAGTGAATTCATACCCAACATGTCACGCTTCAAAATTTCGCCCACTTTGGCGACAAACTTTTACCCTTAAAAATCTCCATAGGCGACATTTAAAAAATTCTACCGGTTGCATGTTTTGCGTTACAGAGGAGGTCTAGAGCTAGAATTATTGCTCTCGTTCTACCGATCACGGGGATACCTCGCATGTGTGGTTTGAACACTGTTTTCATATGCGGGCACTACTCACGTATGCGTTCACTTCTGCACGCGAGCTCGGCGGGACGGGCACGTTTTTATTTTTTCATTTTTGTTCTTATTTATTTTACATTTTACTTTTTATTTTTACACTGTTTTAAAGAAGAAAAAAAATGTGTCACTTTTATTCCTATTACAAGGAATGTAAACATCCCTTGTAATAGAAAAAAAGCATGACAGGACATCTTAAATATGAGATCTGGGGTCTCATATTTACACTAAAATGCAATAATAACAAAAAAAAATTTGTCATTTAAAAAAATAAACAAAATAAATTGTCCCTTTATGAGCTATGGGTGGAAGTGATGTTTTGACGTCGCTTCTGCCCTGGAGTGTCATGGAGACGGGTGGGGGCCATCTTCCCCTCACTCGTCTCCATGTCAGCCCAGGGGACAGACGCGATCGCCTCCACCACTGTCAACGGCTCCGAATCCGCCGCAGAGACCACTTTTATCTTGTACCGGACCGCCGGCCGAACACGGGGATACCGGGGTTATGGCAGCTAGCTGCTGCCATAACAACGATATCCGTCCCCAAAGTAGGGACGTACATCAGCGTGCGGCGGTCCAGAAGTGGTTAAGGGATGTGACTTTCAACAGGCATAACAGTTAGAGAACCTATTATATGCATCCACAGTAAGGGAAATAAAAAAAAAAAAAAAAAGGAAATACAGGTCATTAAATAATTCTCTCCCCTCTCCCCGCTCTCCCCTAATGAAGAAGGCATTCCTGTCAAGAGAAGCCCCCTTTAACTTCACCAGTTCCAAATGTGTCAACACTTATATGATCATGTCTTTTGAGAAAAGAAGAAAGCAAAGAAAATTTGGGAACTAAAGAAAATAAGGGAGAAGTAGAGAGACAGTCAGCTTTGAGAAGGTACAGGCATCCAGAGACAACAGACAACATATTCTATCAAACCGGTTCATAGGGGTTGATGTATGTATATACTCCAAGGTTCCCATACTGCTTCATATTGTCAGAGGAATAGCAGAGTCAGAGCCTGTCAGTATCGCTGTGTGCCTGCGCGGTAGAGTTGCACATCAACACGTACAGGTATATGATCGACGGGTACGAGCGCATGACCCGAACGGATTAGCACACGTGGGTACACGAACACGTGCGCGCACAGCGGGACGTCCCCTTGGCGGGCCTATATAAAGGCAGGTATGCCTTGTGCTTGTTGCTGATTTGTCTTCTTAGCTCCCAGTGTTCCCGTTACTCTCTGCATCTCTGCATACATGTACCTGCCTATAGTGACCCGGATCGTTTGACTACTCTTATCTCTCCAGTGTTTGACCCTCAGCTTGATTAAGGACTTGCTATAACGATTACCTGGTGTTTGACCCTCAGCCTGTATAAAGGACTTACTATAACAATTGCCTGGTGTTTGACCCTCGGCCTGTTTTAAGGACTTGTTCTTGCTTAATCCTGTGTTTTACCCTCAGCTGCTTCAGTGGATCCTTCTCCAGTTCCTGTCTCCAGGTCAAGGTGTTTAAGCCCCTGCCAGGCTTCTCATCGGTCAGGCAACCAGTCCACTCTACACGGGTTCTACGCACCTAAAGATACCTTCGTGACCTGCACACCTGCTGGCAACCCGTGCCTCTCCGTGCCTGATACCCTCTGTGCCACCTTCAGGGGTATCTTGCACCTAGTTGCTAGGGAAGCCGCTTTCAGCCTTGGTGAGTACCTGACAGTACAAACCAGCCATGTCAGAGGCCGACAGAGCCGGCTCTCCCCTCGAGGCCCTCTGCCAGCAGGTTACAGCCCTTACACAGGCTGTCCAGAGACTGCAGGATGGTTACTTCCAAATTGAGGGTCGCCTTCAACACCTAACAACTTCCTTGGCTTCCTTGGAAGCGTCTTCAGCTTCACCCAGTGGGGCTTCTTCTTCCCAAAGCCAAGTCAACCCAGTAACGATGACTATCCCTGAACCTAGGGTTCCCACCCCAGAACGGTGTTCCGGAGTTCAAAAGAAATTCAGAGCTTTTAAGAATGCCTGTCACCTTTACTTGGCCCTTCAACCTAGGACTTTCTATTCCGAAGCTATAAAAGTGGGGTTTGTCATTTCGTTATTATCAGAGGAACCTCAAGCCTGGGCCCATAACCTCTTGGAGCAGAAGAGCTCCCTGTTGCTCCCTGTTGGATACTGTAGAAACTTTTTTCAATGCTATGGCCCAGCTGTATGACGACCCACAATGCACAGCCACAGCCGAGTCCATCTCACACACCCTGACCCAGGGGAAAAGATCAGTGGAGGACTACAATTCCGGAACTGGTCTGGGGACACCGACTGGAATAAGGCCGCTCTTAAATACCATACCGCCAGGGTCTATCAGAAAACCTAAAGGATGAATTAGCTCGGGTGGATACTCCTTCTTCCCTGGAAGAATTGATACAATTAGCTGTTAAGCTTGACAGACGTTTGCGTGAACGCCGCTCTGAACGCTTCCAGTCCTCATGACCTACCTGGATGCTACCTCGTATTCCTCCTGTTCCGGCACCCTCTGCAGTATCTTCCTCAGACAACGAACCCATGCAGTTGGGATTGGTACGCTCTCCGCTCACCCCTGATGAAAGACTCCGCCGGCGCCAAGCCAACCTTTGCCTTTATTGTGGGGAGGCCGGTCATTTCCTACGCAACTGCCCTGTGAGACCCAGTAAGTGCCACCCACGGTATACTATGAACTTTCAAGTTACCGGCTCTACCCAATCTCACTTTGTCCTTTCGGTCTCATTACAGGTGGCGGAAGAGGAGGCTCAGCTGCTGGCCATCATTGACTCCGGAGCGTGCAGTTGTTTCCTGGATGCATCCCTGGCTCACACCCTGCATATTCCCCTCCAAGACAAAAAACAACCTCTACGGATACATCTAGCTGATGGATCCCTACCATGTTCAGGACTTGTTACTCAAGAAACCAAACCTATTCTCACTTCCACAGACTCTGGCCATCAAGAATTTCTTTGCTTTGACATCACCCATGTTCCCTGTTATCCTTGGATTTCCCTGGTTACAAGCTCATGACCCTCAAATCAGTTGGTCTAAGAAAGAAATTCTCTTCTCATCTATATACTGTTCTCAACACTGCTTCGTGCCTACCACCAGCACACCGGCTTCCTGCTTGGCCATACAGCCAATACTAGACAATCTTCAGCATGTCCCTGCAGTATACCATGAATTTCTGGACATTTTCGACAAAAAGAAGGTCGACAGTTTACCACCTCATCGCTCCCACGATTGCCCCATTGATCTACCTGGGTCCGTGATCCCATTTGGTTGCATATTCCCACTGTCTGAGACTGAGTTGTAAGCTCTCTGTTCCTATATTGATGAAAACCTGGAAAAGAAATTCATCCGTCCTTCCTCTTCTCCAGCTGGGGCAAGTATCTTCTTTATTAAAAAAAGGATGGATCTTTGAGACCTTGTGTGGACTACAGAGAACTTAATAAGATCACTGTTAAGAACCGATACCCGCTCCCTCTCATCTCTGAACTGTTCCAGCGCTTTAGAACCGCCCAAATATTTACCAAATTAGACCTACGGGGAGCATACAATCTTGTTCGGATACGTGCCGGGGATGAGTGGAAAACGGCCTTCAGATCCAGGTTTGAGCACTTTGAATACCTAGTGATGCCTTTTGGACTCTGTAATGCCCCGGCCACGTTCCAACACCTTGTCAATGACATCTTCCGTGAGTACCTAGATAACTTTGTAATTGTATATCTTGATGATATTCTGATTTTTTCTACCTCAATAGAAGTACACCGCACCCATGTAAAGAAGGTACTGTCAGTTCTCAGGAAGCATGGTCTATTCCTAAAGGGGGAGAAATGCGAGTTTGAAAAACCACCATCTAGTTCCTTGGGTTCATCAACTCCACGGAAGGGGTCGCAATGGACCCACAAAAATTAAAACCATCCAGGAGTGGCCAGCTCCTTCAGACAAGAAGGGAATCCAGCGGTTCATTGGCTTTGCCAATTTTTACCGCAGGTTCATTAGAGGATTCTCTTCGATTATTTCTCCCATTACTTGACACACCCGCCAGCAAGTCAAGTTTCAATGGCCCCAGGAAGCCCAGGAAGCCTTTGATAAGTTGAAAGGTCTTTTTACATCAGCTCCCATACTACAACACCCTGATCCAGCCTTATCATATGTACTGGAAGTAGATGCCTCCGAATCAGCGACAGGTGCAATCTTGTCCCAGTGGAGCGGTCCGAAGGCCCTTCTTTGTCCAGTTGCCTTTGCCTCTCATAAGTTAAGCCCACCTGAAAGGAACTATGACGTTGGTGACCGGGAGCTACTGGCTATAAAATTTGCTCTGGAGGAGTGGAGGTACTTGCTGGAGGGGGCGTCCCAACCCATAATGATTTTTACTGACCATAGGAACCTGGAGTATCTCCGAACGGCCAAGCAACTCCGACCTTGACAAGCCTGATGGGCATTAGTCTTCTCCAGGTTCAATTTCCACATCTCCTACTGACCTGGTTCAAAGAACGGAAAAGCGGATGCACTCTCCCGAATGTTTCCAGACGTCAATGAGGCAACTGAGCCTGGGACCATCTTATCGCCACATAACTTCCTTCTTATCCAACCTGATCTCGAAACTGCAATCAAAGAGGCATCCAGCCAATGCACAGAACCTGAAGTACCCTCCTTAATGAAGAGGGATGGTCTACTATGGGCCCAAAATAAAGTATTTGTTCCCCCTCCAGTAAGACTTCAAGTATTACAGACCTTCCATGACCATAAGTTGGCAGGGCACTTCGGAATCCAGAAAACCTCTGAATTGGTTCATTGCTCCTTCTGGTGGCCGGGTTGGAGTCAGGACTGTAAAAACTATGTCCAATCCTGTACTATGTGTCAACGTAACAAAGGGTCAAACACTAAGGCTTGGGGGCTCCTGAGACCTTTGCCTGTCCCTGAACGTCCATGGAAAGAGGTCTCTATGGATTTCATTGTGGACCTTCCTCCCTCTGAAAAATGTACTACCATCTTAGTGGTGGTTGACCGCCTCTCAAAGATGGCGCACTTCCTACCCATGATGGGCACCTCTTCTGCCCTAGCTACAGCAAATATTTTTCAATTATCCAATTCAATTTTTCAATTATCCAATTCACCTCAAAATTCTGGAAGGATCTCTGCAAATCCCTTGAAATAAAGACCTCCCTCTCCTCAGCATACCACCCTCAAAGCAACGGTCAAACAGATAGGACGAATCAAACCCTGGAACAATATCTCCGTTGCTTTTGCTCATGTTCCCAAGATAACTGGTCCACTCTCCTTCCTTGTGCAGAATTTGCTTACAACAATTCCACTCATTCCGCCATTAACCAAACACCTTTTTGGGCTAATTACGGTTTTCATCCCTCCTTTTTGCCAGATTCCATTCCTGAAGTGTCAACCCCTGTAGTACAAGATCGGATAAACTTTATCCATATCAATTTTTTGCAGATCCAGGAAACCATGAAGAAGGCTCAAAACAGTTACGACAAGTACTATAACAGAGGGAGAAGGCCTAACCCAAATTTCAAGATTGGGGACAAAGCATGGCTATCTGCTATTAATCTCAGATTGCCCTGTCCATCCCGCAAACTAGGTCCAAGGTTCATTGGCCCTTTTGAAATTAAGAAGGTGGTGAACCCCGTGGCTTTCGAATTAGCCCTTCCTGTCACATATAAAATACATCCGGTGTTCCATGCAACAGAACCACCACCTCCACCAACTGAAATTGAAGGTGAAATGGAATACGAAGTGGAGTCTATAATGGACTGTAGGAAAAGGGGGGGACAGATCCAGTATCTTGTTAAATTGAAAGCATACCCCCCTGAAGATAACTCCTGGGAACCTTCCAGCAACTTACACGCCCCTCGTTTGATACAAAATTTCCACAGGAGACAACCAGGAATCTTGCCCAGGTTGGGCATCCGGAGGCTGGGGGGGGGCACTGTCAGAGGAATAGCAGAGCCAGAGATTGTCAGTATTGGAGCATCCCTGTGCGCCTGCACGGTAGAGTTGCACATCAACACGTACGGGTACACGATCGACGGTTACGAGCTTGTGACCCGAACGGATTAGCACAAGTGGGTACACGAACACGTGCGCGCACAACGGGACGTCCCCTTGGCAGGCCTATATAAAGGCAGCTATGCCTTGTGCTTGTTGCTGGTTTGTCTTCTCAGCTCCCAGTGTTCCCGTTACTCTCTGCATACCTGTACCTGCCTATAGTGACCCGAATCGTTTGACTACTCTTATCTTCTCTCCAGTGTTTGACCCTCGGCTTGATTAAGGACTACTCTTATCTTCTCTCCAGTGTTTGACCCTCGGCTTGATTAAGGACTTGCTATAACGATTACCTGGTGTTTGATCCTCAGCCTGTTTAAAGGACTTGCTATAACAATTACCTGGTGTTTGACCCTCGGCCTGTTTTAAGGACTTGTTCTTGCTTAATCCTGTGTTTTACCCTCAGCTGCTTCAGTGGATCCTTCTCCAGTTCCTGTCTCCAGGTCAAGGTGTTGGAGCCCCTGCCAGGCTTCTCATCGGTCCAGCAACCAGTCCACTCTACACGGGTTCTAGGCACCTAAAGATACCTTCGTGACCTGCACACCTGCTGGCAACTCGTGCCTCTCCGTGCCTGATACCCTCTGTGCCACCTTCAGGGGTATCGCGCACCTAGTTGCTAGGGAAGCCGCTTTCAGCATTTCGGCCTTGGTGAGTACCTGACACATATGCTTTGAAGGAGGCCAAAAGAGAATCGTCTTCTCTTGGACCATTATCCAAGATATCTTTCGTTTTGCTGCAGCATAGGACACTTTCGGCTATTTCCATGCAGAGGTTATAGTAATTTTAGCACCTAGCAGGATAAAATGAATTAGTTTTAATAGGTTTTTAGACCATCCAAATCATTTGCTATCCAGCAAAGCAATCTCGATAGTTTTGGGTATTGCCATACCGTTGACCCTGTGCAGCAAAACAAAAATCCTATTTCAAAAGCCCCTAATGCATGAACATTCCCACCGAGTATGAAAGAGTGATCCCACATGGCCACATCCTCGAAAACAAAGTGGGGATGTGCCAGGGAAGATTTTTGCTAATCGGGAGGGTACCCGATACCATCTAGTGATGATTTTAACACTTGCCTTGATCAGAAAAATGAATGAATGAATGACTTGTATAGCGCTGCAAATGCGAACTGAATCGCCCCAAGGCGCTTGGTCCATCCTGTCGGTCCAACTTGTTAGAAGAGGTAGGTCTTGATTTTCTTCCTGAAGGCCTGATGGTTTTCTTCCATACGGACGTTGGCCGGTAGAGTGTTCCATAGCCGTGGTCCTTGGACTGCGAATCTTCGTTCTCCCTTTGATTGGTAGCGGGATTTGTGAACGTGGAGTAGGTTTTGGTGGGTTGATCGAAGACTGCGATTAGGTACGTAGCGTTTTATTTTCTCGCATAGGTATTGAGGCGCGTTTCCATGTAGGCATTTGTGGGTGAGGCAGAGGGTCTTGAATGTGATCCGATCCTTTATGGTTAGCCAATGTAGGCTCCTCAGGGATGGGGAAATGGGTTCCCAAGGTTTTTTCCTGTTATCAGTCTTGCTGCGGTGTTTTGGATGAGTTGTAGGCGTGCAATCTGGTATTTAGGTAGTCCGGCGTAGAGGGAGTTTGCATAGTCGAGTCGGGAGTTAATGATGGTTCCAACTACTGCTGCTTTGTCCTCTTTAGGAATGAAGGGGATGAGTCTGCATAAAGAAAGGAAGTCACCGCGCAAAGGAATAAGTACTGATTGAGGTTAGGAAGTAGTTAATGGAACTGCTGCCTCTACCAATTACTTCCACTAGGTGGAGTAAGTAAAATTAAAAGGAAAACAAAGTAGATATGGCGCCGTTCAGTTGTTATAAAAAGCTGGTTAGAATTTAAATGGGTATACTGCTCCCTTTGATAGGAGAAGAAATTGAGGTAGGAGAAGGGATTTGGGGGGAGAGGAGGAATGGTGTGCAATGATAGGTATTCCTAGTGAGTAGCAATTGGGTGAGTCATACCCAAATATATGTGCACAGTTTAATTAAAACATTTAGTATAAAGACTGGGTGTGTGTTCATTGATATGAAAACCCAGTGTGCATGACTTGAATTTAAATGTAAGTGAAATGATGGTTTGTGACCCTGACACGATTTAAGATACAATGTGTCAGAAACCACAGATAAAATTTAAAATTACTGTAATATGCAAATGCTGTACAACATAAATTAATAATTCATCTAAAGTGCAATAAATACCAAATTAATACCATGTGCATATAATATTTCAACAACTATAATATAAATAGTGCAAAAAATATAATGCTAATATAAAGTGCTGGTGTATATAAACAGCTACTATATAACAACATGAATTATAAGGTGCTCTTGTGCCAGTGAAGGGATCCTTTTGATACTCTGGTGGGCTTTCCAGTGAAACAACACTCTGTGCATGCCTTATTTGTGCTCCTATTGTGGCTGCACTCGCCAGATCCTTCACCCCCCTCCTGGGGTCAAACACCTCCACAGTATGTGCCACTGTGTAGCAATGTGGAATAACTCCGTCCTTAGTGTTGGCTATGAGGAGATTCCATTATGGAAGAGAGAGAGGGAGCCCAAATAGCGTAATACTGTATAAAATTTGTTTATTATGCAAACGCATAGAAAGGTACTCACATATGATAGGGATAATAAAAGCATATATTGCTGACACAAGCCTCTGTGACAGGAAATGATGCAAGGACCGCCCTACGCATTTCGTCACTCTGACGTCTTCTGGAGCGTGGGTCTTATATGTAAGGTGTTACTGTTCCTTCAACCAGCCTGTCAGCCTAATGAGTCTGCGTAGCTGACTACTGATCCAATTTGTGCATCCATTGACATTTTTGAGTCAAAAATGACTCCAAGACTTTTGACTTTGGTGCTTGGGGCGGTGGTCTGTCCAAAGACGGTGGGCGGAGTCCAAGGGTTCTTGTTTTTTGAGTTTTGGTTTGCATGAAGTAGGAGAAGCTCTGTTTTGGATCCGTTGAGTTTGAGGTAGCTAGTGGTCATCCAGTTGTCTATCAATGTGAGGCATTTTTCTAGTTGTTGATAGTGGTCTCTTTGTCCGGTGATCCGAAAGTAGAGTTGTATGTCGTCAGCGTACGAGTGGTAGCGGAGGTCCAAATTTCTGATGATTTTGAGGAGTGGACAGATATAGATGTTGAAGAGGACTGGTGATAAAGGTGACCCTTGAGGGACTCCATACGATAATGCCCGGGTTTCAGAGGTGAAGGCTCCTAGTTTCACTGTCTGAGAGCGATTTTCCAGGAACAATGCGAACCATTGTAGCTCTGAATCTGTGACTCCTGCTACTACTGTGAGGCGGATGAGTAGGGTGGTCCACTGTATCGAATGCTGCACTGAGGTCCAGCAGTACCAGGAGACTTGATTCTCCGTCATCTGCAGCTTCGAGGGCGTCGTCCTATACTTTGAGGAGTGCCGTTTCTGTGCCGTGGCCTGGGCGGAAGCCTGATTGCAGGGGGTACAAGAGATTGTGTGTGTCCAGGTGGAGTTGTAGCTGTTGTACGACTGCTTTCTCCATGACCTTGGAGATGGTGTTGAGACTTATCGGTCTGCGGTAGTTAGTAGGGTTGCCACCTTTCTTCAAGCTAAACCTAAACAGGTCGTGATTGGGTTTCTTTAGAAGAGGTTTGACGATGCCTTGCTTGAGGGCGATTGAGACAGTCCCTTCTTTGATTGACTGGTTTATGAGGTGTGTTATAGTGGCAGCGAGGATGTCGGAACATTCTTTCAGAAGTGTAAGTTTATGGGAATGATGTTATTTGGTGAAGTGCTGTCTCTGAGGCTTCTGAAGATGTTTTTGGTGCTGTCAGTGGTGATTGGGATTAGTGAGAATTTCGGTCAGTTGTGTGATGTTTGTATCGATTTCCTCTTTTTGCTTTCGTGATTGAGGTTGGTAGTTTTTTTCTGTTGAATTGTTTTACAGATGTTATCGATTTTGTCGAAGAAGAAGTCCGATAGCTTATTGCAAAGTTCTTGAGTTTAATTTGCTAGGGGCTTTAGGCAAGTTGGGTTCATAGTCTGGGCGACTATTTTGAACAGTTCCAGGGGGCGGTTTAAGGCTGAGATGGTGTTCGAGAAATGTTATTTTTTTGCTTTTAAGATTGCTTTGTGATATTTCTCGGTGTAACGACACCCCGAGTATGAAAGGGGTTAAAGTCGTTCAGGACATTTCAAACCCAAACACAAAGGCAGCTACCGAACACTCCAATCAGCCAAACAAGGAACCCATACAAATAATCCACCCCAAAAACGAGACACGGCTCTGTCTTCAGGTTTCAAGCAGGAATCAACTTATTATAACACATGGACACAACAGATAAAATAACTCAGAGACTCTTTCCCCCCCACCCTTGGAAAAGAGAGCGGGTTAAACTGTCCAATGACAGTGGACACACAGGTCAGGTGTGTTTAACGTCTCATCAGTACACAGTGTTAGCAGGGAGAGCTGTTGGAAGAATCCCCCCTCCCTCCAATGCAATACACATCCTGTGATCCAAGGCAGACAAACACAAACCCTCCAATGCAATACACATCCTGTGATCAAAGACAGACAAACACAAACCCTCCAATGCAATACACATCCTGTGATCCAAGGCAGACAAACATAATAGAACATTGGTTTGCAGGAGGCTTGCATTCAGTCCCCTCCAAAGCCTCTTTTCCGGCTAGGTTTGTCACATTTCTCCCCTTTCGGCAGGAGACTAACACAGGAGGAGACCCCAGACGGGTTGACTCTGAAGTTAGTCAGTAGTTCCAGTCCTCTAATGCTGGTATTCACACCGTACCCCAAACAAAAATTGTTCCAAACAGATCATTACTTACCCAGCCGACCTCTGCCTCTCTCGGAGAACACGCCCGCCGTTGGGGAGAGGCCTGGACTGGCCCTTCTCCCGGTAATCTTTTCAGCCACTGGAGAGAAGACAGGGTGACTGGGCTCACGCCATCATGCTGTTGGGGATCTGGGAACGGGTAGTCACTGGGTTGGCTTCAGTGGGGCCTATCGGGGCGTAAGCAGAAATGAGGGGGGCCAAATCATTCCCCAGTAGTACATCCGCTGGCAAATCCTTCATCACCCCCACATTCACGTGTCCCGAACCAACCCCCCAATCCAGGTGAACACGGGCAACGGGTAGTCGGAAAATGGTGCCTCCCGCTACCCTTACGACTACAGTGTCCCCGTTGTGTTGGCTCTCTGGGATGAGGTTCTTCCATAGTAGGGTCATGGTGGCACCAGTATCACGTAGGCCATTGGCTACCTTTCCATTAACACGGACGGTCTGCCTGTGTTGCTGCCGGTTGTCCTGGTTAGCTGCTTGTACTAGATCAGCCTCATGCAGGACGCCCCAACGTTCTTCCTCCTAAATGCAGTGAGCCGCAGGCATGGATGTGCGGGGATTCCCCCCTGCTGGCTTTCTCCACGAGTGGGACTGCCTGGCTGGATTCAACTGACAGTCTGGCTTTTTGTGCCCTAGCTGTTTACACCCAAAACACCTGAGGGGTTGTGAGTAGTCTTGGGAGTTGAACCTGGGCTGCCGAGAATAAGTGGCCACTGGAGGTGGTGCTGTAGGGCGGTACAACTGTGGTTTGTAGGCACCAGCTGGAGGGGGTGCCACTGATTGATAATCCACCCGAGCTGTTGTCTCGACCACATGGTTATCCAGTTTGCGGGCGTCTGTGTATTCGTCCGCCAGGCGAGCTGCTTCAGACAAGGTGCAAGGTTTTCGGTCCCGGACCCACTCTCTGACTTCTGGGAACAGCTTGTCAAAGAAGTGCTCCAGCAGGAACAGCTGCAGCACCTCTTCCCCAGATACTGCTTGGCATCTAGCGACCCAGTGGGATGCCGTGCGGTGTAGGCGGCATGCCCACTCGGCATATGAGTCTCCAGTCTGCTTGCTCGTCTCTCGGAACCGCCTCCAGTATGCTTCTGGTGTGACGGCATACCTGCCCAAAAGTGATTATTTTACCAGCCCATAGTTCATAATATCCTTGTCTGGGATGGCCCTGAACGCTTCACTGGCCCGGCCGGACAATTTCCCAGACAAAATGGTAACCCATTCCTCTGTGGGCACCCGGTGTAGGGCACATTGCCGTTCAAAATCGGCAAGGTACCCATCAATCTCCCCTTCTGCTTCAATGAAATTTTTAAAAGCAGCAAAATGTACCTTTCTCCTTTCAGTAGGTGCTGTTGTGACTCCCGCTGCTGCAGCACCTCTTTGCTGTAGCCAATTTGCATCCACAGCCGCTATAACTCGGTCTATGATCTCCGCTGTAGGGTTAGGGCCATAATGTGCCAGTCTTATTTTAACAGCCCGATCAAAACTTGCCTCTTCGGGTGTCCTGTCTGTTATGCTGGGTCTTTCGGTTATGCTGGGTCTTTCCGCTCTATCCATTTCGACTAGTTCTTCGATAATGTCCCTCTTCTTACGGTTGTTGGCCGGTCTCCGGTTGTAGCTGTCCTTCTGGGCTGTGGGAATGATCCCGCTGCTTGCCACCAGTGTAACGACACCCCGAGTACGAAAGGGGTTAAAGTCGTTTAGGACATTTCAAACCCAAACACAAAGGCAGCTACCGAACACTCCAATCAGCCAAACAAGGAACCCATACAAATAATCCACCCCAAAAACAAGACACGGCTCTGTCTTCAGGTTTCAAGCAGGAATCAACTCATTTATTATAACACATGGACACAACAGATAAAATAACTCAGAGACTCTTCCCCCCCCACCCTTGGAAAAGAGGGCGGGTTAAACTGTCCAATGACAATGGACACACAGGTCAGGTGTGTTTAACGTCTCATCAGTACACAGTGTTAGCAGGGAGAGCTGTTGGAAGAATCCCCCCTCCCTCCAATGCAATACACATCCTGTGATCCAAGGCAGACAAACACAAACCCTCCAATGCAATACACATCTTGTGATCAAAGACAGACAAACACAAACCCTCCAATGCAATACACATCCTGTGATCCAAGGCAGACAAACATAATAGAACATTGGTTTGCAGGAGGCTTGCATTCAGTCCCCTCCAAAGCCTCTTTTCCGGCTAGGTTTGTCACACTCGGTAAGAGCTTTGTAGTTTGAGTGGTTTTCCTTAGTAGAGTTTCTTCTCTAGGCTCTTTCAGCTCTTCTGCATTCGCGTTTCAGTAGAGTAAGGGTGCCAGTGAACCATCCCGAGTTTTTTTTGCGGATGAGTGTTCTGTGTTTTGGGGCCACTGAGTCTGCTGTTTGTAGTAATGCCTTGTTTAAGGAGTTGAGTGTTTGTTCAGTTGAGTGGTTTAAATTTATCGTTGCTATTTTGTTTGATAATGTGGTTTTGAAGAGTTTGGAGTCTAGTTTCTTCTGAGATCTAGATCAGTGTGTTGTTATTGTGTAATTCCGTTTTTGGAGGGTGGTGTTGGTGGCGATTTTGAATTTGATGGCGTGGTGGTCCATCCAGAAACATTTACAATTCCTTTAAATGCTCTTTGGAAAAGTCTGTGCCAAGTGTCGACCTCCCAGTCGATCTTCAAATCCCGCTCCCAGCTCAGTGCATATGAAGGTTTGCCTTAGCTTTCTCCCGAATTTTCTGCGTAAATTCAGGAGATACCACCTCCCTGGTCCATAATCTACAAACACCACTGCTCGTAAGCTGTGAAATTAGAGGGATCAGGTTTAGATCTCCACAGGGTAAAGAGAGTGTCTAATTTGATGTAGTCTGAATCTCTCGGATTGGGGCATTTCAAGTTTACTAACACAGTGGGCCACTGTTATGGGTCCCAATGAGGACACAAAATGTCCAATCCTGAAAAGGTCCTTATTCGTTCACCAGTGAAAGGCAAGAATATCCTGTCCAGGGGGAAATTTGGGATTGTGGAGGAGGTACGTTAATGATTGAAGTTCGGAAATCAATGTTGGAGATTTGTGTAGGGAGTCACAGAGAGCCATAGAATGGAAGAGTGTTGGGGCCAGGATCGGAGGCCTAGTTTTAGGGGGATTCCAGGCTAGTCAATTGTGTGTCTGGGAATGGCTTGTTGTCATGGTTATGCAATAGAGTTTCTTTGTCAGCTTACCTGTCTCCATGTATTCCTCTCTAAAGACCAGCTGCCTCTCCCCTGACTGGTTTTATAACCTCTCCTCTAAGCATGGCCCCACCCCAGGCCCTATCAGGGAACCCTATATTAACCTGTGCACTGCAAGCCAGCAGTGCTGATCAACCATTGTGTGTTAGCCTCCGTGTGTACTTGCTGTGTTTCCTATGTCTGATTCCAGTTACTCACTTTGGCCTGTTCTTAACTATTCCTGTCTGCTCGTGACCCTGACCTTTGGCGTGTCCCCGACCATCCCTGTTTGCCTGTGACCCTGAACCTTGGCGTGAACTCTGTTGTCCTTGTCTGCTTGTAGCCCCGACCTTGGCTTGTCCCTTACTTTCCTTGTTGTTCCAGCCTGCTGCCTCCTTCCTCTTCTCCTGTAGTCTACTGTGAGCGTGAGCTGTGAGATCCTGGGGGCTGCGACCTGGAGCCAGACTGCAGCACAGTCCATCCTTACCACTAAAGGCTCTGGTGAATACCTGCTGGCTCTTAGACTCCGCGCCCTGGGGAATCTATGCTCTAGCTCCCAGTGGGATCTGTGTCAGTGATCCAGTAGACCTGCTTCCTGAACCTCCCAGGGTTCAATCCACAGCAGTCAGTCCTAGGGTCCACTACCTAGCGGTGCACTTCTGACTCCTACAGAGTGCATCTGTCACCTAGCCTCAAGGTGACCTGACACTCGTTTATCCATATCTACCCAATCTGGTTTATAACCTTGAGAATAAACTATGGAGAACTGCGTTAATTGGGCCTGCCTGGTAATATTTTCAGAGAATAGGGACCCCCAACCCTCCTTGGCTTTGGCTTCTAAACTGTACACTTTTGGGACATCTATAGCCTTTGGATCCCCAAATAAAGCGGACTACCTGAGATTGAAATTTTTGAAGAAGGGGTTTTTGAAGTGGAATCGGTAGGGAACGAAAGAGGTACTTTAACCTTGGGAGAAGGGTCATTTTGACAGAATTAAAATGGTTGTTAAGCCACTATCTCATCTTTATATCATCCCCTCTGTCAGATAAAAAGCTGCATCCTAGTGCCTGTGCATTATATATATATATATTTATAAAAAGAAGATTTCTACCTGTTTTAACTGTGTCTTTCAGCGATAAGAGGACTCCAGGCTCTCAGCTCTCCCCATGTAATATCTCTAGGGGGCGGGGCCAAGATTCCTCTGCTGACGTCAGCCAAGGAGGAGCAGAAACCCTGGAGTCATGTGATCGCTGAAAGACACTGTTAAAACAAGTAGAATTTTTTTTTTTTTTTTTATAAAGCATAGGCACTAGGATGCAGAGGGGATGATATACAGATCAGTTCGTTTTGAAGCAGTGAGGAGAGGAGCACATCAGCGATAGTGAGAGATGACAGGGAGGCGAGGGGGAGGACAGAGAGGAGACACAGGGAGAGCTGCAGATAGCGTATGACGGAGGCACATACACTGACTCCAGTGTCACAGCTCAGCAGCCCTGATATATCGGAGTAAGCGTACAGAGGGGAGGGTAGAAACTGGCAGGATCAGCCAGGTATTTTAGGTGATACAGTGGGTCAAAATACACAGCACAAGCACTGTGCTGTATAAAATGCTTTAACCCCTTCATATCCACACTATAGCCGAATGACAGCCACAGCGTGGACCTACTTTGCCGAGAGGCCGTCCCCTTACCACGTGATCAGCTGTCAGCCAATGACAGCTGATCACGTGATATACACAGAAGATTGGTAATCGTTTTTCTTTCTCCTCTCGCTGACAGCGTGAGGAAAAAAAAAAAAACGATCACCGGCTTCTGTGCAAGGGACATCGGTCCCGAAGAGGATGATGCACAGCCATCTCATCTGTGCCCGCCAGTGCCACCTGCCAGTGCCCACAGTGCCACGAATCAGTGTCCACCAGTGCCAGAAATCAGTGCCACCTATCAATGCCCATGAGTGCCACCTATCAATGTCCACCAGCAGTGCCAATCAGTGCCTCATCAGTGCCACCTAGCAGTGCCAATCAGTGCCCATCAATGCCACCTATCAATGCCCTTCAGTGCCCACCAGTGCCACCTCATCAGTGCCGCCTATCAGTGCCCATCAGTGCAGCCTCATCAGCGTACATCAATGAAGCAGAAAAATTACCTGTTTGCAAAATTTAAAGCGGGATTCCGGCCATAAAAAAAACATGTAAAAGTCAGCAGCTACAAACACTGTAGCTGCTGACTTTAAATAAGTACTTACCTGTCCTGGGTGCCCGCGATGTCGGCCGCCCGAGGCCGACCCGTCCCTCGGCTCTCGGGTCCCGGAACTGCCATCCTAACTAAGGGAAACAGGCAGTGGAGCCTTACGGCTTCACTGCCCCTTTCCTACTGCGCATGCGCGAGTTGCGCAGCGCTTTGTGAATGGGACGCAATGTGTTGTGGGACACACACAGTTCCCATAACACACTGCGCCCCATTCCCCAGAAGACAACGCGGGAAGGAGAAGAGACAACCTCACCGCGGCATAGGAAGAGGCAGATTAAGAAGACTGCCTAGCAACACCCATTTCACATAAGTAAAAAATTTTTTTTTCTTTTCCTCCATTTTTTAGGTTTTTTTTGTGCAATTTTTTTTTTTTTCAGGGTGGACTTCTACTTTAATAACAAATTATAAAAAAGTTTTGTATTTTTAAAAAATAATTTCGGTCTTTTACATTTTTTTAACAAAAAATAAAAAAACCCAGAGATGATCAAATACCACCAAAAGAAAGCTCTATTTGTGGGAGAAAATTATAAAAAAATTTCATTTTGGTACAGTGTTGTATGACCGCACAATTGTCATTCAAAGAGTGACAGCACTAAAAGCTGAAAATTGGTTTGGGCAGGAGGGGGGTTTAATCGCCCAGTAAGCAAGTGTTTAAAGGAGCAGGATCTTTATTCTTTTGGGGTTAACAAACGCTTTAACCCTTCCCAACCAGGAGATGTCTCCATGCGACCAAGTGGTCAAATCTGCACCCAGATTTCTGTATGGGGGAGGGTAATTAACTTTATGGAGCTGATCTATACTAGCTGCCAAGTTGACACCTAAATAAGGGATATAGTGGTTACTCCAAGTAAATGAGTGGTTTTTGAATCGTTCGACTAAGGAGGTCGGGATATTGATGCTCAGCACTATGGACTTGTTATCATGCATACTCAAGATCCTTCCGAAAGCCTTTAGGAGACTAAGGACATTAGGGGTCGATGTAAGAGGGGAAGTGAGGAAAAAGCAGCAAATCGTCCGCAAATAGAGCTCATTTGTGGATGCGTTGACCACATCATACACCACAAAGGTCAGGATTATTCCTAATGGCCAGGGCCAGAGTTTCAATTGTGAAAGCAAAAATAACGGGGGATAATGGGCATCCCTGTCTGGTCCCCTTGTGAATTGAAAAGGGATCTGAGTAGTGGCCTTGTAATTTTATCTGTGCACTCAGATATATAGTATAGTATAGTATGGAGTCCGTAAGATTATTATAAAATGCGGACAGAATCCCCATCTGTTTATTACTTCAAATAAGTAAGGCCAGTCTAACGTATCAAAAGCCTTTTGCAGGTCGATAGACAGTAGGAAACTCTCTTGGGGTTAGCTTGTAGAAGATATGACATCCAATGCTTTACGTATTTGATCCGGACCCTGTCTCCCTGGTATGAAGCCCATCTGGTCTTATATATATATATATATATATATATATATATATATATATATATCCACTTATGAAAGCTGACAGGCTATTGGCCCTGATTTTGGTTAGGATTTTAAGATCATTGTTGATCAAGGAGATGGGTAGATAATTTCTAAACTCCGTATGATCTTTGCTCAGTTTAGGAATGATCGAAACATAGGCCATGTTTGCCTCATTTACCAATGTGGACCCCTCCCGAAGGGAGTTGAAGAAGCGACTCAGATACAGGGAAAGCGTAGATGCAAAACAGTTATAGTAGCATGAAGAGAGCCCATCTGGGCCTGCAGCAGAACCCACTTTGAGATTCTTAATAACCCCTATGACCTCCGCAACCCCTATGGGTTTCTTAAGCTCTGCCCTATAATCCTTTTGTAATTTTGGGCGTGGGATGGCTTCTAGGAACTCAGAGATGAGTTGGGGTCTGACTTCCTCATCTGCCCCGTATAGCTTGGAATAGAACTCATGGAGCAACCCCTTAGAGTCACATAATTTTTGGAAAGTGAAAGAGTGAGGGTGGGGTGTCAGCTTGGCGGCCAGCCTAGGACCTATTTTATATTTATGGAGGTAGAAGCGCGCTCTTAACCATCTATGACTTTTTCAGCCTGAGTGGTTAGGGCAAGATTAAGAGTTAGGTGACTAGACTCCAGTAGGGTGCAAGATTTGGGGGTGGGGTTACCCTTATGTTCTTTAGATAGATTGTGGAATTCTCGTTCTAGCTTGATGATATCAGCCCTCCGTTCACGTTTGAGATTGGTGGTAATTTGAATAATCTTTCCCCTAATAACTGCTTTATGTTCTGCCCAAAGAGTTGCAGGGGAGATGTCACCATTGTCATTAACCCGGAAGTAGTTGCTTATTTCTTTATCCAATATCGTGCATTGGACCAGGTCGCTTAGAAGGGATTTATTTAGGCGCCAAAGAAACATGCCTTTATGGCCGTGGGCCTTTAAAGGAGCATAAAAGCATCTAGTGGTCTGACAACAGGGAATCCCTAATAATGGACTTTGTGACCAATGGAGTGGCGAATGCAGCAATAAAGATGTGGTTTCCCTCCATACGTCCACCAGCCCCAGGGAATGAATAAGCTTAGCTATGGTATTTTCAGACTCTGTCTGGAAGGACGCAGAAGGCGAGAACTGCCTCGTACTGACTTATCCAGCAACTGATCCATTGCCACATTTGAATCCCCTCCATAACTACCTTGCCCACCATGTGTGAGGAGAGGGTATCTAACATGGAGGCGAAGAATTGTGCTTGGCCCCTGTTGGGAGCATAATAGGAAATGAAAGTGTATTGGGCCCCTTCTAGAGAGCCTGATAGAAGAATGTATCTTCCCTCAGGATCCCTGATTTCCGGTGAGGGAGAGAAGGTATTGTTTTTAGAAAAGAAGATTCCCACACTTTTTGGTTTTACCTTCTCCATTGGTAAGATAAAATTGAAGGAATTTAGGATGAATACATTTGGGGTTAAATTGCCCAGGGAAGTGGGTATCCTGGAGAAGATGCACCTCTATCTGCTGAGAATGGGAATGTTGAACATATTTGCATCTCTTAACTCAGGAATTGAGACCATGGATATTATGGGTTACTATGCGAATAGGACGGGAAATTTAGTCACTCGTAGCCATGGACCAGAAATGGTATCATACTCGCAATTAGGCAGGAACCTACCTTCCACCACCTGCACTCCCACTTGACTTGTTGGATATCAGTTGGGATTCGAACACCTCCCCCTAAGCCACAGGTTGTCCTTTCTCCTCCGGTGCCTGAAAGAGTATACAAGAGATGAAAAGAAGGAAACGAGAGAGTCCCAGAAAGAGGAGGCCTGTGGAGTGCATGGAGAAGACCTACTATGAAGACGGGGCGTGGCCTGAAGCTTCATGGAGTAAGGAGCGCGGTGTGAGAGCTCCGGCTACAAACATCCTTGACTTCCATCCTTTGGGGCTAAATCACCTCAATACTGGCATAACTTACCACAGCTCACTCAGGTACCTCCCGCGATCATGTCGCCACCTAAGCGAAACACCGGGACGCTCGGGAAGCTGCATAAGTACCGCCACGAGGAGCGGGAGTCGGTGAGTGAAGATGGCGCTCCCTCGGCCGTAGGGGAAGAGACCCCGACATTCGGAGACACAGCTCGCATTTTGGACGCAGTCTCTGTCTGCCAAACGACCCTCACCTCCAAGATAGAGGAGGTTAAAGTCAATATCTCTCTTATCCGCCAAGACATCCACAAACTGAGGGAGAGGGTGTCCGAGACAGAACGCAGGATTGGCCAGGCGGAAGACGAAATTCCGCCATTGCAGGTTACCGTGGAGAGGCTGCAATACCAGCTGAATGCAGTTCTCAGTAAGCAGGACGAAATGGAAAACAGACTGCGCCGCTGTAACCTTGGATATGTGTTCAACTCCCAGAGAGAGCGGAGGGCTCAGACCCTCCAACATTTCTAGAGAATCTCCTCATTACTAATTTTGGTAGGGAGGCCTTCTCCTCCACTTTCGTGGTGGAGCGTGCGCACCTGCTGGCGGCGCGGCCCCCTGCACCCGGAGCCCCTCCGCAAACCTTCATCGCAAAGCTGTTGAACTTTCGGGACAGGGACACCATTCTACGTCTTACCCGTGAAAAGGGCAACATTCCATTTGGAGAAACACACGTAGCTGTTTTCCCTGATTTTTCCGCGGAGGTGCAGAAGAAGAGGGCGCAATTCTCGGAGGCTAAACGTCAACTGCACAACCATCACTTAGCATACGCCATGTTGTTCCCAGCACGCCTTCATGTGGTCCGGGATGGCAAGGCTCACTTCTTCGAGGACCCCTCGGCGGTTATTCCCTGGTTGGAGAGCCGAGCTGCTGCCGGTCCGGCGCCATCGTGAACTGAGTCACACTTTTCTGCCTCGCTGTTCTGTGGCGCGAAGGAATCCTCCATGCCGAAGATGCACATCACATGAACAGTGATTTGTCTTTCCCACGCTTTCTCTCCTATACCAAGCCCCTGGCCCCTGTCGATCTAATGGATGCCTCCATTGCCTGACTACCTACTCCCTCTCCCCCTACATGTATCCTTTGCAACGCCACTTTTGTTACTTCACAATATCATTTACCCCCTTTGATGAGCTATACGTCCAGCCGGGCTTATGTAACTTTAAGCACCCCCTCCAGACGTTCGGATGCTAACTTGCTTGGCACCGCCATGTTCTTCTGTTAACTTTTGTTCCCCCTCTGCAGTTTCCGGGGTGACACCTGATCCGTCCTCTCCCTGGTTCATATGCTCTATGCCTATCCTACCAACCGGACTAGGACCCCCCTTACAACTGCAAAAAGTAATGTTTCCCTGGCCAGCAGCAGCCCCCATGGCCGTGGAAGGTTGCCATAAATTTGATATGCCTCGCTAGTCCAGAGTTGGCATAGTTTCAGTTTTATTTGTCAATGTTCTTTTCTTTACATCTGAGCAATGTCTGACATGTCATGTAATACAACCTACAAATAGCCTGTTTTTGCCTGCATCGACCACTGTATTTACCTGTATGACTCCCTGCGGATTGGCGTGGTTCGCTTCGCGACCCTGGCCGGCCTGTCTGCAAGGCCTCATCATCATGATGTATGGGGTTAGATCTGTTCATTGTCTTGCAACGCTACCCGAAATGGGTATGACTATAGTGGTTGGGGTGGTGGGCCTTCTCCTGCTGGTCCGACTGGGCACTACATTCCTATCAAGCACTTGATGGCCTCTTTAAAAATAGTCACGTGGAATGTGAGAGGGTTGCGAGACAGGTCTAAGAGACTAGCTGTGCTGTCTCATCTTAAGCGCATACATGCGGACATATCTGTACTCGTGGAAACCCACATAACAACACAACTTCAAATGGCCCTTAAAAAACCATGGGTGGGCTGGACCTACCAGGCCCCATTTACTAATAACTCCAGAGGTATTGCTATCCTCATAGCCAAAACGGTCCAATTTCAACTACATAATTTAAGATCGGACCAGCAGGGGAGGTTCCTTTTCCTGCATGTTACTGTGGGTGGTCTTGAGACCCTTTTGTTGGCCTTCTATGTTCCCCCCACCATTCCAATTCACTGTCCTCAGGGAGGGGTTGGCCTTCATGTCTGAGCACCCTACGGTATCATCAGTCTGGATGGGGGACTTTAATATGGTGGTTGACCCTCTTTTAGATAGACTCCACTCATTCAACACGCTACAGGACAGGCCGACCCTCACTAGGTTTGGTAGATTCCTCTCGGAATTTGCCTTGTCCGACACCTGGAGACTTAAATACCCCAGCACACCTGCTTTACACCCTCACAGAACGCAATCTCCCGCATAGACATGATTATGCTTACCCCCACCCTGATCCCAAACCTCCTTGCAGTGGGATTCGGTGCGAGAGTTCACCCTCACCCATTCACCCTACTGGATCACCCTGCGATTACCCTCCTCCCCGCCATCCCATTTATGGAGACTGCACCCATTCTGGCTCACGGCTCTCACAGATGTTGAGATCATACAGCGCGAGTGGTCTTTCTATTTTCAGTCCAATCAGGGGTCGGCCTTGACCGGGATGGTGTGGGAGGCTTTCAAGTCTCATGCCCGCTTAACCCTCTCCACGCACATCAATAGACACAAGGCCTCCTCTGACAATATCCTGCAACAGGCTGAGGAGCACCTAGGTTCCCTTGAACAGGCTTTCCTGGCAAATCCGACACCTTCCAACTCTGCCCAACTACGCTTGCAATCCAGACTCACAGACCACCTGCACTTTGAGAAAGCAAAGAAGGGTATTTTCTTTAGCAAACAAAGGGTCTTTGAGCACGGGGAGCGGGCGGGGAGACTCCTAGCCTATATGGCCCACCTGGATCATACGCCCCCAGTGGTGATTCAGCTCCGCTCACAAGATGGAACTGTGCTCACGGACCCTGAACAAGTAGACCATGAATTCAGAAGGTTTTATGCCGATCTTTACACTTCTAGAGCTAGCCGTCCCCCAGACGAGTTATACCTCCTCCTGGATAATATTGACTTTCCCTCTCTCTCAGCTACCCAGTTAGAACTTCTGGAAGCACCCATCACCGAGGAGTGCATTAAGGCAGCGATAGCGAACCTACCAGCATCAAAAGCCCCAGGCTCAGACGGTCTCCCGCTAGAATTTTATTCTCAATTTCAGGAGGTCCTCATTCCCAGGTTGGAGGCTTTATACTCACACATATACACATCCGGTATACTTCCGCGCACTATGAGCGAGGCCCTGATTGTCCTCATCCCAAAGCCGGGCAAAGATCCCCTCCAACCCGAGTCCTATCGCCCGATCTCTCTCCTCCAACTGGATGTGAAAATTCGCCCTAAAATTCTTGCCATGAGACTTAACAAGGTTATCCTCAGCCTCATCCACCCAACCAAACAGGCTTTATGCCCAATAAGAACACAGCGTTCAATCTGAGAAGGCTATTTACAAATCTTCAAACCACACATGATGAGGTTGGGTCCAGGGTGGTGGTCAGTTTGGACGCCGCTAAGGCGTTTGATTCTGTGGAGTGGGGCTACCTGTGGGAGTGCCTCCATAGATTTGGCTTCGGTCCCAGGTTCATCAAGTGGCTCCAACTCCTTTACCAGACGCCCACTGCTCGGATCCAGGTCAACTGCAAAATATCCACCTCATTTTTACTGTCAAGGGGAACACGCCAGGGCTGCCCTATATCTCCTATGTTATATGCACTAGCTGTCGAGCCGTTGGCCATTGCCATTAGGGCGCATCCCGACATCAAGGGCCTCCACAGGGGGGCAGTTGACCGAGGTGCTTAGCTTATATGCAGATGACATGCTACTCTATTTGTCAGACGCCGGTCCTTCCCTGGTAGCAGCCCTACATCTTATCCAATAATACGGGACCATCTCAGGGCTACAGATTAATTGGTCTAAATCCCAGATACTCCCCATAGATGTTTCCGCTCCAACAAACACTCAGGTGACCCTCCCACTGGTAAGGACCAGCCAGCTCAAGTACTTAGGCATACAATGCTCACGCCCCCTAACAGACTACATATGTCTAAACATTGAACCAATGTTCGCTCTTCTTAAAAGCAAAACGCAAATTTGGTCCAGACTCCCTCTTGGAGTGATGGGTCGTATGAACTTGGTGAAGATGATCCTCCTCCCCAAGTTACTATACCTATTCTGGCATGCTCCGTTGTATATCCCAATTCATGTATTCAGATCCCTCGAATCCATACTCAACACCTTTATATGGGGCTCCTCCAGACATAAACTGTCATGGCAGACCCTTGAATGTCCCCACTCATTTGGGGGGTACGGCCACCCCTGACCTCGCACTCTACTATATAGCTTCCCAGCTGTCCCATTTTTATTATTTCAACAAACATGATAGACTCTGTTATACTGTTTTGGTATGCACATCTGTTACAGATGTAGTGGCCCATCCCTTCCAGATACTCTTTTGCAAACATAAGGGTATGTCCCGCTCAGCGGGTCGGAACCGAATGCTGCAGCACCACTGTAAAATCTGGCACCGTGCACTTACCACTATTGGGGCTCCCCCCGTACACGCACACACACCACTCTGGGACAACCCCCAACTCCCTGAACTACTGACCATCCCAGACTTTAAACTATGGATAATCTATAAAATCATATATCTTTCCCAGGTTGTTGTGGGGGGGGAGGTCAAATCCTTTCAGGCTCTAAAGGATGAATTTGCTCTCCCTAACCATATGTTTTTTAGATACCTTCAGGTTCGCCACACCCTCCAGTCTCAATTCAATAACTCTATCCCTAGTTTAGAAGTGGTGACAATTACAGATCTGTTCCTAGGTGATGACCCTAAAAAACTGATCTTCACTCTATATAACTTTCTCCTCTTGCCCGCTGTCACCACCCACACACAATATCTAAGGGTCAAATGGGAGGCTGATGCTGGGGACTTCGATGATGAGCAATGGGGAGAAATACTTGGGACTTGTACAAAAGTATCTCCTACATTTTCTGATCGCCTTACTCACCTATATATCCTCCACAGATCTTACCTCACCCCTGCACAAATCCTCAAGTACAGGTCGGAAGCCGACCCAGCCTGCCCTCGTTGCGGAAGCACCCCCAGCACTTTCTACCACCTCATATGGTCTTGCCCATCTATTCAGAATTACTGGCTGCAGATAGTCAAGTTTCTCCACGACTGCATGGGCTCCCCTCTGACGCTGTGCCCCCACCAATGCTTGCTTCGTCTACTCACAGTCTCGGAGGAGGAGAAATATCTGTCAATATTTTTGCAGGAAACCCTCTTCATAGCCAGAATGCAGATTGCCCAGCTGTGGCTTCGTCCCACCTCCCCCACTATGCAGCAGTGGAAGAGGGCAGTAAACCTCACCCTCCCCTATAAGAAAGTTCTGTACACTCATCGTGGTTGCCCAGCCAAGTATCACAAAATATGGGATAGATGGATAAATGAAGCCTCCACATGCACAGACTAGCATTACATGCCCCACTCATGCTTGTCGGTTTAATGGCATTTGTTTTCGCTTAATGCTCTATTCTTCACTTACATGATGAAGCTTACATGTATGGCTCTGGTGCATGTTGCACTTTGTATTCTAAAATTAGTAACCTGTATTGACTTTTATGCTCAATAAACTTTTATTTTTGATTAAAAAAAAGACCTACTATGAATCTCTACAGGTCCCAGAGGTTTAGAGCAAGCCTGCTGTTAGGGCTGGGCTCAGCCCTTCCTTCTCTGAGCTGGTCGCTCAGCTGTCGGCTAATTGCCAGCTCCTATCTCTCCACATCTACTCACCTGCTAATGATATCCTGCTTGTCAGTCCTGCCTACTTAAGCTGTCCAGCCCAGAGGATCTCTGCCTTCGCCTTGGTCAACATCACAGAAACTACCTCCTGCGTTCCTGTTTAAAGACTTGCTTGGCTGACATCCCTTCTGGCTCCAGATCCAGCCTTCTGTTCCACTACATTGATCCCTGACTTTCTGGCTTGGCTGACTATCCGTTCCGGTTACTGAACTTTGGCTATGTTTTAACTAGGTTTGTTCTATTTACTTTTATTATTAAACAAGTGTGATTTAACTGTACTTCTGTCTCGGTCTGATTTCATGGTTTCTGACATCTGCCCACTCTCAAGTCACACAATGTTTTGATTATCCGCCTGAGTGGCAGACACACATCTGCCTCCAAAAGACAGCACATCTCCAGCGGAGAGGCAGAGGGAGGAGCATTACTACTGCTCTAGCCTTACCAACATCCATTTTAGCTCACTTGTGAATAAAGAGCATAACGGAAAAATAAGACAATGAAATGGGGAAAAAATACCTCCCCCTGGGAGTCGTAATCGTATAAAATAAACATGTTAGATCCCTTCCCTCCCGATAACCTCTTCCTGAGTATCCTCCAATGTGGTCAAGGGGGGGGGTGAAGGACGACCCCAGCCTGGAGTTCCCCAACCGTCTCCCCTCTCCCCCAGAAGAAGACATCACATGTGCAGACACTGAGTCGCAGATCAAAAACTTGTGAAACTAATGGAAAAAATAGTCCCAAAACTTTTTAGACGTATGGAAGAACAGTGATTCACTGAGGATCAATCATTCAGTCAGAGTGTTGTGATACCCGACCATGGATCCCCGCTCCTCTGGGGATCAAGGTGGGTGAGAGTCTTTGGACATCTCCTTCTGTTGTTTCTGCCAGACTGGAAGATATAGACTTGAGGAGATGAGCGTTTCGTGGGTCCAACATTCTTTTGGTATGGGATTGATCGTGGATCAAGAGTAATCAGGCCCATTTGTAGCATTAGACGTTCCCCATCTTGAAATAGTGAAAATCCATTTGTTTTATTCTTGAATGTGAAGGAAAGGGAATGACCACCAATATTTAATTGAGTTCTTGGAAAGGATCTGGAGAAGCAGTTTGATGGTTCTTTTCTTCTGAAGGATATAAGGAGACAAGTCAACAATTTGGACCAGGTTGCATTAGATGGTCAGTTGGTCTGCATCTCTTGAAATATTTAGTCGAGGTAGGGGACTTCGATATGGAAAGAGGTGTACTCGCAGGCTGGGGGACACTTTGAGAAGCCTCCTGCAGTGCTCCATTCGCCCCATCCTCCATTTCCAGAGCTCCGAGATTATGCGGCCATACTCAAGAGCGCCACGCATGCGGCTCCCTGCTGACATCTTATGCTCTTCTCTAGGCCTGGAGCCTTTATCTATGTTGAGTGGCCAGTCCAGGATGAAACAACTTCTGCACATGCGCACGGGAATTGCGAAGTCTTACCCATGGCATGCAAAGATTATACACTGAGGTACACATACACTACACAGTGTTACAACTAGGAGAAAACTGCTGGCAGGCAGAACAGAATTTGTATTGCAGAACAAACATGACAATTTCTTCTGCAATAAAAGCTTATCTGTTAGTAAAAAATACCTCTAGCCATGTCATGCTTTAAAAAATACTGCTGTCCCCATCCTGAGCTGTTGGTTGAGCTACTATATTACTTTCCCATTTCTCTTTTACTTTCTTTTTCCTCAAATCTCTCTTTTTCCCCTCCTTCTCCCCTATTTCCTCTTTAACATCTTCTTTTATATCCCATAGGTTCTCACCTAACTTATGGCAAACCTCATTTACCGTCTAACAGTTCATAGTATGACTTAGCAATGGTTATGCACCATTTACTACTAAATTGTCTGTACTTGCTATACCCCTATTCTAGTATTACTCGGAATTTACTGTGTTCTGTTTTTGTTCTTTTCTCTGCTGAGATAACTAATAAAACTGTTATTTGAAAAAAAAAATATCGCTGTCATCAGGCTGGAGATAGCTGAGTTTTCAGGAGGAAAAATAGGATTCTGATACTCACCATAAAATCCTTTTCTTGGAGTCCACTGGAGAACACAAGAGGTCTTTACCTTTCACAGTGCCAAAAGCAGTACAACTGAGGGGTGAGCAACACAGTAAACAAATGCCAACATCCCCAAGAAATCAACAGGGAACTGCCTGGAGCTGGATACTTACCTCCTCTGTGAACTTGGTTTTGCACAGAGCAGCCTCTTTGCTGCTCCTTGCTCCTCCCTCCTTTGAGTGCCCCTCAGCCAGCAGCTTGCTATAGGAGACACCCAAGCTGAGTCAAAGCTATGTGTACCCATTCAGACATGGAGCTCTGACCTGGCCCTGCCCCCTCTCTCCCCTAATTGGCTGACTGGCTTTGATTGACAGCCACCACGGGAGCCAATGGTGCTGCTGCTCTGTCTCAGCCAATCAGGAGGAGTGTACTGGATGGCTGAGGGGATTGTGGACATCGCTGGAGAGAGAAGGGACTCAGGTAGGTAATTAGGGGAGTGCTGGTGGGGCTGCTACACACAGGTTTTTTTTATCTTAATGTATAGATTGCATTAAGATAAAAAACCTTCTGCCTTTACAACTCCTTTAATTGAATGCAAAGAATACTTCTTGCTAAGATAGAGTAGCTGTTCCAATAGATTGTGTAGCAATAAACAATATTCCTGTGCAACTAGAATTGTAATTGAATCCACAGTGATCACAAGATATTAATGGTTTGTGGAACTACAAGCAACAGCAGATCAATGAATGGCATGGATGTCTGTTTATAGTGTCCATGATATACTGGAGCAAATCTTGGCATTAAAGATGACAAAGAGTGTAGGGAACAAAGATGTCTATACACAGCGTCTGTTGAATTGGGCAATCGCCCAAGTGGGTGGTGGGAAACTTCTACAGTTTGATACCCTGAAAACGAAGTTTAGTCTTCCCAACACTCACTTGTTCCGTTATCTTCAGCTCAGACATGCATATAATGCCCAATTTTGGGATATTGGTATTACCCTGAAAATGAGTGATGTTGAGTCTCTGCTGAGAGAGGACACTTTGGACAAGGCCCTGTTTACAATATATAAAAAACTGTTCGGTGAGGGAGGAGATCTCCTTGCAAAGCATAGGGCGGTGTGGCGGTATTGGTCTGCTAGAGACCAACTCATTCAATTTAAATTCCTGCATCGCATATATCTTACTCCAGCTAGATTGGCGAAGATGTTCCCTACCTGGTCGCCTGATTGCTGGTGGTGCAGTTCCCTCACTGCCGATTTCATGCATATCTTTTGGAATTGCTCGAACATTCAAGTATTTTGGAAGGGGGTCACAGAATGTATAGCAGAAGTAACAGCCATTCCTATACAGCCCACAATAGAGGTGGGCCTTGTGGGACTGGTGGACAATCTAGCCCCAAAAAGAGTGACTCCTACTTTGCTGACGATCCTAATATATTACGCTAGGAAAATGATAGTATTATATTGGAGAAAGCCTAGTCCTCCATCTGTATCAGCGTGGAAGGGTGTGGTTAATAGGGCTGCACCTTTATACAAGGCTACGTACATTAGCAGGGGCATGCCACAAATATTTGATAAAGTGTGGGGCAGTTGGATGAACAGTGAAACTACGGTGGCGGATTGAGTGATACCTAATAGAATGCACCTGCAGAGGGTTTTAACATGTATGTAACTATCTGACATATTTAAATGTACCATTGACTGTTATTGAAAAAAAGGTGGGCTTATTATTATTTTGATTTTCTCACTGAGCGGGGGTCTGGAAGGAGGAGGAGAGAGTCAATTCTGAAGAAATGTAAATAGTTTCTTTTTGTGTGTGGCCCATTGGGTCTTGTATATACCTGTTATGTTAAAAAGTAATAAATAAAACTTGAAAAAAAAAAAAAAAAAAAGTAGGCCGCGACAGCTGCAGCTATTCGGTAGCAGATTCCCTCCACACCGTTCCCGAGAGAGCATGCCAGACCCCAGCCTTGCTTCTTATAGTTTCTCCCAGCGATCTGCTCTTCTCCATTAGCCTGCTGGTAGTTGCAGTCTCACATAATGCAGCCAGAAAGTGAATCCTTTCCAAATGGAATACATGTCCCTAGATGCCTTGCTCTGCCTCTAATCAAAGAGTCACAGAACAGCTAAACTAGAACACTAGAGGGAAACGGGCCCTCGGTAACAGCATTGCACAGCTTCTTCTGATTGCAGGACAATGTAAGTATCCAGCTACTGGCTACAGTAGTAACAGAAACCCAGGTGGCAGAATTATAGGATAGCTGTGTTATAATGTCCTAGGCACAACATCGCAAACAATATAAACTTTAATGCAAATAATAAATTAAAGGGACTTTTAACATGCTATCTAGGAGATCATGCATAATACCAAAAGCATAAACAGCAAATATTGATAAAAACTATGGTTTTATTTTATTATACAGTGATATTTAAAGGTTAAGTTCACTTTTACAAAAAAATAATATTATTATTATTATTATACAGGATTTATATAGTGCCAACAGTTTGCGCAGCGCTTTACAACATGAGGGCAGACAGTACACATACATTACAAATCAATACAGGAGGGATCAGAGGGCCCTGCTCGTTAGAGCTTACAATCTAGAAGGGATGGTCAAAGTGGAAACAAAAGGTAATAACTGTGGGGGGTGAGTTGATGGAGAAAATGAAAAAACAGTCGTTGTTAGGTGTGGGTAGGGTAGGCTTCTCTGAAGAGAAGGGTTTTCAGGGATCGTCTAAAAGCTAATGGAGTAGGAGATAAGCAGACAGTTTGGGGTAGGGCATTCCATAGGATTGGAGAGGCTTTGGAAAAGTCCTGGAGGCAAGCATGGGAGGAGGTGATGAGGGAGCTAGAGAGCAGAAGGTCTTGAGAGGGACAAAGAGAACAAGTAGGTTGGTATTTAGAGACTAGGCTAGTGATATAGCTGGGGGCTAAATTGTGGATGGCTTTGTACGTAGTTGTTAGTATTTTCAATTTAATTATTTGCCAAGCGGAAGCCAGTGGAGGGACTGACAGAGAGGGGTAGCAGAGACAGAGCGATTAGTAAGGTGGATGAGTCTGGCAGGAGCATTCATGATGGATTGATAGGTGATAGACTATGTAGAGGTAAGCCAATGAGAAGGGAGTTGCAGTAGTCGAGGCGAGAGCTGACCAGTGAGTGAATTAAGAGCTTTGTTGTGTCATTGGTTAGAAAGGGGCGTATTTTGGAATGTTGCGGAGGTTGAGGTGGCAGGATTTGGACAGTGATTGGACGTGGTGCTTAAAGGAGAGTTTGGAGTCCAGGACTACACCTAGAACCTTGGCATGTGGGGATGGGCTTATAGATGTGCCATTGATTTTGACAGAGAGATCAGGGGAAGGAGCATATGGGGAAGGAAAAATTATAAGTTTGGTTTTGGATAGATTGATTTTGAGGAAGTGGTGTGACATCCAGACTGATATATCTGATAGTAAATTAGTGATACGTGAGGAGACAGAGGGAGTGAACTGAGGGGTAGAGAAATAGATTTGGGTGTCGTCAGTGTAGAGGTGGTACTGGAAGCCATAGGAGGCTATCAGCTGACCCAGGGAGGAGGTGTAGATTGAAAATAGGAGAGGTCCATGAACAGAACCTTGGGGGACCCCAACTGAGAAAGGAAGAGGAGAAGAGGACGTAGAGTTGTAGGAAACGCTAAAGGTGCAGTTGGATAAGTAGGAAGAGACCCTGCGAAGAGTACAGTCATGGAGACCAAAGGTGTGGAGTTTTTTTTGGTGAGGGGGTGGTCAACTGTATCAGAGGCAGCAGAGAGGTCCAGGAGTAGGAGTACAGAATAGTGTCGATTGGTTTTGGCCATTGGTAGATCGTTTGTTAGTTTTAGGAGAGCAGTTTCTGTGGAGTGTTGAGGATGAAATCCAGACTGAAGGGATCAAGAAGGCTATTACCAGCGAGGTGGACGCCCAGTCAGTTGTAGACCAGACGTTCACACTGGCAGTGAAGGGGTTAACCACTGGGGGCCGATGAAGGGGTTAAATGTGTCCTAGGGAGTGATTCTAACTGTGGGGAGGTGGGCTTCAAGTCACATGACAGAGATCACCGCTCCTGATAACAGGGAGCAGTAGATCCCTGTCATGACACTAGCCCGAACGGGGAAATACCTTGTTTGCACTTCTTCGCTCTGAGGCTCCGTGACACGATCGCCAGAAGACTGGTGGACATCAAGTCTTCCGGTCACGCTGTACGTGGCAGGCGCGCACGCCTGCTATATCCGACTCCTAAAGGGGTAGTACAGGTATGCCCATCGCTGCCATTGTGCCAACGTATATCGGCGTGCAGCAGTCGGCAAGTGGTTAAACTAGTAGGAGTGGCAGAGGAGTGGGGTGTAATTCAGAATTTTTTTTTTTTTAATTCTGCACTGTCTTTGAAATTGCCCGGGCCCCTGTTCAAATCCAATTTGACTGTCCCCGGAAACTGGGGATGTCTGGTCAATCCAGCCTAATGTGACCAGCGTTAGAAGAGGAAGTGGGAGCTGGGTACCTGTGAAAACTAGGTACCCGCTTCCCCCCCCCCCCCCCCCCACACACAAAAAAATGACATGCCAAATGTGGCATGTGAGGGGTTCATGAGTACTTAAAGAGGAAGTTCTATTCTCGGGTGGAACTTCGCTTTAAATGTCATCTGCTGTTCATAAACCTCTTTTAAAAAGTCACCTTCTGTTCGGTGCTCAGTGTGGTCAAAATCTGATGCATATGTTCTATCAGAAAGCCGCTACCCATCACAGACAACATGTGGAAGGCATCGCCCATGCGCAGTAGGCCGCAACGTCACTTAGGTTGCATTTTCTGATAGAACACCCCTCCCCCTACTCTCTGCTAGATACCGCCCATAACCTCCCCGGGCCCAGGGCTCTTCAAACTGGAGGAAGTGACGTAGCGGAAGTCAGAGCTGTGGAGCCGCCTGAAGTACGTGAGCGCCTTCCGGGAAGTGTTGTGTGCGGAGTGCGGCTTACACGGGGCCGTGGTGTGTTCACGGAGCGAACAGAATGAGGCGCAATAAAGCGGAGTTGCAGAAATACATCGAAAATGCACAGAGCACCGTCTCCTCTCCTCGAGAGGTGAGCCATACACCCCCCCCCCCCAGGCCTTTACTACGCTGGCCGGCTCAGAGCCCTCACTCCTATGGGGAGTCATTATACGCGGGCAGTGGCAGCTTTATAGGGGGGGAGGGAGCACAAGTATCCCAGCTCTGTGGCTCCAATGAAAGGTGTCCTTCCAAAGCAGAAAAGAGATCCTCGGTTTCACTGTTGCAGTACCCTATTGTAGGGGTTGCTTTACCCAAGGGAGAGGAGCTGATTGCTTTGCCAGGGAATTTTCCCCAGAGTTTAGTGAATGAGGTTTAGCTCTAGCCGGTCCTGTGCAAATAAAGAAGTGTCCACCCCCCCCCCCCCCCCCGCATGCGTTTGGTGTTCTCTGAAAAGAGACATTTCTCCACATTGCTCCCCCCCCAAATACTATAGCTGCTGACTTTTTTTTTTTATAATTTAGGACACTTAACTGTCCAAGCTTCCAGCGGTGTCCTCACCTGAGCCAATTCTTCAATCAGCGATTGGGTGCTGCCATCTTGACTAAGGGAAACTGGCGTTGAAGCCTAGTGGCTTTACAACTGGCCCCCTACTGCGCATGCAGGAAGCGTGCTGCGCTCTGTGAATGGGCCGCAGTCTTCTGAGACCTGTGAAGTGTCCCAGAAGGCGGTGGATAGACTTTCCGGCTCAGGATTGTGTACTTGTCAAAACCAGGTTCCTGCTCCCCCTCCCCCTAAAAGGTGCCAAATGTGGCAGCGGAGGAGGCAGACCAGCGAAGCTTCCCCTTTTGGGTGGAGCTCCACTTTAAGCTCTGGGAGAATTCCCTTGTAAAATTGCAACTTCAAGGGGTTGTAGAGGCGGAAGGGTTTTTTTATAATAATGAATTAAAGTGGAAGTCCATGCTAAAACTAAAATCCCTGCAGCTATAGACACCCGTGATCTAACACTAACCTATCTGGCCCTGTAAAGAAAAAAAACTGTATATATGCCTTATTTGAAGGCGATCCGGCCTAATCTCCAGATGCAGAAGCTCTGCAGAGGACACGTCAGACAATGGCTGTGAAATGAATGAGGAGTGACGTCACCCATAGAGTTACTATGGGGCTTCTGTTGTCGGACATGTCCTCTGCACCCGTCTCCCCAGCAAAGCCGTGGCCGACAGCTCAGCAGGGGATCGGATCGCCTGCAGAAAAGATATGTGTAATGATTTTATTTTTTACATAGGTTAGTGTTAGATCGCGGGTGTCTATAGGTGCAGGGATTTTAGTTTTGGCATTGACTTACACTTTCGGATCAAAAGCTTTCTGTGTGCAGCAGCCCTCCTAAAACTTACCTGAGGTTCCTCTCTGTCCAGCGATGTCCACGAGTGTCTCAGTCGTTCGAGATCCTCCTTCCTGATTGGCTCAGACACAGCAGCAATGCCATTGGCTCCTGCTGCTGTCAGTCAGCTAGCCAATCAGGGGAGAGAGGGGGCGGGGCTGGGTTGGGGCTCCGTGTCACAAGAAGCTGTGACTCGAATCGGGTGCCTCCATAGCAAGCTGTTTGCTCTGGGGGCCCTGAACAGGAGGGAGGGGCCAGGACCAGAGAAGTTGAGGACCTAGGCTGCTCTGTGCAAATCCACTGCAACAGAGCAGGTAAGTAGAACATGTTTATTATTTTTATAGGGAAAAAAACAAGCCTTTAAAACCACTTTAACTTACAAGTATTCAGCCTATTTGCTGTTCGTAAATCCAACCCATAATTTCTTCAGAAGGTTTCCTGGAGTTTGTGTCCCCTGCTGTGCTCAGTGGTTACTTGCACTCTTGACACTGGTTTGTGGAGATGTGGGTGTCAGTGGAAGGAACCACTGAGTGTTAAAGTAACTCTGTCAGTCCCTTGCACAAATCCAAGAGGTTTTGCATTCCAGGCATACGGTCCTGATTGCATATGCTCATAAATGCGGGCTTGGTAGAGTGTCCATTCACCGCCTATTCCAGTCTGTTGTATATTTTGTCAGGGTACTGGCAGCAGTGCTGGATGCTGCACCTGTGCCTCCCGGGCATGTAAAAATGGCTTGGTTTGGGTGAAAGGGCCCATGTCCTCCATCACAGGGGTGCAGAGATTTGTTACAGTATAAAGGGCTGTTGGTTTATTTTTTGTGCTAGCTTGTAGCTACATACAGGCAGCCTATATAAGTGAATAAATACTTATTGGATGCACGCTGGGGACTCTGTCCCCATCCCTGCCTACCTTTCTGCTGTGCAGGTGAGTCTGTGCAGCTGATGCATATCCACTGAGAGGCTGGAGCCAGTATAATTGAAAGTTGTAAACTGCAGGTGTTGGGGAAAGAATTTTAAGCACTTGGCATCTGCGCAATAGCGGAAAGATGGCTACAGTGTGGTCACTTGCTTACTGGACACTTATACCCCCTTCCTACCCAGGCCAATTTTCAGCTTTCAGCGCTGTCACTCTTTTGACGATTGTGCAGTCATGATACACTGGACCCATGTCGAATGTTTATTATTATACAGGATTTATATAGCGCCAACAGTTTGCGCAGCGCTTTACAACATGAGGGCAGACAGTGCACTTACAATACAAATCAATACAGGAGGGATCAGAGGGCCCTGCTAGTTAGAGCTTACAATCTAGAAGGGAGGGTCAAAGTGGAAACAAAAGGTAATAACCGTGGGGGGTGAGATGATGGAGAAAATGAAAAAACAGTCGTCGTTAGGTGTGGGTAGGGTAGGCTTCTCTGAAGAGAAGGGTTTTCAGGGATCGTCTAAAAGCTAATAGAGTAGGAGATAAGTGGACAGATTGGGGTAGGGCATTCCATAGGATTGGAGAGGCTTTGGAAAAGTCCTGGAGGCAAGCATGGGAGGAGGTGATGAGGGAGCTAGAGCAGAAGGTCTTGAGAGGAACAAAGAGAACAAGTAGGTTGGTATATAGAGACTAGGCTAGTTATGTAGCTGGGGGTTAAATTGTGGATGGCTTTGTAAGTAGTTGATAGTATTTTGAATTTAATTCTTTGGCCGAGCGGAAGCCAGTGGAGGGATTAACAGAGGGGGTAGCAGAGACAGAGCGATTAGTAAGGTGGATGAGTCTGGCAGGAGCATTCATGATGGATTGATAGGTGATAGACTATGTAGAGGTAAGCCAATGAGAAGGGAGTTGCAGTAGTCGAGGCGAGAGATGACCAGCGAGTGAATTAAGAGCTTTGTTGTGTCATTGGTTAGAAAGGGGCATATTTTGGAGTGTTGCGGAGGTCGAGGCGGCAGGATTTGGACAGTGATTGGACGTGGTGCTTAAAGGAGAGTTCAGAGTCCAGGACTACACCTAGAACCTTGGCATGTGGGGATGGGATTATAGTTGTGCCCTTTGATTTTGACAGAGAGATCAGGGGAAGGGGCATATGGGGGAGGAAAAATGTATAAGTTCGGTTTTGGATAGATTGAGATTTAGGAAGTGATGTGACATCCAGACTGATATATCTGATAGTAAATTAGTGATACGTGAGGAGACAGAGGGAGTGAGCTGAGGGGTAGAGAAATGGATTTGGGTGTCAGCATAGAGGTGGTATTGGAAGCCATGGGAGGCTATTGGCTGACCCAGGAAAGAGGTGTAGATTGAAAATAGGAGGGGTCCAAGAACAGAACCTTGGGGGACCCCAACTGAGAAAGGAAGAGGAAGTAGAGTTGTAGGAAATGTTAAAGGTGCGAGGGGATAAGTGTAGAGAGAACCAGCGAAGAGTACAGTCATGGAGACCAAAGGTGTGGAGTTTTTTGAGGAGGAGGGGGTGGTCAACCATATCAAAGGCAGCAGAGAGGTCCAGGAGGAGGAGTACAGAATAGCGTTGGTTTTGGCCGTTAGTAGATCGTTTGTTAGTTTTAGGAGAGCAGTTTCTGTGGAGTGTTGAGGACGAAATCCAGACTGAATGGGATCAAGAAGGCTATTATCAGCGAGGTGGATGCTCAGTCGGCTGTGGACTAGAGGAGTTTGGATAAGAAGGGGAGCAAGAAGATGGGGCGTAGGTTGTTAAGATTGGATGGGTCCAGTGAGGGCTTTTTAAGTATGGGTCTGACAAGTGCATGTTTTAGAGAGTTGGGAAAGATGCCAGAAGAAGAGGGAGAGATTGAAGATGTGGGTTAGATAGTATAGCACAGAGCCCAGAGGGTGCACGTAGCATTTGTGAGGGAACAGGATCCAGAGGGCAGGTGGTAAGGTGGACATTAGAAAGTAGTTTAGCAACCTTGTCTATAGTGGTGGGGTTGAAATAGGGAAGTAATGATTGTGCCTGTGGGCATGAAGTGGAAAGCGCGGTACAGTAGAGATCTCCTCACAAATTGTATTAATCTTCTGTTTGAAGTGATTGGCTATCTCCTGGGCAGTGAGTGAGTTGGCGGGTGGAGGCGGTGGAGGACGAAGTAGAGAGTTGAAGGCAGAGATGAGTTGACGGGGATGGGATGATATGTTGCTATTGAGAGTGATAAAATAGGTCTGCTTGGCAGTGAAGAGGCTGGAATTGTATTTTTGGAGGGCAGATTTAAATTGGTTGAATTCTCTCTGAGACTTAGTCTTATGCTACAGTATCATCTGTTTGCCAAGGTTGAAGGGGTCGGGGCCTGATTCTGTGTAGTGAGGGGGGCCATTGAGTCTAGTGAGGCTAGAAGTAGGGGCCTGATTCTGTGTAGTGAGGGGGGCCATTGAGTCTAGTGAGGCTAGAAGTAAATCGTTGCAGACAGAGGTGGCTTTGATTTTTTTCACACAAATGGTGCTTTCTTTTGGTAGTATTTAATCACCACTAGGGTTTTTGTTTTTTGCTAAACAAACAAAAAAAAATGAATTTTGAAAAACAAAACTTTTTTCGTAGTTTATAACATTTTGCAAACAGATTTTCTCCTGCGCTGATTGGGTGGTGCTGATAGGTGGCACTGGTGGGTGCTGGTGGCACTGATTTGTAGCACACTTGGCTGCTGCCTTTTTTTTTTTTCCTTCACACTGATAGCGTGAAGGAAAAAAACGATAACCAGCATCTGTTTATTACCGTGATCAGCTTTCATTGGCTGACAGCTGATTATATGGTAAAGGGCCTGCTGTGATTGACCCTTTTACCCGATCTTTGGTCAGCTGTGTCTCTGAGTCCAGGAGAAGTGCGAGAACGGGAGGGCATCTATAGACGCCCTCCCGGCAATTTAAGCCTGCGCTGTGGCAGACTTTCAGGTATAGCGTGGGTGGCAAATGGTTGAATACCACCAAAAGTAAGCTCTTTTTTTGTGTGAAAAAAAAGATAAAAATTCATATGGATACAGTGTTCCAATATTGCATAATTGTCATTCAAAGTGTGATGGACAGCCCTGAAAGCTGAAACTTGGTTTGGCAGGGAGAGGGTGAAAGTGGTTAATAGTTTATTGGGAACTCTTTTTTTTTTTTTTTTTTTTCTTTAATCGTACATCACGGGAAACAGAGCCATAGTAATTACTATGTGGATTATAGTTCACCTTCAGGTGCTGGACGCTGGCACAACTTAAAAGGGGAAGTTGCCTTGCTATATAACCCCTCCCACTCCTGGGAGTATCTCAGTTTTTTCGCCAGTGTCTAAGGTCTTGGTCACAGGTGAAGATGTGCTGTGCTGAGCTTCTCTGAAGCAATCATTGCTGGGGCTAGCTATACAGCCGGATCCATTCAAAGTGTCTCTTAGGCTGAATTGAATGGTACGCGGGCCTCGTATCCAAAGAAGCGAGGTTTTGCCTGTAACGCTTCTCTTTTTAGAGAGCTGGACCCCGGGATCCAGTACTTTTGGTATTAAGACCATAAAGTTTTACTGGTGGGGTGCTTTTTACAAGTCCAGGATTGTGGGTTCCCCAAGGGTCCCTGAAAGTTTAACAGAACCCACCGTGAAGGATGAAGTTTGGGTCTGTTGGTTTTACCACAGAAAACCCTGCGACAGGAAAGGTAAGTGGAGTTTTTCTAAGGAATTTTTACATTTTCTTATGAAATGTCTCCTTTAACCGCTTCCCGACCACCTCACGATGATATATGTCGGCAGAAGGGCACGTACAGGCAGAATCGCGTACATGTACGGTGCCCTTTAAGGGGAGGCTTGCGGGCGCGCGCCCGCTGGGAGCTTCGTGAGCGTGATCGCGGGTCCCGCAGACTCTATGTCCGCGGAGATACCCGCGATCGTCTCACGGAGAGGAAGAACAGGGAAATGCTAATGTAAATAAGCATTTCCCTGTTCTGCCTAGTGACACTGTCACCGATCACAGCTCCCTGTAATCGGGAGCGGTGATCAGTGTTGTCACACACAGCCCCTGCCCCCCCACAGTTAGAATCACTCCCTAGGACACACTTAACCCTTACAGCGCCACCTAGTGGTTAACCCCTTCACTGCCAGTCACATTTACACAGTAATCAATGCATTTTTAATTGCACTGATTGCTGTATAAATGGGGCCCTAAAATCACGACAGTGTCCGATCTGTCTACCATAATGTCGCAGTCACAATAAAAAAACGCTGATCGCCGCCATTACTAATAAAAAAAAAAAAATCTTGTGGCCCCTAGCGGGGCCCAGGAAATCTTGATATGCAGAGATCGTAAAGATGGCAGTAGGGGACCCATGGACCCTAACATCACGGCCAGACCTTCTCTCGAAAGGTCCGGTGTTCCATCCTACTTTAGATGCTAAATTTAATGGTCCGCCTATTGAGACCCATACTCTGAAGAAACGTAGGCTGTCAGGTTCAGTGGTTTCTATCTTGGTTAATGCAAGGGAGCCGGCCTCAGTTCGCAACTGCAGCCCTATACAAATCATTCATTCATTCCCTAATTATATATTATGGAGTCTGGGAAGCATATGTCTCCTGGTGTGAAATCAGGAGTTGCACCCCAGGAAATAGGTCAAAGGTAGAATCCTTGACTTTCTGCAGATGTGGTGAGAAATAAGGCTGGCCTTGAGTGCTTTTTAAGGACAGGTCTCGGCCTTATCGGTATTATTTCAACGACCACTTGCTTTGCATTCTTTGGTTCGTAACTTTATTCAGGGGGCAACATGGCTTAATCTCCGGTTAGGTAACCGCTGAACCCCTGGGACTTTTAGTTTTGTCGTAATTTCAAAACAGCCTTTTTTGGGCTGATACGACATATTTTTTGACAAGGAAACAATTTTTTCTGGTAACCATATCTGCTGCAAGAAGGGTATCAGAATTTGCTGCTCTTTCTTGTAAAGAGCCATGTTTTTATTCACAAGGATAAGGTAATATTGCGTCCTCATCCTAACTTTTTACCGAAGGTAATATCAGTTTTTTTTATCTAAACCAGGATATTATTCTACCTTCATTTTTCCAGAACCCTGTTCTATGGAAGAAAAATCACTGCATTCTCTTGATGTGGTGAGAGCAGTCAAAGTCTACTCAAAGGCGAAAACGTTTTGTTCATGTTGCCTGAAGGTCCTAAAAGAGGACAGGTAGCATCAAAATCTACTATTTCTAAATGGATTGGAGAAGTAATCGTTCAAGCTTATGGTTTAAAGAGGTAGTTCCACCCTCTCGAATCAAAGCGCACTTCTCTAGGGCTGTTAGTGCTTCGTGGGCAGTGTATCACCAAGCCTCCATGGCTCAATTCTGCAAGTCCGCAACTTGGTCTTCGATCCAGACATTTACCAGATTCTACCTGGTGGATGTAAAAAGACATGAGGCTGTCACCTTTTGGGCGCAATGTACTGCAGGCAGCAGTATAAATCCTCTAATCTCATGATGTCCTACTTTGGTTGTTTCCCTCCCCTCAGTTGGCATTGCTCTGGGACATCCCACATAGTAATTACTGTGTCCAGTGATGTACAATTAACCACTTGCCGACCGCCACGTGTACATTTACGTCGGCAGAATGGCACGGCTGGGCAAATGGGCGTACCTGTACGTCCCTTTGAATTTGCTGCCGTGTGGTCGCATGCGCGACCCTGCCGCGAGCTCTGTGAGTAGGATCGCGGGTCCCGCGGATTCGATGTCCGCGGGGATACCTGCGATCGTCTCACGGAGCTGAAGAACGGGGAGATGCTAATGTAAACAAGCATCTCCCTGTTCTGCCTAGTGACACTGTCACTGATCCTAGCTCCCTGTGATCGGTCACTAGTAGCCATGCCTCCTAAGAGTTAGAATCACTCCCTAGGACACACTTAACCCCTTCCTAGCCAGCTAGTGGTTAACCCCTTCACTGCCAGTGTCATTTTTACAGTAATCAGTGCAATTTTATAGCACTGATCGCTGTAAAAATGACAATGGTCCCAAAAATGTGTCAAAATTGTCCGTGTCTGCCATAATGTCGCAGTCACGATAAAAATCGCAGTTTGCCACCATTACTAGTAAAAAAATAAATAAATAAATATAAATATATATATATATATATATATATATATATATATATATATATATATATATATATATCTATCTATATCATAAACTAACCCCTATTTTGTAGATGCTATACCTTTTGCGCAAACCAATCAATAAACGCTTATTGCAATTTTTTTTTTTTTCCCAAAAAATTTGTAGAAGAATACGTATCGGCCTAAACTGAGGAAAAACGTTTTTTTTTTTTTTTTTCAAAATTGTCACTCTATTTTTGTTTATAGCGCAAAAAATAAAAACCGCAGAGGTGACCAAATACCACCAAAAGAAAGCTCTATTTGTGGGAAAAAAAGGACGTCGATTTTGTTTGGGAGCCACGTCACACGACCGCGCAATTGTCAGTTAAAGCGACACAGTGCCGAATCGCAAAAAGTGCTCTGGTCTTTGGCCAGCTAAATGGTCTGGGGCTTAAGTGGTTAAGTACATCACGGGACCCAGAGGTCCCGCCCCTCTTTCCAGTATACACGTGTATTGCTTTGCTACAAAACTGAGATACTCCCAGTAGTGGGAGGGGTTATATACGGAGGCAACTTCCTGTTTAGGGTGTGCCAGTGTCCAGCACCGGATGGTGGACTATAACCCTCATAGTAATTACTATGGCTCTGTCCCGTGATGTACTTCAAAAGAAAATTATTTTACAGGTAAGCTGTTATAAAATCTTATTTTTTTTTCATACATCAAAGGATACAGAGCATCTCTATTTTCATTACAAATGGGGTCATGCTACCATCTTCAGGCGATTGGTCACTGGAAAAAAAAAAGACAAAGTCCTCTACCAGGCATCACTCCCAGTTACACAATTTTTTTGTTATTGTCTGAAGGTGATGGTGCTGTCTGCACAAAATTGAATAGCTAGTTTCTCAATGGTTCCATCGTGGAATAATGCACCAGTTTTTTCCAGATATATTGCATATGGCTTTTCAATGCTCAGAGGAATGTTACCTGGACCCTGCACTGGACGATATAGGGAGGGCCTGTAAGGTTGCTGTTCAGCACTGGACCCTGCGTGACAAGACTCTTTGCAAAGATATGGATCAGTAGGGTTCTAAACAGGTACAGGGCAGAGATTTCCTGAAGGCTCCTAATGGCGCAGTCTGCTGTCCTGGGGGTCCTGTGGCAGGAATGGTGAGTGCCCTGAAGTAGTCCATACTGGTGACAGGGTGTATCTGTGCCCCAAAAAGCTTTGTAAGTTTTCTCATGCAAGTTGTCTGGACTAATTTGAAAGTACCACTTCCGAGTTTTCTACCCCAAAGGTATCAGTATTTGAAATCAGGGCAGCCACTGCAGCATCCTCAATCCTTCCCTGTACATCATTATTTAAAGGAAATTTTGTACACAGACTAGGCTCACCCTCACAGGGTGTTAGTTTCGCCAACAAAGTTTGCTCAGCAATACTCAATGAAGAGTGAGCTTGTACCAAAGTATTCCTTTGGTAGATCCTGCAGTTTCATATCTTGATATGAACCCCGCATACTAAGTGGGCAATATTAATATTTCAATGTTTAAAGATGCCTCGGACAAAGTCTGGAGACTTTTTATTAGGGCCACATTTGGGGGGGGGGGGTGCAGATTTGGAGCCAGTGATTGCGACTATAGGAGTCTGCCAAAGCCTCCAGGTTTGGCTCACCGCATGATGATTGAGGGGGATCCTTCTAGCAAAGATGCTGACTTCAGTAGAATCCTAGACAATTTCCTGTGGGACCTCAACTTCTCAGCAGAATCTTTTAAGATTTTAACAAATTCAGTTCTTATGTGGAAAATAAGTTTTCCTTTTAAAATCTCCCATTATTTTATTGTTTTGTTTCCAGAAAGCCATGAAAGGATTCCTTTTTGCCAAGTTGTACTATGAAGCGAAGGATTATGATCTCGCCAAGAGGTATTTTAAATTACTTTACAATAAAGTGAAGTTTAAAGCCAATCATGTTATGCATGTGTTTGTTTGCCTTTAAATAATTTTGTCCCTTCCTGACTGCGTAGCTAGGCTGTTAAAGTTTTTTGTCTTTGTACTTGTGTGGTAGGGGTCTGTTAGGATTTATCTTCTCCTGTGATCAAACTCCAGATGTATTGAAAAGCAGACAATTCATTTCGGATGTGTCACACAAAAGGATGATGCTTGCAAGCCAAAAGATGCTATAAGAATCACACAAAGAGATGTACATCCCCCCCCCCCCCCCCCCCTCCTAATATCTACAATAATATAGCTATAACGCTTCTATTGGCTGAGGAAACAGATGGCGTGCCTGGTACAAAATGGTACTTTATTTGGCTAATTAGCGTTTCCCGTACAGTCTTGTTCTACCATATATGGTTAAGGCCCCTTTCACACTGAGGCGGGAGGTGCGTTGGCGGTAAAGCGCCCCTATTATTGGCAGCGCTTTACCGTCATTTTAGTGGCAGTATTTGGCCACTAGTGGGGCGGTTTTAACCCCACTAGCCGCCAAGAGAGGGTTAAAAACCACCGCAATGCGCCTCTGCAGAGGTGCTTTGCCGGCGGTATAGCCGCGCTGCCACATTGATTTCAATGGGCAGGAGCGGTGTATACACCGCTCCGAAGATGCTGCTAGCAGAACTTTTTTTCCCGTCCTGCTAGCGCAACGCTCCAGTGTGAAAGCCCTCGGGCTTTCACACTGGAGACGTAGCAGCAGCTGTTTCGGGTCGGTTTGCAGGCGCTATTTATAGCGCCTGCAAACCGCCCCAGTGTGAAAGGGGTCTTGGCCTAATCATCCCTCAACTTACTATGGAGTTAGTTAAAGCAAATGATATAGCAAGTTAATACAACAACATGCTCAGAAGCCATCTTAAAAATCAGTGTCAGGGTTATTGTTTTTCTAATAATTTTTCTAATAGTCACACACTAAACATTAACATTTTTTCTAACAGGGTCGATCAATGTAATTGCATAATAGTTGACTTTAGTGCTGTTACTAATGCTGTAATTTCTCCCCGAACTGTATTTTTATCTCATATGCTAATACAGCCATATATATACAGGTCATTGTGTATTCTTTAAAATAAAAAAAAAAGTTTCAGATTTTAAAATGTAAATTCTTAATGATTGTTCAATATTTTTCAGATGTGTGTCATCATATATTGATGTGCAAGCGAGAGATCCAAAAGCACACAAGTTTCTTGGTCAGCTTTTTGAGCTTGAAGGAAATGTTGATAAAGCTGTTGGCTGCTACAAGGTACTTCAGCATTATAGTTAAAGAATTGTGTGTGTGTGTGTGTATATGAGGAGTAATCAAAAGTTTTCTGCACTTTTTTTATGGTTTGGAAACTTTTTGAACAACCCTTGTATAAATATAAAGCTATTTGTCAGAAAAGAAGGTACCATGTTTTCTCATGCTATGTAATGGCTTCCAAAGCACCCATGGAGTCTCAGGACCTTGATTCACACCAGTGCGACTTTATAGGGAGGATACTCTGAAAGCCAATGAAAAATGTGCAGGCATGCCTAGTTGACATGTATTAATCTCCTGCTGCTATATTGCTGTAATGTGTGGTCAGGTATAGCTTTTAAATGCTGTTGATATTTTTATTTTTACTGCCATTTTTTTATGTTGTAATGATTAAAATTCTGTTTGCTGGGCTATGTGATTTATACTATTTATTTGTTCAGTAGTAGTTCAATGTGCTTTTTTATTATGTAAAAAAAAATTATAATGCATTATTTTTCTTCTTATTTCAGCGTTCTTTGGAACTGAATCCTACTCAGAAAGATCTTGTTCTTAGGATTGCTGAATTGATATGCACTAGCGATGTCACAGATGGTAGAGCAGAATACTGGTTGGAAAAAGCAGCTAAGCTTTTCCCTGGAAGTCCTGTTATCTACAGACTAAAAGTAAGCTATGGGAAAATCTTTTGTTTTTAAAATCTTTATCTAAGAGCATCAAAACATCAAAATTCCTCCCCCCCCCCCTTTTTTTTTTTTTTTTTTTTTTAATTAATTTTTTTCCTTTTATCCTACATCGTAGAACACAGCAGCTTTATTGTTCCTTTTATTACGCTGCTATGCGCCACCTACAGGTGTTTGGATACTGGTAAAATAGACAGGAAGTCCCCTTTATATAACCCCCAATACAAGAAGTTTTATCTACACTTATGTATTTTGGTATTGCTCTATTTTCTGGCTCCTGAGCGCTACACTGTAGTGGTGAGAGGCGGCTGGGGAGATTCTGGTGTTTGATGCGGTGGTGGAGTTGTTCTCTTACCTCTTCTTCTTTCCCTGTGGCCCGGCGCACATGCGGTGTGGGATGATATTGTCACAAGCAGGGGTGGAGGTATCTGGCAGCTATCTTGCTACTTTTGTGGTGATGTCAAAAGTGGCACTGGGGACAGCGGCAGCATTAGGCAGCTGGTCAGATGCATTGGGAAGCAGCTGACTTCTCCAACAACTGGAATCATTCCTTTGCTAACGGCTTGGTGCAATCCAATGGTATCCGGTGCAGAAGCACATTGCCTTCTTGGCTAGTAATTGCTATTGTAGCACAAGTCCCATTTTGCTAGTTATCAGGCCATATGTCTCTCAGACGACAGAGAGGAGGGGATGTGGGGCGAGGGGGTCCCAAATACCTCTGTCGGGTATCCCTTCTGGCTCCTTCGTCTCTAAATTGTACTTTCACTACCTCCCAGTTCCAACATGACGAGAGGGGCTTTGTCGTCTGTGTTTGTGGGAATGCTGTGACTGTTATCTTTTCTGGTTTGGGCTGTTGAATCGCAAATGTAGACTTTCCCTCTCCCTTCTTGATTAACGGAGAAGGAACTTGTGGATGACGACTCTGTACTTTGGCCTAACTTTGTAACTAATGATGGGAAGGACTCTGCACCTGAGGATCTCTAGGGTCAGAGTTAAAGTAGATTCAAAAGGCCTTTTGTGCAATTTTGCAGAAGTTGCTGTTTCACCAGGGCTTTCTCTCAGAAAGCTCTGCTCCTAGAATCATGACAGCCGCCACAAGATCCTCTGTTCTCCATACATTCTGTCCTGAACTATGTTATGTTTTGTTAGTGGGCTGGACAATTCCTGACAAGTTATTCAATGGGGATGTTCGCTTGTCATTACCCCATGAAGGATGACTTTGCTAGGAAGGGGAGCATGGCCACCGTGGGTGTGCGGTAATGGCAGCTGCCTCAGTTGTTCCCTATACATTCTGTCCTTAAAGTGGATGTAAACCCTCACATATACCCAGCGAAGTGAACAGCCTCAGATTATACAGAGATGAAACAAATCTCCCTACAGGTTTTACAATATCTGCTGTCTTCAGCTTTATATATTCTTTAGAAAGTTCACATTATGATATATTTTCTCTTACTGTTTAGCACTGAGTGTGAAGTCTTGGGCATACAGGCAAGACAGCTGATTGGAGGAAAGGCACATACCCCCACTCCACATAAGCAGAAACTCTCAGAGCTCTTTTGGTAATAGTTCAGCTTTGTACTAATCTATTTTATAGCACCCTCCCACACACAAACTGAGAACTTGTCAGAAGTTATCAGGCTGGTAACAGAGCTATGGGACAGAGAGACAGTGCTTTTGGAGAGAGATAAGAAAACACTCCAGATATGGGTCCAGCTCAAATTTCATGAATCGTGTTTACATTTACTTTATAACTATATTTCTCTTTTGTTCATTGATGGACACAGCTTCCTTATTTTCAACCATAGGGTTTATAGCACAACCTACAGGAGTAGGACCCTAGGCAGAAAAACTCGGCAATGTCTATGGACAGTCCTAGCTGGTATAAAGCCCCTCTGCTATAGGCAAACCAGTAATTTATGCCTAGTGTTTCAGGAGTATGGGCAGTTCAGGTGTATCTGTCTGCTATGGAGGCAAAGTTCCCTTTTTGATCAGACAGGCAGACGAAAGGGTCTGGTGTCATCTTCTACCACCATTTCTAGGTGGATTAGGTAGATGGTGGTTCAAGATTATACCAGTAAGGGTCTTGTTCCCCCTTTCCTGTAACTGCACACTCTACTATGGCGCTTAGTGCCTCTTGGGCCTTGTAACGTCAGGCCCTGTCTCAGATTTGTAAGGTGGCTACTTGGTCATCTGTGCATACCTTCACTAAGTTTTACAAAATGGATGCTTGCTTTGGCTGTAAAGTATTGCAGGCAGGTGTTTGAGGTTCTTGATGCCCCCCTTCCCTTCCCTGTTTGAGCTCCTTTTTGGTCCATGTTGGCTTTGGTTTCTCCCACCCCTCACTTTTTGGAATCGCTTTGGGATGCCCCTATGATCGAGAATAAGGAAGATGAGTCCATCAATTAACCCAGAGAAAGGGATTTTACGGTGAGTAACAAAGCCCATTTTCCCTAAATGTCTTTCAGAACAGCACCTGAGAAAGTGTCTCCTCCCACTTTCCAACAGGAAATGCCACTTTCACTGAACTTTAAAAGGAGGCTTGGCTTCTCCCCACAGTTCGTCAGTTTTTGTTTCCTCTGGAAAGGGAAAAAACAGTGTGGAGTTAAGAGCTCTTAGGTGCTTTCCTGAGAGTCCAGTCTTCCTGCTCCACCGTTACCCTTTTACCTCAGAGAGCCCGTTCCTCCCATACCCAAGGGACTGCTGGATGGGCTCATTCTCCCTCCAAGTGCTCGGGGAGGGAGTGCTAAAATCTCCTTAGGCGAAGTTTAAAAATTTCTACAGGTTACCAGTTTTGAGTTAGAGGAGGTCCTGTGCTAGAATTATTGCTCTTGCTCTACCGATCGTGGTGATACCTCTCATGTGGTTTGATCAGTTTTCATATGTGGGCGCAACTTGCGTATGCGTTCGCTTCTGCGCACAAGCTCAGAAGGACGGGGCGATTTTTTTTTTTTTTTTTTTTTTTTTACTTTTTTTTTTTTTTTTCTCATTTTAATCTACTACTTTATTTTTCTCCTTCATTGATATGCGCTGATGAGGCTGCACTGGTGGGTAATGATGGGGGACAGATAAGGCGGTACTGATGGGGGACAGATAAGGCGGTACTGATGGGGGACAGATAAGGCGGTACTCAGTTCACTAGTGAATTCTAGAGATGCCATTTTTCTAGCAAGTAGGGCCTGTTTTAAGCTAAACTTCTATGATGCGTCTAAAAAATTGATCTCCCTTGTGTATATTAAGATGTATGTGGAAGGACCCAATATCATGATGCATTTGTGGATCCTACTTTGAATATTTTTGTTCCAGTTTTATCAAGTGGCCAGAATGTATGGGTTTTCCATCCCTGCAGTATTCTTGATATAATGTATGTTGGTTTAAAAAAGTATTGCTTCTCCGAGGAATGAAAAAAAAAAAAAATATAATTAGTGTGTGTTTCCAGTGCAGGTCTGCAGAGTGTATCTGTTGTGGTTGTGTACGGCTTAGGAGTCTTCACTTCTCATGTAGACTGTAATTATTTCTACTTTTTTCTTTTTTTTTTACCCCAGGAGCGTCTCTTAAACTGTCAAGGTGAAGCAGGCTGGAATCAGTTGTTCGATTTAATCCAGTCGGAACTCTTTGCAAGGCCCAATGATGTTTTTGTCAATATTAGACTTGTAGAGTTATTTCGGTCAAGTAAGAGACTAGATGAAGCTGTGATCCACTGTCTGAAGCCAGAGAGAAGAATTTTACGCACACACTTAGAGTGGTGCTCATGTGTTGTGCAAGTTTTAAAGGTATTTTTTATTTTCTTTGTTTCTCCCCTTATTCTTTGATAATGTGTGTGTGTTTTTTTTTTTTTTTTTTGTTTTGTTTTGTTTTTTTATGCTTCACATACTGGATGTGTTTAATCTTACCATTTTTAAAAGTAATTTGTCAGGAAACAGTGTATTCAGCCTTAGCTTCCATTTTCCCTATTTGCCGCCTCCTCCCCGCTCTGGCACTGTGGTCACTCTTGCCTCACTCCCACTGAGACACAGAGCTGTCCCCTGCTCAGACACCACAATAACCTTACAGCTGAGGGGACTTCCCTTTGTCTATCAAGGGCCCTTTCAGGGAGGGAAGGATGAAGGCAAACCTGGATGAGATTGACATAGTTGGGGGGGATGGAAGGAGGATGCGGAAGCCATTGTCTAATGTTGGCTTACATTCAAATGGGATAGTGTGCATTAAAAGGGTCTCACTACTTAGATTGCAGAGGATTTTTCTTTCCTTGGACCATAGATTGTGACCTATAAGTTAAATCTTTGTGCCAAATGCACTCTATTGTTTACACATTAATTGACGTGGTTTAAAGTAGTCTTTGCCTAACACCCAACTCTCCATCCAAAACAAGCCCTTATGTAAATTAAGATGATGGGTAGAGAGAGGGCATTTTCTCCCCCCTCCCAAGCTTTTTGCTAAGATTTATCCTATGAAAAAACCTTTGAAGAAATGTGCTTTTCATGTAGTGGATCCTGCCATTTTAGTTTTCAGTAAACCTTTCAGTTCCTAATGTGGATGTTCCCTCTTTTAAGGAATCTGTTGAACAGTATTTGAAGCCTTTTGAGCCGTTGGCTCCTGCTCAGTCAAATCTAGTGAGGAGGAAACAGGGGACGTAGCTGAGCCACGCTGTGTGTATCTACAGATGCACACAACTTGGCTCGGGAGCACACCCGCACATGTGGCTTGCTATGAGAGCACACAGAGAAGAGGATTTTTTTTTTTATTGTTATTTTAGAGAAAAAGCCTTTACTATTTAACACCTTTTGTCACAAGCACTGGGCACCTAACACCACAATGCCTACCCAGAATCTGTCCTCAGATCAAGGGAATCTGTCACATGTGTCATAGCTACCAAAAAGGGGAGGATATTTCTTTGCTTCCAGCAGCTGAATGCAGCACAGGGGAGTGGAAAGATGAGTCCAGAGACAAAACCCAGGTGGTTTAAGCACAGTGGATGAATAGCTTCGCAAAGTGGTATCAGCCTATGACTTTGGAAAGCAAGATGACAAAATTAGGATTCTGTACTGATGCTGATTAGGTTTTAAGCTGGTTTATTTGTGATTTTGTGTTCCAGGAATATTTGTCCTCTCACACAGATTCAGCTAAAAGCAATTGGAGAACAGTAAACAAGGAACTGTTGCTTGCACTTGCAGACCTTGTCCTTGTAACGCTTTCTACCAGAGATGTACAGGAAAGCAGACTAGCACTTAAAAGGTACTTTATTTATTTTTTTCTTCCCTGTCATCTTTGGTTACTACTTATGTGTCAATTTTCGAATGTTTTAGACATGGAACGGGTAACGTCTTCACCCAATAGAACTGCTTTTCATAAGACTTGGCATAAAAATTTACATGGCAGGCTCTTCCTGAAGTTGGACTTTAAGATATGTTTTGTAGAGCAGGTCCTGGGGAAGATGTATGGGATGCTGTTTCTGCCAGTTTCTAGATCATATATTTCATGCCATCATTCACTCAGTAAAGATGTGAACTCACAGTGGTGTAGTGGATAGCACTCTCGCCTAGCAGTAAGAAGGGTCACTGGTTCGAATCCCAACCACGGCACTACCTGCCTGGAGTTTGCATGTTCTCCCTGTGTCTGCGTGGGTTTCCTCCGGGTACTCCGGTTTCCCCCCACACTCCAAAGACATGCTGATAGGTTAATTGGATCCTGTTTAAATTGTCCCTAGTATGTATGAATGTGAGTTTAGGGACCTTAGATTGTAAGCTCCTTGAGGGTGTAGGGACTGATGTGAATGTACAATGTATATGTAAAGTGCTGCGTAAATTGACGGCGCTATATAAGTACCTGAAATAAATTAAAAAAAAAATAAATAAACTGCACATTCAGATATACAGATGGCCTTTAGAGGCTGTGACTGTATCTGACTTGCTGTGTATGAAGTTACTTCTTAAAACTGAACTTCAAGCGATTTAAAAATGTAAGCGCTGGGCATATGCTCTCTATCAGAGAAAAGATGAGCCATTTTAATGCACTTTCAATTGCCATAAGGAGCAACAGACTCTCATCATTACTCCATTGAAAGTATATTACCTCCATTCTAATGAACGTTGATGTATGTACCAGTTAATTGTAAAACCTTCAATAAACATGTTCTGGAAAAATGTAAGAGCTGCATTAAAAATTGTTTATAGAAGCTTAAAATACCATGCTTAACCCCATAGCACCGACTGTACAAACATATGTGGCATCGACTTTAAAGGGTTCTACCAGGATGATGCATGCATAGCCCCGGTACCGTTTTTTAGACAGGGCAGTCGGCTCTTCAGGGACAACAACCGATGCGGCTAAAAGCTACTCTCCTCTTCCCGGCCTCCCATCCTTCCGAGACACGATCTGGCACTTCCGCCGGCTAGAGACTGGAAGGAAGCTGAAAATGGCTTAATTCCAGTCTCCTTTGTGTAAACACGGAAGCGACGTCGCTTCCGGTTTACTCGGCTGCCAATGGTGCTGTTTTAAAAAAAAAAAAAAAAAAAAAAAAAAAAAACTGTATTCAGAATCGTGGTTTTTGGTGATCAGAATACTTTGTGCAAAGGAAGGATTGAGGGTCCCCCAATCCTTCCATAAAGAGTACCTGTCACCACCTATTACTGTCCCAAGGGATGTTTACATTCCTGGTGACAGCAATAAAAGTGATCACAATGTAAAAAAAAATAAAATGGGGGGGGGGGGATCTTTTTTTTTAACCACTTACCGACCAGCTCTTGTACATATACGTCGGCAGTTTGAAGATGGATATCTCGGTAACGGCAGCAGCTTCTGCCACAACCGAGGTATCCATCTTTTAGAGACGGCGGTTCTGTTTACGATAATGGTGGTCTCTGGGGCGGATTCACTGCGAGATCACCGTTATCGGCGGCGGGAGAGGTGCCACCCCACTCCCGCTGCGCTCTCCGACGCTTACCGGAGCCGTCGGTAGCGGCGGAGGCGATCGGGTCCTTTCACATCTGTGGTATGGAGATGAGTGAGGGGAAGATGGCCCCAACCTGTCTCCATACCATAGGAGGGCTGAAGTGACATCAAAACGTCACTTCCGCCCATACGTCTTAAAGGCACATTTTTCTGTTGTCATTTTTTCAAATGACAAATTATACTTTTTTATTTTTTTTTTTTTTTTTTTTTTTTTTTTTTTTTTTTTTTTTTTTTTTTTTTTTTTTTGCATTTTAGTCCAAATATGAGATCTGAGAACTTTTTGACCCCCAGATCTCATATTTAAGAGGTCTTGTCATGTTTACATTCCTTGTAATAGGAATAAAAGTGACCCAATTTTTTTTTTTTTTTTTTTTTATCGGGACTGCGACATGGCGGACACTTTTGACACTATTTTGGGACCATTGTCATTTATACAGCGATCAGTGCTATAAAAATGCACTGATTACTATGTAAATGACAATGGCAGGGAAGGGGTTAAGTGTGTCCTAGGGAGTGATTTTAACTGTGGGGGGGGGCAGTGGGGCTACTATATACTAGACAGCGAGCAGTGATCTGTCATATCACTAGGCAGAATGGGGAAATGCCTTGTTTACATAGGCATCTCCCCGTTCTTCCGCTCTGCGACACAGTCGCGGGCACCCGGCAGATATCGAGTCTGCGGGACCCGCGGTCACGGAGTGCGCCCACAATGCCGCTTCTTAAAGGGGATGTACCTGCACGCCCTTTTGCCCACCCGTGCCATTCTGCTGACGTATATTGTGCGGCGGTCGGGAAGGGGTTACAAAGGGTCTCCTAGTTCCTGGCCTGGTACGCTGCCTCCCCTTCTCCTCCCCTTCTCCTCCCCTCCTCTCCTCCCCTCCCCTCCTCCCCTCCTTTCGTTCAACCCTGAACGAAAAAAATCTGAAGAGCTCAGGAGGAGCCACTGTAGTAACTACCCAAAGGTTCATACAGCAATCTCCCCCCGCTGAATTGTGTTCTCACAGAGGGACAGCCCTGCCAGAACACACCAGCCAGCGGTCACAGCCAATGGCTGAGAGGGTGCCGATCGGCAGAACTTTTTTCGGTCATGCTCCTTCGACAGAAGCCGACCTAATGGTCAGCTGCTGTACACACTGGCTGTATGTTGCCTGATATTCGGCCCGTGTGTACGGCCCTGAAGACTGCATGACAGTTTAAAGGCCTTACTTGACAAGTTATGTTTTAAACCACCTTTTTTCTCCATTTGCCACCCACGCCAATTAAAATTTTTTTTTTTAAGAAAAGGCCCCATAATGAGAATATAATGGTGGGTATTGCAATTTTTTGTCATGGTATTGGCGCATCGGTTTATTAAACACACATTTTCGCAATTAAAATACAATTTTAATGAATTTTCATGTACACAAATACAATATATTACCCAATTTTGTTGATAAAATATAAAAAATTATGTAATGACAAGTAAATAGATACCAAACATGTCACTCTTATAAACTGCTTAAGCTTGTAGAATGGCGCCATACTGCGATACCTTTTTAAAAAAAAATCGCCGTAGGCGACCGTTTTTAAAATCCTTTACAGGTTACTAGTTTAGAGTTGCACAGATTTGGTGCTAGAATTATTGCACACGTTTACATATGCGTGTGAGACTTGAATATGTATTTGCATGGACGGGGGGGTGGTCTAAAAGGTATTTAAAACTTTTTTTTTTTTTTTTTTTTTTTTACACTCCCAGCCGGTATTGACTTGAAAACTTTATTAAAGCGGAAGTGAGATCCTTCTCTCCTGGTTTCTGATCACTCCCAGAGGGTGGAACAACATCTCTGTTCAGTCCACAGGATGCCACTAGTCGAGCAGGCATCATCCTGGCATAACCACTGACATTGTAGAATGTTTCACCCTATGTGCTGCAAGCGGTTAAACTTTGACCTTTCCGAAGCACATGCCAAGTGCCCGCTTTCCATCTGAACAAGCCCTCAGGCCCTTTCACACTGGGGCGGGGGCGGCGTCGACAGTAAAGCGCCGCTATTGTAAGCGGTGCTTTACCGTCGGTATGCGGCCGCTAGCGGGGCGGTTTTACCCCCCTGCTAGTGGCCGAGAAAGGGTTAAAACCACCGCAAAGCGCCTCTGCCGTGCCGTCCCAATGATTTCAATGGGAAGGAGCGGTATACACTCCGCTCCTTCACCGCTCCGAAGATGCTGCTAGCAGGACTTTTTTTTTACCGTCCTGCCAGCGCATTGCTCCAGTGTGAAAGCCCCGAGGGCTGAAAGCAGCGGCACTTTCGGGTCGGTTTGCAGGCGCTATTATTAGCGCAATAGCGCCTGCAAACCGCCCCGGTGTGAAAGGACCCTTAAAGTGATTAAAAGCTGGCTAGCAGTTAAAGGCACTAATCCCAGTGAATTCTAGCATTTATGCAATGTACAAAAAAAAATTTAAGCAAGATCATGTAAAGGAGTATATCAAATGTTGTCATTTTCTCCTTTTCAGTTTCGATCAAGCACTCTGGGAACTAAAGCCCCATGCAGATGGAACAGACGACTTGTCAATTACATTTGCTGAAATGCGGGGTCACTACTACATGCATGCTGCAACTCAGTTACTGAAAATGGCTCAGCACAGTGAAGTTCAGTGGAAGGCATCATTGGAACCAGCTGCACTATGTTATCTTTTTGCTTTCCAGGTAGTGAATATAAAGCATGTATTGTCACAACATAAAATTTTTATAAATATTAGGTCCATATATATATTTGCACACAGCCACAATTTGTTTTTTCAGGAATTTACCAAAACATATTCAAGCTATAGTTATTTAATGGATATGGGTTGAAAGTGCACACTCTCTGGTTTAATTTGGGAGTGTGTACATCCAAATCGGAGGGAGGGTTTAGGCATTATAGCACTTAATGGCCACCCCCCCTCCCCCCTTTTTTCAAGGGACCAAAAGTAATTGGACAATTAAAAGCTGTTTCATGGCCAGGTGTGGGCTACTCCATGATTTCTTCATCAATTAAGCAGGTAAAAGGTCTGCAGTTTATTCTAAGTGTGTTTTTTGCATTTGGAATCTATTGCTGTGAACCTACATCCATGTTTTGTATATTCTGTGCAAAGAACGCACTGTATTCATTTGTCCAATTTACATGTGAGCCCCTGAAAATTGGGGGGGCGACTGTGTGTACAAATGGTTGCAGTTCCTAAAATTTGCACTTGGGGTTTATATTCAACCCCTTGAATTAAAGCTGAAAGTCTACACTTCAAATGCATTTGGATTGTCGTTTTTTTTTTTTTTTGTTTTAAATTTTATTCCGGTGGCATACAGAGCCAACAGTATGAAAATTGTGCCTGTGTCCAAATATATATGGCCCTAACTATGTGTGTGTGTGTGTGTGTGTGTGTATGTATGTATGTATGTATGTATATATATATATATATATATATATATATATATATATATATATATATATATTTTTTTTTTATCTCTCTCTCTCTATATCTATCTATCTCTATATATAGAGAGATGTGTGTGTGTGTTTTTTATATTGTCTTTTCATGTGACAACACTGAAGAAATGACACTTTGCTACAATGTAAATTAGTGAGTGTACAGCTTGTATAACTGTGTGTAAATTTTCTGTCCCCTCAAAATAACTCAACACACAACCATTAATGTCTAAACTGCTGGCAACAAAAGCGAGTACACCCTCTAAGTGAAAATGTCCAAATTGGGCCTAATTGGTCACTTTTCCTCCCCGGTGTCATGGGGAGCAGGTGTGTTTTAAATTTGGTGTTATCACTCTCTAATAATGGCCATTGGAAGTTCAACATGGTACCTCATGGCAAAGAACTCTCTGAGGATCTGAAAAAAGAATTGTTGCTCTAACCACCAATACTGGGCACTTTCACCCCCTACCTTCCCAGACCAATTTTCAGCGCTTTCGCACTTTGAAAGACAATTGCACGGTCATGTTACACTGTACCCAAATAAAATGCTTATTTTGTTCACACAAATAGAGCTTTCTTTTGGTGTATTCACCACTTGTTTTTTTATCTTTTCCGGAAAAAAAGAACATTTTGGAGGAAAACTATTTTCTACTTTCAGTTTTAAAAGAAATCCAATAAAATTTTAATTTTGTCATAAATTTTAGGCTAGAATGTATTCTATATGTCTTTGGTAAAACAAAATCCTGATAAGTGTAGTATAATGGGCTTGTGTGATCACAGGCACAGATTTTACTGGGCATATGTGGGCAGGTGTTTTTTCTGTTTTGGGGACACTAGGCTGGTGATCAGTGTGTAAAACAAAGCTTTAAAAAACTCCATACTGATCACCGGCTGGTTGAAGAGATCCGCTCTCCTTCTCACTGACAAGCTGTGTGTGAGAGAAGGAGAGCCGATTGTTTAGCAACCGACTCTGTTTACATCACATGATGGCTGTTATTGGACACAGCCATCATGTGATCAAGAGGGCCAATCACAGAGCCCTCCTGCCGATCCAAGATACGCCGTGTCTGGGTGACTCAGGAGGAGGAAACTCCCACCCAGTTGTTTGTGCAGTGGGAGGTGGATAAAGATGACCTAGGCCTTGGGTCTCCAAACTTTTCAACATGAGGGCCACATTGTAGATTTTACAAGTATTCGGGTGCTGAAAGAAAATCAGTTCTGTATGAATTAATAAAATTGAAATGAATATATTTTACATGGATCGTTTTTGCATATCTGTGTTCCCCATCAGATCCTTCCACACATCTGTGTCCCCATCAGTCTCCCCCCCCCCACATCTGTGTCCTCCATCAGTGTCCCCATCCTCCTTGTCCCCAGCAGAGTCTCCTGTACATGTCTTTATCACATTTCTGCCCTTTTACCTCGAGCAGACGTCAGCTCCCCTGCACCTCTCGTCTCTCGCCCGCTGCTACACGTGGAAGGAGCTCTAATACAAACAGCGGGCTCGAAGCCTGGAGGTGCCGCACTGATGATGTCACTAGGTGCTAGGACATCGGCGGTCCTAGCAGCCAATCCTCAGCACAACAGCAGCATGGGAGGAGCGACTTTGTTTGCGGGACCTGCCAGACATACTGCCGATAACAGCAGCTGCTTTTTAAAAGGCAGCAGATTGGCAATGCTATGTTGGCAGAGTCTTGGTGAGCTGCGGGCCAGACACAGCACACAAGCAGGTCAGATGTGGCCCACGGGCCAGAGTTTGGAGACCCCTGGCCTAGGCTATAAGAAGATTGGCAAGACCCTGAAACTGAGCTGCAGCACGGTGGCTAAGACCATACAGCGGTTTAAAAGGACAGGTTTCACTCAGAGCAGGCCTTGCCATGATCGACCAAAGAAGTTAAGTGCACAGCATCATATCCAAAAGGTGTCAAGCGTGTGTGGCAGCAACCAGGTACAAATTGCCTTGCCTACAGTCAAGCATGGTGGTGGAATGTCTTGGTCTGGGGCTGTATGAGTGCTGCCGGGACTGGGGAGCTACAGTTCACTGAGAACCATGAATGCCAACATGTACTATAACCCCTTCCCACCGACTGTACGCAGATATGCGTACTCGGCTTTCCGGGGTTATACCGGGATGATGCCCGCAGCTGCAGGCATCATCCCGGTACCGTTGTTTAGAGCGGGCGATCGGTTACCCGAGTATAACAACCGATGCGGCTAAAAGCCGCTCGGCTGTTCTACCGGAGGAGTGGGAGGGGACATCTCCCGCCGCTCTTACTGGGCCTCCCGTGCGATCGGGAGGCCCGGTATCCAATCGGTTGTCTCCGGCGGCTGTGGGCGGGCTGGAATGAAGCCGTGGGCGGCTTTGTTCCAGCCTTCTCAATGTAAACGCGGAAGCAACGTCATGACGTCACTTCCCGTTTACTCGGCTGCCAATGGCGCCGAATTTAAAAACATATACAGTATTCAGAATCGCCGTTTTCGGCGATCTGAATACTTTGAAGTGCAGAGGAGGGATCGGGGGTCTTTTAGACCCCCGATCCCTCCATAAAGAGTACCTGTCACCACCTATTACTGTCACAAGGGATGTTTACATTCCTTGTGACGGCAATAAAAGTAAAAAAAAAAAAAAAAAAAAAATTTTTTTAAAAACACAATTTATAAATCTAAAAATAAATAAAAAAAAATTTAAAGCGCCCCCGCAGCGAAGAAAACGCATACGGAAGTCGCGCCCGCATATGTAAACGGTGTTCAAATCACACATGTGAGGTATCGCCGCGATCGTCAGAGCGAGAGCAGTAATTCTAGCACTAGACCTCCTCTGTATCTCTAACCTGGTAACCGTAAAAAAAATTTAAAGCGTCGCCTATGGAAATTCATAGCTACCATAGTTTGTCGCAATTCCACGAGTGCGTGCAATTATAAAGCGTGACATGTTTGGTATCTATTTACTCGGCGTAACATCATCTTTCATGTTATACAAAAAAATTGGGGGTAACTTTACTGTTTGGATTTTTTAAAATTCATGGAAGTTTCCCTTTTCCAAAAATTTGCGTTTAAAACACCGCTGCAAAAATACCGTGTGATATAAAATATTGCAACAATCTCCATTTTATTCTCTAGATTCTCTGCTAAAAAAATATATATAATGTTTGGGGGTTCTAAGTAATTTTCTAGCAAAAAATACGGATTTTAACTTGTAAACACCAAATTTCAAAAATAGGCTTAGCCATGAAAGGGATAACATACTGAAGCAGAGCATGACCCCCCCCTTTGGAAATTCAGCCGCAGGGCAGTATTCCAAAATAATGACCCCAAACATGCCTCCAAATCGACCACTGCCTTTCTAAAGAAGCTGAGGGTAAAGGCGATGGACTGGCCAAGCATGTCTCCAGACCTAAACCCTATTGAACATCTGTGGGGCATCCTCAAACGGAAGGTGGAGGAGCGCAAGGTCTCTAACATCCACCAGCTCCGTGATGTTGTCCTGGAGGAGATGAAGAGGACTCATGGCAACATGTCAAGCTCTGGTGAACTCCATGCCCAAGAAGGTTAAGGCAGTGCTGGAAAGTAATGGTGGCCACACAATATTGTCTGTCACTTTTGGCCCAATGAACATTTTCACTTAGGGGTGTACTCACTTTTGTTGCCAGCGGGTTAGACATTAATGGTTGTGTGAGTTATTTTGAGGGGACAGCAAATTTACACTGTTATACAAGCTGTACACTCACTACTTTACATTGTAGCAAAGTGTCATTTCTTCAGTGTTTTCACATGAAAAGATATATAATAAAATATTTACAAACATGTGAGGGATGTACTCACTTTTATGTGTGTGTTTGTGTGTATATAAATATACATACACCGTGCATCCGGAAATTATTCACAGCACTTCACTTTTTCCACATTTTGTTATGTTACAGCCTTATTCCAAAATGGATAAAATTCATTATTTTTCCTCAAAATTCTACAAACAATACCCAATAATGACAACTTGAAAGAAGTTTGTTTAAAATCTTTGTGTGGAATCCCCGCCCAGGCCTAACCTCCCAGCTCAGCACATCCTCAGTTTTTTGCTAGTGTCCTTAGCTGATGGTCATGCCTGTGTAGTCTCTGCACAACTAACCCTTTTACCAGTTGTGTTTTTTTGTTTTTTTTTTCCTCGGGAACAGGAGACTGGCTTTATCCAAATTTGATTCTTATGGCCAAGAAGAGAATAGTACAAGGACCCCGCAGTGAACATGTGGGGATGGCCTGTAATGTTACAGTTTGACACTGGAACCTGTGTAATTTATATATTGCTTGGTAGTCTGCCAGGTTGCTGTACAGGTCCAGGAAAGGAATACCCAGCTGGGGGTTGTTGCGTCACTGAAGTCTTAGTGGTGTACCTGTCCTTATGGTTCCACCCCCCTTCCTTTGTTCTTTGATTGCTACAAAATTGGGCATGAGCGTGGGGATTCCTGCCAGTCACTTCAAGGTGACAACACACCCCTATCCTAATTTAGATAAAGATGTGATATACTTCAAAAATCCACCTGATGCCTTAAATTATTTTGGCCACAATGTAAGACATCAGGAAGACAATTGCAGTTGATGCCTCTTCTCTGCTTTTTAGGTGCCATGGAATAAACCAATTAAAAGAGATGAAAATTCACAAAATATTCTTGAAGGTTTGGCGTGTGATCGACAAAGCCAGTCAGGTAATAAAGATTTTTGATATTTGAAGAATTGGTAATATAATACTTTGCTTGCCTTCTTTATTTTTCCTTTTAATCATGAATCAACTATAAGAATTAATAAAAACTGAACAATGCTGACCTATCCCTCTTCTATCTGTGATTTAAAGCTTCTAAAATAAAGGCAGAGAAACTTTACCTTTTCTCTAGCTAAGCATTTCTTTTGGGGCTAGGCTGTGGCCAGTGTGACTAGAAAATTGTCCTGGCATCAGTGGGAGTAAACTCTGCCCCAGCATTAATTTTAACTGGAGTAGTGCCCCATGGTTTACATCAATGAGAACAATGGTGACCCATCAATGTTGTCGGTGGGGGAGGAATGGTGCCCCATCAATGGTGTTGGTGGGGGAGAAATAAATTGTCCTAAGGGCCATGTCTGTCTCCCGGGCTACAGTTTGGAGACCACTAGTGTAAGCGATCTGGGTGCACACAGTTTTGATTGCCTCAGCAGCACTTCTACACATATATGCCCCCCCCCCCCCCCAATTCCCAGACATTATCGTGTCTAGAGCTGTAAAAATTTGAGTATTGCAACTGTGGGAGTCAATTGAATTTTTTGTAAACCTTATACATTATAAATCACTAAAATGGAATATTCACAACTTTTTTTTTTTTCCCCCCCCCCCTTATTTACCTTTACTTTTAACAGGACACTTGCTCTTGAGTCTAAGCCATGGCAAGGATAATTTTCTCAAAGATGTTGTGGAGACTTTTGCTAACGTTAAAGGTCAAAGTAGTTTGCTGCAAATGTTGTATGACAATGATCTGTCAATGGATGCTTCTTTTCTGGGTACAGATGACATAACCAACATAAGCTGTCAGATCCCAGATCTGAATGAACTACATCGATATGATTATGGTAAGGTTTCATTTCACATTTCCACTGTTAAGGTGATAGTCAAATTAAGGGGGAAATAGAAGAAACTGACAAAGCTGCTCTCACCACCCTTTGAGATGTATAAGAGGGGCACTAACAGCTAACCTATTGTCTCAGTAAACAAAAAGATTTCCATGGAATTTAGCAGATCTAAGGTAGAGCAGAGTCCAACATGTAGAGTGCAACTATATAACTTGCAAGAAAACAACAATGCAAAATGCACATAAACGCCAAGAGTAAAAGTATATACGTGTAAATTATGCAAAAAATGTGTGTTAGATGGACACAGATGAAAATAATACAAGTGAATATGCAACAACTAATAATGTAAAGTTGATGAACATAAACAGTGCTATGTCAAAATGTGGGGGAAAAAAAAAAATTACAGTTCATAGCATATCAAAGTCCAATAGGTGTGTGTGTATGTATGTATGTATGTATGTATATATATATATATATATATATATATATATATATATATATATATATATATATATATATATATATATATATATATATATATATATTATACACATTAGAAAAGGGCTAATAGCCAAATGAAGGAAAAAGAAAAACGAAAAACTTTTTTCCCAAGTTGGAAACCCGAAAGGCTTTTTGAGTTAATCCACCTCATGTGCAGGAAAGAAATCACAAGCTGCTTACCGTAAAGCCATGACCATAAAATTCTAAATGGTCAAAATGCACATAGGATGAATGGGAAAGTCTCGCATAGCAGTATCGGTGGTCCGCAAACAGCATTACAGGCATAGCCAGCACCTCCGGCTCTCCTCATTCAAATGAGCTAGAACAGTCAGAGTAGTATGAAAATTCCTCATACAAGCTTTCACCAGACACTGATAGAAGTCACAAGACTGTTAAGTACTGCTAATGAGAAAAGGTATTTGGCAGTTTATATTTTACTAAAATTGCATTTCTGTGTACTGTGGGAGACCAGATATAATGAATGCAGGGTCCTGGGTTTAGTAACACTTTATTCACTTCCTGACTGGCTCCAGTACATATACGGTGGCAGGATGGCTCTCTTGCGCGAATCGCCTTATATGTACGGCAGCTCCTTTAAGAGCAATAGCGGGCGCACCGACAGAGGCACGCACCCGCTGCATGGCTGGCCACCCGCGATCGCGGGCATGAGAGCAGGAATGGGGATTTGTGTGCCTTCACAAAAATCCCTGTTCTGACAGTAGGAACAGGTCTGTTTCTCCTCCCCTAAATAGGAACCATGATCTGGCTCCTCTAGTCAGTCACATCCCCTCATAGTTAGAAACACGCCTAGGGAACACATTGAACCCCTTGATCGCCCCTAGTGTTAACCACTTCCATGTCAGTAACATTTACACAGTAATCTGCATTTTTATAGCACTGATTCCTGTATAAATGTCAATGGTCTCAAAAATGTGTCAAGTTTCAGCCGCGATATCGCAGATTTGCCATTGCTAGCTAAAAATAAATAAAAATAATCCTAATGCCATAAATCTATCCTCTATTTTGTAGATGCTATAACTTCTTTTGCACAAACTAATCAATTTACGCTTATTGCGAGGGGAAAAAAAAAAAATGAGTGTGTGTGTGTGTGTATGTATGTATGTGTGTGTGTGTATGTATGTATGTATGTATGTGTATGTGTATGTGTATATGTATATATATATATATATATATATATATATATATATATATATATATATATATATATATATATATTCTCTCCCAAAATTTTATATTATATATATTTTCCTTTTTCAAAATTTGTCGCTTTTTTTTTTTTCTTTTTTTTTTAATAGCGCAAAAAATAAACACAGATGAGCAAATGCCACCAAAAGAAAGCGCTATTGTGGGGAAAAACTTTTCTATTGTTTGCGTACAATGTCGCATAACCGCGCAATTGTCAGTTAAAGCGACGCAGTGCTGTATTGCAAAAAAATCGCTTATGTGATCATATAAACCATAACAAATAATATAATAATATAGTATATTATACCACAAAGCTTGATTGACTCACTAGGTGTACACCTATTTGAGTGCAGTCCCTCTGGTAAGCAGCTTCTGGTGTCTTTGGTGGTGGATCTACTATCAACTGTTATTACATCATACATATTTGAAGTTAAAGACTGTATATTACATCCACATGTGGTTGAGGGTGATTGAAGCTTGTCACTGACTTTTTTTTTTTTTCTTTTTTGGACATCACACGTCCAAGTTCCTCTGTTTATAGACCTCACATGTCGTCATAATAGAGGACTGCTTGGAGTATTTTTGAGGACATCATTTATTATTCACGTTTTTTGTACTCCTATTATTTGTTATGGTTTATATGATCACATAAGCGCTGCACATTTCACCCAATTTGTAATAAAAGCCTTTTACACTTATGAAATGCTTGTAATTATACTTCGGTATACCAGGGTAACCTATGACAAAAAGATCTAAAACACTGTAGCAGCAGACTTTGTGAAAATTTAATATTTGTGTCATTCTCAAAACCTTTTGGCCATGGCTGTATATGCTTTCCTGCTGTTAGCTTCTACATCATCTGCTTCGCAGTATTTGAGTGCCAGGAATTCTGTGATTTTGATTGCTCTGGCTTGGGCCAGGAGAACATGCTACTCCAACATCGTGAATATGCCATCCCATCCGTACCAACCCAACCTGCTGCTGCAAGGTCTGGTCTTCCATCATTCTTTGCATTCATTTTGGATTTGAAGCCAGTATGGCTGGTGAAGCCAGGGTCCTATGGTATAGTCTGATTTGGTCACCTGAGCTTAATTTCAATTGTTTGCTGCAAAGAGTCTAAACATTTATCAAGTGTGATAGTTCAGTTTTTTTAAATTTTTCATACATTTGCAAACATTTCTAAAACTGTTTTTACTTTGTCATTATGGGGTACTGAGTATAGATGAGAAAAAAGGAACTTAAACTGTAGTATCAGGCTGCAATACAATAAAAAAAGTTGGTCTGAATACTTTATGAATGCACTGTATGAACGAAAATCCCTAGTCTAACTCGAAAGTCAAAATAAGACTTGCAAGTCTGGTTGTAAATCTTCAGTCACCTTTCTAGCCTTCATCAGGGTAGACCATTTTATAAGAAAAACCCACGCTAATAAGCAAACACCGTGAATAAAATAAGTTGTTTGAAATGCAAAGTGCAGCTGCAACAAAATACTTCAAATATCAATAAAGTGTAAAGATCATATATAAACTAAAATTGTGCGCTAGCATAAATATATCATATATGGTGAAATTAAATCTGCGACTAAAAAGTTTTTTAAAAACATACCAGAGACTGTAGTATATATTTAAAATAAACCACAATGCAACAAAATAACAAATTGCTAATTATGATACATCTCTGTGAAGGAAAATACATGAAAAAAAGAGTGAAAAAGTTCAAAGGTGCAATTGAAATCCAAATCGCTTGGAAAACGCCCCATTCAGTTCGTGAAAAATGAAATTGCAAGAAAAGGTATATGAAGAGGATAAGCCGTTCCTTTGGTGTATCACATCAAGGTGGAAAAGTGACAGATGTGAGGACACTTCCCAGCCACCGATAGTCCCAATGGGAATAGTTGCGGAAGAGTAGTAATGGATGTACTCTTAGGCCCCTTTCACACTGGGGCGGTGGGGGCGTCGGCGGTAAAACAGCGCTATTTTTAGCGCTGCTGTACCGTCGTTCTTGCAGCTGTATTCGGCCGCTGGCAGCCGAAAAAGGGTTAAAATACACTCATACAGCGCGGCTATAGCTGCGGTATTGCCGCGCTGTCCCATTGATTTCAATGGGTAGGAGCGGTGAATACACTGCTCCTTCACCGCTCCAAAGAAGCGGTTTGCAGGACTTTTTTCAGCGTCCTGCCAGCGCACCGCTTCAGTGTGAAAGCCCTCGGGCTTTCACACTGAACAAACAGCGGAGGCTTTTTAGGGGCGGTTTGCAGGCGGTATTTTTAGCGCAATACCGCCTGCAAACCGCCCCAGTGTGAAAGGGGTCTTACCAAACCTGTTGGACCTCCTATGTAGCGAGGTCATACGAGCTTGCAGATATAATCCTCTGCAGGGACAGATGGATATCGATGTCCTGGTCCTGCTCGCAAGCGCCACCCAATCAAAGATGTTATTTCTACTTCAGCGACAGGATGGATACTCGTTTCTCAGAGGTTCCATGGATAAGAAAAAAAAAAAAGGGGAAAAAACTCCGATAGTGTAGTAATAATCGTAAGGAGTTTATTGCTTTGAATGACCATAGGTCTCCATGCTGCCCCCCGGTCTGTCAGGGCCTCTTCCGGCTCCTTCGGGACAATATGTCTCAGGGTAGGAATGACCGAATCAGACTCCCCTGTATCTTGGGACCCTCTGCTAAGATGGATGGTTCTTTTCATCTCAACCAGGACTTCGTCTTCTTTCTGTCCAAGGCTCTTTACACCTTGGATGTCGTTTGTGAGAACATGTGTTACCTGAAGTTTGGTGCGTATCACGTCAGTCGAATTCCCTGTTTGTGCTTCCTGAATGCCCAAGGAAAGGTCATGCAGTTTCAAAATCTACCATCCCTTGGTGGATTTGTCAGCTTATTTCTCAAGCTTATTGCCCAAAAGGAAAAGTTCCACTTTTTTAACATCTCATTCTGCCAGGTGTGTTGGTGCCTCCTGGACTGTTTGTCAACAGGTTTCAGTACCTCCATGTTTGTAAGGCTGCTACCCGGTCTTCGATTCATACCTTTTAATCAGTTTTCTACCAGCTGGACGTTGGAGCCGCTGAGGAGGCTACCTTTTGTGGGCATGTTTTGCAGGCTACACAAGGTTTTAACTTGTTTGGGGCCAATTGGCTTGTTGCTGTGTTGCCCTCTCCTCATATTCAGTGCTTTGGGACATCCCTAAGGTATGGCTATGAAGATGCTCTGTGTCCTGTGGCGTACGATAAAGAAAATCACATTTTTTTTTTTTTTTTTTTTTTTTTCCTTATAATGGAGATGAAAGATATCCTATGATGTACTACAAGAAATTGAGTTTGCAGGCAACCAAATCCCATTTTACAGATTGTGAAGAACTAGTGCTTACAGCTAAAGTTTGCATATTAGATTTACTAGGTTTGTATGCTTTAAATAAAATTGGGAAATGCATTTCACATCTCTTGAATCCAATCTCTTCAATACTTGTAATGAAAATGTTGAGATTTGTTTATTTTATTTCTTTTTCTAGGTGCTATTCGTATGCACAATGGAGATTTGCAGCACTTAACCTGGCTTGGTCTGCAGTGGCACTTCATGTCTTCATTGTCAAACCTCCGTAAGTGGCTTAAGCAGCTTTTCCCTCGGGTACCTCATGAAACTTCAAAGCTTGAATCCAACAGTCCAGAATCTATATGCATTCTTGATCTGGAGGTAGGTTTCATGGTTTTTGGAGGCCAAATGATTTCATATTTGATCAAACTGTAATTCATAAAGCTCTTTAAAGAAAAGTTTTTCGGAGGGACGAGGCTTCTATTGCTGCTTACTCTACAAATGCTAGGTTCCTGGCTGTTGTCCTTACTCTCTAGCTTCAATACTTTGTCTTTTTACTTGGAACAAACATGCAGATTAGGAAGTCTGATTTTTCAGGACAAGAATACTAGCTCTGTCAGTAGCTAAATCCTTAAACCCAGTTGGAAGAAAGAGGATTGGCAATTGCAGCCCCCATGTGTGTCTCAAAGGTTTATTTATTTTAAAGCAGAACAGCCCACATGAGAAGTGGAAGTAAGGAAGGCAGATGGAAATTTAAACTGGCACTACACTGTGACTAATTGATTTGGTTGTGTTTTAAGTGCAGATAAATGCTGTGTAAGCTTGTTTGCATGGACATGTTACAATGTATTTACCTTATGGATGGCTGCAGTTCGAGGCAGTCTCTTTATTGCTGTATGGTATTGCTTTTTATTGGAATAGTCTGTGAACAGTAACCAGCCGACGCGTTTCACACCATCTGGTGCTTGACCACTTAAGGACCATCAGTAAAGTTAACCAGATTTTTTTTTTTTCCCCTCTCTCTATTGTGAAAGATAATGTCACGCTAAGTAAATTGATACCCAACATGTTTCAAAATTTGCGCCCACTCATGGAATGGAGACAAACTTTGACCCATAAATCTCCATAGGCGAAGTTTCTACAGGTTACCAGTTTTGAGTCAGAGGAGAGCTTTTGCTGGAATTATTGCTCTTGCTCTAACTATCGCAGCGATACCTTACGTGTGGTTTGCACACTGTTTACATATGCGAGTGTGACTTGCGTATGCTTCTGCGTGCGAGCACAGAGGGACGGTGCACTTTAATTTTTTAATTTTACGTTTTAATTATTTTTTACACCGTCCCTGTAAAAAAAAAAAAAAAAAAAAAAAAAAAAAATTGTATCGCTTTTATTCCTATTAGCAATGATTAAGCACCAGATGTTGGTGTGAAACGCATCAGCTGGTTGCTGTTCACCTACTATTGCTGTATGATATTGCTTTTATTGGAATAAAGAGACTGTAGAGACTGTATCGGAGTGCAGCCATCCAGCCTCTTTATTTCCTATATACTGTACCTCTGTTGCCAGATCTACACACAGAGGCAGTCGAGCAGCAGGGCAGGTAATCTGTTTCTTGAGCGATACACTAAACTTCTGTGTTTTTTACCTTTTTTTTTTTTTTTTTTTTTTTGGTATGTTTTTGTGTGCAATTCAAGACTCTTAACATTCTGATGTTGAGGAAATTGTGTTTTTTACCATGGCTGCATAAAGAAATAAACCTATTTAGATTTTTAAAATGCCCATGTATATGCATCCCAGAGAGCCTATATAGATTTTGTTCATGTATCTAAAGTTGGAAAAAAAATTGTAATTGGCTCCGTAGTGGAAATGTCAACTGTCGGGGAGTGCAAAGTATAGTAGTTCCTGCTGTAGGCAGGCAAGATATACATTGGGTCTGTGAGCGAAGCAAGTTTGACAAGTTAACCCATAGAAAGCTAACAATTTTTTTTTTTTTTTTTTTTTTTCTTTTTAGGTATTTTTGCTAGCAGTTATATACACAAGTCACCTTCAGTTGCAAAATAATTCATCAACTGACCGCCATCAGCCTCGTTGCTTACCTATGCCAATCTGCAAGCAGCTATTTACAGACAAACAAGGGTCATGGTGGGACGCTGTCTACAGCCTTATTCATAAAACAGCCCAGTAAGGAACGTGTGTGTGTTTTTTTTTTTTTTTTTTTTTTTTTTTTGTCGTAAACGTTTCTGTATATTAGTGATGCTAAACCCTGGTTTAAAAAAAAATATATATTAAAGTATTTAATTTTAATTCAAAGAAACTAGCTTCTATTGCTCTTGGCCTCCTCCCAATTTCCTTTTAATTTTTTTTTTTCCCCTTTCCCTACTGTGATTAGACTTCCTGCTAGAGGGTGGCCATATTTGTTCTCCATGGTCTTTGGGGTTGGTCATGCATAGAATAGTGCACATGACTGCAACTCATTTGCACAGATTTTTAAAAAAAATGAATTTAAGAGGAAAAGAGGACCTAGAGCTCATGAAGGGTGCTACAAGGAGGCAGAAGTGCAGTAAAATAATTTCATTAATAAATTACAGGTAGATTGCCTATGGTGTGTCGTGTTGTATGTTTTTTTTTTTTTTTTTTTTTTTTTTTTTTAATAAGCATTTCATTTAGTGTCACTAAACATTGCTAAATTACATTTCTAAATCCAGGCCTGGATCTTCGGCTAAACTTCGACTTGTGATTCAGCATGAGCTTAACACACTGCGAGCCCTGGAAAAGCATGGTCTGCAGCCTGCCCTTCTCATACACTGGTCAAGGAGTCTCAGCACTACTGTAAGTGTGTGTTTGTAATTATTATTATTATTACTGAATAATTGCATGTATATTACATCAACCAAGTAAACTGGTTGCATTGCACAACATAACTTGTTTCTGTTACTTCAGGGGAGCAGTTTGAATTCCTTCTATGATCAGAGAGATTATATGGTCCGATGCATTCACTACTGGAAGAAAGTATTGCCACTGCTAGATGTGATCCGACAGAAGAGGAGCATACCGGAGCCAATTGACCCACTTTTCAAACATTTCCACAGCAGAGATATTAAGGTATATGAATGGGATAAGGATGCAGTTTTCATTTGTACGTTGTAGCTTCAGTTTTACAAATGGTAATAATTCCTATCTTGAACTGCATGAAATAAAAATTCTTCAGCCTGCTTGTCCTGATAAAATGAGTGCTATGGCTGTGTTGCCTTGTCTTCATAAAGCTATGTCAATTGTGTGCCCCCCCCCCCCCCCCCTTAACCTCCCTGGCGGTTTTCCCGAGTGTGGCTCGGGATTAAAATTCAGTACCATTAGCGGTAACCCCGAGCCACACTCGGGATCGCATTGCAGGATCCTGGGGCAGCGTTACTTACCTTGTCCCCTGGATCCTGCGATGTCCCCCGCAGTGTCCGAGGGCTCCGTCCTCCTCCGAAGCCTCTCCGTGCCAAGCTCCGTTCCCTGCGAGCCGCCAGGCGACGCACGGGGGCGGAGCCTGGCGGCAAATTAAAAAAAAGTAAAAATCATAACACAGTACTGTAATCTTAGAGATTACAGTACTGTATGAAATAATTTCACATCCCTTTTTGTCCCCAGTGCTTTGGCCCATGCCCTGCATGCAGTTTTATGATATATACTGTTCTTTCTGCCTGTAAACTGGAGATTGTCCATAGCAACCAAAAAGCGTCCCTTTACGTCAAAAGTGGCTTTAGACCATCTAGAAAACAGCGATAGTAAATTAGAACACTTGCAGAATTGAGCGATAGTGAATTGTGGGGAAATTTTATTTTATTACTATTTTTTTTTTTTTTTTAATTATTTATTTTTATTTATTATATTATAATTTATGTTTTTGTGTTTCAAACTTTATCATACCCGGGATATCTACTAGACTCTGGTTTGGACAGACTTAAGTGTGTTATTGTTAAGATTTACAGACCTACAATATAAAACGCCAAATTTCCATGCAAAATAATGGTACTGCTTTCAGCACCTAAAATCCGAAATAATCATACCGCCAGGGAGGTTAAATTCATCTGCAAGAAATTGACTTTAAAGTGAACCTGAAAATGCATACAAGTACTAAATTTTCCTTTGTTCGTCAACAGGCACAGCACCTCCTTAATCTTGACCATTAGGTTATATCGCCTGTGCAGGAGTAGGACTAGGCAGAGCTTTAAACTTGGCTATGCCCCATGGGCCATGCTCTAGGTATTCGGTGTGGTGTGTGTTTTTTTTTTTTTTTTTTTTTTTTTTTTTTTTTTTCCCTTTCTAGTCAGGACCTAGCTCCTTGCTGGGATCTTTTGGTCCTAGCAATTTTTTATTTTTCTCCTGGCGTGGGTAAGGTACCTGGAGGGAGCTCCCAATGCATAGGGTGCAGCGGAGGCATATATGTTGGATTTTTTTTGCACAGAAATGTCATTTTGTGTTGCAGGTTTTGCACAGGATTGTGTTTTCGTTTGAACATAACAATATGCATTATATATAAGCGGTTAGGTAGTTTACACAGTAGGATTTCTTCTTGAATCGTCTTCCAGGGCAGCATCAGAGATAGGCTCCTCCTCCCTGAAACAGGAAACACATTAGTCCACCATTATAAATTTCACAGTCTTACCTGCGTGCCTCAGTTGTTTGTGTCTCCTCCGGACCCACAGGAGCCGCAAAGAAACGTTTGTTATTTTAAAACCTGTCTTTGTACTACCTGCAGGAGACCCCCTGCCAGCATCCCATCCAGCCCAGCGGGCCTTGGGAGGGCGAGCAAGAGAAGCAAAAGACTTTGCTCTGCCTGAGATTTCACCCCTACAGAGGGGTCTGCAATCATCCCCTCAAGCTGATACAAATGCACTGGCATTTTTCTCCCCACACTACAGGCTGAAGGGACATGCTGTTAAATCAACCCATGGCAGTAATCCTCCTGACTCCTGACCGCACCAGGATCCCACAGACGGCATAGCGTGGTAGGTGTCAGTTTTCTTACTTTCATCTGGTCACCTACCGCCCGTTTGTCCGTCCGCCAGCCCGCCCGTTTGTCCGTCCGCCAGCCCGCCCGTTTGCCCCTCTTCTCGCTGCCGACCTCAGCGTTCCACCGCATTCTGCGGAAGAGCCCCTCCTCGTGGAGGCCCGGCTGGGTGTAACAAGATGGCGGCGTCGCCACTTCTGGTCACATGTTTCCGGTCAGCGGCCATTTTCCCGGAGTCCCAAGAGATTACTAGGAAAGATTATAGAGCGGCAGGAAGGGTGACATCACTTCCGGGCAGCAGGGACATTTAAAAAAAAAAAACAGCAGAGTCCCCCTCCCTTATGAAATTTCAGGAAGGAGGTCATCAGCAACTGTAGTATGTGCAGGTGCATCCACCATCCTGCACGGGGTCAGCTGGGGGTGGGGCCGGAGCTTAAGCAGGAAGCAGTTAAAAAGCCTCTCCAAACAGAGGCTCCGGGTGGCTGTCCATGTCGGATGCTTCTCGACCCTGCCCTGCAGATCCTGCAAGCCAGGACAGCTCCAAGGTAAGCCAGAATACTCCAGGGTCACTTTGTCTTAAACCTTACTGCAAAAACTACTCCTAAAAATGCAGTCTTTAGCCTCATTTCCTCACGAGGGTCTCTTTATGCTTGATTTCAGGCAAGGACCCCAGAGGAAAAGAAAACCAAAAGCAGCAAAGCATGTGCGTCGTGCAGCCATCGGTTTTCACCAGAATGGAAAAAACCATTATGCCAAAAATGCATAGACAAAATGGTGGCCAAGGAGTCACAAGGTTACCTGAGAGATCTGCTCACCTCTTTTAAAAAAAGAGATTAAGAGCACCATGGCACCACTGTGCTCAGCAATTGAGAGATAGGAAGCACCAGCAAATGCCGATGCCAGTACCCCATCTACCAGTGAGACATGCGTTCCTTCAGGCAATAGGGAACAGAAAAAAAGCAGGAACAAGAGGAGGACTTGGAGGAATCCGAACAATCCAAATCGGAGGACGGACTCTGCTCAGAATCAGAGGAGGAAGATCCAGACTCAGAAGGCAATCTATTTCCCTCAGGCCATAGCTGACACGCTGGTCATTAAAGAGACAAAAGCCGCAGAGCTCAAACTACACGACAAGATGTACAAAGGGCTACAACCCAGGAAGCCTAGAATATTCCCTGTACACCAGACTCTCCAAGATATCGTCAACAAAGAAGGGGCAGACCCAGAGAAGAAACTCTTCATACCAGAGGCGGTCAAACGCAGATATCCGTTTGCAGAAACAGATATCAAAACCTGGGCTAAATGCCCGAAAGTAGATGCGTCTCTGGCAAGTTACAAATAAATCTGATTTAGCCTTTGACGATGCAGGTACTTTAAGCAACCCCATGGACAAGAAAATAGAAGCCCTTCTAAAGAGAGCCTGGGAAGCAGGGGCGGGGAACCTAAACCCAGCAATAACTTCCACCTGCACAGTCCCCACACCTTGCTAATATGGCTAACCCAGCTGCAGGAACTTCTGGAAAATGCCACTCCTAGGGAAAAATTAATAAAGACCATCCCTACATTGACCAGAGCGGCAGCCTTTCTAGCAGATGCTTAAGCTGAAACTGTCAATCTATTCAAGAGCCAGAGCGATACTCAACTCAGCGCGAAGAGCCCTGTGGCTGAAATCTTGGGAAAGCGACATCTCGTCTAAGAACAGGCTGTGTGGAATTCCGTTCACTGGAGACCTACTGTTTGGGCCTGAACTTGAAACGGTACTAGATAGAATTGCAGCAAAAAACAAGGGGTTTCCCCAAACCTAAAAGAAGCAAGGGAAGGCGCCCTTTCGGCAGTTCAAAAAATGCAATAAACCGGGGGCCAGGTACAATGGGAAGAAGCGTTGGGGACAACAAAATAAGAAAGGCAAGGATGAATTCATCCTCAAGCCCCCTAACCCAAAAAACAATGACTGCCATCAGGTGGGGGGCAGACTCGCAGCTTTTTCCCACCAATGGAGGGAAGCAACAAAAAACAAATGCATCATACGCACGTTAACGGATGGCTATGCGATAGATTTTTCCACCTGCCCCCCAAACCAAGTACACAGTAACCACGCTACCAAAAGAAAAAGAGTGAGCAAAGGCCTTTCTAGAGTCACTAGAGAATCTTCTACATCAGAAAGTGATTCGCCATGTACCTCAAGAAGAGGAACAAAGGGTTTTTATTCACATATTTTTGCAAGGAAAAAAACATCAGGCAAACTAAGGCTCATACTGAACCTCAAACCACTCAACAGAGGAATAAAATACAAATGGTTTGGAATTAAGTCTATTTGTTCGGTCAGAAACATCCTTCCTCGGGAGTCATTTATGGCGACAATAGACCTACAGGATGCTTACCTACATGTCCCCATAAGAGGAGCATAAAAAATTCCTGAGGTTGGCAATAAAAGGGCCAGCTACCACTCTGCACCTGCAATATACAGCTCTCCCTTTCGGCATCTCTTCGGCACCCAGAATCTTTTCAAAGCTAATGGCAGAAGCACTAAAGGGTCTAAGACAACAAGGTATTGGCATCATACCATATCTAGACGATCTACTCTTCATTGCCGACTCAGCAGAGACCCTAGAGATCAACTTGCGCACAAGTATGTCCTACCTACAGAACTTGGGATGGATAGTGAATGCAGAAAAATCACAGATGACCCCAAGCCAGAGATTGGTGTATCTGGGATATGTGTTGGATTCCAGACTGACCAACATCTTCCTAACAGAAGAAAAGATAACGCAGGCAGTAACCTCTCTAACAGGGACCAACGCCATTACAATCAGACAGGGAATGGCAGTTTTAGGTCTAATGACTGCTTCAATACCAGCCGTCACATGGGCACATATCCACATGAGACCACTACAAAAATACATTCTGTCCCAGTGGGATGGCAACCACTCATCCCTAGACAAATCCATTCCTGTTCTGACCACGGTCAAACAAACACTCCAATGGACCATCCACTTCGATACATCGAAGGGTGCAAATGGACTCAATCCGTCCCTGTCAGGATCACCACCGACGCCAGCGCCCTAGGCTGGGGGGCAAACATGGAGGACCTTTTCGCACAGGGAAAATGGAGTCCCAGATGGTCCCAAGCCTCCTCAAACTTGAGGGAGCTAAAAGCTGCGGAAGAAGCATTAAAAGCATTCAAATCAGCAATAGAGGGGAGAGACGTAAGAATACAATCTGACAACGCCACAACTGTGGCATACCTAAACAGGCAGGGAGGGACAAAGTCCCTAAGCTTGATGAGGTTGATGGAAACAATCCTACTATGGGCGGAACCAAACATAAGCTCTATATCAGGCATCCACCTGAAAGGAACGGACAATACACTGGCAGACTTAGTCGGCTTTTGTGATGGGGAAGAGATTGGGTGCAGTTCTGCTGGGGGGGGGGGGGGGGGTGGCGCGGTCCCTGTTTCCAGGAGGACGACTGTCTTGGCCACTACTAAAGCCAATCAGTCCTGCTAGCCCCCTCCACCATGTAGAGGAAGATGACTCTCTTGGTTGCCACTACCAATCAGGTGACAGTTTGTGGCGTCGCTGTTGAGTTTCTGGGAACTTGGTTGAAATTATTTCTGAACCTTTTGCCTCACTTACTACTGAACCCCTGCACTCTGTGTCCCTTTAAGCCACAGCCAGTAGTCAGCACAATGGAAGTCGCACCCAACCACAGTTTCTCAGCTGTGGGGGCCCAACTTATGATCCTGCACGAAGGGCGCACTGCTTAAAGAAAATGCCCCTGACCTGAGCTCATCATTGTGCATCCATTCCAGATACTTGTATGTGACATCACTTAAAGTACGTGGGCTGGATGTGAGAGGTGGATCAGCAGGATGAGTGTGCCAGGATAGGTAGATGTCTCAGCTCTGCTTCCTTTCACCACTCTACATATCATAGATGAAAAGAGGGTACAGCGGTGGAGCAGATGAACAGGAGGGTACAGCGGTGGGAAAAATGAGCAGGAGGGGTTCAGGGGTGGAGCAGGACGGATATCGTTGTAGGGGCAACAGCTAGCTGCCATAACCCCAGTATCCTCGTGTTCGTCCGGCGGTCGGCTATAAGATAAAAGTGGTCTCTGTGGTGGATTCGCCGCGAGATCACTTTTATTGGCGGTGGGAGAGGGGCCCCCGCCATGCTCCCATGCCCTCCGCCGTTTACCGGAGCTGTCGGCAGCAGCGGAGGCGATCCAGTCCTCTCACTGGCTGTGCATGAAAACGACTGAGAGGAAGATGGCCCCCACCTGTCTCCATGACACTGCAGGGCGGAAGCGATGTTAAAATGTCACTTCCGCCCATACCTTTTTAAAGGACCATTTTTTTAAATCCTTTTTTTAAATGACAATTTTATTTATTTATTTTTATTGCATTTTAGTGTAAATATGAGATCTGAGCTCTTTTTGACCCCAGATCTCATATCATATTTAAGAGGTAGAGTCATGCTTTTTTTCTGTTACAAGGGATGTTTACATCCCGTGTAATAGAAATAAAAGTGACACTTTTTTATTTTTACACCGTTAAAAAAACAAAAGGTAAAATAACAAAAAAAATTAATTTTTTTAAATGCGCCGAGCTCGCGTGCAGAAGCGAACGCATACGTGAGTAGCGCCTGCATATGAAAACGGTGTGCAAACCACACATGTGAGGTATCCCTGCGATCGGTAGAGCGAAAGCAAGAACTCTAGCCCTAGACCTCCTCTGTAACTCAAAACATGCAACCTGTAGAATTTTTTTAAACATCGCTTATTGAGATTTTTAAGGGTAAAATTTGTCGCCGTTCCACGAGCGGGCGCAATTTTGAAGCGTGACACGTTGGGTATCAATTTACTCGGCGTAACATTATCTTTCACATTCTAAAAAAAAAAAAAATTGGGCTAACTTTACTTTTGTCTTATTTTTAGCGGTGCTGTGCTTTTCGGCTGCTAGCGGGGTGATTTTAGCCCCTGCCAAATGGGTGGTATACTGATGGTGGATTTATTTTTTTTTTGCTGATCCCGGAGTTCTGCTTTATTCTGGAGACCCGTTCTTGTTTACTCATATTGGATTGTAACCAGTCAGTCATTACAGAGTAAAATAACAATGTGCTACTTCCCTGTCTGTAATGTTGCAAATTGGTGAGTGCTATAAGCTACAAATAATATATAATTTATATATATATTTTTGCCTTATCCAGTTGTCCGAAGTAAGAGATCTGGAAGATGAAGCTGGTGTTGCATTTGCTAAAATGGATATGTTTGAGGGAAAGTCTGATGATGCCATACTAGCTTTGGAAGCTATTAACAGTGTGGATTCTTACTGGAATCTTGCATCGGTATGTATGTGTATTGTCCACGCAACTCCTAGCCATGTCTGGATGTAGCCATTAAAACTTTTTGTGTATAGCATTGATTTAAAAGTCTTGCTGCAGTATTTGAGCTTTTTTTTTTTTTTTTTTTTAAACAAACTGTCCAAACAAAACTTTTCAGTTCCTAATAGCAAGGGTGGGTAATTCTCATAATTGTGTCACATATAAGACTCAAGTTATCATTTCAGGCTCCTAGTACTAGTAATCTATTAGACTTCAAATTTGTGTTTTAAAATAATGTATGATGAGATTCATGTAAACGCAGAAATATACTTTATATGATAAAATATATTTTGCTTGATCGACAACTGGAGAGACACAAACTGTGAAATAAAAAATGGAAGATTGGGTTTGCATTTGAAATGTAGCTTGAATTTGCTCTCATTTTGGTGTTTCCTTGTTTTTATTTGCAAAGATATACCAGAGAAAAGGAGAAGATATTGAGAGTGATGCTGTGTCCTCTGAAGAGCAGGAGGAGTATCAGAATTGCATGCAGAAATGTAAAGTCTATCTTATCAAGATTCTTGATGAGGTTGCTGCAGATCCATCCCTGGTAGCAAAGGTAATTGCTTTTACTTAGTTTTGATTATTTTATCATGTATATACATGTTGCATAGCTGCTTGTTGCTTTTGCATCACTTCATATCTGGGGAGAGAAAAGCCCTAGGTTTTGTTGTTCCATTATCGTCTCGCTTAGTTCAGAACAGTGACTTTCTGGTAGTGATATAATAGTTTTATTCCTGATGAGATCAAAGCCTTGGAATTGGCATTAAATAAAGTTGTGAAATTGATGGGTACATGTGACTGCATTTTCTGATTATTAGGCTCAAGGATCTCTAATAATAAAAATAGTTACTACAGATTCTGGTTTGTGTTTTGGCCCACTTCCACATATCCTGCATCTATTGGCATTGAAATGCATTGGTTACAGACTAATAAGAGGGAGCCCGAGGGGCTACGTGGCCTGGAGTAGGATGCGTGTGAGGAGAGCTTTGCTTACGAACCATCCAGTCTCGTTTATTCTGCACTTGCACACGCAGAGTTACTTCCCGAGGAGCTCTTTTTCTCAGCCTGCCATGTTTCCTCCTTGCAAGGCTCCTGGTGCCAGTGCCAAGCTTGAACAATTCTGAAGGCATGAGATGGACACTCCGGGGGAAGTTGATGGACCTTCCTCTCCTGACTAGGAACTTCCAGCGGATGACACAACAAAGGTCCCCGGGGCAATCTCTACCTGCCAAGCGACCTTAACCACCAAGATTGACATCTTCATGATCTGCCAAGATCTCCATAAACTTCAAGACCAGGGTGATTGAAATCGAGATCTGCATTGGGAGGGTGGAGTACACGCTGCATCCATTACATCACTTATAAGAGCACGTGCAGTGCTAGCTGCAACTACTGACCAAGAAGCAAGATGACTGGCTACCCTGCCTCAATCTATGCTTTATCAGCCTCCCGAGTGGAGCAGAGGTCCCCGACCCGGCTGTCTTCATGGAAAATTTTTGTCTTATAGCAACATATGGCGAATCTGCCTTCTCTACCGGGCCCACTGCATGGTAGCTCGCCCACGCCAGAAGCGCCTCCTTGTACTTCCATTGCCAAACTGCTCAATTACAAGGACCAAGATGCTATTCTCTTTCTCAGCAGGGAAAAGGGCAACATCCCATATCAAAACGTGAAGATGGTTAGGGGGAGAGGTAGAGGAAAGAACTAAAACCACCAGTACACTAGAGATGCCCAGTGAAAGGGGGGGGGGGGATAGAACCTTACAAACCATACCCCAGGACCCCCAGCAGTTCACCAGCGGCAACCTATGAACCAAAACGCACCACATGATGGAAACGTGGGTGCAGAAGGGGGCAAAAAAATTAACTCACACAAAAAAGGAAAAAGAAAATTAGCAGGTGTTTTTAATCTTAGTAAAGTTGTATTATCAGACCAAGAGTTTTACGTACTGGAACAAGGATTAAAATATGCACCCACTAAGAATTTCGATAAAAAATTTGCCAGAACATTAGGTATTAAAATATAATTTTGCTGCGGAGAAGACGTTCGATCGAGTGGCCTGGGACTATATGGAAGCGACGCTGATGGCTCTTGGTTTCGGGAGCGGGATGCGTGCATTTATAGGCTCCCTTTATGTGAATCCAAGAGCTAGAGTCCGAGTTAACGGCCACTTATCGAAGCCTTCCCTATCCATAATGGCACTAGGCAAGGGTTTCCTCTCTCGCCCATACTCTACATCCTAACCCTAGAACCCTTGCTTTGTTGCATCAGAGAGAACCTAAAACTAAAGGGCATTGCAGCTCACCAAAAAGAATACAACATTGCAGCTTTTGCGGACGACATACTGCTCTTTCTTCACCACTGACGTCACTACCCAACCTTATGCCAATCTTAGACCTCTTGCAGCATATCTCGAATTTAAAAAACAATCGATTCGATACGTTCGAATAGGTTTAAATTGACATTGTGAAGTATATGTATTGTTGGTCTGGGACCTGAAGAAGAATGGGCATTGTCAAAAAAAAAAAAAAAAAATTTCCACTGCATTTGTGAATGCTTTAGGGCGCCCAAGAAAGTCCAGCAAGCGCCCAGACTGTCTCCTATAGTTGAATCAGTTGCAGGTTCAGGGCACCACCGGCGCAGAGCTTGCTCAGGAATGGCAGCAGGCAGGTGTGAGTGCATCTGGCCTGGTGTCAAGGGCAGAAAATAAGCCACTTCTGTCCAGGAAAAACATCAGGGACAGACTGATTCCTCAAAAGGTACCAGGGATTGGACTGCTGAGAACTGGAGTGAAGTCTTTTTCTCTGATGAATCCCCTTTCCGATAGTTTATGGTATCCGGAAAGAACCTTGTCCAGAGAAGAAAAGGTGGGTACTACCATCAGTCCTGTCATGCCAACAGTAAAGCATCCTGAGACTATTCATGTGTGGGATTGCTTCTCAGCCAAGGGAGTGGGCACCTCCAATTTTGTCTAAGAACACAGCCATGAATAAAGAATGGTACAAAAACCTCCTCCAAGAGCAGCTTTTCCCAATCATCCAAGAACAGTCTGGTGACGAACAATGCCTTTACCAGCAAGTGATAACTAAGTTGCTTGGGGAACAAAACACAAACATTTTTAGGTCCATGGCCTGGAAACTCTCCTGACCTTAATCCTATCAAGAGGCAGGTGAACAAACCCCCCCCCGACAAAAATTCTGACAAACTCCAAGCATTGATTATGCAAGAATGGGCTGCCATCGGTCAGGATGTGGCCCAGAAGATGATTGACAGCATGCCAGGTCCAATGGCAGAGATCTTTAAAAAGAAGGGTCAACCCTGCAAATATTGACTCTTTGCATAAACTTAATGTCATTGCCAATAAAAGCCTTTGACACTTTTATGAAATGCTTGTAATTATACTTCAGTATACCATAGTAACATTTGACAAAAAGATCTAAAAACACTGAAGCAGCAGACTTTGTGAAAATGTAATATTTGTGTCATCCTCAAAACGTTTGGCCACGGCTGTAAAATGTAGAATTTTAGATATTGGATTGAGTGGGACTTTGCCCTGTTTTGTTGTCAACTTAATGTTACCAAACCCACAACAGTAAAATCAGTTTGTATATGCAGTAAAGCATACTTGTTATACTCTCTGTGGAACCTAAGGGGTTAATCCTCTGCATTGTGTAAAAAGGCTGTTTGATCCTGTCTTTTCTGATCCCACCCTTCTTTTACTGTCCTCATTCCATCTGCTGGATCTGGCTTTGTGCACTGGTCCAAATCATTTGGTGGAGGTGGGTTATGGTGTGGGGGTTGTTTTTCAGGGGCTTGACCCCTTAGTTCCAGTGAAGAGAACTCTTAAGGCGTCAGCATACTAAGACATTTTGGACCATTTCATGCTCCCAACTTTGTGGGAACCGTTTGGGGAAGGCCCCTTCCTATTCCAACATGACTGCGCACCAGTGCAGAAAGCAAGGTCCATAAAGACATGGATGAGCGAGTTTGGGGTGGAGGAATTTGACTGGCCTGCACAAAGTCCTGACCTAGACCCGAAAACACCTTTTGGGATGAATTAGAGCGCTAACTGCAAGCCAGGCCTTCTTGTCCAACATCAGTGCCCGACCTCACAAATGCGCTCCTGGAAGAATGGTCAAATATTTCCATAGACACACTCCTAAACCTTGGGGACAGTCTTCCCAGAAAAGTTGAAGCTGTTATAGCTGAAAAGGGTGGGCCAGCTCAATATTAAACCCACGGACTAATGGCCCGTACACACAATCTGAATATCGTACGAAAGCGGTCGTCCGAGGAAGGATCGTACGATATTTGGATCGTGTGTACACTACTTTCGACAGTCGTTCACGACCGTTCATCCGATATTATTCGATCGGACATACCCGGAAATTTTCCTTGTACGATTCCAGATCGTACTATTTTCATTTAGTTAATATAGTTGTCGTCCGAAAATACAATACAAATACACCACAACACATGACATCACTTATGATTTTTTTTTTTTTTTTTTGTCTGTCGTACGAGAACTTTTGTGACTTTTATTTACCTATTCAATTTCTACTTGCGACTATTAAGCGAGAGCGGTCGTACGATATTTGGATTGTGTGTACGGGGCATAAGGCTGGAATGCCATTAAAGATTGTGTGTGTGTGTGTGTGTGTATAAAGGCAAGCGTCCCAATACTTTTAGCAATAGGGTGCGCGCGTGTGGATGGATTTGGGGGGTGTATATAGAGGGAGATACTCCAAAGTATGTACCTTTTTGAGTGTATACAATGCTCCAAGTGATTTTTCCATTCTTAGTAGCGTCCCTGAAAGTCTTCAAGTTGGATGCTGTTCAGAGCCTGCGTGCTGGCTCTTTGGACGTTATCAACACTACCAAAATGGTGTCCTTTCTCACGTTAAAATCCTGAGTCACGATTTCATTAACAATTGACTTGGTAATTCCCATTTCCTCTGCAGTAATTCGGATAGTGAGCCGCCTGTCAAAAACGGAACAGAATGTGGATGCAGTGAGGTCTGTTCTAATTTGTGACCGATGGCTCACGATCAGAATGATTACAGAGCAAATGGGAATTACCAAGTCAATTGTTCATGAAATTGTGACTCGGGATTTGACCGTGAAAACACCATTTTGGTAGTATGGATAACGTCCAAAGAGCTACTACGCAGGCTCTGAACGCCACCCCGCTTGAAGACTTCCAGGGATGCTACGAAGAATGAAAAGTTTGCTGGGAGTGTTGTGTACAATCACAAGGCGCATACTTTAAAGAAATGAATGTGTTTATATTAATGGGCTGTCTCCTGAGAAAAATTGATGCATACAGTTCTCAACTTTTTTGGGCATTTGGCTACATTCCATTTATGTGCAAAGAAAGTTGTTCTGTTAACTGTTTGTTTCAAGTTAGACCACAGTTCTTAATGTTCTGCTTTCCTACAGCTACCAGTGCGTGTTGAATCTGTTGAAGAGATGTTGGATGAAGTGAGAAGAAATCTTGATGAAGCGCCTGAATTTCAAAGCCCAAACCTCAGAGATACGCAATCCTTTATGGTTGCTTCTGGAATTAAACATTCTACTCCATCTCCATCCAAGTTTTCTCGGTCACCAAGTAAAACACCAAAGGTATACAGCATGTTGTGTCTGGGTTTTTTAATTTATTGTGGTGGTCATACTAAAGCAAATCCTTTTTGTACAGAGAGTCCAATAGGCTTTTAAAACCGTTGTCTTTTGATTGCCTAGAGCAGTGGTTGTCAACTTTATGGACTAAAATGTGGCCCCTGACATTACCAAAGGGCCACATATAATGTTTAATACATGCATTGCTTGAGAGGACTGTCAAACTGCAGACCTAATAAAGAAAATGAGGGCCAGAAGTTGTGGACATGCCACAATCTTTGGCTTGGGGATATGCTGCAGAATACAGTATGAAACTGGGAACATGTTACTTGAGGCTAGTAGAGATCAATGTTGTTACCCTGATCAATGTTCCCATTACAGACTGCTGAGGGCTGCACATCATTTACCACAGGGGGCTGAAGGTTGAGCACCAGGCGTCTAGAGGTTTTACAAAAGTGTGTATAAATGTTAAATTTTAAATCAAATTCCTATTTGTGGTAAGCTTTTCTTTCTTTTTGCCTTTAAGTCCTCATCAAAGACACCACCACGTTGGGCTGAGGATCAGAAGACTATGATAGAGGAGCTTGTTCAACAAGTTGAAGCCTTGAAGGTAAGGAAATGGCAATGTACTCTTTCTTTACCATACATCCCAGGACACAATGTATCTTATTTATTCTGCCACCTTCAGGTGATTGGACACTGGCAAAAAGGACAGGAAATCCCATCCCAGGAAAAAAACCCTTTCTTGTTAGCCCAGGCTTCAGTTTTTTTTTTTTTTTTTTTTCTTAACTTTTTAGGTGATGGTCTGTGCAGTCTCTTTACAAAAACAGCATGCTTCTCAACAGTTTCATCTGTGTTAAGGAGACTGACTTTTCCAGATCTATTTCATATGGCTTTTCTACACTCAGAGGATTGGTACCTGGATACTGCTCTAAACTTGTTGGGACGGCCTAGCCCTGTAATGATACCGCACTACACCAGACCTGGCAAAACCAGAACCTGCTCAACCATATATTGACTTACTGTTCAGAAGAGTGCTGTACTGGTCCAGGGCAGTGATCCCTAGCTGGTGAGTTGAGCCCCTGAAGGCCCTTGGTGGGCAGAGTTTGCCATGATAAGTGAAGATTGGACCACCTTGGAGGTTCCTATGGCATGGAATGGTTGGTGGCCTGTCAGTAACCCTGCTTGGTACTTTTTTACTTTTATGGTGCCTGTCCCCACCCCCATCTTCCTCAGGAAGGAAAAGGGTTAAAACCAGGGGCACTGGTTGGATTAGAAAGGAGATGTAGGTGGTCAGTGATTCAAAATACCTTCCAGTATGGTTCAAAATTAGTAAGAGGGAAGTTTCAGGTAAAAAACACTTTGAAGCAAAATAATGGTCAGAGCATCAATGCAGCCCCTGATTAGTGCCCATCTGCAGCTTCAGTGCAGCCTGATCTGTGCCTATCTGTAGCCTTTATCCTCACTGCGGCTTGATCAGTGTCCATCTGCAGCCTTAAGGAGGGGACGAGCGCTGCTGAAATAGAGCCGGATCTCCTGTGTACTTGACTCAGCGTCACGCCCAGTCCCGCCCCTTGGCCCGGATCCTATGATGGACAAAACGCCAGTCCAATGCCGGGACGTCAATGCTAGGAGATTTCCAGGGGTGCGGGACTGAGTGTGACGCGGAGTCGAGTACACAGGTCCCCTCCTTCCCCTTGGTGGCAGCCTATATCAGCATATAACATGTACACACAATTTTCCACCTATTTTAAGGGGGGAAAAGTGTGTGGTGTACGTTGATAAATACAGTAAATAAGATGGAAAATCGATGTATTTGAATAACCTGCAATTGCATAGAACTAGGACTTAACCACTTGCCGCCCGCAATATAGCAATATGATTTCAGCAAAGTGGTTTAGGTATCCTGATCGGACGTCATATGACATGATCAGGATACCAAGCCGACGCGGCTTATCGGCAGCTCTACCTATCGGGGGTCTGCGCTGATAATCAGCACATTGATTCAGTGAGGTGCCCATCACCTGCCAGCCTGTGCCCTTTAGAATGCCAATCAGTGCCCACAAGAATGCCTGTCAGTGCCCTTCAGATGCCACTCAGTAATGCCTGCCAGTAGCTCCTCATCAGTGCTGCCTATCCAGTACCCATCAGTTTCTTTTTTTTGTTTTTTTTTGTTTTTTTCAAAATACTACCAAAAGAGAGCTCTATTTGTGGAAAGGAAATGACCAAAATTTAGTTTGGGTACAGTGACTGCGCAATTGTCCTTCAAAGTGCGACAACTTAAGTATGCCCTGGGCAGGAAGGGGGGAAAGTGCCTGGTATTGAAGTGGTTAAATATACAAATCTCAAATATTAATCACACACGGTGTCATGTGATTTAACTTTTTCACGTAACTATGTGATACTCAAATGTGTAAATATGCAGATCTGAAATAATATAAAGTGTCACAATTTCATTAATATACAAAAAATGTGTAAAAATGCACGAAGCTGTGCAATCCCACACCAGTGCAAATGATTGAAAAACCAGGTCTCAATCACCAGCTAATCAATTTGCAAATATGCATATAAGAAAAAAACATTTCATATTGATTGTGCTATAATTAATCAGTCTTTAAAATATAGTCCATAAGACTCACAGTAGTTAAGGTGTAATTAAAGTGCCAAAAAAAAAAAAAAAAAATCTTTGCTGGTTAGACTTGTGCTCAGATGTCCATAAACCCATTCAGGTAAACACACAAGCAGATATGTGACCACTTAACTTTTTAAAGTGATCTTCATTACATCTGAGCACCATAAACCCATAAGCACTGTTTAATGTTTACAGTGCCTTAAAAGTATTCATACCCCTTGAAATTTTCCACATTTTGTCAAGTTACAAACAACAATGTAAATTTTTCTAATTGGAATTTTATGTGATAGACCAACACAAAGTGGCACATAATTGTGAAGTGGAAGGAAAATGGTTTTCAATTTTCTTTTACAAATATCTGAAAAGTGTGGCGTGCATTTGTCTTCAGCCCCCTTTTACTCTAATGCCCCTAAATAAATTCTAGTGGAACCAATTGCCTTCAGAAGTCACCTAATTATTAAATAGAGTCCACTTGTGTGTAATTTTAACCTCTGCATAAATCCAGCTTTTCTATGAAGCCCTCAGAGGTTTGTTGGAGAACCTTTAGTGAACAAACTGCATCACGAAGGCCAAGAAACACACCAGACAGGTCAGGGATAAAGTTGTGGAGAAGTTTAACCATTTCCCGACTGGCTAACATATACGGCGGCAGGTTGGCTCTTCTGCGCGAATCGTCGTATATGTGTGGCGGCTCCTTTTAAGAGCCATAGCAGGCGTGGGCCTGCTGCATGGCGGGCGTGATCGCTGCTGGCCACCCGCGATCGGGGATTTGTGTATGTAAACATACAAATCCCTGTTCTGACAGGGGAGGAGAGACAGATCGTCTGTTCCTACTAAGTAGGAACAGCGATCTAGCTCCTCCTCTAGTCAGTCCCATCCCCTCGGTTAGAAACATACCTAGGGAACACATTTAACCCCTTGATCGCCCCCCTAGTGTTAACCCTTCCCTGCCAGTGACATTTACACAGTAATAAGGTCATTATTATAGCTCTCATCACTGTATAAAGGTCAATGGTCCCAAAAAAGTGTTAAGTGTACGATCTGTCCGCTGCAATGTCGCAGTCCTGCTAAAAATCACAGATCGCCACCATTACTAGTAAAAAATAAATAATAAAAATGCCATAAATCTATTCCCTATATATACGCTTATTGCAATTTTTTTTTTTTTTTTTTTTTGGCTTAAACTGATGAATTTTTAATTTTTTTTTTTTTTTTTTTTTTGTTTGTTTTTGTTTACAACGCAAAAAATAAATACTGCAGATATGAGCAAATACCACCAAATGAAAGGTCTATTAGCGGGTAAAAAAAGACATCAATTTTGTTTGCTTACAACATCACACGACCACGTGATTGTCAGTTAAATCGACGCAGTGCTGTATTGCAAAAAATTCCTGGTCATTAACCGCTTCAGCCCTGGAAAATTTGACAATTTTGAAAAAAACACAATATTTTGTACTTTGCTATAATTTAGCTAATTTTTTTTCAGTTGAGGCCGATATGTATTCTACTTATTTTTGTAATAAAAATCGCAATACGCTTATATTGATTTTTGCGCAAAAGATATAGCATCTACAAAATGGGGGATAGTTTATAGCATTTTTATTATTTATTTATTTTTTTTTACTAGTAATGGCAGCGAGCTGCGATTTTTATCGGGACTGCGACATGGCGGACACATCGGACACTTTTGACACATTTTTTTGGGACCATTGGCACCTATAACAGCGATCAGTGCTATAAAAATGCACTGATTACTGTAAAAAGTCACTGGCAGGGAAGGGGTTAATGCTAGGGGACGATCAAGGGGTTAATTGTTCCCTCTCTGTTCTAACTGAAGGGGGGTGGGGGGTGAGACTGTCTAGGGGGGAGATGACAGATCGCTGGTCATACTTTGTATTAACAGAAGATCAATCTCTTCTCCCCTCAGAGAACTGGAAACTGTGTGTTTACACACACAGGTCCCGGTTCTCAGTGTGTCACCAGCGATCGTGGGAGGCCGGCGGTGATCGCGACTGCTGGTCACTCGCAGCGGCCATGCGCCCCTAGTGGCCACTCGCAGTGACCATGCGACCCTAGTGGCCACAGGGCATAGCGACGTTGCATAACGTCGTTTCGCCCAGCCGTGCCATTCTGACGCAGTACAGTGGTTAAGGGGGAAAATCTTTCCGGGGCTGAAGTGGTTAAAGCAGGGTTAGGTTTAAAAAAAAAAAAAAAATCCCAAGCTTTGAACATCTTATGGAGCACTGTTCGCTACATCATCCGAAAATGGAAAGAGTATGGCACAACTGCAAACCTACCAAGACATGGCCGTCCACCTAAACTGACAGGCCAGGCAAAGTGAGCATTAATCGGAGAAGCAGCCATGAGGCCCATGGTAACTCTGGAGGAGCTGCAGAGATCCACAGCTCAGGTGTCGCCGTGCACTCCAAAAATCTGGCCTTTATGGAAGAGTGGCAATAAGAAAGCCATTGTTGAAGAAATCTATAAGAAGTCCTGTTTGCAAGAAGCCATGTGGGGGACTCGGCAAACGTGGAAAAAGAGGCTATGGTCAGATGAGACCAAAATTGAACTTTTTTGCCTGAAACCAAAATGCTATGTGTGACAGAAAACTAACACTGCACATCACCCTGAACACACCATCCCCACCATGAAACATGGTGGTGGCAGCAGCATCATGTTGTGGGGATGCTTTTCTTCAGCAGAGACAGCGTAGCTGGTCAGAGTTGATTGGAAGATGGATAGAGCCAAATACAAGGCAATCTTAGAAGAAAACTTGTTATGCCCTGTACACACGACCGGTTTTGCCGTCGGAGTAAACTCTGAAGGTTTCTCAGATGGAATTCCGCTCAAGCGGTCTTGCCTACACACCGTTACACCAAAGTCCGAGCGTCCAGAACGCGGTGACGTACGACGGAACTAGAAAAAGGAAGTGTAGTAGCCAATAGCTTCCGTCTTGTACTTGCTTCAGAGCATGCTTCATTTTTGATCTGTCGGAACAGCATACAGAAAAGCGAGTTTCCCGATAGGAATTGGTTCCGTCGGAAATATTTTGAACATGTTTTATTTCTAGGTCCGTCAGAATTTTTGAGAAAAAAAAAAAAAGTCCAAGGCATACACACGATCGGAATACACTATGAAAAGCTTCTATCTGAATTTTTCTGTCGGACATTCCGCTCGTGTATACACGGCATTAGAGTCTGCAAAAAACTTGAGACTGGGGTGGAAGTTCACGACCCTAAACATACAGCTAGAGCTACAATAGAATGGTTTGAATCGAAGCATATTCATGTGTTTAGAATGGCCGAGTCAAAGTCCAGACCTAAATCCAATTGAGAATCTGTGGTAGGACTTGAAAATTGCTGGTCACAGATGCTTTCCATCCAATCTGACAGAGTTTGAGCTATTTTGCAAAGAATAGGCAAACATTTCACTCCTAGATGTGCAAAGCTGGTAGAGACATAGCCAAAAAGACTTGCAGCTGTAATTGCGGTGAAGGGTGGTTCTACAAAGTATTGACTCAAGGGGGGGCGAATACAAATGCCACACTTTTCAGATATTTGTAAAAAAAAATTGAAAATCATTTTATCATTTTCCTTTCACTTCACAATTATGTGCCACTTTGTGTTGGTCTATCGCACAATACCAATAAAATACATTTGTTTTTGGTTGTAACATGACAAAATGTGTAAAATTTCAAGGAGTATGAATACTTTTTTTTCAAGGCAAACTCCCCCATCCTATGCTTTTTGTTGAGAAATCACTTTGAAAAACAATCCCCTTGCATTCCTGGCCATGGCTATCTTGCGTAAGGGCAGATGATTCATGTAATGTTTAATTCCTGTAATCCATCTGCCATGCCTAGCTCAGGCATGCGTGCAGGAGAGTGTGCTAAGCTGAGAAAACCCCTCCTCCCCTCCTCCTCTCCTCCTCTCCTCCCTTCCTGAAGTCTCCTGGGATGTATGACATAATTTGCCTTGGCATAAAACGAAGTAACTGAAATGTAAAAAAAAAAAAAAAAAAGTTTAAAACAAGTAAATGATATACTTTCCTATCTATTTACTAATGCTAGCAGCATAAGGATTAAACATAATGTTGATTGGGAGATTGAAGTTCCACTTTAACCTCTTGGCTCGCATATTTGTACCTATCACTTGGCACTGAAGTCAACTGTGCCTAACGTCTAGGGGGAGCACTACTACTCCGACCTCTCTATGGAGCCGGCATGCATTCTACCTTGGACTGCAAGTAACATCCCCACGGAGACTCGACCCCTGCACGCTTCGTCCAAACAAGATGGCTTCATGAGGACATCTTGCTTGGATGAAACGTGAAAAAACATGTTGGGGGCTGAGCCAGCCAGTACAGGTGGATCTTTGCTAAGCAGTGTGTGAGATGAGACTTCACTGACCAGTCAGTACTTTTGTCTGTGTTGTCAGAGTTGAGGAGTGAGTTTGTTCTGGATTTACAAAATGTGGCCTTAATCCCAACTTAGTCCATTGATCCTTGAGTGTTTTGTGGTGGATGCTTTGGTGACAACTTGGGACCAGTTCTTCCTAATCGGTGCCTTTCTGTCGTTAGTTTCTACATGCTTTTCAGGTTTTGAGTGGAAGGGTTTCCAGTTATTCTGATTGTCCAGCCTGGCCCAGGGGAACATTGTACCCTGGACCCTTTGACTGTTTTTGGTCATTTTGACCATCTTTTGCAAGGTCTGATCTTCCTTTTTACAGTCGCTGGCCTTAACTGTATTGCTTTTCAAGCTTTTTGAGAGACAAGGGAGTCTGGATCATTCCTATCTTACTGAAAAAGGCTAGGAAGGTGACTTCAGAGAAGATTTAACGTAGGATTTGGAATACTATACTGTTTTCTAAATTGTGTACGGTTTATATAGGCCCTTGCTAACATGTGAAACCACCTTAAAAGCTTGCATTATGTTTGTAGTGTTCACCTTTTACTTGTAATATTTTACAGGGCATAGCAGTATTTTGAAATATTATGTGTTTAAGCTGGGGGTTGTAAATGTATGACTCTTTAAGAACATGTCATAATGGGAAAATGTATATATAGTGTATCCAGAAAGTATTCACAGTGCTTCACTTTTTTTCCACATTTTGTTATTACTACCTTATTCCAAAATTGATTCAATTTATTTTCCTGAAAATTCTACAAACAATACCCCATAATGACAACGTGAATGAAGTTTGTTTTGAAATCTTTGTTTTAATTTTTTATTTTTAATAAACTTGCAATCACATGTACATAATTATTCACAGCCTTTGTGCAATACTTTGTTGAAGTACCTTTTGCACCAATTACAGCCTCAAGTCATTTTGAGAGTGATGCTACAAGCTTAGCACACCTGTTTTTTGTCAGTTTCTCCCATTCTTCTTTGCAGGACCTCTCAAGCTCCATCGCATTGAATGGGGAGCGTTGGTGCACAGCCATTTTCAGATCTCTCCAGAGATGTTCATTCGGGTTCAAGTCTGTGCTCTGACTGGGCCACTCGAGGATCTTCAGAGTTGTCCCGTAGCCACTCCTGTTATCTTGGCTGTGTGCTTAGGGTCATTGTCCTGTTGGAAGATGAACCATCTCCCCAGTCTGAGGTCCAGAGCGCTCTGGAGCAGGTTTTCATCAAGCATGTCTCTGTACATTGCTGCATTCATCTTTCCCTCCATCCTTCCTTGTCTCCTAGTTCCTGTCATTGAAAAATATGCCAACAGCATGATGCTGCCACCACCATGCTTCACTGCAAGGGATGGTATTGGCCTGGTGATGACCAGTGCCTGGTTTCCTCCAGACATGCTTGCCATTCAGGCCAAAGAGTTCAATCTTTGTTTCATCAAACCAGAGAATTTTGTTTATCATGGTCAGAGTCCTTCAGGTGCCTTTTGGCAAACTCCATGTGGGCTGTGATTTGCCTTTTACTGAGGAGTGGCTTCCGTCTGGCCACTCTACCATACAGGCCTGATTGGAGTGCTGCAGAGATGGTGGTTCTTCTGGAAGGTTCTCCTCTCTCCACAGACAAATGCTGGAGCTTTGTCAGAGTGACCATCGGGTTCTTGGTCACCTCCCTGACTTAGACCCTTCTCCCCTGATCGCTCAGTTTAGCCAGGTGGTTTGCTCTAGGAAGAGACCCGGTGGTTCCAAACTTCTTCCATTCATGGATGATGGAGGCCACTGTGCTTGGAAGTCTACAGACAATTCCTTGGACTTCATGGCTTGGTTTGTGCTTTGACATGCACTGTTAACTGTGGGATCTTATCTAGACAGGTGCCTTTCCAAATCATGCCCATTCAACTGAAATTACCACAGGTGGACTCCAAACATCTCGAGGATAATCAGTGCACATGGGATGTACCAGAGCTCAATTTTAGGTGTCATGGAAATTAATGTGAATACTTATGTACATGTGATATTATTATTTATTTATTTTTTTAACTAGTTTGCAAAGATTTTAAAAAAGGTTCTTTCATGTTGTCATTATGGGGTATTGATTGTAGAATTTTGAGGCAAACAATGAATTTAAACCATTTTGGAATAAGGCTGTAACATAACAAAATGTGGAAAAAGTGAAGCACTGTGAATACGCTTTTTATCAGGACAAACATAACCTACTACCAGATGTGTGATCAGCACAATTTTATTTACATTTTTTTGATGCAAATATATTAAACTGTGTGTAATATTAAAATATATATATATATATATATATATATATATATATATATATATATATATATATATATATATACATACACAATATCAAAAAAAAAAATATATATATATATATATATATATATATATATATATATATATATATATATATATATATATATATATATATATAAATTTTTTATTTTTTTTTTTATATTTTGTGTGTGTGTGTATATATACATTAACATTTTTAAAAAAACTGTCTTTCGGTTTTTGCGAAGTGCATCATGGATTTCCGGCTTCGGTCCAGATTTTTCATTTTGGTGCACCACTAATTATAAACAAGTCGTTTACTAGGTGCTCAATTAGAGGCTAAGTTATATAGGGCAACACAGTGAATGTACATAACAAGTGTGGTGTTTTTTATATATATATATATTTTTTTTTTATTCTGTAGAAAGAAGTACATGAACTAAGGATGAATAATTCAAATACCAATATGTCTTCTCAGCGATGGACAGCTGAAGGATTTACTTCTGATGCAGCAACTGATGGTTACCATTTAACCCAGGGCTATTATGATGTTCCACTGACAGGTGTGGCATTAGTCTTATTTTATTAAAATGTATTCTTGTATGAAAGAAGGTGTTTTTTCTATAACCTTTACATTTAAAAACTTCAACCCATTAGGAAGCACCCATTCTTCCTCATGTTAAAGTAGTTATCCAGGGACAATGCCTGCACCTGCTATCAACATTTTTAGCCAGTGATGGGCTTCCATGTAGAAGTGATCCGAGCTATACAGCCACTCGATCACTTCTACAGGACTTGTGTCCCCCCTGCCACTTTACCTGGGCTCTCCCATGCAATCAGTTAGTCCAGTGTTCTAAAAGGGTAATGGAGGAGGGCACGCCCATACCTGCCTCCCCTTTGTGATGTAAGAAACCGGAAGCGACAAGATGTTTGTCTCTCCCATTTTTAGTTTGATGTTTACAAGTTGTTACCAGCTTGTAAAGTATCTGATCAAACCGATCTCAGTTTGATCACATGCTTTCAGGACAGAGGAGAGCTGTGGTCTAAAACACCCCTGATCTCGCCATAAGAGGACCTGTCATGCTTAGTGATATTGCAAGGGATGTTTGTGAAAGTTTCCTTTTTTAAATGTATCGCTTTCATTGTTTTGTAATAAAAAGAAGAAAATGTCATAAATAATGAATAATTTAAGGTGCATCAAGTCTGCACGAAGACCAAATAATAGTACATTTCTCTAAAATATTTCATTCTCTCTCATGTTTCAGTTTCTACAACAGCCCACCCATCATACTACGTACAGTCTCCAGTTTACAATCCCCAACAGTTACTTAGACCTGTGGCTAATGTTACTCCGACCAAGGTATGTACTAAATAAACGCTGGAAAAATTTTGACGGTGTTTAGGTATTAATCCATGCAGAGCATTTGAAAAAATGTTTAACACTCTTAACATACTTCTTTTTCAAAGTGTACATTTTCGTTTTATAAAGGGTTCCAACTGCTTTTACTTAAATTTTGTTAAAAGGGCAGCCTGTTATTTTTGTGCCAATAGACTGACAATAGCCCTTTGAATAGGCTTCCAGGGCACCTCAAACTGCATCAGAACCCCCCCACCATCATTTTTTCCTCATCGTCTTACATCACATGATGCTTGGCATCTTCATTACCATTACTCTATTGTTATGCGCCACCTTCATGTGAACGGAAACTGGCAAAAAAGGCATTAATCCCCTCCTGGGCTTAACCCTTCCTAGCTAGGCATGGCATCAGGGTTTTTTTTTTTTTTTTTTTTTACATGGAAAGAATAAGCATTTTATTGAGACCGTTGTGTACAATGAACAGATTAACATGACATGTTGCAGGAAAACCAGCATGTCATACTTGCTATTATGCCTTTACAGTAAGGTAAGTTCAAATCAAACCATGGAAGCTGAATAAAAAGTATATCGTGAGAACAGGCATGACATGCGTACATAGCACATTTATAGCATGGTATAGCATCGGTGATCAAATATAAACCCAAGATATAACTGTGGGGCAGCAATGGAGGGGCACTCATCTGAGGAACCGCTGAACATCTCTGTTTGAATCAGGGGAACCAAATAGACGCTTTTAGGTGACCCAGCCTAATTTCTGCGATTTAAGTCAGATCAGTTGTTCATACACAGGTGTTAGAGGGCATCAGCTATGAGTCCTCTGGTAAGGGAGGTGGGGAGGGGAACGGGGTCTTGGTTGGCGGCAGGGAGGAATTGTTAAAGTACTTGCATCCAGTTGTGTTGAATCACTTATAGCATCAGTTTGTTTTTTGTTTTTTTTTATAGCATGGTCCTGTTTGTTTGGGCTCTGCACATTTTACTCTTTTTCAGCTAGTTTTTTTTTTCTTAGATCCAGATGTAGCCAGTCTCCTGTTCCCACCAGGCAGTCCATTACCTATGGCTTATGGCCCAGAGGTGTAGTATCCGGTCTGTAAGGCTGTCAATCGGCACTAGACCCTGTGCATACAGGACTCTGTTCAATCCCTTATTGACTGGTGCGGTGCTATACAGATACAGGGTAGTGACCCCCAGCTGGGAAATTGTGTCCCTGAAAGCCCTAGTGGCTTGCCTGCTGAAATTGAGATGGGTGACTTTTGCACCCTTTTTTAGGTTTCTACGGTGACAGTCTGATAGGAGTCTGTATGGTGACTGTACCTGCGCGGGGGGGAGGCGGGAGTATGCATTTTTATTTTTTTGTTCCTCAAGTGCAGTAGTGTTTTTATAAGGCAAGTTCCTGGGGTATGGCACCATTTTGGGTGGGCTGGGGAGTGTTTCTGCTCACTCCTGATGGAAGGGACTGGCGTGTACCTGCGCAGTGCATTGAGACCATCACTAGGGGGCAACGCATGCAAGCACTTACATTTTAACTCAGTCACTCTGTGCATCAGCTCCTGAAGAGATAAACCTTCCTGGGGCACAGGGTGTAGCATTGCTATGCATTCTAAGTGGATCCTTGATTTACTGCTATAACACTGCACTATTGCTGCTAAATGATTACAAAGTGGCTCTCCAGTTCTAGGAGGACATCCCTGGACATTCTCCCACGTGCACACATCGGGAGCTCTTTGTGACTGCTGTGTGTCTTTTGACACAGCGGATTACAGATCGGGGTAAAGGGCCAACCACAGTGGCCTTTTACCATGTGAGGAAAGAGCCGATCTGTGAGGGGCACAATGAGTACAGTATTTACACTGATGCACCGTCCCCTGATTATCAGTGCAGTTTAATCAGTTTCATCAGTGAAAAATAATTACTTGCAAATTTTTATAACCGAAACTAAAAATGTGTGTTAACTTTTTGATATAAACAAAAACACTGGTGAATACGTGCCACCAAAAGAAAGCTCTCTCAAATTATTAAAATTTCATATGGGTACAGTGACCGAGCAATTGTCATGCAAAATGTGACGGCACTGAAATCCTGAAAATTTGGCCTGGGCAGGAAGGATATGAAAGTGCCCTGGATTGAAATGGTTAAAACTTAGTACAATTATCAATCGCTGTGTACAGTCCTGCTTTTGTGGGGGCAGTATATTAGAGAGTTGTTATATTCGCTCCTCTCTGCTGACAATGGCCCATATATTGTACCCCTCAGGATCCACAGATTGTCAGATGGCAGATGGGTGGGGAAGAAGTTCCAAATTTCCTTTATTGGGCAGTGAGACACCCAAGCACAACTTTGTTTGCAATAACTCCCCAGGGGGTTAGTTATTTTTTAGTGGCTTGGATGCCCTATGCTTATCTGGGGTTTGTACCCTTTTCCTAGTTCTTTTTGTTATTAACCACTTGCTACCCAGGACATTTCTGACATTTCTTTCCTACATGTGTGGTTTGAACGCCGTTTACATATGTGGGTACGACTTGCGTATGCGTTCGCTTCTCCAATTCTTCTTCTTTTTTTTTTTTTTGTTTTGTTTTCTATTTTGACACTTTTTACATTTTTTTTTTTTTACCACTTTTATTCCTATTACAAGGAATGAAAACATCCCTTGTAATAGGAATAGTGCTTGACAGGTCCTCTTTACAGTGAGATCTGGGGTCAAAAAGTCCCCAGATCTCACCTCCAGTCTGGAAAGCCTGAAATCCAAAAGGAAAAAAAACATCCTGTCTTCCCAGCCGAGGCAACAGCATTTTTTCAAATGCAGAGACCGGGCGTGACGTCATAGCATCGCACCTGGCCTCCGAACTATCAGACTCCAGGGACCATCTGGCCCGCCGGAAATCTCTATGGACTGCATGCGGGGCCGGTTGGTTCCTTCTCTGGTTTGCCGATGGCAGGGGCAAGCCGGGAGGGGTGGGATTTCCCCTTCCTCTGCCTGTAAGAACGATCAAGTGGCTGAACAGCCGCTATGATCATTCTTATGGTGAAGGGAATCGTCGGCTCTAAAAGAAGATATCTGAATGATGCCTGTAGCTGCAGGCATCATTCAGATCTCCATGCTCAAAGTTTGCAACGTCATATGACGTTACACGGGCGGCAAGCGTGTTAAAGGAGGAATATTCATCAGTTTTTGCTTTCTTACAATGTCAGCTGGCCGATGCCCTATCATGACTAGACCATATAGGTTGTAAATGAAAACTGTCTCCTTTTCGCCTTCCCTGCCTCCTGATAGAGGATCTGTTAAAAGATAAAGGACTGGTGGGGTCTCAGGAGGTTGAAGAAGTTCAGGAGTCTACTTCAGAGGAACCCAAGGGCACAGGATTGCATCAAACTCGCGAGTGTTAGTAGGTTTCCTGGGTGAAGTGGTGTGGACCGACCTAAAATTGCTGTTGAAATAACTCCCTTTCTTAAAAGGTCACTGGTTTGGGGTCCACGCATCTGCCTCGGTACCCCAATCCATTCTTCCTAAGGGAAGGATGTTTTTGAATGCGTCCTTTGCTCACTCTGAAAATGTATTTGCCCCACCAAAGAGGTTTGCTCAACAAAATCCTATGGAAAGGGTCTACAAACAAATGGAGTATGCTCGCTGCAAATCCAGCAGTCTTCTATCTCAGTAAGACCCTGACAGTCCTTGTGGTCAAGGTCTTTAAGGATGTTACAGATCAACACCCAGAGACCTTATAAAAGTCTTCATTTGCCCTGGTGGGGGCAGCATTGCCACAGACAGTTGCTGCGATAGGCATTTTGGGCTTAATGAATGATGAGATTCCGAGCGGGAAAATGCTGACTCTGGTAGATACCTGGAGGATTTCCCTCGCTCACTCAGTTTCTCAGTGGATGCCTTGAAAGACTCTATTCAGCAGCTATCTCGTTTTGGACATTTTATCTGTGCTTATGCGCACGATTCTTGGTTGAAATGTTGGTCAGTGGTGCTACCCTGTAAGAAGCAAGTTGAACGTCGGCCCTTTTTTGTGGGGAAATGGGCGTTTGGTCCTGCCCTGTGGACTGTTCTCCCTTTGGAAAGGTAGGGATGGATCCTGAACTTCCAGAAGTCAGCCTTGATCTCCACTCAGTTTCAGGAGTATTTGGGTCTGAACATAGATACAGGTTAGTTGAAGGTGATTTTACTGGTGGAGAAATGCTTGTTGGTGCAAGCTCTGGTAGAGTCACTGCAAGCTTTGACAACACTCAATATGTCTCTGCATCAGGGTTCTGGGAAAGATGGTAATTTCCTTTGCTCAGCTTCATTCCAGGACTCTTCAAATGAATGTCTTGGCATTGTGGGACAGGAGGCTTCTGCATTGTTCGTACCCCAAAACAAAATTATCCCTTGATTGTTGGATCATGGTCCATGCTGGAGGTAGCGAAGTCATTCCTTCCCCTGTCCTGGAAAGTCCAGGTGACGTATACCAGCCTGAATGATTGGGACCAAGTCCTAGATAACATCTCAGTTCAGAGAACATGATTGTTGCAGGAGTGGACGTTTCCGATCGACACCCGGAACTGAAGGCAATTCAACCAACTCTTCTGCATTGGTCATTACTGAGAATCCAGTTGGATGATGCCATGGTAGTGGAGTACATCAATCACCTAAAGAATCCAGAAGTCGTGCAGCTTAGGAGAAGGTGGATCTGTTTTTGGCTTTGGCTGAGAGCCACGTTCCCTCCTTGTCTGTCTTACAAATTCCTGGCATAGAAAACTGGCATTTCTCAGCAGATGTCTGAACTCCAGGGAGTGGGCACTTCACACAGAGGTATTTGTGGTGATCTGCAGGAAACACTGGGTGCAGACCTTCTAGCATCCCGCTTCAGCGCAAAACTTGACAATTGTTTCCAGGACCCTTGACATTTGCAGCAGATGCCGTGGTGACACCGTGGAACTGTTTTTTTTTTCTTAATTTATGCCTTCTACTGCTTCTGCTCTACTGCTTTTCAGGATACAGTTGGTGGGAAATTCTGGTGATATTGGTCGCTCTGGCCTGGCCCAGGAGTATGTGGTACTCAGACATTGTAAACTTGTCCACGGACAGATGGTTTAGCTCATCCAGGCCTTTCCCTTATGCTTTTGATACAAGAAGTTGACTTTTTGATTGCTATTACTTTTGACTGTCAGTTGGGCAAAAAGACAATTTAAGGACCTAAAACTACCCTATGGTGGTTTTAGCTGCATCTCAACCAGCATAATGTGTTGCCAATCTTCTGTGCTGATCCTCAGACAAAGGAAGATAGGATCTTTCATACCCTGGATATGGTTTGGGTAGTAAAGAATTACCTGAATTGGACTGCTTCAATTCGCCATTTGACTGTTCTGTCCTTCCTGAGGGCCAAGGAAAGGTCAAGTAGCTTCCAAATCTGTCATTCCCAGGTGGCTCCAACAGCTCATTTCTCAGGCTTGCAGCCCTAAAAGAATGGACCTGCTGTTCAATGTATGGCTCATTCTACGAGGAGTATTGGTGGTTCCTGGGCTATTCAACATCTGGCTTCTGCAGCTTAAATTTTTGAGGCTGCTACTCAGTCTTCTGCTCATGCCTTTACTAAGTTATAAAAAGAAAAAAGAAGAGAGGGCTCACCGACCTAGCGCATTACCACTGATAGCGTTTATTAAAAAGTAAAATGGCAAGTATATACTCACAAACGAGCATGAAATACAGGCATGGACATAAACTGCAGGTATGCAGTAACAGATATCAGGATGAAAACTGGACCGGACATCAGGTGGATACGACAATGGCTAACGTGTTTCGGGGGCGAGCCCCTTTCCTCAGATCCTAAGCGGGTTTACCAGCAGTTAGTTTTTCAAATACAATAAAAAAAAGCTCACAGCTCTTCAACTGGAGCATTGGCAACACTAATCCAATCTAGTTTTTTAAATAACATTTTGCATAGTAACCATGGATGGTATTCCTTGTAGTCAATCACCTCCTGAGGTGAGTGTCTCCACTGGCTGCTTTGTCCTGGAGGAAGCCCTTTCTGAGTTTAACAGAGTAAAAGGTTTTAAGGCCCATGACTTCCTTGTTGCCCAAATTTTCCCCTATTGTCTGGATGTGGTGCAGGTTGTGAGTCTATTCTTTGGGAAGGCTGATTCCCTTTTTGTAATCCCAGATTCCCCCTGCAAAGGTACTCTGGCTTTGTGTTTGTTTTTGTTTCTCTAGGTAGCTTAGGTAGACCTTCATACAAGCATATGGTCTTGGTCTTGAGGATCATATTCCACACTGTCCTGTCTTGGCGCACTCCACAAGAATAGTAAAATACCTTTTTATTTATTTATTTTTTGCAATGTTTCCAGGTTTGTAAGGCCTTCACCTGGGCTTCTGTTTCCATATCCCCCAAGCTTTTTTAGGTAGATGTTGTGGCATCATAAGATTGCAGCTTTTGGTTGTAAATTTATTTAGGCAACTTTTAAAGCAGGTCCCTGGTTTGCTGTTTTTCATGAACATGTTGGACTGCTTTTGGACATCCCAAAGGTGAGTCTTGTCCCTCCATAAACAAAAAAGAAAATAGGATTTTGTGATCTGCATAAAATCCTTCTCTTGAACCCCATTAAGGGACACTGGTCCCACCCCTTTGTGTTTTATGATCATGCTGTTGGTACTGCTTTGCTACAAAACCAAGGCTTGCTAGTAGTAAGGGGCTAGTTATTCTTTAACACAGTAGAGCTGTAAATAAAAAATGTCCATCCTCCTACGAAACTGGCAAAAATCTGATGTATTCTAGCAGTAGAAGGGTAGGGCATTTTGAGCTGGTTCACAGGTGGTGTTTTTTTTTTTTTTCTGCCAGTCGACTTCCTGCATCCCCTCAATGGGCTCTCCAGAAAGTGTTTTCTATGGTGGGAAATTAAAAAAAAAAAAAAAAAGAAATATATATATATATATACTGTTGTACTTTGAACTTGGTTACTCAATTTCAGTTTAACTCGGGGGTTTAGTTGGGCTCTAGTTTTAAAGATTTATGAATAACATTTTGCATAAAAGAATTCATATCTCATTATGTTGCTTGTTCCCACAGACTTCTGTGTATCCAGGGAACAGAATGGCAGCTCAGCAGCACATGTACGCTATGCATACTCCACCAGTTCAAAACCCTGCCATGTGTGGACATGCACTTCGCTTTGAATCACCTGCAACAAATATTTTGTCCCCTCAAACTGATGAGTTCTACAATTACAATTTACCTCAAAACACTGCAAATCCCACGCTTCCTGAGCCAGGGTATTTCACAAAGGCTGCTCTGGGAACTCAACCAGCTAAAGCAGAATTTGTAAAGAACAGTTTTGTTCAACCTATACAAAGCGAAGGACCAAAACCTTCTCCATTTACTGCACCCTTACAGTCAACTCCTACCTTTAAATTTAATTCGAACTTCAAATCAAATGATGGGGACTTTACATTTTCTTCTAATCAAAGTGGAACACCAGCAAATGCTGGTAGTGAGTGTTTGCTGCGGCTCTTAACATCTGATAAACCCATTAATGATCAGGGAATAAAGCCTGCGACATTTGACACTGATTCAAGAAACATGTTTAGATTTGGTGAGAAGAATTTTTTGAATAACCTCCCAGAGCGATCAAATCAGATACAAGATAAAAATAGCACAGCATTTGGTCAAGCTGATAATATATTTAGCTTCCAAAGTTCTGCTAAGGCAACTTTTGTGCCTCCAACAAAAGAACACAACAAAAGTCATGACTCTGATGTTGGAAGTGAGTATGTAGCTGAAGAGGATGGGCCACATTTTGAACCTGTAGTGCCATTACCAGAGAAGATTCAAGTGAAGACAGGTGAGGAGGATGAAGAGGAAATGTTCTGCAATAGAGCAAAACTTTTCCGCTTTGACACAGACACTAAAGAATGGAAGGAAAGAGGGGTAGGAAATGTTAAGATCTTAAGACATCGTGTGTCTGGTAAGATACGCTTGCTTATGAGAAGAGAGCAGGTCCTGAAGATTTGTGCAAACCATTTAATAACACCAGATATGAAACTTAAACCACTTGCCGCATCTGACAAATCTTATGTCTGGCATGCATATGATTATGCCGATGAAATGCCCAAATCGGAGCAACTTGCAATTCGCTTTAAGACTGCTGAAGAAGCTGCACGTTTCAAAGCAAAGTTTGAAGCAGCCCAAAAATCACTGCAAAGTACAGATGACAGTGCTGATGTTACGAAACCTAAACCTGACAAAGAATCTATAAAGGTAGGTGTTGCAGCTGCACAAAGTTTTTCCTTTGGATCACAGTTCGGTTCTTCAGCACAAGATGCAAACACCGCCAACCCTGGAAAGTGTTCTTTAAGCATGTCAGCTTCTGCTTTCACATTTAGTAAAGATACTTTAACAAACAAACCCCTCTCTGCTGAGCAGCCTGTAAAGAGCAAAGAACAGTGGATCTGCAGTAAGTGTTCTACTTTCAATGACACTGCAAACAAACAGTGCGTTCACTGTAACCCTTCAAACCAGAGCAGTAGTGGGTTGCCTACCCCTAAAAGCATCACCGGTTTTATGAACACTGCAGCTTCACAGAGCACTTCATTTGGCTCTGCCTTTGTAAAGAAAGCAGGACAGTGGGATTGTGACATATGCTTGGTGCGGAATGAGCCTTCTGCAACAATTTGTGTCGCATGCCAAACTCCAAATCCAACCAGTGCACAGATTGCAGCAACATGTGCATCATCTTTCAAGTTTGTTGCTCCTGAAAGTAGTTCACAAAAAGATTTTGGGAGTTTGTTTGCTAAGAAGGAAGGACAATGGGACTGTAGTATTTGTTTGGTTAGGAATGAAGCCAATGTTTTAAAGTGTGTGTCATGTCAAAGTCCTCAAGCACAGCAACCAACAAGTAACACAGCAGGTGTTCCGTCTCAGAATTCTGGTTTCACTTTCAGCAAGAGTCAAAATGGAAGCTTGGGATCCATGTTTTCACGAAAGGAGGGGCAGTGGGATTGTATAGTCTGCTTGGTCAGAAATGAAGCTTCAGCAGCCACATGTGTTGCCTGCCAGGCTGCTAACCCAAATGCAAAAAGTGACACTGCAGCAACTGAGGCAAAGCCAGCCTTTGCATTGGGATACAAAGCAAGTCCTCCTGAGTCATTTGGGCCACCTTCCACTGGATTTAAATGCAATTTCACTGGTAAAGGTTTTAAGTTTGGTACGACAGATGATAAATCATCCTCCGGTTTTAAAGCACCAAGTGCAAGTGAAGATGGTAAAGCTTCCAAAGAGGGATTCAGCTTTACAATGCCTTTCAGCTCTTCTTTTAAATTTGGTACCGCTGAGCCAAATAAAGCAGAACAAGTTAAAGAAACGGCTCCCCTATTGAAGGCTGCTTTGGGTGGTGATAAAGACATTCCATCAATTGAAATCGGGTTGCAGTGTGAAGAAAACAAGCAAAAACAAAGTGGGGAGATTTTTGCAAACACTGATGGCTTCTCTTTTGCTGATCTAGCCAAATCTTCAGAAGGGTTTGGTTTTGGTAAAAAAGATCCTAATTTTAAAGGATTTTCTGGTGCAGGTGAAAAATTGTTTGTATCTAAAAGTGATAAATTTGACCAAGCAAACGCTTCTGCTGAGCAAGAGGTTGCAGAAGAGCTTTACAAGACAGAGGATCGGGATGACATCCATTTTGAGCCAGTTGTGCAGCTTCCTGATAAAGTAGATCTTGTGACCGGAGAAGAAGATGAAAAAACGCTTTATTGCCAGAGAGTAAAATTATATCGGTTTGATACAGACAGCAGCCAGTGGAAAGAGCGTGGAGTTGGCACATTAAAGATTCTTAAAAATGAGGTAAATGGGAAGCTTCGAATTCTTATGAGACGAGAACAAGTGCTGAAAGTATGTGCAAATCACTGGATTACAACCACCATGCACCTGAAACCATTGTCTGGTTCAGACCGTGCCTGGATATGGATGGCAAATGACTTTTCTGATGTGGATCCAAAATTAGAGCAGTTGGCAGCAAAGTTTAAAATGCCTGAACAAGCTGAGGAATTTAAAAATAAATTTGAAGAGTGCCAACGCCTGTTGTTGGATATACCTCTACAGACCCCCCATAAACTGGTAGATACAGGAAGAACTGCACACTTAATCAAGAAAGCAGAAGAAATGAAAACTGGCCTTAAAGATCTGAAAACCTTTTTAACAGACAACAGTAAAAACGCTGAAGGGGATGCAACTCTTAGCACTTCTGAGAGTCTAATAAAGAAAACCTCTGAATCCACAGAACCTACCTATGAGTGGGATACTTATGATATGCGGCCAGGTTCTCTTGAAGGCAAATTAGATGACTCCATATATGCATCTCCTTTAAAGAATAGTCCAGATAAAAGTAATCTCTTCAGATTTGGAGAATTTACTCTAGGCTTTAACTTCAGCTTTCAGCCTGCACCGAGTCCTGCAAAGTCACCAACCAAATTAAACCAAAGCAGAACTTCTGTAGGTACTGATGAGGAATCTGATGTGACACAAGAGGAGGAACGTGATGGCCAGTATTTTGAGCCTGTTGTACCTTTACCGGATCTTATTGAAATCACCAGTGGAGAAGAAAATGAGCAGACACTTTTCTGCCATAGAGCTAAGCTTTACAGATTTGATAAGGGTATTAATCAGTGGAAAGAGCGGGGTATTGGTGACCTAAAGATTTTACAGAGCTATGACAGCAAAGCAGCACGAATAGTAATGAGAAGAGATCAGGTGTTAAAATTGTGCGCCAACCACCGTGTTATACCCGACATGCATCTGGAACCAATGAAAGGGGCTGAGAGAGCATGGGTATGGACTGCACATGACTTTTCTGAAGGTGAAGGGAACGTAGAATTATTTGCTGTACGTTTTAAACATCAGGAGGTTGCAGACTTGTTTAAGGAAATCTTTGAAGAAGCCAAGATTGCACAGTCAAATGATGGCATGCTTCCTCCCTTTTCTACTCGTGTCACAACACCAAAGGCTTCACCATGTGGAAAGGCTGCTGTAGCCATTTTGGAAGAAACCACAAAGGAGAAAACTGATCTGCCAACTGTAACACCTGCTTCTGAAGCAAAATCTGATACAGTAAACTCTTCAGACAAAACACCAAAAAATGTGGTGTCCCCACCCAAGTTTGTATTTGGTTCTGAAGTAGTGAAGAATATCTTCAGTACAGAGAAGAAGGCTTTTACTTTTGGGAATTCTTCTGGAGCCAGTACATTGTTTGGTTTCAGTTTCAATCCTTCAAAGCCTCAAAATGAAGAGGAAGGCAAACCGTATCCTCAACCTACCCCGGGTATTCAAGAAACAAAGTCTTACAGTAGCATAGAAAGTACACCTGTTTCCCTGAAGCCATTGGAACAGAAGGTTTTGCAAAACCCTTTAGTCTCTACTTCATCAATAACATCTACACAGCCTCTGCAGACACCAGCTAGAGGTAAGCTATTGTCCATATAGTTTTTTTTTTTCTTCCTATTTAAGACATTCTGCATTTGCAGCTCTTAGATAGTTTTAAGACTTTTGTACTTTATTTTGACGTTATCAAAATTATACAGCTCTGGTGAAAATCTAAACCTATTTCTAGAAAAATGTGCTTGAGTATAATCTTGGGCACATCCCACTAAGGATGTAGAGCAGAGAACAGCAGAGTTTGAAAAGTGTAACCCTGATGCAGTATAGGGCATATAGCACAGTTAGGAGTATTCCTTAGTACTTAAAGTGTTACTAAACCCACAACAGTTAAAATCGGTATGTCTATGCAGTAAAGCATGCATGTTCACTGTGGAACCTAAGGGGTTAATCCTCTGCATTGTGTTAAAAGACTGTTAGATTCTTCTCCTCTGATCCTCCCCTTTTACTGTCCCCATTTCATCTGCTGATAGAACGGAGCCTTGAGGGCACTCTGCACATGCTCAGTTTGGTGTGTATTGCCAGAATTTTTTTGGGGGGGGGTTGATTCATTTGATCAGCACAGAGCCAGTCGGCACTGTCAAGATAAAGTCGGGGGGGCATGCAGCCTCATAGTAGGACAGTCAGAGCAAAATGAAAACCCCTCCTACAAGCTTTAACAACTGCTCAGCCAGACACTGATAGATGTAACAAGACTGCTATATACCGCTAGTGAGAAAAGGCGTTTAGCAGTTTATATTTACTAAAACAATTAAATTTCCATGTTCTGTGTACTGTGGGAGACCAGATATTCTGAATGCAGGGTCCTGAGTTAAGTGACCATTTGAGGTAGGACAAGGTAATGGACCATTTCTGTTTGGATTTAGTGCATCAGTGCCGCAATTTTACAGAAATGTTGGTGCTGTCTGGATTGGCAGCAACTGCTGCTACTGTGCAGTTTTACTGCTTGCTTACAGCCCCCCCCGGAGCTGATGAATGACAAGATCTCCCCCACTTATTCCCATAACGCAGTGCCCTTGGGGAAGAATAGTAATATAAGTTCTCTGAAGAACGGAGAGGGTGAGCAGGACAACTCTTTACCCTATCGGTGGCTGATTTTCACTGGAAGATGGCCACTCAGGGCAATATCGGGCAGCATCAAGGGAGGATTTTTAGAATAAGCAGCAGCCAACAGGACATGGGCTGCACATCATTACACATAGTTAATGTGTTTGGTGCTGTGACCTAAAAAAACAGAAGGTAAACATAACGTCAAGGAGCTAGCTTTTTCAGAAGGAAGTCCATATTTGCAACCTCCAATATTTCTCAAAGTTTTAGTTCACAGACCTAGAGAGGAATCACAGGTGTTAATGACCAAAGAATCTAGAATGTAGGAAGGCAGGAGGTAGAGGTGGCACACTGCCCAAAAGAGCAGAAAGTGTAAAGATCATTAAGGAGAATAATACTTAGAGTAATAGAGCAGGGACTACATCCACAGTTGCCGCGTAAGCCTATTTACTTGCGGACCGCCTAATAGGAAAAATACGTAATTTGACTTTCAATACCGGGGTTATGGCTGCAGCTAGATGCCATAACTCTGGTATTTTCTTTTTGATCTTTTACTTTTAACCACTTAAGGACCAGCCTCGTTTTGGATTTTAGGTGTTTACATGTTTAAAACAGGTTTTTCTGCTAGAAAATTACTTAGAACCCCCAAACATTATATATGGTTTTTCTTCTAACACCCTAGAGAATACAATGGCGGTCATTGCAATACTTTTTTTTGCACCGTATTTGCGCAGCGGTCTTATAAGCGGTCTTATTGTGAAATATAATGTTACGCCAAGTAAATTGATACCCAACATGTCATGCTTGAAAATTGCGCCCGCTCGTGGAATGGCGTCAAACTTTTACCCTCAAAAATCTCCATAGGCGACGTTTAAAAAATTCTACAGGTTGCATATTTTGCGCTACAGAGGAGGTCTAGGCCTAGAATTATTGCTCTCGCTCTACCGATCGCTGTGATACCTCACATGTGTGGTTTGACCACCGTTTTCATATGCGGGCGCTACTCGCGTATGCGTTCGCTTCTGCGCGTGAGCCCGTCGGGACAGGGGGGTTTTAAAAAATTTTTTTTTTTATTATTTATTTTAAAATATTTTATTTATTTTTACACTGTTTAAAAAAAAAAAAAAAAAAAAAATTGTGTCACTTTTATTCCTATTACAAGGAATGTAAACATCCCTTGTAATAGAAAAAAGCATGGCAGGACCTCTTAAATATGAGATCTGGGGTCAAAAAGACCTCAGATCTCATATTTACACTAAAATGCAATAAAAAAAAAAAAGTCATTTAGAAAAATGACATTTGAAAAAATATGCCTTTTAAGAGGCGTGGACGGAAGTGACGTTTTGACGTCGCTTCCGCCCAGCAGTATCATGGAGACGAGTGAGCGCCATCTTGGCCTCACTTGTCTCCAGACACACCAGGCAGAAGGACGCGATCGCCTCCGCCGCTACCGATGGCTCCGGTAAGCGGCGGAGGGCACCGGATCGCGGGGGGGGGGCCCTCTCCCGCCTCCTGCCATAACAACGATATCCCCGTTCAAACTTAGGACGTATATAGTCGTGCGGCGGTCGGGAAGTGGTTGAGGGTAGAGGGATTTGGGGTCTTTCAGGTCCCAGATCTCTCCATAAACATGACCGGTCAAGGGACGTTTTAATTCCTTGTGATGGCAATGAAAGTGATCAAAAAATCTTTTAAAGGGGCAGTGTAAAAATTGCAAAAAATGTTATAAATTAAAAGTAAAAATGTTTTTTAAAGCTTGGCTCCAACTTTTTTTTCACTAGAACTGAATGGAATGATCAGTCCCAGCATAGATCATACCTCTGTACCATGTTTTTCTGTTGTCTGCAGATCCTCTGATATTCTGGGTTTAGCTGAGGCTTTATACCATGTGACAATCTGTATAGTTTGGATGTAGACTGAGAGTCTTCCAGCCATTTAATGCTCAATCTCTAGCCTAGAACACACCCTTCTGTAGTCTTTCAGAGTCTTCAAATGTAATTTCCTTCATAGCTCTGATGGTGAGTGGGATGGGATACATCCTATTTAGCATTCAGTCTCACCCAGTCACACCTACAGGCAGATTCCAAACCTCCCAAGTACATCCTCACAGATACCAGTATTATTGAAAAGGAAACCCCTTCATACACAGCCTGTTATGGTAGCTGGCTGTGCTGCTGCTGGTCAGGATTGAATGAATCACAATTAGACGTCAGTCCTTCCCAGTTAAATATGCCGACCAGTGTGAACTCCTCGGATCCGGCCCTGCTCTCTCATCGGATTTATTTACATATAAAGAAAACTGCTTCATAATGACCTCCCATAACCCCTCCTCTGTAGACTTGCAGTAAGCCATCATTCTTTGGCATGCTGCAAGACAGGAATGACACATTTACATCTGTTTTGCAGACTGAAGAGTGATCTGCATTCTGACCCACCCACATCAACTCCCAGAACTGCTACAAGTGACTCCCATAGCCTGCCCTGAAACTATAGAGGCTCAAAGCATGATGGGACATGTAGTATCAGGACTGGTAAAGAAAGTAAACAAGGTCAGAACTTTGAAATTCAGCAAGGAGAAGGAGTGACAGGCACACAAACTTGCTTTTTACAGCTAAATAAGGTAGGATGCAGATAAAATGAGTGGGGTTGTGATTCACTTGCATGTGCAATGCATCTGTTTTGGGGAGGAAAGAGTTCTGCTTTAAAGCGCCCTCGTCCCCATGCGTAGTAGTGAACGCCCACATATGTAAACGGTGTTTGCACCACTCGTGCATTATCGCCGCGAATGTCTAAGCAAGAGCAATAATTCTAGCACTAGGCTTCCTTTGTAATTGGGGAAAATATAAGCGCACTACCCAATTAATGAATACAAACAAATCACACATTGACAGTGCCCATGTATATACCGTATTTATCGGCGTATAACACGCACCGGCATATAACACGCACCTCAATTTAGGAGGGAATTTTAAGGAAAAAAAACTTACATTTAAATGCCCATCATTGCAGCCTTCTCAGTGCAGCCTTGCCCCAGTCCAGCCTTGCCCCAGTCCAGCCTTGCCCCAGTCCAGCCTTGCCCCAGTCCAGCCTTGCCCCAGTCCAGCCTTGCCCCAGTCCAGCCTTGCCCCAGTCCAGCCTTGCCCCAGTCCAGCCTTGCCCCAGTCCAGCCATGTCAGTGCAGCCATGTCAGTGCAGCCTTCCCCAGTGTCCAGTCCAGCCTTGCCCCAGTCCAGCCTTGCTGAAGCCTGTGAGCTTCAAAATCGCCAACCGCGATTTGAAAATGGCGCCGCCGGCGCCGAAATACACAGCCGGTCCTCGGCTCTTCTCGGCGGCTCTCGTTTACTTTCGGTTCCACTCGGACGGTGAGCGGAGCTATCCGAAACTAGCCGAGTATACTCGGCTAGGTTCGGGCGGCGCTCGAGTGAAACTGAAAGCCGCCGAGAAGAGCCGAGGACCGGCACTGTGTATTTCGGCACCGGCGGTGCCATTTTCAAATCGCGGTTAGCGATTTTTTTTATTTCTGACAGGTCAGGATCGCAGGAGATCGGCGTATAACACGCACCCGCGATTTTCCCCTGATTTTAAGGGGAAAAAAGTGCGTGTTATACGCCGATAAATACGGTAAATAGTGTCAAAAGGTGGATGAACAGTCCAACAAGTGCTCAGAAACAAACAAAAAAAAATGTAAAATTGATATTGAAAAAAAGTGTTTGCTAAATGTGTTTAAATAAAATCACAGCCACTTACCAGAGCAGTATCTCAGGTTATGGAGATCAGATGCGCTCATACAAATGGATTAAGGGTGGAAAATCCTCTCCTCAAGATCATCTGCACACTGGACCTCTTCTATGGGATCGGGCTGGAAAGGTAGGGGATCTCTCTTGAATATGGACCATCTGTCTCCGTATATGCTCAAATAATTGGATTAATGGAAGGAAAAGGCTTCATAGTGTAGTACTTCATACGAAAATTTATTTAAAAATATGTAGCACTCGCATTCAGAAAAAGGTGAATATCTCAATGGTAACACAGCCGCGGATCTTGCGAAACAGGCTGATACGTGGTGACGTCTAAGGAAAGCCTTTTCCTTCCATTAATCCAGTTATTTGAGAATATCCAGAGACAGATGGTCCATATCCAAGAGAAATCCCTTACCTTTACAGCCCGGTCCCATTGAGGAGGTCTGGTGTGCAGATCTTGAGGAGAGGATTTTCTGTGCTTAATCCATTTGCATGAGCACATCTGATCTCTATAACCTGAGATCTAACTGCTCTGTTAAGCGACTGTGATTTTATTTGACAAACACATTGAGTGAATGCTTTTTTTTTTTTTTTTTTTTTTTTTTTTTTTTTTTTTTTTTTTTTCCAATATCAATTTTAATTTTTTTTGTTTCTGAGCACTTGGACTGTTCATACCCCTTTTTTGACACTATATACGTCGACACTGTATATGTGTAATTTGTTCGTATTAATTGGGTAGCGCGCTTATTTTTCCCACATTATCATTGGCTATAGTATCCAGGCTATCTTAAACAGCAGCAGCACCTTCAACATAATTTAATCATTTTTTAGGATAAGGGCAAGTATAATTTTATTACACACTTCCTTTGCAATTAAACTGGTAACCTGTATACATTTTTAAAGCACTGCCTATGGAGATTTTAACTACTTGCTGCCTGCCGTATAGCAAAATGACGGCGGCAAAGTACTTTCAATATCCTAATATGACGTCCAGCAGGATAACAGCCACCACGTGCCTGTGGGGGCGCGTATCGCGGTGAGTGGTGTGGCTGATCACAATGTAAACAGGAAGAACCGTTGATCGGCTGCTCCCCTCACCCCCCCAGAGGATGCCCAAACTGGACCACCAGGGATGCCTATCAGTGCCCACAATGGGCATCACTGATTGGCAGGCATTGTTTGGCACTGATTGGCCTCCATCCGTACCATCAATTACTGTACATCCGTGCCGTCCATCCGTGCCCCCATCAGTGCCCATCAGTGGAGGAGAAAGCTTATTTACAAAGTTTTCTAACCACCAAAGCATATTTTTTATTTTTTTTCAAAATTTTCAGTCTTCATTTTATTTGTTTAGCAGAAAATAAAAATCCCAGAGGTGATCAAATGCAACCAAAAGAAAGCTCTATTTGTGGGTATAAATGATAAAAATTTAGTTGGGGTACAGTGTAGCATGACTGCGCAATTGTCATTCAAAATGCGACAGCGCTGAAAATTGGTCTGGGCAGGAAGGTGTATAAGTGCCCTGTATTGGAAGTGGTTAAAGTACCGTAGATTGGCATCATTCCACGAGAGTGCGCGATTTTAAAGCATGACGTTTTATATATATATATATATATATATATATATATATATATATATATATATATATATATATATATATATATATATATATATATTTATTATTATTATTATTATATATTTTTTTTATACGTTTATTTGAAAAACTGCTGCGTTAAAAACCGTGCCACATAAATTGCAACGACCGCCATTTTATTCTCCAGGGTAGGCAGCCTTTTAAAGAGGTGGAGATCTACATGGGAGAAGTTAAAGACCACCGGGCACAGTGTCGCCTCCTTACACCCGATTTTAAACTTCTAATAAACTTTCAGGGGAGCAGCAGTGCCTGCTGGACTTGTGAATGAGCCCTCAGGATTAGGGAATAAACGGGCTCTCCAGAGGTCCATGCTCAAACTCTTTGCCTCCCCCTTGCTGACGTCACTTTCGCCTGTCCCCCCCCCGTCTTCCATGCTGGCTTTAGGAAGTGCGGCAGCTATCTTGCTCCTCCAGACTCTGTTCCTGCAGCTGCTGGTCTGCACAGTGACTGGGAAGACCATCTCAGGAGGAACTCATACCTTGATGAGCCTGTTTGCTCTGTTATACTGTAAGTTTTTATCGATGCCTTTTAATAAAATTGCTGACATACTGCACTTAGAATTGCCTTTCTCTGCAGATCTTCCTCTGAACAAGATGGCTGCTGCAGAAGATTGCAGGCTTACACTAGGTACACACTAGGTTAATTTTTTTTTTCGTTCAACCCAGTGGGCTAAGCCGCCAGCCAGAAAACTTTGATCAGGTGCTGTTTTTCCAGCATGCCCATTGGACATAAGCCAGTCGTGCCAGTTTCTGTTTAACCGGTCTATATTTAACCTGTGTGTACCAGCTTTTTGTCTTGATAGCCTGAATGCAGAACAGAGACCGGGCTGTGGGAGGTTGTGGGCTCAAGCTTTTATTTGTACAAATCAAGCAGGAGATGCACAAGGTAGCATATCAAGGAGGTCTTCAGAATTGAGAGGGGGCTGTGGCTTCTGTGTTGCCTGCACCTCCCTCATAGATATAATCTATAATTTGGGTTTCTGCCTGGGGTGGAGCTACAGTCAGCACTGATGGAAAATAGTGTGTTTATTTCCAAATCGCAGCACCAATTTTAACAGGAACAAATGCTATGTGCACAAGGTCGCTTGGGGACTTGACGATCATTTCTAACTTCTGATCGGAGTTTTTCTTTAAAGAGCAACTCCTCTTTTGTTGAGAGCAATCCCCCTCTCCCCTCTGGGTAATCCATGTACATTGCAGGGATTTTAACAAACTTTGTTGTAGATTCCTACCTCTTTGTTCTGAAGAAATAGCTGTGTCCATGTGCAAAGTGAATCTGTGTGGTGGTGATTTTTGTAATTATCAATCAGGCCTTTTGTTATTTAGTCCCCCTTCCCCCCCCCCCCCCATGTTGGTGGAGTTACCCTTTAAAGATTTTACCTTTTAAAGCCTAGGTGAATTTAAAATCACAAACAGAAAAATCAGCACAAGGGACATAACTTAGTAGGATGTGTCCCTTGTGCTGATTCCTATTCTGTTAGTGAAAATCTTTCTCCGGCCTACCCAACAGCTTCTATAAATGAAACCATTATATACAATTTGGCGCACTAGGGACTACCCCAATATATTCCATTTAATTGACAGCAGCTGAGTGAGCCCCACGAGTGGGGAAATACAGTAAACATAAAATCAGCTCCTATTAAGTCCTCAATAACCAAATCTATATAAATGTCTTTTCAAAAGTTCACAATCTTTTCAAGTCCAATGTAGACCAAAAACTTCAAAACCGTCCTCTCTGGTTATGAATCCCTTGTAGTGTTATGCTCAAGAAGGTGAATCTCATAAAGAAAAATACCATATTGTGTTGAGTTTCTATCAGCGCAAAAATTAAAATTGGTGACAACAAATCTTGATAAGCCTGTAAAAAAAAAAGTGCAAAATGACAAATGTGCAAATTTGCACATCCCCCCCCCCCCCCCACCTGGTAATTGCATAAATACCAAAAGTGCTGCGCTGCCAATCATATAAGTGCAAATAATAAATTGAATACTGAACTTATTTCACCTATAAAAAAATGTGCAAAATACAATGTGCAAAAATACAATTTCAGTGCAAAATAGGATGCAACATTATACCTCCACCAAATTGCTGCTAGTACTGATCACATGAAAATAGAACGGTGCTGCGCTAATGACGCATACAATTATATCGATTCAATTGCATATAAATGATAAACGTGAAAGTCCAAAGTGTTGAAAAAGGCTTCAGTTCCTTCCAAATTAAAGACTTCACCAAATAGTCACAACAAATTGAAAGTGCTGGTGCTCTCCTCCGTCTAGATTACCTAGCCGCTCACCTTAAAATCTGACCCCTGTTTTACCAGCAGGTCAGATAAAGCAGATCCCCCTCTGGGGGTAATCTATGAATCGGCCTGGCGTGGAGCTCCTAATCCTTCCGTTTCACCCTCTCTCTTTACTGGCTTAAGCAGTCTCAGACCTCCTTCAGGTCCAGATCTAGTGCACTCTGTTTGCCAAAGGTTTATTTGTCCAAGTAGGAACAACATACGATATACTCGCAAAAAAGCACTTCAGCAGTGCAGGCTAAGGATGCAGTGAACGACACGATACTCGCGGGATAAAGTCACCACTGCGACTCCTCCCCCTATGCTCATTACGTCAAATGGGTGTGACTTCATCAGTAAGGGGTGGAGACAGGGTGTCTCACTGCTGTTTATATACACTGCTGTCCCCTCGTAATGTGCAGCGACTCCTCCCTTTCTATCCAGCTCCTTTTACAGAGCCAGTTGCATTAAACACAACCCCGTGTCTCAAATAGGAACAGGAAGTGGCAAAAGTGCACTAATACTAACTGGGGCATTCAGTAAATACACCAAATCTTCCCAAATTTGTCTAAATAAAAATTAGCTGGTGACTCCATCACGCAAGTGTGTGTGTTATATATAATATATATAAAAATACTCAAATGCATATATTTACACAAATCAATATTTAAAAAATAAACTTTTTTTCCTACTTGGACATATAAACCTTTGGCAAACAGAGCACTAGATCTGTGTGTTTTTTTTTTTTTTTATTAATCCTATGTTGTTCCAGAGTCACTTGAGGGAGGCCTGAGACTGGTTAAGCCAGTAAAAAGAGAGAGGGTGAAACGGAAGGATTAGGAGCTCCGGGCCGATTCATTGATTACCCCCAGAGGGGATCTACTTTATCTGACCTGCTGGTAAAACAGGAATCAGATTTTAAGGTGAGCAGCTAGGATATCGAGGTGGAGAAAAGCACCAGCACTTTGAATTTGTTGTGCATTATTTGTTGAAGTCTTTAATTTGGAAGGAAGTGAGGCCTTTTTTTTCAACACTTTTGGATTTTCACGTTTTTTATTTATATTCAATTATGTCAGCGCAGCACCGTTCTATTTATGTGATCGGTACTAGCACAAATTTGGTGGAGGTGTAATGTTACATCCTATTTTGCACATTGTAATTTTGCACATTTTTTGTAGGTGAAATAAGTTCAGTATTCATTTTATTATTTGCACACTTATGATTGGCAGTGCAGCACTGTTTTGGTATTTATGTCTAAACCAATGGATGTATTAATGTGCTTACATCAAAATCATATAAAAACGCCACTGGATCACAAGATGTGTTCTTGTATACAGTGCATCCAAAAAGTACTCCACAGCGCTTCAACTTTTTTCCCCATTTTGTTATATTACAGCCTTATTACAAAATTTATGAAAGTCATTATTTTTCTCAAAATTCTACAAGCAATAACCCATATGACAACATGAAAGAAGTTTGTTTTTGATATCTTTGCAAATGTATTAAAAAAAAAAAAACACAAAATCACATATACATAAGTATTCACAGCCTTTGCCATGGCACTCAAAATTGAGCTCAGGCGCATCCTGTTTTCACTGATCATCCTTGAGATGTTTCTATAACTTGATTGGAGTCCACCTGTGGTAAATTCAGTTGATTGGACATGATTTGGAAAGGCACACACCTGTCTATATAAGGTCCCACAGTTAACAGTGCATGTCAGAGCACACACCAAGCCATGAAGTCCAAGGAATTGTCTGTAGACTTCCAAGACAGGATTGTATTGAGGTACAGATCTGAGAGAGGGTACAGAAAATCCGTAGCTATGAGCACAGTGGCCTCCATCATCCGCAAATGGAAGAAGTTTATAACCACCAGGACTCATGCTAGAGCAGGCTGCCCAGGCAGACTGAGCGATTGGGTGAGAAGGGCCTTAGTCAGAGAGGTGACCGAAGTAAATGATGGTCACTCTGACAAAGCTCCACCGTTTCTCTGTGGAGAGAGGAGAAACTTCCAGAAGAGCAACCATCTCTGCAGCACTCCACCATCAGGCCTGTATGGTAGAGTGGCCAGACGGAAGCTACTCCTCAATAAAAAGCACGTGACAGCCCTGGAGTTTGCCAAAAGGCACTTGAAGGACTCTGACCATGTGAAACAAAATTGTCTGGTTTGATGAAACAGATTGAACTCTTTGGCCTGAATGGCAAGCATCATGTCTGGAGGAAGTCGGGCATCGCTCATCACCTGGCCATTACCATCCCTACAGTAAAGCATGGTGGTGGCAGCATCATGCTGTGGGGAACTGGGGGACTAGTCGGGATTGAGAGAAAGATAAATGCAGCAATGTACAGAGACGGACATCCTTGATGAAAACCTGCTTCAGAGCACTCTGGACCTCAGACTGGGGCAAAGGTTCATCTTCCAACAGGACAACAACCCTAAGCACACAGCTAAGATAACAAAGAAGTGGCTACGGGACAACTCTGAACGTCCTTGAGTGGTCCAGCCAGAGCCCAGACTTGAACCCGATTGAACCTCTCTGGAGATATCTGAAAATGGTTGTGCACCGACGCTCCCCATCCAACCTGATGGAGCTTGAGAGGTCCTGCAAAGAAGAATGGGAGAAACTGGCCAAAAATGTGTGCCAAGCTTGTAGCATCATACTAAAAAAAAAAAAGACTTGACTTGGCTGTAATTGGTGCCAAAGTGCTTCAAAGTATTGAGCAAAGGCTGTGACAACTTATGTACATGTCATTTTTTTTTTTATTCCCGTTTTTTTATTTTTAATTTGCAAAGATTTCAAAAAACAAACTTCTTTCATGTTGTCATTATGGGGTCTTTGTAGAATTTTGAATTTGTAGAATTTGGAGGAAAAAGCATTTAATCCATTTTGGAATAAAGCTGTAACATAAAAATGTAAAAAAAGTGAAGCGCAATGAATACTTCCCGGATACACTGTATATAATTTTACCCTCTTATTTCTCAAACAAGACCTTCCATAAAACCTCCAATGCAGCTTTCCCTCTATCTCTCTCTCCGCTTCGGAACAATTCTTCCTCCCCTTCCTCCAAATGGGTCTCAGTAGTTTCCAAAAAGGAAATATAAGCACATGTAATAACTTAACCATATGCCGACCAGCCGCCGCAGTTGTACTGCGGCAGAATGGCACAGCTGGGCGAAACTATGTTGTGTAACCTTCACCCTGTGGCTACTAGGAGCGTGCCCCCCCGAGGCGATGCGAGTGCCCGGTGGTTACGATCACCGCCGGGCTTCCGCGATCGCCGCTGACACGCAGAGAACCGGGATCTGTGTGTAAACGGAGTATGAACAGTGATCTATCTCTTCCCATACACATCCCGCTCCCCCCTTCAGTTAGAACACACTAGGGAACACAACCCCTTGAACGCCCCTAGTGTTAACCCTTTTTCTGCCAGTGACATTTTTACAGTAATCAATGCATTTTTATAGCACTGATCGCTGTATAAATGCCAATGGTCCCAAAAATGTGTCAAAATTGTCCGATGTGTACCCCATAATGTCGCAGTCCCAATAAAAATCGCAGATTGCTGGTAGTAAAGAAAAAAAAAAGATAAAAATGCCATAAAACTATCCCCTATTTTGTAGACGCTATAACTTTTTTGTGCAAACCAATCAATATATGCTTATTGCGATATTTTTTGAAAAAAAAAAAAAAAATGTAGAACAATACATATCGGCCTAAACTGAGGAAAAAAAATAGTTTTTTTTTTAATATGTTTTTGGGGATATTTATTATAGCAAAAAGTTAAATTGCTCTTTTTTCAAAAATTGTCGCTTTTTTTGTTTATAGTGCAAAAAATAAAAATTGGCGATCAAATACCACCAAAAGAAAGCTCTATTTGTGGGGGAAAAAAAACACGTCAATTTTGTTTGAGTGCAACGTCGCACGACCGCACTCTTTTCAGTTAAAGCGACGCAGTGCCGAATCGCAAAAAGTGCTCTGGTCAGGAAGGGGGTAAAATCTTCCTGGGCTGAAGCTGTTAAGTACCACAAATTATAATTCAAAAAAAGTTGCTTTTATTAAGGTCTATCCCTTTACTATACCAGTACTGACTCTGTTGTGCATCAATCACTCTATATACCTTACCAAATGTAAGATTCATTGCGCAATCGAACAATCATCTGTTGGGAATTCCTCCCTCCTTTGTCCAGAATTAACACATGAAAGCTGCTAAAAAGCAGGGTGGATAAAAAAAAAAATATATATATATATATATATTATATTATATATTATATTATATATTATATATTATATTATATATTATATATTATATTATATATTATATATTATATATTATATTATATATTATATATTATATTATATATTATATTATATATTATATTATATTATATTATATTTATTTTTATGACATTTATTTTAATAAAAAGATTTTTACTCCAAAAGCGATCTAAAATAGTTTAATATTTAAGATACTTTATTAATTTAGTTTATTCAACATGAAATTGAGCTTAGTTATGTAGCATGAGGCTGTATATGCTGCAATATTTCCATTTTTGGTAAACTCATTCAATGAATGCAAGCTACGATAACATGCACTATATTGATGAATTCACACAATTTCACAGTAACCATGAGATAAAACAGAGTTCAGGAATATTCCTTTATCCCATCGTTTTCCATATCTATGTACGCTACAAACTGTATAATTACATTGGTTCTGATATCGCTGTTTTACTAACCTGACAGCTTATTCTAAATGGAAATCCTTCATGTTTGCAAATATTAAGATTCTAACTATTAGCAAGAACTAGTCCTTACATTTAAAGAGCACCTGCCATTTCAGATACGCCTGTTTGCGGGCATCCACTTACCTGCTGCCGCCATGTCCCTCACCTTGTTGTGTCACTGCCGCATCACCAGCCCTCCTATTAAAGTAAATGGGACGGTTGGTGAGTCAACAGTGGGTCAGAGCTGACAGTTGCCCTTTAAAAACTATGATTTAAATCAAGTCGATTTAAAGTCACTTGTCGAGACATCAGTGTAGGGTGGTAAAAAACATAAGACTTTATTCAGACACAGGTACAAAGATATACACTCGGGACAATACCTTCCTCCATCCAAGCTTGTCCTGTGCAGAAACAGGTAAGTCAAGGTCAGTCAACACTTACTGCATCTGCCATAAGAGCTCTGCTTCCATAGCTGGACAAAGCACACACTTACTCTGTCCCATTGCTGACGCTATCGTTATCTCCAGCTCCCATTCCTGAACGGCTAAAAACTCCATATCATCTTGTGCCCAGAGCATTTCCGAGACAGTCTTCGGGCTCTGTAATCCAAGATTTCCTCCAAACGCCACTCCAGATCCCAAAGTCTGGGTCCCTGGGCAGCCTCCAGTACAACAGTCCCAGGCTGCCATAGTCAAAGCCTTCCGTTGGGCTTTCAGCTGTCCACAGGCACACTTTGGCTACATACCAGCGGAGGGCCCTGTAGCTCTCATCCAACCGCATCTCTGCCCGGATCAGCCTGCTTAACTCAGCTGTCCACTCCTTGTTCGGTTGTTCGCCCAATAACTGCACTCACACTTCATACTGCGACCATACCTTACGTGGCTGGAGGAGAGAATTTTCTCTTTCGTTAATTGACGGATACGGCACTTTAATCTTGACCTTAGGGTTATATTGCCACCTTTAGGAGGGGACTAGGCAGAACATACAAAAAACTAGCACAGTACTGCCCAGGGGGCGGTCCTACTGGCTGTAACCCCTCACTCTGCTCCCAGCAGCTCAGTTTTTTTTCTGCCTAGTCTAGAAGGACCTGGCTCCCTGTGGGGACCAGTGGTCTTTGAAAAAAATTTTTTTTTTCTTCCTGTGATCTACAATCAACAGCTGGGCTGGGTGACAGGCTGGATAACATAGATCCTGGTAGTCTCCCCAGCCTGGCCATCGAGTGCGTGCAGACTTTAGCTCCGCGCTGGGTCGGCCTCGACAGGCCACATTCTGGTCCGGGGCAGCCGGTAAGCTATATGCTCCGGGGCACACATATGACCGGGCTACTGCTGTCCAAGTCAGTGTTACCATGGCCGACAGCCACTCCGTACTATGCGGGAGATGGGTCTGTCCGTGGAGTGCATCCAGCAGTCCCTGCAGGAGGAGTAAGTATGGTTCCACCTGTTTAGGCAGGATGGAGCAGCTGGGCATTCCCTGGAGGGTTGATTAAGGGGTCTCTCTCTCCCTGCCTCTTTCCCTCCTCCCCATCCAAAGGGGGTGCTGCGTGGCTGGGCATAGGGGGTGCTGTGCACTTACCTGGCCTGGGGGTCCTCCGGGCGGGCTATGGGTCTTGGCAGGGGGTTGTGCTGTAGTGTTTTCCCTTCGGTTTTTCCCTTTGTTATGTGTGTGTGTGTGTATATATATATATAATATGTGTGTATGTATATATATTAGTGTATATACAGTAGGGACGGAAAGTATTCAGACCCCCTTAAATTTTTCACTCTGTTATATTGCAGCCATTTGCTAAAATCATTTAAGTTCATTTTTTTTTTTCCTCATTAATGTACACACAGCACCCCATATTGACAGAAAAACACAGAATTGTTGACATTTTTGCAGATTTATTAACCACTTGACAACTGGGCACTTAAACCCCCCTCCTGCCCAGACCAATTTTCAGCTTTCAGCGTTGTCACACTTTGAATGACAATTACTCAGTCATGTAATCCTGTACCCAAATGAATTTTTTGTCCTTTTTTTCATACAAATAGTTTCTTTTGGTGGTATTTGATCACCTCTGGGTTTATTTTTTGCGCTATAAATGAAAAAAGACTGAAAATTTTGAAAAAAAAACGCATTTTTCTTAGTTTATGTGATAAAATTTTGTAAATTAATTTTTCTTCAGAAATTTTGGCTGCTACATATCTTTGGTAAAAATAACCCAAATTAGTGGATATTATTTGGTCTGTGTGAAAGTTAGAGAGTCTACAAGCTGTGGTGCAAATCATAAAAAATTAATCACACCTGATGTACTGGTGCCTATCTCATTTCGTACGACCCGAACAAGCCAGGAAAGTACAAATACCCCCCAAATGACCCCTTTTTTGAAAGTAGACATTCTAAGGTATTTAGTAAGATGCATTGTGAGGTTTTTAATGTCACTTTTTTCCCACAATTCTTTGCAAAATGAATATTTTTTTTTTTCCCACAAAATTGTCATTGTAATAGGTTATTTCTCTCACATGGTATGTGTATACCACAAATGACGCCCCAAAATACATTCTCCTACTCCTCTCGAGTATGGCAATTACCAAATGTGTGAGACTTTTACACAGCCTGGCCACATACAGAGGCCCAATATTGAAATGGCACCATCAGGCATTCTAGGAGCATAAATTACACATCTCATTTCTCAACCACCTGTTACACTTTTGAAGGCCCTGGAGCACCAGGACAATGGAAACGCCCACAAAGTGACCCCATTTTGGAAAGCTAACACCCCAATGTATAATCTGAGGCATAAGGAGTCTTTTGAACGGTTATTTTTTTTTTTTTCCAGAAGTTTTTGGAAAATGTGGGAAAAAAATGAAACCGCTTTTTTTTTTTTTTTTTTTTTTTTTAACGCAAAGTTGTGCATTTATAAGATATTTCCAACACATAGCATGTACATAGCAAAAATGACACCCCAAAATTCATTCTGCTACTCATGAGTACAGCGATACCACATGTGTGAGACTTTTACACAGCCTGGCCACATACAGAGGCCCAACATGCAAGGAACACCATCAGGTGTTCTAGGGACACATAGCTTTCACATACCAAGAATTACACCCCAAAATACATTATGCTGAGCAAAGAGTAAACAAAAGATTACCTGTGGTTGTAGTAGCGCAGTTGTACGCAGGAGGATAGCACTGGTCCAGGCAGCAGGCAGGGACTTGGTCAGCAAAAGCGAACGCAATTTTCCAGGCAACAGGCAGGAATACTGTCCATAGTCAGTATAGGCAGCAGGCAGGTATACTGTCCATATACAGTCTAGGGTCAGTACAGGCAGAGATTGTCAGCAGTGCCAATATATTGGTCCTGGTAGTAGGCAGGTCCATGTGATGTGGTCAGTTCATGCGACAGGCAGATGCATGATGGCATAGGTCCTACAGGCAGCAGGCAGAAGTAGGGCCTCGTTCAGGACAGAATGAGGACAGGGTTAGAGGCTTCTCCCACCCAAATCTCTGACTAGGAATGAGAAAACAAATGAAATTGTTTTCTTCATCCAGAAAAAAACATTCTGGAGCCCCTCACATATGTGAGATCCCTGTGTTCTGAATCCCACTAGTCCACTGGCAGGGTGCAAGATCAGTCCAAGAGGCATGGTCAAACAGTCCAGGGTCAGTTCCAGATCAGGCAGAGGTATAAACAGAATCGGTAGGCAGAAGCGTGGTCGAATAACAAGCCAGGGTCAGTTACAGAGCAAGCAGAGTAGCATAAGGGGTGTGAAGGTAAATGGCAGGAAGTGAGGGTTATGTTTACCATACTTCACTAACAATTTAGTGAAGTATGGTAACGGCGGAAACAGTCAACTATGCAGAGGCCTGGTTGGGAAGGACATTGGGGACAAAGTCTCTTCTTACTCCTCGTTTGGAGCACACCCAGCATTTTTTCTGACGTTTTTGGCCTGTTGGTCTGGGAGGGATTTTATCGGGAAAGTGGCGTTCAGAGAGTCTGCTAATTTACATCGGATCCAATGTTTTCTGGTGGGCCGTTTGGGTATATAAGGGCAGTGGTGATTTCCTCCTGGTAGCCAAGGAAGGGTTTGGGTCTGTCAGTGGAGTTGCGATAGATTACATAGGTGTTGTATATGGCCAAATTAAATAAATAAATCAAAACTTTTTTTTATACCACTGGTATGTTCTTCTAGTGGAAAGGTAGGGTTCAAGCATCTGGTCGTTGAAGTCGACACCCCCCATATACATGTTGTATTCATGGATACATGTTGGCTTTTGGATTGGGCCATTCCTCCTGGTGATCTCAACAAATGTATTGTGGATCGAAGAAAGCATGTAGACGTCCCTTCTGTCCCTCCACTTCACAGCCAGAATGTCCTCATTCCATAAGCTCGCCGCCTCCCCTCTTCTTAACTTCTTGTTGACGAGGCTTTGAGGAAAGCCCTTCCAGTTCGTCCTTACGGTGCCGCATGTTGGAGTCTTCTTTCTGTGCAGGTTTCGGAACGGGGCAAACTAGAATAAAAATTGTCCACATACAGATGGTAGCCTTTCTCCAGGAGTGGGTTTATGAGTTCCCAAACTACTTTCCCACTCGATCCAATGTATTCTGGGCAATTAGGGGGATGTAGCTGGGTGTCCTTCCCTTCGTATACCATGAAGGCATAGGTATACCCTGTAGCACGATTCATTTGTACATCTTCACCCCATAGCGGGCCCTTTTGGTGGGTCTAAATTGTTTTAAGCCCAGCCTGCCAAAAAATTTGATAAGGGACTCATCCACACATGTTGGTCTGGGGTAAACAACTGGGGGAAGATTTCAGAAAAATAATTTATTAGGGGCCGAATTTTAAAAAGCTTGTCAAAATTTGGGTGATTTCGGGGAGGACACTGGGTATTGTCGTTATAGTGTAGGAATCTCATAATCATGAGATATCTGGTCCTGGGCATGTGGTAGATGGGGAGGGTAGACCAATGCGAACGGAATTCATTTTTTCTGTTTAGTCCCATACAGAATGTGAGGCCCAAAAAAATTTTAAACTCCTCCACTGTTAGGGCTCTCCACTCGTAGGGACGGGCATAATAGGACGTTGGGTTACTTGCTATAAATTGTTGGGCATATAGGTTGCACTGGGCCACAATTGATACAAGCATGTCCTCAGTAAAAATTAAATGGAAAAAGTCTATCGGGGAAAAATTTTCTGTGGACTCCTGGCTGAGCAGTGAAAGGGGGAACGTTAGCTTCTCCTGAATTAGGAGGCAGCCACAAGGGGTTTTTGAAGGGAATAGGGAAGGCTGGCATGGGACCGAACCCTTTTGGGACTGAGGTGACACCCCACTGGTACGTGGCCTTTGCTGAGGTACTGCGGTGCTGGTGGATGGCACTGCGGTGCTGGTGGATGGCACTGCCTCCTCACCAGTACGCCTTTTTCTGGTGGGCGGACTCTCATCCTCCTCCTCTGAGGCTGTCAGTGTACCACTGGTTAGGACAGGCTCGTAGTCCCCGTCAGAATCAGAATCTGAAAATGAGGAGGAATCCGAAGCGGAGAGCTCCCCTTTGCTCTCGTCGCCCGCAAGAATATTGTACGCCTCCTCAGCTGAATATAATCTTCTAGCCATTGTTGGCGATGACAGAAGGCACTGATGACAAGTGACACTGATAGCTGGCACTCTTACGTGGCACTGATGACATGTGACACTGATAACAGATGGCACGTGGCACTGGCAGGTGGCACCGATGGCAGGTGGCACTGACAGATGGGACTGATATAATAGTGTTGGCACGGTCCAGAAGCACATGTCGCTCTCCCTCCTCACACGCAGTCTCTGTGTGAGGAGGGAGAGCCGGCAATGAGAGATGATCTCATGTGTTTACATATGAGATCATCTCTCATTGGCACTGCCAATCGCGCTGAAAACGGGCGCTATGATTGGCCGTTTTCAGCGATCTGTGACTGGCTGTGTCCAAGGGACACGGCCAGCACAGAACTTCCCCGATGCGCACCCGCGGGAGCGTGCATTGCGGAAGTAAACAGCAGGACGTCCAGGGACGGCCACCCGGCAGTTAGCCTCCGTGCTGCAGCCATCTTTCGGCTATAGCGCGGGCGCGAAGTGGTTAAAAAAGAAAAACTGAAATATTACATGGTCCTATGTATTCAGACCCTTTGCTGTAACACTCCTATTTTACTCAGGTGCTGTCCCTTTCTTTTGATGAGATGGTTCTACACCTTCATTTGAGTCCAGCTGTGTTTGATTATACTGATTGGACTTGATTAGGAAAGCCACACACCTGTCTATATAAGACCCTACAGCTTACAGTGCATGTCAGAGCAAATGAGAATCATGAGGTCAAAGGAACTGCCTGAAAAGCTCAGACACAATTGTGGCAAGGCACAGATCTGGCCAAGATTACAAAAAAAATTTCTGCAGCACTCAAGGTTCATAAGAGCACAGTGGCCTCCATAATCCTTGAATGGAAGACGTTTGGGACGACCAGAACCCTTCCTAGAGCTGTCCGTCTGGCCAAACTGAGCTATTGGGGGAGAAGAGCCTTAGTGAGAGAGGTGAAGAAGAACCCAAAGATCACTGTGGCTGAGCTCCAGAGATGCAGTCGAGAGATGGGAGAAAGTTGTACAAAGTCAACCATCACTGCAGCCCTCCACCAGTCGGGGCTTCATGGCAGAGTGGCCCAACAGAAGCCTCTCCTCAGTGCAAGACACATGAAAGCCCGCATGGAGTTTGCTAAAAAAACACCCGAAGGACTCCAAGATAGTGAGAAATAAGATTATTTGATCTAATGAGACCAAGATAGAACTTTTTGGCCTTAATTCTAAGCAATGTGTGGAGAAAACCAGGCACTGCTTATCACCTGTCCAATACAGTCCCAAGAGTGAAGCATGGTGGTGGCAGCATCATGCTGTGGGGGGGTTTTTCAGCTGCAGGGACAGGACGACTGGTTGCAATCGAGGGAAAGATGAATGTGGCCAAGTAAAGGGATATCCTGGACGAAAACCTTCTCCAGAGTGCTCAGGACCTCAGACTGGGCCGAAGGTTTACCTTCCAACAAGACAAGCTAAATAACAGACAGCTAAAATAATGAAGTGGTTTCACAATAACTCTGTGACTGTTCTTGAATGGCCCAGCCGGAGCCCTGACTTAAACCCTATTGAGCATCTCTGGAGAGACCAAAAAATGGCTGTCCACCAACGTTTACCAATTAACCTGACCGAACTGGAGAGGATCTGCAAGGAGGAGTGGCAGAGGATCCCCAAATCCAGGTGTGAAAAACTTGTTGCATCTTTCCCAAAAAAGACTCATGGCTGTATTAGATCAAAAGGGGTACTTCTACTAAATACTGAGCAAAGGGGCTGAATATTTAGGACCATGTGATATTTCAGTTTTTCTTTTTTAATAAATCTGCAAAAATGTCAACAATTCTGTGTTTTTCTGTCAATATGGGGTGCTTAATTAAGAGTGTAGACGTGGCCCTGTTTCTCTTGAAATATATGTAAACTCAATATAGAAAAATTAGAGATAGTTGATTGGGTCCTGATGGGAAGACTCTCCCATAAATGGTAAATCAAGACAAGAAAAAAGGGGGTGGGTGTGCTATACCCTCTGTCTCTCCCAATTAAGAGACAAAAAGAGGGAGGAAAAAAATTACAAGGTGAAGTTATGCTATGAAATCCCCATATAAATAAATTGCCCCTAATGTGCTGAATAAACCTGTGTTACACCCTGTGTCTGATATTCTCTGGGTGTGTTGAAAATAAATGCAAAAAGGTATATGAATGCCAGACCACTAAGCAAATAAAATAAAATGGAAAAAGACTGTTAGGTGTTAAACCCCCTAAGGGCAAAATCAAATATAGCTTATATGCACAATGGTGTTACACCCTCTGTTGGTGAGTGAAAAAAAATGTATGTGATGAAAGTTGCTGAACTACACCCACTGAAGTTCGCCAATCCAAACACCAAAATAATAAATATGGATGTCTGCTATATCAGAAATCCAGTGTATAGAAAATCCAATGTGCCATTAATAAACAAAAACCAAATCGTAATAATGGTGGATGTGGTGAAAAAAATCATAGGAATGGATGCACAATGTGGTATATGTCTGTGTATTACCACAATACAAAAAACAATTATTGAGATTGTTGCAAACCCTAGATCACTTATAAATTATTTCGTACAGTGAATAAGTAAGTTGCAAGCACTAGATCATTAATAAATGAATTCATACAGTGAATAAGATTATTTCGAACACTAAATCATTAAAAAATTAGTCCATACAGCGCATAAAGTGACGTGTGCTCAGAAAACAGGTGCTGATTATCCTGTCAAAGTGACAGTGGTGCCAGGTGATATCCGTGTTGATAGTGTGATTGCGCTCACTAGATGACATTACCCCCCAGGGGTATTATGCCTTCACAGTGTGAGCCACTGTGCAGCTCTCTGGAGTTCTGCTGGGCAATCTAAGAACCATTATCCTGACTTTCCCACCGAGATGTCACATAAGGGAAAGAGTAATGCCCGAAGTATAATATTGTTTGGAAAAGACTTTATTTGTGGAAAAGTTTGGAGATATACTCACATTTACAACGTAATTTGCATGCAGGAAGGTAAAAAAAGAGCCGACGCTGTATAACAATCGCCGCTCAAACCGGAAGTGACGCAATGGTGCTTTACGCGTTTCGTCATCCAAGACGTCATCTGGAGCGTTCATATTGCTACACTTCCCGCTTGATATAGGGTGTAGTGTCCCTACGGCGCTTGCGCAAAAGTAGCACAGTGGCCATTTTTGGTGGGATTTTATAGACCAGAGCCCATAAGGTGTAGATTGGTAGAAGAAATATGGGTTGCGGTGTGTACATTAATGAGGAAAAAAAATGAACTTAAATGATTTTAGCAAATGGCTGCAATATAACAAAGTGAAAAATGTAAGGGAGTCTGAATACTTTCCGTCCCCACTGTATGTGTGTGTGTTTGTGTGTGTGTGTATGTGTATATATATATATATATATATATATATATATATATATATATATATATAGTCATGGCCGAAATTGTTGGCACCCCAGAAATTTTTCCAGAAAATCAAGTATTTCTCACAGAAAAATATTGCTGTAACACATGTTTTGCTATACACGTTTATTCCCTTTGTGTGTATTGGAACAAAACAAAAAAAGGGAGGAAAAAAGCAAATTGGACATAATGTTACTCAAAATTCCAAAAATGGGCTGGTCAAAATTCTTGGCATCCCTACAAAATTGTGGATAAATAAGATTTTCAAGCATGTGATGCTCCTTTAAACTCACCTGGGGCAAGTAACAGGTGTTACTTGCCCCAGGTGAGTTTTTAAAGGAGCATCACATCACAAGAGAAAAATTGATGAAAGGTTGCAACGCAGGATTGTCCGGATGGTGGATAAGCAGCCCCAAACAAGTTCCAAAGAAATTCAAGATGTCCTGCAGGCTCAGGGAACATCAGTGTCAGCGCGAACTATCCGTCGACATTTAAATGAAGCGCTATGGCAGGAGACCCAGGAGGACCCCACTGCTGACACAGACATAAAAAAGCAAGAATACAGTTCGCTGGAGAGTTCTAAAGTGGCCAGCAATGAGTCCAGATCTAAATCCCATTGAACACCTGTGGAGAGATCTTAAAATTGCTGTTGGTAAAAGGCGCCCTTCCAATAAGAGAGACGTGGAGCAGTTTGCAAAGGAAGAGTGGTCCAAAATTCCGGGTGAGAGGTGTAAGAAGCTTATTGATGGTTATAGGAAGCAACTTATATCAGTTATTTTTTTCCCAAAGGGTGTGCAACCAAATATTAAGTTAAGGGTGCCAAGACTTTTGACCAGCCCATTTTTGGAGTTTTGTGTGACATTATGTCCAATTTGTTTTTCCTCCCTTTTTTTGTTTTGTTCCAATACACACAAAGGGAATAAACATGTGTATAGCAAAACATGTGTTACTCCAATACTTTTCTGTGAGAAATACTTGATTTTCTAGAAAAATTTCCAGGGTACCAACAATTTTGGCCATGACTGTTTATACACACAGTATCTCACATAAGTGAGTACACCCCTCACATTTTTGTACATTTTTTTTTTTTTTCCCCCTACCTTTTCATGTCACAACACTGAAGAAATTACACTTTGCTACAATGTAAAGTAGTGAGTGTACAGCTTGTATAAGTGTATATTTACTGTCCCCTCAAAATAACAACGCACACAAAAGTGAGTACACCCCTAAGTGAATGTCAATATTTTGTGTGGCCACCATTATTTTCCAGCACTGCCTTAACTAACCCTCTTGGGCATGGAGTTCACCAGAGTTTCACAGGTTGCCACTGGAGCCCTCTTCTACTTCTTGACGACATCATGGAGCTAGTGGATGTTGGAGACCTTGCACTCCTCCACCTTCTGTTTTGAGGATGCCCCACAGATGCTCAATAGGGTTTAGGTCTGGAGACATGCTTGGACAGTCCATCACCTTTACCCTCAGCTTCTTTAGCAAGGTAGTGATAGTCTTGGAGGTGTGTTTGGGGTTATCATATTTGGAATACTGCCCTGCGGCCCAGTCCCTGAAGGCAGGGGATCATGCCCTGCTTCAGTATGTCACAGCACATGTTGGCATTCATGGTTCCCTCATTGAACTTTATCTCCAGTGCTGGCAGCACTCATGCAGCCTCAGACCATGCTTGACTGTAGACAAGACACGCTTGTGTTTGTACTCCTCACTTGGTTGCCCACACATACGCTTGACACAATCTTAACCTCCCTGACGGTTTTCCCAAGTGCGGCTCGGGGTTAAATTTCTGCACCATTAGCGGTAACCCCGAGCCACACTCAGGATTGCATTGCAGGATCCTGGTGCGCTGTACTTACATTGTCCCCAGGATCCTGCGATGTCCCCCCCGCTGTGTCTGCGGGCTCTGTCTCCTCCGAAGCTTCTCTGTGCCAGGTTCCATTCCCTGCGAGCGTCGCGACGCATGGGGGCGGAGCCTGGCGGCAAATTCAAAAAAAGTAAAAATCATAACACAGTACTGCATGAAACTATTTCACATCCATTTTGTCCCCAGTGCTTTGTCCAATGCCCTGCATGCAGTTTTATATTATATATATTATATAATTATATATATTATATTAATATTTATATATAAATATATTCTTTCTGCCTGGAAACTGGAGATTGTCCATAGCAACCAAAAAGTGTCCCTTTACGTCAAAAGTGGCTTTAGACCAGCTAGAAAACAGCGATAGTAAATTAGAACACTTGCAGAATTGAGCGATAATGAATCGTGGGGAAATTTATTTTATTATTTTTTAAAATTATTTATTATATTATAATTTGTTTTTGTGTTTCAAACTTCATCATCATATCCAGAATATCTACTAGACTCTTGGTGGACAGATATAAGTGTGTTTTTGTTAAGCATTACAGACCTACAATATAAAACCCCAAATTTTCATGCAAAATAATTGTACCGCTTTCAGCACCTAAAATCCGAAATAATCATACTGCCAGGGAGGTTAACCAAATACTTTTATCTTGGTCTCATCAGACCACAGATCATGGTTCCAGTAATCTATGTCCTTAGTCTGCTTGTCTTCAGCAAACTGTGGGCTTTCTTGTGCACCACCTTTTAGAAGAGGCTTCCTTCTGGGATGACAGCCATGCAGACCAATTAGATGCAGTGTGTGGCATATGGTCTGAGCACTGACAGGCTGACCTCCCACCCCTTCAACCTCTTCAGCAATACTGGCAGCACTCGTACGTCTATTTCCTAAAGACAACCTCTGCATTTGACCCTGAGCATGTGCACCCAACTTCTTTGGTCGACCATGGCGAGGCCTGTTCTGAGTGGAACCTGTCCTATTAAACCGCTGTATGGTCTTGGCCACCGTGCTGCAGCTCAGTTTCAGGGTCTTGGCAATCCTTATAGCATAGGCCATCTTTATGTAGAGTAACAATTCTTTTTTTTTCAGATCCTCAGAGAGTTCTTTGCCATGAGGTGCTATGTTGAACTTCCAGTTACCAGTATGAGAGAGTAAGAGTAATGACCCCAAATTTTAACACGCCTGCTCCTCATTCACACCGGAGACCTTGTAATGCTAACAAGTCACATGACATCGGGGAGGGAAAATGGCTAATTGGGCATAATTTGGACATTTTCACTTAGGGGTGTACTCACTTTTGTTGCCAGCAGTTTAGACGTTAATGGCTGTGTGTTGAGTTATTTTGAGGGGACAGCAAATTTACACTGTTATAGAAGCTGTACACTCACTACTTTACATTGTAGCAAATGTCGTTTCTTCAGTGTTGTCACATGAAAAGATATAATAAAATATTTACAAAAATGTGAGGGGTGTACTCTTGTGAGATACTCTGTTATATATGTATGTGTAATATATATGTGTGTGTGTGAGAGAGAGAGAGAGAGAGAGAGAGAGAGAGAGAGAGATATATATATATATATATATATATATATATATACACACACACACATATATATACATACACACATGCATTGATAAATACATCAATTGGATAAGACATACTACACTATCTCTGGTATTTTTTTTTTTTCTGAGATTCACCACCTTGAGCGAAGCACTGCAAGGTATTCATATCCAGAGAGGTTGGTGTTGAAGTTTTAGGTCTACATAAGACTTGAAAAGATTTGTGAACTTTTGAAAAGACATTTATTTGGTTATTGAGGACTTTTAATTGGCACTGATTTTATGTTTACTATGGATGAATCAAGACGTGTGAATAGAGGGGGCTGACCTAGCACTCATCTTGTCCATTTTCATATCTGGATTCAGCCAACCCTCTGCCTTCCATCAAGCCAATTACAGCAGGTTAAAATAAATGCCTATAATATTGGACACTGCAAATGACATCCATGAGGTACAGATTAGTCATTGGTTAAATAAAAAGCACATGTCAATGGCAGTATGTCAATATCATGGATCCTTTTCACATATTTCCTTAAAGTGTTCCTAAACCCACAACAGTAAAATCAGTCTGTCTATGCAGTAAAGCATATATTTACTGTGGAACCTAAGGGGTTAATCCTGTGCATTGTGTTAAAAGGCTATTAGATCCTGTCTCCTCTGATCCTTCCCTTTTACTGTCCCCATTTCATCTGCTCATAGAACAGAGCCTTGGGGGCACTCTGCACATGCTCAGTTTGGTGTGTATTGCTAGAAAGGTGTTTTTGGGGGGGAGAAGGGGGGGTGGTTCGTTTTCAGCACAGCCAATCGGCATTGTCCAGACAAAGTCAGGGGTCATGGAGCCTCATAGGACTGTCAGAGCAAAATGAAAACCCCTCCTACAAGCTTTACCAACTTAAAATCAGTGTGTATATGCAGTAAAGCATGCTTGTTATACTCACTGTGGAACCTAAGGGGTTAATCCTTTGCATTGTGTAAAAAGGCTGTTTGATCCTGTATGCACAGATCCTCCTCTTCCACTGACTCAAGAACATGTCCAGATAACACAGAGCCTTTGGAGTCAGGCTGCACATGCTCAGTTTGTATTGCTAGAGATTTATTTTTTGTGGAAGAGTGCATGTGATCAATACAGGGACAGTTAGGCACTGTCCAGGCAGCGGGTCAGGGGTCCTGGATCCTGATAGCACAGCTCAGTGCAGTATGCAGCTTTCTATGTGGGAGACCAGATATAGTGAATGCAGAGTCCTGGGTTTAGTAACACTTTAATATCGTTGGTATATCCTCTATACTGCATATTTTCATGTAAAGAAATTTCAAAACGTACATGCCTATACAGGCACACAGGTGTAATGCCACAATTAGAGCTAGTATTATAAGAGCGGATCAGTTTTGTGGCACTCCGCATTCTTTTTCTAGGAGTGGTGAGAATGGTTTCATATCTGTTTTTTTATCAGATATATTTTATTTAATATAAAACCCATACACTCTAACTGTACACTTTGTAAATTTCCTCTTCAGTTTTTTCTTTTATCTCTATCCCGGACACATTGCAGCTGTGCATTTTAATATTTCTGTTTTGTAGGTTTTGATTTTAGTCTTTTTAAATCTAATCCTGCTGCCTTTTGGACGCGTACAACTCCCACCCAACCTGACGTGGAAGGTATTTGGACGTGATGTGCTGTAGTAGCCAATGGTTGAGCAGACACTGATCACCTTTACAAATGTATATCTGTTTGGGAAACAAAATTTTGCAACGTTAACATGCATGCCTGCTAGGAACGACAAGTGGCCTTTTGTTGCAAGTTAATGTTTCCTCAAATATACTGCACCAAAAGACTTAGTGATTGTAAAGTCTTGTGTGTTACTTTAAAAAAAAAAAAAAAAAATGTATACTTACCTGCCCTGTACAGTGGATTTGCACAGAGCAGCCCAAATCCTCCTTCTGGGGTCACTCTTCGCTCCTCCTATCGAGTGCTCCCACAGCAAGCAGATTGCTATAGGGGGCACCCAACCTGAGTCACAGCTCCATGTGTCCTTTCAGACACGGAGCTGTGGTTCGGCCCCGCTCCCTCTCTCCTGTTTGGCTAACTGACTTTGACAACAGCGGGAGCTAAAGGTGCCACTGCTGCCTCAGCCAATCAGGATGGAGCGTCCTAGACAACCAAGGGACTCGTGGGTGTCACTGGATAGAGATGGGGCTCAGGTAAGTATTAGGGGGGCTGCTGCACACAGGCGTGTTTTTTTTTTTTTTTTTAATCATAGAATGCCTTAAGATAAAAAACCTGCTTTTACAACACCTTTAATTCTGAGAACAGATGTCTCTTTTCAAACTTTCTTTCTGTGGGTTGTTTTTTTTTTTTTTCTCCTATGGCTCCATACACACTGGAGCTGATGAACTGCAGTTTATTGGAGTTTGGGTATTTTTTTTTTTTTTTAAGCCCATAAACTCCGCTCTGTTAGCCTATGTGTCCATGCACACGTGGACGTTTTTTAGCTTTAATGAGCAGTGGAGTTTATGGGCTTTTTTCTGAATGCCAGAAATTCGCGTTCAAGAGCAGTGCTGGAAATGCCAGACACCGGTAAAAGGTGTTAAACGAGGGTTAACGCTGTAAAGAGCGTTAAGCCTTGTTCTCTGCCTCTATTCAAATTCAATGGTTCCCCTTTCCTGACCGGCCTGGCTGCGTGCTCGGATAAGGGTTTGGTATGGATTTTGGGGGGCCCCCACGCCGTTTTTTTGGCGACGGGGGTTCCCCCTAAAATCCATACCAGACTGAAGGGCCTGGTATTGTCTGAGGGGGGAAACCCACGCCAATTTTTTTTCATTTTGGTGAGGGTTCCCCTTCATCCTCAGCGCACAAGTCGCATCATGATGATCCGACTTGCAGTGCGACTTCTATTCAAATCAATAGGCTCCCATAGGGAACCATTGATTTTGAATAGAGGCAGAGAAACGCGGTTAAAAGCTAGCGCCGCTAAACGTGCATTGATGGCAATGCAAAACGCTGATAAAATCGCGTTTTTAAAATGGCGTTTTCCTGCCAGCAATCCGACGTTCAGAATGGCCGTTTATGAGCTCCAGTGTGCATGGAGCCTATTTCTTTAAACAAGTCTGATTTTGTTATCCACAAATGTGCTCAGATTTATTTATACATATAAAGAATGCTGTATCCCTAACCATTTTCTTTAATACCTCAGTTTGGGCTGTACTCCTCTTTTACAATATTGATACACAGCAGTATTCCAGCCAAGCAGAACGCATTACTTTCATTTTTAAAGCGACCCTATCGTAATCAGGCTTTTTGGTCTTTAATTCGAACTGTTCAGGTTTGCCTATGACATTTTGGATAGCTTAAGACTGGGTCACCCTGTATCTCTGACCGCTACTGAAAAACCAGGGCTATGTTTGGGAAGTTCACTTTAGTGTCAACTTTTCAAACTTGATGCTAAAATTCAACCACTTAGAGCTTAGTCTCAGGTGGATGGCCAAGTGTGTTCACAGTTGCACACTTTACCGATACTTCTGCCTAGAGCCCTTACAGGGTATTCTGGTGCTTCCTTGTGCCCTTTTACCACAGGGATGCTTTACATTCAGGTTGCTATGTACTCCTCCTGGACCCACTTACCTTGTATTCTGCACCCTACTCTGTGAGTACCCCACAGGAGAATACCCTCATACGTAGCTATATTGAAAACCAGTCAAGAGGGAGTCACGGCTTAACCTCAGGGGAACCTTTGCTTTGCCAAAGGCTAGCACGATACACAACCTCAATGTGACTATGCTTCCCATGCACAGTAGCAGGAACCAATTTTAACACCAGTTTCTGCATCCAATTGTAACTTTACCACAGGCATGCAACAAGTGGTCTCCATAACAAAAGGAGAATTTTCTGCATCTAAAAATTCCTTGGACAACTACTTGTTTGAATACAGCCTTTGTTCAGGGCTACAAAAGCCCCTTCTCCAGCTCCTCTGTCTCTACCTTAGTCAGATCCTAACATGCTTACCCTAGACAAGGCAAGCGCAGAAGAAAATGAGGAGGATACAGAAGCTGTTAGAAGATGCTGCCTAATATCTTTCTCCCCCACATTCTTTTGCTGATGTGGGGAGCTTCCCGCACCATGCTTGCTAATGTTGAAAAGCTCACTGCTGCTGTGTTCAAAAGCCTTGGCATTGTATATTTTGTCTCACCATGCCCCTTTGGGTATGAAGAGACCTGCAAAATCTATAAAGATGTAGAGAGAATAAACTACAGTGCTACTGTTATACCGCTAAATGGAGGGAAAAAATGATAATTTTATCGCACACAAAACACAATGTGACATGTAAGGTCTGGTAAAATGAAAGTACAGGTGATTGCAGCTACTCTTATAAAGGCCCTGAGTACCTAATACAGATAAGAGAATATACAAAGGGGGTGCCTCCATCTGAGGTCAATTAATCAAGCAAATGTCCTTTAGGATGAAGAGGAATGGAAAAAAGAGAAAATGCACACTCTCAATGGAGATGGCTGTAGCGCGTGTCCATTTTGGGGAGTATCTGTGACATCCTGGCTGGCGGCAAGTAATGGAGCGTGTTGGAGGCAAAACGGCAAGGGCTGGAGGGTTTTAGGACACCTGGGATGGTGTGCTAGTTAGAAGCTGGCATGCAAGCTGACAGTGTGGCGGCTTCCGTGTCCTGTAACCTTCGGTCTACGGTTGTTTCGATGGAGGCTCTGGTGTTTTGGAGCAGGGAGTGTACAGCTTGTATAATGCCCTGTACACACGATCGGACATTCCGACATCAAAATCCATGGATTTTTTTTAAGACGAATGTTGGCTCGAACTTGTCCTGCATGCACACGGTCACACATCTTGTCGGAAATTCCGAATGTCAAGAACGCGGTGACGTACGACGAGCCGAGAAGAATGAAGTTCAATAGCCAGTGCGGCTCTTCTGCTTGATTCCGAGCATGCGTGGAACTTTGTGCGTCGGAATTGTGTACACACGATTGGAATTTACGACAACTGATTTTGTTATCGGAAAATTTGAGATCCAGATCTCAAATTTTGTGTGACGGAAATTCCGATGGAAAATGTCCGATGGAGCCTACACATGGTTGGAATTTACGACAGCAAGCTTCCATCGAACATTTCCCATTGGAAAATCTGACCGTGTGTACGGGGCATAACGGTGTAAATTTGCTGTCCCCTCAAAATAACTCAGGGGTCTACTCACTTTTGTTGCCAGTGGTTTAGACGTTAATGGTTGTGTGTTGAGTTATTTTGAGGGGACAGCACTACTTTTCATTGTAGCAAAGTGTTATTTCTTCAGTGTTGTTGCATGAAAAGATATAAAAATATTTACAAAAATGTAGGGGTGTACTCACTTTTGTGAAATATATATATTTATATGTATATATTACAATTTCCAGCATTTTTTCCATGCCAATCAATGTAACAGTAGTTCATTCTTTGCATGCAAATATCTGTATTGCATGAGCAGTGTGATACAAATCATTGGATGAAAAGGCCTGTTTTACCTAATCTCCCCTTTTAATACCCAAAGACTGAAGAATATGATGGCTTCTGTTCCCATAATACAAAATACATCCCTCCATATGTGTCAGTAGTTTTTTGCATGCAAATAGAAAATATAGCGAGGTGCAGAGACTAATTACTTGGCTCAAATCATATTACAATTATGGCTTTCACTAAGGTTACCTTTTTGTTCCCTAACTACCAGCCTATTAACAATGCTTAAAGTGTTTAACCCCCCCCACCCCAAAAAAAAAAAAGTAGATTCTGGTCCCTTAAAGCAGATTACAAAGCACAGATTATAGCGCTTGTGCTATGTAATCTGCCCCCCTCTAAACTGTGAAGAGAAAACCCCTAAACCTACCACTTCCTGTATGCCCTCTCTAAACAGACCACGATAACCAGAGCAGCTCTGCCCTGATCACTGTGATCAAAGTGCCTCCCTCTGTGTTAGGCTGCCTGCACTCTGCTCTCCTCTCTCCCCCCTCCTTCCTCACGTTCAGCGCCCTCTCTGGCCCCGCCCTCCTGCACTATTATTTTAATATTGAAATATAACATTTGTCACTGCCAGCCCCTTTATTAGAGGCTGGCATAGCATACTGTATGTTGTAGTTAAAAACGAGCAGTGTAAATACTATCAACTGTCTTTAGACTGGTCTCATCACTCGCAGCTGCTTACCAGCTCTGATAGACGTCTTCTGTGAGAGGGGCCGTGATCTCCCTCTGACGTCAGAGGGAGATCACGGCCCCTCCCACAGAAGACATCTATCAGAGCTGGTAAGCAGCTGCGAGTGATGAGACCTGCCTGAAGACAGCTGATATTCAGTATTTACACTGCTCATTTTTACATACAACTTACTACACAGTGTGCTATGCCAGCCTCTAATAGAGGGGCTGGCAGACTTAGAATAATGCCTTAAACACTTTAAACAAGTAGTTACATAGTAGGTGAGGTTGAAAAAAAGACAAGTCCATCAAGTCCAACATATGTGTGGAATTATGTCAGTATTACATTGTATATCTCTGTATGTTGTGGTCGTTCAGGTGCTTGTCTAATAGTTTTTTGAAACTATCGATGCTCCCCGCTGAGACAACCGCCTGTGGAAGGAAATTCCACATCCTTGCCGCTCTTACAATAGTAAGAGTAGTAGTAGTAATGGCTTTATTTCAGAGATCCCAAGTGTATTTAAAATTTATATATCATTCATTACTTTTGTATTTGGAAACCCAAATGCTGTACAAAAGGGGCTATTTTTAAAGCGGAGTTCCACACAAAAATGGAACTTCCGCTTTTCGGAACCCTCCCCCCCTCCGGTGTCACATTTGGCACCTTTCAGGGGGGAGGGGGGTGCAGATACCTGTCTAAGACAGGTATTTGCACCCACTTCCGGCATAGACTCCCATGGGAGTCTATGCCTCTTCCTGTCAGTCAGCACTGTCTCCTGGGAAACACACAGCATCCCCTAGGAGATAGCGGGGACCAGTTACGATGCGCAGCGCGACTCGCGCATGCGCAGTAGGGAACCCGGGAAGTGAAGCCGCAACGCTTCACTTCCGGATTCCCTCACTTAGGATGGCGGCGGCAGCTGCCGAGAACCGAGCGGTTCTCGGCGTTGCCTGCCGACATCGCTGGACCCTGGGACAGGTAAGTGGCCATGTATTAAAAGTCAGCAGCTGCAGTATTTGTAGCTGCTGGCTTTTAATATTTTTTTTTTTTTTTTTTTTGGCGGTTTAGGTGGATCCCCGCTTTAAGTAAAATTATCTATTGTTTTGGCCTGTCAATTTGGCTTTTGTTACTGTCGCACTGATTTTGCCTCCCCATACAAGTTAACAGAAATGCAAAACCCACTTAAAGTGTCAGAAGGTCAACTGCAGGTGAATTGAATGTCTGAATGATCTTGGGAAGTGACTCACACATATTGATACAATCCCTTATTCTGTCGACAAAGACCCATGCAATTTTATATATTTTTTTTTCCCAACTGTGCAACCAGTCCCCCAGCTTTTATTTTAGCAGCAGACCATCTGACAGATTAGCTTGCAGTTTTTAAGGGGACCTGCAGTGAAAATAGGGCCTTTTCACAAGACCACTACAGTATGTATTATCAGATAGGGAAATGTTTGTCTGTAGACCCTTAGGGCTCGTTTTACACTTGCTTCAAAACATGGCATTGGTCATGCTATTTTTAAAGCACTCTGAAAGCCAGTCAGCTCCTGTCACTAAATGGTAAGCTTACATTCCTGTTCACATGTGTTTGCTTCGCTTCAAAAATTATACCCCATGTCGTGGTGCTTCAAAGTATCTTTAAAGCCTCCAAAGAAGTAGGACAAAGCTCGCTTTAAGCACCTGCAGCTTTTGAAAGGCTTTTATCTAGCTTTAGCTTTGTTTTGGAGAAATTGCACGTATGAGATATACATACATATATACATACACACACACACACACAACTAAAAATCGCGCCTGTGAAGCGCCTCTTAAGCCACCCCAGTTTGAAAGCCTGAGTGCTTTCACACCTTGGCGGAGCGCTTGAAGGATGGGAAAAAAGTCCTGAAAGCAGCATCTTTGGGGCGGTGGGGGAGCGTTGTATACACGACTCCTCCATTGCCCCTGCCTATTGAAAAGAATGGGCAGAGCTGCCGAAGCACCTACAAAGCCACAACACGGGCGCTATTAACCCTTTATTAGGCCACTAGCGGGGGTCAAAGCGCTCCACTAGTGGCTGAAAAGCACTGCTAAAACTAGCGCCACTTTACCGTTAATGCCCGCACCGCCCCAGTGTGAAAGGGGACTTAAGTGTACCATGCTCCAGACCCACATGGAAGAGGTGGTCCTGGTTGTACAGTTTACTTGTGGCCTGGTTTGCTTCATTGCGCGTACAGTCCATGCCTGAGTATAGAACTCTCCATAGACGACTGAGCACAGAAGTAAGGATCATTGTAGTTTGGCAGAGGTAGTGATGCAAGTGTGTCCCTGAATACTTGCTAATAGCCCAGTATGAGTTCCGACCAAGTGGTGGGGGGAAATGGTGAACTCAGGCTGGGTTAGTTTAACCCTGCCCAGTGTGACTGCACCCTTGGTCTCTTGCTATAATGTTAGGGGTTGACTTGAGGACGTTAGAAAATTCTTTCTAAACACAGTGTGTACCAATATATACCAGTCCTTAATTATCATTTTGGTTCTAAATCCTTCCTTTTCAATAAATCCGTAGACCAGTGCCAGCTGACAATCTTTTTCTGAGATCTCAATCAATTTAAAGGGGTATAGAACCCACAAACCAAAAATGTATTTATATTGAAGCTCACCAATCATTAGATGTGATATCTGCATCAGTCCCCCCCCCCCCCTTGTTTTACCTGGTGGTCTGGCCTGTAAAACACCTCCAGTATTAGACAGAACTCTGGAGAAAAGAACATAGGCACAGCAGATAGCAGCATTGTTGGTCTGTGGGGGAGGGTATTATTGCTAAAAATATTAGCAGATTTAGAACCACCAACAATTTGAAGCCAAACTTTAGCTCACGCTTTCATAACCAGTTACAGTAAACAGTTTTTTTTATCATACATCACGGGACAGACTTGGGCTAATATTCATTACCTACTGGGTTTTCGCCATCTCTAGGTGAATGGACACTGGTAGACAAAGTCTTAGACAGGAAGTGACCCCTACCATACAGGAAGCACTTCAGTTTTTTACCCATGTCTGCAAGGTGGATGGGCACTTTTTTTTTTTATTTGAGCTCTCTGAGCTCCAGGTCTTTAGTCACACAAACCGTTCTTAAATGAATCAAGGGATTGACAGATCAGGTCCATTTGACACAGACTTGTTTGCTTAGATAAATGGTACCCAAGCCTCGCAAAGAAGACAAGGATTCTGCAAGTTTTTGCCTGTAATGTGACCTCCGGGCACTGGACCCTGCATAGTAGAATCCTGGACACAAAAGAGCTAAGGCATTCCTGCAGGGTGCTGTACAGGTCCAAAGGAGTGGACCCTAAAACATGAAAAGGGTACCCAGTCCTTGAAGGTCCTCAAGTGACAGGAACCCGCCATGATGGGTGAAGATTGGGCTCTTAGTCTCTAAGTAAGTGAAACCCCCTCTTGTTTACTTGTGTGGTGCCCCAGTGATTGTAACAATCAGTCAAGCTAGCTAAGAGGCTGGACACCTGTGTGCGGTGACCACAGGGGGGAGTTTTGGGCTAGCTGTGGGTGTTTGCAAAGAGTACCTTTTTATTTTTTTTTATTTTTTTTTTTTCTTGTTTGGCTGTTTTTTACCTTAAATGATGTTCCGCGTACGAGGGCGTGCCATTGCGCATCTTGGTTCGCCTAAATGCTCAGCAGTTTGCGGTTGTTTGGTGGCCAAGGGGCACACGGCTTTGCCACAAGCGTTGTGCGCTCTTGGAGCCGCACATGTGCCGTAGCCTAATCTCGGCGCACAAAGATGCGAATACAGCTGTGCTCGTTTGCCGTGACCGCGCGCATGCATGGAACGTCCTGGCACACAGCTTATTTAAGTGGTGTATGCCAAGCATGCGGTGCTTCCAGAAGGCAGCTGTGGAACACAGAGCAGGCTTTGAACCAGTCATTTTCAGTGGTTCGATTCTCCTTACCCAGGTCACCAGGTGTTGCTTGGCAGGATAAGGTGCTTAGCAGGATTGTTGCATAGGGGCTTGGGTGAGCCCTATTAAAGAGTCTCCCTTCTGGGGTATGTAAATACTATCCAGGTACTCCCTTTTTGTTGCTTGCAGTGTCTTCAAAAAAAGAGGCGCAGGTTAATACTACAGGGAAAGGCACACCTATGTTGTCAGTAGTGTATCCCCTGAGACCTGAGGCTTCTGGGTAGTCTGAGCCCTTGCGCCTGTCTGGTATTGTGTCTAGTTTCAACGCTGCTGCTTCACCCTTTTTATCACCACTTTATCAAGGATGAATTCTCCTCAGTACAGGATTGCTGTCATGATTGCCTCCATCCCGCAGGGTGGCAAGAAGTGTGACAGATCCCCTTCCCCTGAGCCTCCTACTTTGGAGCAGGAATGGGTTGAGGATGGGGAAGAGCTAAATGCCAAGAATTATTTGGAGGGCCTGGCAGATGCGTCTGCTTCTGAGCCATTAGATGTCCAGTTGGTGTCTGCCTCTCAGTTGCAGCTTTTGTTCCAGACTCTTACTGAGATGGTTCGTTCTGCCTTTAATTTGCCTCCTGCAGAGGTTTCTGAGCCCCCCTGGTCCTCTTTGGGGTCCCTGAGGCCTCCTCAGGCCGCACAGGCATTCCCTTTGCACCCACTGTTAGAACAGGTGGTGTATGCTGATTGAGAACATCCTGACAGGATTTTTGGTCCTCCTAAGAGGTTTTCCCTTTTATATCCCATGGAGGAAAAGTTTAAGTGGAGCATGCCAGCCGCAGATGCAGCAGTCTCTTCCTTAAAGTGATTGTACATCCTGTACAACCACTTTTACCTATAGGTAAGCCTATATTAAGGCTTACCTGTAGATGCTTGAAATATCTCCTAAACCTCCATGGTTTAGGAGATATTTACTAAAAAACCGAGCGCCGATTACGGCGTATGCGCCGATGTCAGCGCATGCGCGCTTTAGAAAGGACACTTAGCCGGAGTTCGCAGCCCCAGAAGGAAGAGGGGCGAAGATGGACGCTCCCTGCTAGTGGGGACAACGGAGACATCACAGGCTTCGCTTTCAGGTAAGTGACACATAATGGGCTACTATGCGATGTGCCTTGTGAACCGAACGGGAACACAAGGCCCATTTTGGATCCAAGATCCCTGAACCAGTATCTATTAATCTAGTCCTTTTGGATGGAGTCTGTCTGCTCAGTAGTAGCCTCACTCTAGATGGGAGATTTTCTAGCCTCCATCGATATCAAGGACGCGTATTTACATGTACCTATCCTTCAAACTCCTCAGAGGTTCCTGCGATTTGCTGTAGAGGCCCTTCGGGCTTGCCATAGCTCCCTGGGTGTGCACAAAGGTCCTAGCACCAGTACTGGGTCTTTTAAGGGCCCAGGGGATCTTGGTGCATGGGTATCTGGGCGACCTGCTCAGAGACCACTCACTACAGGCTCTAGAACAGAGCATAGCCTGCACAGTGTGGTATTTGGAAAGCTTGGGCTGGGTCAAAAATACCAGCCTTGAAACCAGCTCAGTCTGAAAGATTTAGTTCTGATCCTAGATACAGTCCAGGTGAGGGTATTTTTGCCACCCGTAAGGATCTGTGCCCTGAATGATCAGGTGAGGGGCACCAAATGACCCTCCATTTGGCTCTGTATGAGTCTTCTAGGAAGAGGCAGTGCCCTATGCCCAGTTCCATTCCAGGCCTATACAACAAGACAGATGGCAAGCCCTGCATATTATCCCATGTCTATATACATCCTCGGGCGCTCTTAAGCCTAAGCTGGTGCTTGCAGGATCAGAACCTGCAAAAGGGAAGATCCTTCCTCCCAGTATCTTGGTGAGTGCTGACCACAGATGCCAGTCTCTCGGGCTGGGGAGCGACCGTAGAGGGGCTCACAGCTCAGGGGAGATGGTCAAAGACAGAACAGAACCTGCCCATCAACATCCTGAAGTTGCGGGCAGTACGTCTGGCCCTATGGTCCTGGAAGGTGGAGCTTCAGGACTGCCCTATCAGCGTTCAGTCCGTCAATGCCACTGCAGGGGCCTATATAAACCACCAGGGCGTTACCAGAAGTCGTTCAGCTCTGAAGGTGCACCACATACTAGCCTGGGCAGAGGGACATGTGCCAATTCTATCGGCGGTGCATATCTCGGGAGTAGAGAACTGGAAGGCAGATTATCTCAGCCGCCAGCAGATCTGCCTGGGGGAATGGTCCCTACACCCAAGGGTGTTCCAGGAAATTTGCCAGGGTTGGGGATGGGCAGAGGTCGACCTATTGGCATCCAGGTTCAACAAGCTACAGCAATTTGTGTCCCGAACAAGGGATCCTCTGGCAATCGGAGCAGATGCTCTAATGGTTCCATGGAGACAGTACTCCCTGGTTTATGCTTTCCCTCTGATCCCTCTACTTCCACATTTGTTGCGCAGGATTCGGAAAGAAGGGGTTCCAGTCATTCTGGTGGCACCACCCTGGCCCAGAAGGCCCTGGTTCCCAGAGATTGTGACTGACAATAGACGGGCCATGGACGCTTCTACGTCGCCCTGATCTACTGTCTCAAGGTCCTATATTCCACCCCAATTTACAGTCTCTAAATTTGACAGCATGGCTATTGAAGGCAGGGTATACGTCGGCAGACGGGCACATACAGGCAAAAATCACGTACCTGTACATTGCCCTTTAAGAGGCAGTTTTCGGTCTCGAAATTTGACGGCATGGCTATTGAAGTCAGGGTGTTGAAGGATTGTGGCATCTTGGGACAGGTGGTGTCTACCCTAGTGAATTCCAGGAAAGCGGTCAGAAGAAGGTTCTATTATAAGGTCTGGAAGACTTGGATTGCTTGGTGTGAAGCCAGAAAATGGCATCCTCTGAAATACTTGATTGGGAGAATTCTTTTCTACAGTCGGCTGTGGAAATCAGATTGGCTTCGAGTACAATCAGGGGTCAGATTTCAGCCCTGTCAGCTTTCTTCCGTAGGCCTTTAGCCTGCCATTTTCTGGTCCAAACCTTTTATGCAGGGAGCAACTAGTTTACCCCCCCACCCCCCCCAATTAGGTCACCTGTGTGTCCTTGGGACTTCAATCTGGTGCCGTCTGTGTTACAGAAGCAACCATTTGAGCCTATCAAGGAAATTGCTTTAGTCTTGCTATTACGCAAGCTAGCCTTCCTGATGGCCATCACCTCGGCTAGAAGGGTACAACTTTGAGTACCAGTTTCCATTCACCTAGAGATGGCGTATTACCCAGTAGGTAATAAGCTAATAAGCCTAACACTGTGTCCCATGATGTACTCAAAGAAAAGGATTTTGCAGGTAAGTATGACGAAAAAATCCTTTTTTTTTTCTTTTCCTTTTTGGGAAAAACGTTTTTTGCGTAAAAAAAAAAAAAAAAAATTTTAATCACCCCTGCCTGTGTTGAGTGGTTTGTCTCATCCATGTAAACTTATACATTCTGCTGGAGAGCTTGAGCTTGTGAAAAACACCAGGCTGGAACACCAGAAAATGAATACAGACATAATATCTAAATTGGCAAGCTGCAGTATAATCATTTTTTTCCTTCAGTATAATGCTTTACAGTTTGCTTTTTTTAGTATTGAACAAAAACAGCTGAAAATATATCAGATAAGCATGCCTATTTTTTATTTTTTCAAAGTATGCTATGCAACTATAGGCTAAATAACTGCCAATAACTTTCTTTTTTTTTTTTCCCCTTAATACTTGAAATATCAGTCAAAATCTCGTATATAGCTTTTATTCAGTAGCGCAAGAGAAATGGCTTAACTAATGTTCTTTGATTCCCTGCTTATTGAGATTTTATATATGATACTAGCAGCTTTAACAAAAGTGTAACCCTTTCTACTAATCCCTGTTACTGGTTGTTGTCTGTTTTAAATATTTTTTTTCTTTTATTCATATTTTATAGCAAAGAGTAGTAATTCTCTTGAATCGGACAGCTCCTCTGATGTGCTTATTGTGTACGAGTTGACACCAACAGCAGAACAGAGAGCACTAGCGGATCAGCTGCTGCTTCCTTCTACTTTCTTCTGCTACAAGAACAAGCCTGGATATGTCAGTGATGAAAATGATGTTGATGGTAACTTCTTCACAAATTATGTATATTTAAAAATATTTATAGACTGATATGTTGGAGCTCACGCATCTGACTTAGAAACAAGTTAAATGAAGTCTGGTTTTGAGTTGCCTTCATTGCTCATTGGGTGAAGAAATGCAGGCTGGCAATTTAAAAACATGAGCTCCGGTTTACATAACGTGAGACAAAGTGGTTTAGGTAACAAATCAGACAATGAATTCGTATCATGTGAAATTGTTACGAGAGGTATACATACAACGATGCTACCTATAACATTAATTATAGTTATACTGTCCGACTGAGTTTTCTCCAACATCGGACAGTATAACTATAATTGTTATAGGTAGCATCGTTGTATGTATACCTCTCATAACAATTTCACATGATACTAATTCATTGTCTGATTTGTTACCTAACCCACTGTGTCTCACGTGTAAACCGGAGCTCATGTTTTTAAATGTTTTGTATGGTCTATGGGCCAGAGTGTTTTGCTAATAAAATCTACTTTTTGAATAAAACCCTTTTTTTGATTTCCAATTGCTGCTAAAAAAAAAAAAAACCCACGGGGAACTTCCATTTTCTCTTTTTCAAACATTTGTTTTGGGTTGTGCAGCCCTATCAGACTCTTCTACAGTTTCGTCCCATGTTATAGTTTGTTGCAGGCTGGCTACTTTCCTTGGTGCCCATGGTTATAATTACTCAAGGATACAATAGTAATGTATCCTTGTTTTTATCCATGTAATTGCTTCCGTTTATTTATTTTTCACCTAGTGGGGCAAAATTGGCAGAAGTCACCCATTTTTGAATTTTTGTTATATTTTGTATGCACTTATTTAGGTATTGACCAGTTGCTTGAAATAACAAATTTGCTCTGTTGAACAGATGAGGACTTTGAGGCTGCTGTTAAGAAGTTAAATGGACAACTTTATGAAGAAGATAAAAAGGGCAAAGGTATTTATTGCTGAATAAGTAAGTAAATGGTTGGTCAAGAACAGAAATTGTTCTTGTACCTCAGAATAGAGTTCATCTCTTACCAGTGAACCAAATTTTCACAGTGGAGTTTTTGTTGCACATACTCACCAGCCACCATTAGGTACACCTTGCTAGCACTGGGTTGAACCCCCTTTTGCCTTCAGAACTGCCTTAATTCTTCATGGCATACATTCAACAAGGTGTTGGAAACGTTTCTCAGAGATTAAGGTCCTTATTGACATGATGGCATTACGCAGTTGCTGCAGACTTGTCGGCTGCACATGCATGATGTGAATCTCCTGTTCAACCACATCCCAAAAGTACTCTATTGGATTGAGATCTGGTCACTGTGGAGGCCATTGGAGTCCAGTTAACTAATTGTCATGTTCAAGAAACCAGTTTAAGATGATTTAAGCTTTGTGACATGGTGCATTATCGTGCTGGAAGGAGCCATCAGAAGATGGGTACACTGTAGTCATAAAGGGATGGGCATGGTCAGCAACAATACTTAGGTTGGCAGTGGTATTTAAATGCTGCTCAATTGGTACTAAGGAGCCCAAACTGTGCCAAGAAAGTATCCCCCACACCATTACACCACAACCACCAACCAGCCTGAACCATTGATACAAGGCAGGATGGAGCCATGCTTTCATGAATACGCCAAATTCTGACCCTATCATTTGAATGTTGCAGCTGAAATCGAGACTCGTCAGACCAGGCAGTGTTTTTCCAATCTTCTATTGTCCAGTTTTGGTGAGCCTGTGTGAATTGTAGCCTCAATTTCCTGTTCTTAGCTGACAGGAGTGGCACCTGGTGTGGTCTTCTGCTGCTGTAGCCCATCATCTTCAAGGTTCGATGTGTTGTGCGTTGAGATGGTGTTCTGAATATCTTGGTTGTAACAAGAGGTTATTTGAGTTACTGTTGCCTTTCTATCATCTCAAATCAGTCTACCCATTCTCCTGACATCAACAAGGCATTTTTGTCCACACAACTGCTGTTTACTGGATATTTTTCGGACCATTCTCTGTATACCCTAGAGCTGGTTGTGCGTGAAAATCCCAGTAGATCAGCATAATCAGACCAGCCCATCTGGCACCAACAACCATACCGCATTCAAAGTCACTTAAATACTTTTTCCCTAGTCTGATGCTCGGTTTGAACTTCAGCAAGTCATCTTCACCACATCTTAGATGCCAAAATGCATTGAGTTGCTGCCATGTAATTGGCTAATTAGCAATTTGTGTTACCAAGCAATTGAACAGGTGCACCTAATAAAGTGGCCAGTGAGTGTACATGCCTCATAGTAGTGTAACTAGAATTCAAATATAAAAGCATTTAACCTGCTTTTCTTTGCCTTCATCAAATTGGTCATCCACATTAAAACAAGTTTTGATCTGTTGTTTTTTTTTTTTTTTCCTAACCCCGGTTCCTTTCCTTTACCCTCATCGACATGCTAATAATAATTTTTTTTTTTTTTTTTTGTACCAAGTGATGTCATTAGTAGGGCCTCTGTGCTTCTCCTTGCAATTTAGACAGATCAAGGCAGGTGTGAAGGGTTGGTAGGGGCCTGTATATAGCTCCCTGAAAACTACACAGCACCCTGCCTTAGTGCTCTTCCCAAGAGCCCTCACCTTGATGCAAACAATGGGTTTACTCATGAGGAGTTAAGCAAATATTCAAATGCCTTGATGAGTGGATGTCAGTCTGGAGGAGACTGCACTAGGTCGCAGCCACATGTGATGTGCAGCCTCCATGACAAATCTGAAATACACTGAATGAAAAGGTGTGAGAATGAGCTTGGATGTCTTCTAGCCAGTCAAATGAAATAGGCTTTAATATCTGGATGGACTTGCCCAGAACAAGTATGCAAAAAAAATCTTCAAATGCCTAATCTTCATCCACAAGGTGTCTTGTGTCTTTAGTACAGCCACCACCTATCCACAATAGCAACTTACCAGAAGAAATTATTAAACCCGCTTATATCGTTTAATCCCTGGATCCACTTCCCCCCCAGCCTCTGAAGGATCACACACTTATCCCAGGATTATGCTGTGATTACCCATTTAAAGTGGAAGTAAGCCCTAATAGGTTTTACTTCTTCTTTTTTTTTCCCCTGCAAAGTAAAAGCATAATGGGCTAGTATGCATCGCATACTAGCCCATTATGTGCCACTTACCTGAAAACTAAGCCAGCGATGTCCCTGCTGGTGGCCGCGTCAATCTTCACCCCTCTTCCTTCCGAGACCGTGGACTCTGGCTCTCTGACTGGCCGGAGTCGCGTGACGTCACTGCGCGCGGGAGTCGACGATCACGGCACGAGCCCTATAGAAACGGCACGATCTGCACACGAGTTATATGGTAAAAATCTCCTAAACCATACAGGTACGATGAAACACACGAGGCGGCCTTATTGAACATGACATTTCATAGTGCTGCAGCCTAGCTTGTGGTTGGAGCAAATGCAGTGTCCTCATCACTTCCTGTGAACTTAACTAAAATATCTAACAAGGTTTTAGCTTTCCAAGCTATGATTTGCAAATTCTACATCTCTCCGCCCCCCCCCCCCCCCCCCCCCCAATAGAGGTGAGAAGGAGTTAATAGTTTTTAGGTGCACTGGATTGAATGATCCCCCCCCCCCCCCAAAAAAAAAACAACCTGTCGCCACATTGTGAAGGATTAGTAAATTGCAATATGTTACATTTTTAATTTTACATTAAGATTTGCAAAGTACATAACTAATCTCTAGAAGTGTTAGTTACCTACCAGGTATATATAGCAGCAGCACATCGCAAAACAATTGATAATCTTTCTAACAGTTTATAACTTTAGAGTTTTTTTATATAGTTTTTTTCACTCTTTTAGGCCAAGGGCAACGGCGAGCTAAAGAGGCGGAATGTGTAATTGTCTGGGAAAAAACTCCTACACTAGAAGAAAAGGCCAAAGCGGAAATTTTGAAATTGCCCCCAACCTTTTTCTGTGGCGTGAGCAGTGACACAGATGAAGACAAAGACACTGCTGAGGACTACGAATCTGCTATTAGAAAAGTGTCTGAAGTAAGCACAACGCTACTTGCCACTTCTTATAGATCCCTTGGCAGTGAGCAGTTACACTCATGTGTAAAGCAGTGGTGTGTGTTTGCTTTGTTCAGCTTGCTTAAGGAATTCTCAGGAGATATCCTACACTTGTTGGCATTCCCTGTAGAAGTGAGCATAGCATCTCTTTTAGCAAATTTAAAGTAACTAGTTTTGGATAGAGTGGAGAGGGATTAGAACACCTGTCGGATTTTTATTGCTGTCTGTGCCCTGTTAGGGTGATTCACCCTGTCTTTTTTGCCATTATCATTGAAAGTAAAAGAAAATCCCAAATTTTTGGTTGTCCTCAGAAAAGTAATAGAGGTGAAATTTTCCAATGGGGACACTAGTTCTGGTCACCTGGGAGTCCCCAAGAGATTCCCTTAATTTTTAGGGATTACATCACCCTTCGTTTGGCTATGGGACAGGAAGTGAAGAGAAATCTCTGCATGAGACAGATGGCAAAAAAAAAAAATCTGACAGAGGTTCTAACCCTCTTGCTCTATCCAAAATGAAAAAAAAATTGCCTGTAGTTCTACTTTAAGCTAATTTCGTATCCAGAAATTGAAGTGTACCTAAACTGTTGGTATGACTTGAAGTTAAAGGAACAACCTGCCATCAGTCTACCTAGTTTTTTTTTCCTTTGGGACCAATTGTCGCTGTAGACTAGACTAAAAGCTACCTCTTTTCAGTTATTTTCAGGTGTTTAACCTTCCATGTTGGTGGACTGTTATGTTTCCTTTTTTGCGTTTGATATTTTCATGTGTTTGGCGGTAGTACCGCTGTTGCTGCTGTTTTCTATTTTGTCTTGAACGAGTGACTTTTTTAGTGTTCTGTGGAGAGTTGGTATATCTCTAATACTTGAAGCTGTGTTCGTCATGTGTTAACGCATAGGATGTATTGGGTGGTTGTTGTCTGCATTTGTATGTATTGTAAATATTTGCTGAATAATTCATATGTAATTACACAAAAATGGAACATACGTATTTATCTTTTGTCCTGTCAAAAATGCCATTGTATTGCATACTGCAATTAACAAGCTTTTGGCTTCTGGGGCACTTTATTAGATTTTTGAATTTTAATATGTGATTTGTTTTCTCTTTAGTGGTTGTAAAACTCTGCCATGAAAAATATATCCTATAGTGTGTACTTGTCTCGATCCAAAGCACTGAGTGATTTTTCTTTCTGCAGTCTGGTTACTCTACTCTATCTGTATAAGTAATTTCTGTTGGGCTGTGCAGACTCTAATGCTGTACGAAAAATTGTTCGAAATTCGCTCATTTAGACAGTTCGTTTTTCGGCCAGTTAATGGGCACAAAATCGATAATCCTTGGGACGTTTTTGAGACGAAAAAACAAAGGACAAGTTTGGAAATTTTCTCCCGAACCAAAGATAAATTGAAAGGTTAATGTGTTTCCCGTCCGAACTGTTTGCACTAGGTATATGTTAAACAAACAAAAAAATAATTCAATTATGTCCACTGAACAATTTATCGGTCAGTACATGATGGCACTATTGTTTGCTCTCATGGCCGAATGTTCGTTTTTCGAAAATGGGTTCGGCTGATTTTTCGTATAGTGTATGACCAGCATAAGGGACGATGTCAAGTTTATATACGTAGTTTTTAGCCTGTCGTGATGAGAGAGGCCTCTTGTAGCTCCATCTCAAGGGCCACTGGTGGTGAGACAGTGGTCAAAAAAGTGCAGTGAGGTAGGAGTGCCTGTGGGATATCTAGCAGACTGGTGCTTCACCAGGAATGGATCAGATAGCCCAGAGGGCCCTGGACATGGCAGATGGCAGGCACTGGCTGGCAAGTGACTTGGACAAGGTAGGCAACACGCTGGTCAGGAGATGCTGAGCAGGCAGATAAGACAGGATGCTCGGTCAGACACAGGACAGTAATGGACAGCAGGCAGAAGAGTGTTCAGTGTACAGGCCAAGGTCAGTATAGTCAGAGCAGATAGATGAGCAAGAGAGTAAAGCAGGATCCAGAGACAAGCAGAGGTCAGGGCAGGAAGTGTTCAAGCGTGGTCAATCACAGAAGTCAGATCCAGGAACACAGGATACGCTGTAGGTCAGACACAACTAACTAGTACAACTGCTGCAGTTAAATAGTCCATTTGACACCAGAATCAGTGGTGTATGCGTGCTCCTTGGCACAAAAAGTTGAGCACCTGCAGACCCATGCATCTGTGTGCGCATGCTCCTTGAAGATCCATTTGCACTATGGCCAGCACTTCCCTGACAGACGGGGACTGGGAGGGGGCCTCCAACACATACAGCCTGTGATTGTCAGCTTCAGCTGTACATGTTTCCCTATCAGATTGGTTGGTGTGTCCCTTCCCTCCACTCCTTTCTGAGATGTGCAGTGTGACGTCAAATCCCTGCCCTCTGTCTCTGGAAGCTCAAAAATGCTGTTTAAGTTCTGGACTTTGGACTGATGTAAAGGAGGGAGGGCTGCAGATAAATGGGTACAACTTATGCAGGAGGATTTCTATGTATTACCTGAGGCTAATCTCTTCACTGGGTGTATGTAAAGATTTACAACCACTTAAAAAACTATCTATAGGTGTTCTTAGATAAAAAAAATAAATTCAAATATTCATTGCATTCAAATATACAAACAACTTAAAAAAATAGACAAACAACTTAAAAAAATAGATTACAATCTGTTATGGGTAATGTTTAAGCTTTGCATATGTGGACCATGCAAGTGATGAGTGGAAATACACTAGAGGTCCTGTATATGATGGGCCCAAGTGACCACCTGAACTGATCTCCATGTTTTAGCTCAAATTAAGATCAAAAAGGGGGGCCAGGCCTTGTATTTGTCTAGGCGCGAAATGTACATAGGGAGATATAATAGGGCCTCAGTGTCGCTGTGTCTGTAAATATATAGTGATTCCTTCAGAAAAGCCACTGTTAACAAATTAGGAGGGAAAGGGGGAATAGGAGGGCAGGGAGGTGGCCACTGGGTGGGTCATCCGAGCTAGGCAATAAAAAGGGTTCAGGGTGTTTATTTATCTGGAAACGGTAAGAGCTTGGGTTTCTATGGGCTTTTTAAAGCTATTTTTCCCCTGGGCAATTGCTATAATAAAATTGCATGTTAAAAAAACAGCTTTAGTAAATCAATTTAAAAGAGAAGTATGTTTTTTATTTTATTAAAGATTCATACTTACCTAGGTGGATGCAGCATCAGACCGTTGCTGCATTTGTCCCCCACCGTCTCTGCACTGAGAACCGAGCCACCAAACATCACGATGGCTCGGTTTTCACAGATCCCCGAGAGGAGAGCTGCTGACTGTCAGCAAGCGTCTCTCCTCTCTGCTTCTCCACGCTCATTGGATCGATGAGCTGTGGAGGGGCGGGGAACGGCCGTCTCGGCGGCTCGCTGAGACTGCCATCAGTCAAGGCAGCTGGCGGATCCAGACTTGGAAGTCGGGATGATGCGCTGCCTCGACTTATGGCAGTGACGTCAGCGGAGAGCGGACTTCAGACCTCTCTCTGCTGAAAGGGTCACAGGAGGGCAAAACAAATTGCACTCCTGTGACCCAGAGGGGAAGCCCAGCCTAAAAAGCTCAAAAGACTTCTCCTTTAAATCCCCCCTTTTTTCTATTTTGGCTTTGACTTTCTAGCGCAGTGGTCAGCAAACCTGTCCTCAGGACCCACTAACAGGCCAGGTTTTATGTATTACCTTGGGGAGATGCAGACTAGAATACTGCAATCACTGAGCAGCAAATTATATCATCTGTGATGTATTTAAATTATCTTGCAAACCTGGCCTGTTAGTGGGCCCTGAGGACAGGGTTGATGACCACTGTTCTAGAGCTTTCCTTAAGCTTGGCTATACATAAGTAAAATTTTGTTCAAAAATTTTAATGTGTTGCTGCTTACCAAAATGTCTAATACAATTTCAGCTGGCATCCATCAATTGGGGGTTTTTGCTTTTGTAAGTGGCAGAGTATCTTTGACTATGTGACTTTCTGCTGCTTGAGTTGGAAATTTCTCCCGTTAATTCAACTAGGGAGTCTGTATCTTTTTGGGTGAATAACTGTTTCTTTTCCTGTCTGTTGTGAAATAATGCTGCAGTCTTTACTGACCTGTCAATAAAGACCTTTTCCCTACCCTTTGTGCTTTTCTTCTCTTCGGTCCTATATTATGTTTATTTCTACTTATTTAATCTGTATGCTTGTCTTCATTGTTTCTATTATTCTTGTATTCAGGGGTCTCTCGCATATCTAAAATTGTTGTGCGTGAGATTTTATAGAATTTTTTTTTTTTTCTTTTATGAATGTTCTATATACACTCCTCACAAAACAGGTAGCAATCAGATTACGTGTAGTTGGTGGAAGAGCTGTGTCATATAATGATATAGGGCCTATCCAGCGCTGTACAGCTATCTTTCCTAAATAGTCATATCTTGCAGGTGGACCCTGTACAACACATACTTATACATAATACGTACCATGGAAGGCCTATCAACAAGTTACCAAGCTGCCCATGGGCCTTCCTTTAAAACTATTAAAGGGCAATATGTGGGTGGAGGGTTTGGTGAACTGTCTATCTGGATTTTGAAGGCTTTCTTGTTTGGCGGCACACAGACTGCATATTGAAAATCAGGGAAACCTGTGGCACAAGTATGTATATGTTAGTATAGGATTGGCAATATCAATCAGTTAATAGCATGTTTTTAAATATATGGCCATGCATTAACTCTTAATTAAAATGGGCCACCTGTATTAAGCTATCATTTCTTAGACTAGACCTCTTCTCACAGACCTTAACCACTTGCCTACCAGGCCAATTCTGACATTTCTCTCCTTCATGTGATAAATTTTTTTTTCTAGCTAGAAAATTACACAGAACCCCCAAACAATATTTTTTTTTTTCTAGCAGAGACCCTAGAGCAGTGGTTCTCAACTCCAGTCCTCGGGACCCACCAACAGGCCAGATTTTAAGTATTACCTTGGGGAGTTGCAGAATAGAATACTGCAATCACTGAGCAGCAAGTGATATCACCTGTGATGTATTTCAGCTATCTTGCAAACCTGGCCTGTTGGTGGGTCCTGAGGACTGGAGTTGAGAACCACTGCCCTAGAGAATAAAATGGCGGTCGTTTTTGTCTCGCCCGATATTTGCGCAGCAATTTTTCCAAACTCTTTTAAATACAAAAAAAAAGTTTAATGCATTAAAAAAAAAAAAAAAAACTCTAAAGTTAGCCCAATTTTTTTGCATAATATGAAAGATGTTATGCTGAGTAAATACGGAATGTAAATGGAATGCGTTACGAAACGTAAACATCCCTTGTAATAGGAATAGTGTGTGACAGGTCCTCTTTACAGTGAGATCTGGGATCAATAAGTCCCCAGATCTCACCTCTAGGTTGGGAAGCCTGAAAAAAAAAAAAAAAAAGATCCTGGCTTCCCAGCCGAGGTGGCGGCATTTTTTCAAATCTGTGGTGTTACCAGACGGGTGAGTTTTGGGCTAGCTGTGGGTGTTTGCAATGTGTACCTTTTTTTTGCTTGGGTCTGGCTGTTTTTTTTTTTTTTTTTTTTTTTAACCTGTATGATGATGGCGTGCGGCGGTGTTCCATTTCGCCTTGGTTCACCGGGGTGCACGTGCGTTTGCAAAAGTGCCGCTATGCTGAGCAGTTGATGTTTGGCGACCATGGCACATGTGCATTCACAAAAGCGCCACGGGACTTAGCAATTTGTTTTCCGGCCATGACGCACGTGGCTTTGCCACACATGCGCAGTAGCCTTTTATCTGGGCCCACAAGGATTCGTGTCATACGCAAACAAAGCCACGCTTATTCGCCGGGACCATGCACTTGCGTGCGCACGCACAGGACAATCCGGCACACACCCAGTTTATTTAAGCTGTGTAAGCCAAGCATGTGGTGCTTTCAGAAGGCGGCAGTGGAACACACAACAGGCTCTGAATAGACACTTGTAGCAGTTAATTTTTTCCTTACCCGCGTCACGTGAATCACCAAGTGTTGCTTGGCAGGCTGAAGGTGCTTAGCAGGATTGTTACATAGGGGCTTGGCGAGCCCTATTAAAGGGTCTCTCTTCTGAGGTGTTTTAACACTACACCCAAGTACTCTTTGTGGCTGGTAAATGTCTTCAAAAAAGGGGAGCGGGACTAACACTACAAGGAAGGGCACACCAATGTCATCAGTAGTTCCTGATGAACCTAGTCGTATCCCTAATGTTATATCCCCTGAAAGACCAGAGGCTTCTGGGCAGTCTGAGCCGCTGCGCCTAACTGGTATTGTGCCTACAGTCAACACTGCTGTTTCACCCTTTATCACTAAGGATGAACTGTCCTCGGCCCTATCCGGGTTAGAGCACAGTTGTGCTGGCATGATTGCCTCCATCCCACAGGGTGGCAGGAAGTGTGACAGATCCCCCTCCCCAGTGCCTCCTAGTCTTTAGCAGGAATGGGTTGAGGATGGGGAAGAGCTCGGGACTCTATGGAGGGCCCGGCAGATGAGTCTGCTTCTGAGCAATCTGGACAAGAAGATTTCCAGTTGATGTCTGCCTCTTAGTCGCAGAGGCTTTTGATCCTGACTGACCGAAATGGTTTGTTCTGCCTTTAAGTTGCCTCTTGCAGAGGTGACTGAGCCCCCCTGGTCCTCTTTGGGATCTCTGAGGCCTCTTCAGGCCCCACAGGCTTTCCCTCTACACCCCTGTTGGAACAGGCGGTGTATGCTGATTGGGAAAATCCTGACAGGATTTTTGTTCCTAAGAGGTTTTCCCTTTTATATCCCATGGATGAAAAGTTCATTTAAAAAACGGAGCATGCCAGCAGTAGATGCAGCAGTCTCTTCCTTAAACAAGAACTTAACTTTTTTTTTTTTTTATTTCCACTTCAGCGAAAATTTTCCGAGAGACATTATTTCAACTTTATGTGTCAAACTTTATCTCTTCTCCTTTTTCACATCATTGTGGATTGTTTCCGTCACATCTTTATTATTTTTCCCTTCTAGGATATTCTTAAATATTTTTAAAAACCGGCGACAAACCGCCTTCTATAATTATAAACCCTATTATTATCTTATTCTCTCTCAGTTCCTCTTATTTCCCCCCACCCCCCCTCCCCCTCCCCTGTGTCTGGTCCGTTCCTTTATGTTATTTATTTATCCACTTGGCTCTGCACCTGTTCTTTCTTTTATCCTATCTAAATAAATATCCGAGACTTTGTAGTTTTTCCAACTTTCCCATCTACTATTATCCCCTTTCTCTCCTCCTTCCATTTTGTAGTGATAATCTATTTCCTTTAGCCAGTTTCTAATGTCTGGTTTTCCACTTTTTAGCCAATTCTTGGGAATTAAGGCCTTGGCCGCATTCAGGAGGTTAGGTATTATTGATTTTCTATATTGTTTCTTAGGTTTATTGTAGATATGGAAGAGGCATGTCCAAATATTTTGTTCTATTTCTTCTCCAGTTATTTCCTTTATGTTGTTTAACACTTCCTTCCAGTACTCCATTATTATTGGGCATTCCCACCATATGTGTATGATCGTTGCTATTTGGCCACATTTTCTCCAACACAAGGAGGTTCTATCTTGATGGAATCTGTGTATTCTTACTGGGGTCATATACCATCTTGATACTAGTTTATAATTCATTTCTATGGTCTTCATGTCCCAAGCCTTATTATATCCCATTTCTATCATTTTTTCCACTTTTTGGTTATCTATTTTTAAATTCATTTCTTTTTCCCATTGATTTATATATTCTGGTCTTTCTTGTGCTTCCAAATCTGTCAGTATACTATAAATTTTTGATGTTCCGTTTTTTAATGGTGTTTCATTGCTACATAGCTTTTCCAGTGCAGTTAATTTTGTTTCATCTCTCAGTGGGTGTGGTATTGTGCTTACTAGGTGCCTTATTTGAATATAATTCCATTCATTCATCTTCCATCCATTCCTTTCCTCTATTTCTACTCGTGTTCTTATTTTGCCATTTCTAGTGATATCTTTCAGTCGTGGGTTACCTATTCCTTGGATTTCAAATATTTCCCTCCCAGGGGTGAAGAGATTCGATCCTGTGAGTGCTAATAGTGGTGAATTATATTTCCATTCATTCTTTAAGTGAATGGTGTCCCAAATTTTAAATACATTTTTTGTTATTTCGTGCGTGTCGGTGTCCAATATTCTATATTTCCGTGGAATCCAAATATTCTTATGTAGTGTGGCTCCACTTATTGTGTTTTCCATTTCCACCCATTTTTTTTCATTTTTCTCATTTGTCCACTCTAACATTCGTGTTAAAACTATGGCTTTATAGTACCTACTTATATCTGGGACGGCAAGACCCCCATGCTCCTTTTTCCTTGTGATCAGCGTGTATTTAATTCTTGGTTTTTTATTAAGCCATATGTATTTTAGCATGATTGTTTTAATTATTTTAAAAAAACTCTGCGGGATTTTTACTGGTAACATCTGTAATCTGTAATTTATTTTAGGTAATATCGTCATCTTAAACATATTTATTCTTCCAATCCATGAAAGTGGCTGTATTCTTAACTTTTTCATTTCTTCTTTGACCTCATTGATCAGTGGAATAAAGTTTGCCTGATAAATTTTTTCGACTCTAGGAGTTATTTTAATTCCAAGGTAATTGAGTTCTTTTACCCAAGTGAATGGGAATTCTTTTTGTAAAAACTGAACTTCCTTTTCCTCTAGACCTATGTTTAATATTTCCGTTTTTATTGGATTAATTTTGAAGTTTGACAGTTCTCCGTATTTTTTAATTTCTTTCAGTATGTTTGGGAGTGACACTCTTGGGTTGGATACGTACATCAAGATGTCGTCCGCGTAGGCAGCGATCTTATGCTCTTTTCCTCCTAGTTTCGCTCCTTCTACCTCTTTGTTATTGCGGAGTGTTGCTAATAGTGGTTCTAAGGCCAATACATATAATAGTGGAGACAGTGGACAGCCTTGCCGTGTTCCATTCTGCATCTTAATTTTTGGAGAGAGTCTACCGTTTACTTTTACGACTGCTGTCGGGCCATTATACAAATTTGTTATCCACTTCATCATTTTTGTCCCAATACCCAAGTGCCGCAATGTATCCATCATGAAACCCCAGTCTACCCTGTCAAATGCTTTTTCTGCATCCAATGACAGGAATAGAACTGGGGTCTCATTCTGCACCTTCTTGTGCAACATCAATAATGATTTTAGGCTGTTGTCCCGCCCCTCTCTCCCCGGGACAAAACCAGTTTGGTCCGGGTTGATCCACAGTGGGATTAGTTTTTTTATCCTAGTGGCCAGGATCTTGGAGTACAGCTTCGTATCAGCGTTCAATAGGGCTATTGGCCTGTAGCTTGAGCAGTTAACTTTGTCTTTCCCTTCTTTTGGTAGTATTGTAATATGAGCTAATAACGATTCACTTCTTATTTCTTCATCTTCCCCTAAGGAATTCATATATTCTAATAGTTTTGGAGTCAGCTGTTCTTCAAATTTTTTATAGTATTTGACCGTAAACCCGTCTGGTCCTGGGCTTTTTCCTACGGGAGTTTCCTTTAATGCCAGTTTTACCTCTTCATGCGTAATGTTTTTTTCCAATTCTTCTAGTTGGTCTATTTTTAGTTTTGGTAAGTTTGCTTTTTTTAAATATTCTTGTATCTTCTTTGTTCTTGTATTCGCTTCTTTCCAACTTTCCTGTCCTTTTATTGCATAAAGGGAGCTGAAGTATTTTTGAAATGTTATCGCTATATCTGTGGTTTTATTTACCACTTCTCCTTTTTCATTTTTGATCTTCTCAATGTAATTCAAAGACTTCTTTTTTTTTACCAGATTTGCTAGGTATTTTCCTGGTTTATTACCCCATTTATATTTTTCTTGTACTACTCTGTTGTAGTCCTTCCTTTCTTCTTGTTCCATCCAGTCTTTTAATTGCTCTCTCTTTTGAGATAGTAGGCCGAAGATTTTGTTGTTTACTTGATTTTTGTGTTTTCGTTCCAATTCATAAATTTCTTTAATTATTTGTTGCATGTTTGTTTTCCTTTCCTGTTTTTTTCTTGCCCCTATAGCTATTAACTTGCCCCTAATAACAGATTTATGCGCCTCCCATATTGTTGCTTTCGATACTTCTGGTGTATCGTTTTCTTCAAAATATCTTTTAATTTCTTCTATGATGCTTATTTCGGTCTCACTGTCTTCTAATAAAGTTTCGTTGATTCTCCATGGACCCCTTTCAAGGACTTCTCCTTTTATTTTCATTCTCAAGATTACTGGGCTGTGATCTGAGGCGGTTATTATGCCTATTTTTGTTTCTTCTATTTCTTCCAAGTTTCTATGTTCGACCATGATGTAATCCAATCTGGAGTAAATTTTGTGTACTGTTGAGTAGAATGTGTAGTCCTTTGTGCTGGGGTGCTGAATTCTCCAAGGGTCTATTAGTTGCTGTTCATATAATGTTCTTTTTAATTTCTTTAGTTGATTTACCTCTTTGTCCCTTACTCTTGAGGTACTGTCCATTTTATTATCCATGCTGAAGTTGAAGTCTCCAGCTAGTATTAATTTTCCTTGCTTGAATTCCATTAGTATTTTAATTATATCTATCAAATATTTTTTAGGGTTCTTATTAGGACAGTAGACATTGGCCAATGTATATTTTACCCCATGTATAGTTCCTGTAATAAAAAGATATCGACCCTCCGGGTCTATTTTCCTTTGATCTATTAGAAAACGTACATTTTTCCCTATACCGATGGCTACTCCTTTGGCCCTTCTTATTGGCGAGTCTCCTTGATACCATGTTGGTATGTTTCTTGAATAAATTTTGGCACTTGAGTTTTGGGTTATATGCGTCTCCTGTAGGAAAATTATTTCTGCTTTACTTTTTTCTAGTTCTCGGAGGATGATGTTTCTCTTCCCTGGGGAATTTAGTCCTCGGACATTGTAAGAGATTATTTTTATGCTGTTTACGTTTTCCATTCTTGTGCCTTTTCTTCCCCGCCCGTCCTCCGGCCCTCCCCCCCACGCGGTCCCCCTAGGAGACCGGATGGAGGGGCCACCCAGCGGACGCACGGGGTCTCCTCATCTCTTGTCTCAGAATAGGTGTGCCTATGTAACCACTCATGTGACTCAGACCTCTCCCTCCCCACCCTCCCTCCCCCTCCCCTCCCTCCCCCTCCCCTCCCTCCTCCCACCCTCCCCCTCCCTTTTTTCTGATATGGGTTTTTTACCCCCATATTCTCTAGAGCTGAGAGCATTTTACTTTGTTTTGTGGGGCACGCTCTGCCCCCTCTGCTCTATTTATTGTGAGGCGGAGCTCTGTAAGACACCCTATTACCCCCCTGCCTAAGCACTAATAGGGCGACCCCCTGTCCACTCCGTGAGTCCCTGTCTCCCTCTCCCTGCGTTTTTGTTGTGTTTTACCAATCCTTTCACTTTCCTTTTTTTTCCCATCCCATCAACCCCAGCCCCCCCCCCCCCCTTTCCACTCTAAGGCCCCTTGCACCGTTGTGTGGTATTTTCTCAGATATTAATTTCCTCGAGAGTCCACATCTTGATGTCTGATCCTTGAATTTACTTGCCACTGTAGGTCATCTCTTGCCGTTATTCGCTCCTGACTATTTGCGTATTTTTCCAGTTCTGGGGAGGGGATTTCTAGTTTGTTGCAAAAGTCCGGAATCTCCTCCACATGTCTTAGCCTCGCACTTATTCCGTTTTTCCTTGCTATTAGACATGCTGGAAAACCCCAGTTGTATTGAATTTCTTGCTCCCGGAGGATTTCTAATAATGGCTTTAGTATCCGTCGTCTTTTCAACGTTTCTTGAGATAAGTCTTGAAATATTTGTAATTTACCTCCCGCAAACTCTATTTGTGTTTTCCTCTTTAGGTTTATCCAGATCTGTTTTTTTTCTTCCCATTTTTCAAAGCGTACGATTACATCTCTAGGTGTTTCCCTTGCAAACCTTTGAGGTTTTTTTACTCGAAAGACACTTTCTATTCCTATTGTGTTAGTTGTTTCCTTTCCCAAGATTTGGTTGAAGAGATTGTTCATTTTTTCTATTAGATTTTCTGCTTGTTCTGTTTCCGGTAACCCACGTATTCTCAAGTTTTTCTTTTTATCTCCTATTTTCTTGCTCTTCTATTTTATATGATTGTTCCTGTTGTTCCCGTTTTAATTTCTTTATTTCATCTTCTAGTTCCTTTATGTTTTTTTGATGTAGGTCTACTTTGATCTCTACTTCTTCCACTCTGTTTAACATATATCCCATATCTTTATGGAGTGTTGACATCTCTGCTTTTAGGGAATTCTCTAGTGCCGCAAACATTTTTTCCATATCCTGTTTTGTTGGCAACTGTGGCCCTTGTTGTCCTTCCTCCTTTCCTCTGTCTTCCTCTCCCATTTCTGGCTCCATTCTGGGTTCTGAGAGGTGGCTGGTTTCTGTTTGTACTTTATACTGGCCTTTTTTATCCTTGTTGTCCTTCTCTTTTGTATCTATTTGTCTGCCCTTTGAACCCACTTGTTTCTCTCCTCCGATTCCTTGCTGTATATACCTGTTCATAGGGCCTGGACTTGGGCCTAGGCTGGTCCTAGGTGATTTCGGTATTGCTCCCGCACTTCTTGTTGTTTTCCCCTTCATGTTTGTTTCTATGGCTGGATTTATAAGATCTTCAAAGCTGCCTTCCAGAATACCCCTTGATTGGGATCTCTTAATGATGAAAAAATCTCCCAGCCTTTTTAAATTGACTTATTTTTACTAATATTTCTTTTATTCCGTTCTCATACCCGGCATCCTCCCCACAATCCAATAATAGAAATAAATTAATGAGATATGAGTGGTCCCCGTTTTCCAGAAGTTATGTTACTACCTTAAGTACATTAAGCATTCCTTAGTGCTGTTCAATTGTTTAAGCGTTCTTAAGCTGGAAAAAAAAAAAAAAAAAAAAAAAAAAAGTCCCTGCAAAGACACCGGCGTCTTCACAGCGCTTTTCCAGCAGCCCGTGTGCATGGGGGCCCAGGTGCTCAGCAAAATAATTCAAATGTTTTAGCGATATAATGCAATCTAATTCAAGTATTCAGCAAGATGGTTTATATATTCAGCAGTATAGTTCCAGTATAAGCTTATATGTTCCACATTTTGTTACTATGGAATTTCTTCTTATTCTATAGTTTGTACTATCAAGCCTATAATTAGTACCCTTTGCAAAAAAAAAAAATTCACAAGAAAGGGAGATACTGCAGCAGCAGCAGCAGCAGGCAGGTGGGGGCTGGGAGACAACTCTTCCGTTGGCTTGTCTTTCTTTCACCTTCTCCTTCTCTTCTCCCCTGTTCCCCCCCCGTTTTTATTGTTTTTCTTAGCTCACTTGATTCTACTTTTTCAGCTCTTTCGCCTTTTCCCCTGCTTGTTCACTTCAAGACAATTGCAATAGAAGAGCCAAAAGAGGAGGAAAAAACAAAAACAAAAAAAAAACGCTCCAAAAACGCTCAAAGACGCTATTGCAAAAACGCTGAAAAAAAAAAAAAAAGTCACTGCAAAGACACTAGCGTTTTCACAACGTTCTCCCAACAGCCCATGTGCATGAGGGCCCAGGTGCTCATAAAAATAATTCAAATGTTTTAGCGGTATAATGCAATCTAATTCAAGTATTCAGCAAGATGATTTATATATTCAGCAGTATAGTTCCAGTATGAGCTTATATGTTCCACATTTTGTTACTATGAAATTTCTTCTTATTCTATAGTTTATACTATCGAGCCTATAGTTAATACCATTTGCAAAAAACAAAAACAAAAAAAGACCAAAAAAAAAAAAAAGGATCACAAGAAAGGGAGCTACTGCAGCAGCAGCAGCAAGCAGGTGGGGGCTGGGAGACAACTCTTCCGTTGGCTTGTCTCTCATTCACCTTCTCCTTCTCCCCTGTTCCCCCCCCTGTTTTTATTGTTTTTCTTAGCTCACTTGATTCTACTTTTTCAGCTCTTTCGCCTTCATTTACTTTCGCTTTTTATTCCATTTTATTTCGTTTTATTTCAATATGTTCTTTCCCTTTCCCTTTCTTTTGCTCTATTACTTTTCCTTTGCCTTTTCACTTCAAGACAATTGCAATAGAAAAAAAGCCAAAAAAAAAAAAAAAAATACGGTACTTATCTTTTAGTTGTTGTTGAAGTTGGGACAAAAAGGGACGCTCACTACAGCTTGTTGCAGTCAGACGCAGGTACAAACTTCCTCTGGCTTACTCCACAAGACAGCTCAGTGAGTGATGAGCAGGGGGGGCGGGGAGGGAAGCTACCTACACCTTCTCATCAGGCCGATCATTCTTCTCAGCTGCAGGGAGAGGGTTCTCAGGATCCTCACGCCGTGCACAGAGCCATTACCAGGCTCCTCCCTCCTCCCAGTTGCCTGTCAACCCACAAGAACTTAACTTGTCCGGTAGATAACGCACAGGGTTTGAAAGACCTTGTTGACAAGAAATTGGAGTCGTTATTAAAGGCTTCCTTTTCTTTGGCCAGTTCACCTATTCAGCCAGCTGTTGCAGCAATTGGTATCTGCCAGTCCCTAAAGGATCAGATCAAACAACCTGATAGGCCTAACCAGGAGGATGATCTGCCTGAAAGTAAGATATTTCTCGAGCGCTGTGTTTTGCTATTGCCTTAAAGGATTCAATACAGCAGGTTTCTCGTTTGGCACTCTCGTCTGTACATATGTGCAGACACTTGTGGCTTAAGAACTGGTCAGCTGAGCTTTCTTGTAAAAAGTTATTGACAGGTTTCCCTTTTCATGGGTAATGTTTATTTGGTGATCATTTGGACAAATATATCCAAAAGATTTCCGGAGGGAAGAGTTCTCTACTTCCTGTGAAGGAACGCACCAGACGTCCCTCGATTAAAACCTCAGGGACTGCTTCCTCCAGTGTCTCAGCATCAAGGCGGTTCTAAAGCCAACAGGGCACTAGGGCCAGGGTCAAGTCACAGGGCAAGGGCCAGAAAAAGCCCTGGGTCCAAGATTCTTCAGAAGAATAATTAAGGACGAGTGGGTCACCTAAATTATATCTTGCAGTAGTTACAAGCTGGAGTTGGGGAGGGTTCCCTCCCTCAGAGGTTTTTAAGATCCAACTTTACCTCGGATCCTCCAAAAATAAACTTATTGCTTCAGGCAGTACAGCATCTAGTGCATCAAGGAGTGATTGTAGAGGTTCTGGTATCCAAAAGGGGCACAGGGTTTTTAATCAAACCTGTTTACGGTTCAGAAACCAAACTGGGACACAAGGCCCATTTTGGACCTAAGATTCCTGAACAAGTATCTACTGATACAGTCCTTTCGGATGGAGTCTGTCCGCTCAGTAGTAGCCTCACTCCAGAGGGGAGACTTTTTAGCCTCCATCGATATAAAAGATGCGTATTTACACTTGCCCATCTTTCAGCCTCATCAGAGGTTCCTACGTTTTGCAGTAGAGGAACATCATTTTCAGTTTGTGGCTCTAGCCTTCGGGCTGGCTATAGCTTTCTGGGTGTTCACAAAGGTCCTAGCACCAGTACTGGGTCTTTTAAGGGCCCAAGGGATCCTAGTGCTTGGGTATCTGACCTCCTACTCAGATCGCTCGTTACAGGCTCTAGAACAGAGCATATTATGCACAGTGCAGTATTTAAAAAACTTAGGCTGGATCATAAATACCAAAAAGTCAGCCTTGAAACCAGCTCAAAGTCTAAATTATTTAGGTCTGATCCTAGATACGGTTCAAGCAAGAGTATTCTTGCCACTTTTTTAACAATCTGTGCCCTAAAGGTTCAGGTGTGTCAGATAAGGGGCACCAGACAACCCTCCATTTGGCTCTGTATGAGTCTTCTAGGAAGGATGGTATCCTCCGAGGCCATGTCCTATACCCAGTTCCATTTCAGGCCTTTACAACAAGACATCTTGTTGGCCTGGATCAGAAGAGGAAAAGCCCTGGATTATCCAATGTGCTTATCTCCTCGGGCACGCTTATGCCTTAACTGGTGGAAAACCCTTTCTCCCGGTAGCTTGGAGAGTACTGACTACAGATGCCAGTCTCTCAGGCTGGGGAGCAACACTAGAAGGGCTCATAGCTCAGGGGAAATGGTCAAAGGCAGAACAGATCCTGCCCATCAACGTCCTGGAATTACGGGCAGTACGTCTGGCCCTACGGTCCTGGACGGTGGGGCTTCAGGACTGCCTTATCAGGGTTCAGTTCGACAATGCCACTGTAGTGACCTATATAAACCATCAAGGCGGTACCCAGAGTCGTTCAGCTCTGAAGGAGGTGAACCACTTACTAGCCTGGGCGGAGGGACATGTGCCGATTCTGCACCAGCCTGGCCCAGAAGGCCTTGGTTCCCGGAGATTGTGAGACTGACAATAGACGGGCCATGGACGCTTCCACGTCGCCCCTATCTGTAACTGTCTCAAGGTCCTATATTCCACCCCAATTTAGAGTCTCTAAATTTGACGGCATGGCTATTGAAGCCAGGGTGTTAACCACTTCCTGACCGCCTCACGGCGATATACATCGGCAGAAGGGCACGTACAGGCAGAATCGCGTACCTGTACGTTGCCCTTTAAGAGGTGGCATGACAGTGTCGTGTTAAGACTTGTTCCATCCCTTTTACCAAAGGTGGTGTCGGCCTTTCATTTAAATCAGGACAATATTTTGCCTTTTTTTTTTTTTTTTTTTTTTTTTCTCTCAGCCTCGCTCGGCGGAAGAGAGACGACTGCATTCATTGGATGTTGTCTGGGCAGTCAAGGTTTATTTGTCTAGATCTGCGGAGATCCGAGGAGCAGACTCCTTTTTCGTTTTACCAAAAGGACCCAAGAAGGGGCAGGCAGCTTCCAAGGCTTCCATTGCCAATTGGGTCCCTCAATTGATCATTCAGGCCTATGGCCTGAAACATAAAGCTTCTCCCTTTAGGGTAAGAGATCATTCTTCCAGGGCTGTAGGAACCTCCCTGGGCTTTTTGCCATCAGGTATCTGTGGCTCAGATTTTTAAGGCTGCTACCTGGTCTTCAGTGCATACGTTCACAAAATGTTATCAAGTGGATGTTCGAGCAGCCGAGTACATCATGGGACACAGAGATCCCTCCCCTCTCGTTTTTGAGGATTCAGTGCTTGCTACAAAACTGAAGTGCTTCCTGTGTGTCCATTCACCTGGAGATGGAGTATAACCTCAGAAGGTAATGAATATTAGCCTGACTGTGTACCATGATGTACGCAAAAGGATTTTACAGTTAAGTGTGATGAAAAAATCCTATTATATCAGCCCTCTGATTGCCACTTTTGCTGGATAGTTTGGTGAGTTAAAGGTATTGTTCACTTTCAAATGCTCTTATTTTAACTAGGTAATAGGGTAGTTAGATTTCCTGTGCCTTTGTTTGTTGAGCGCTGCACATGCTTAGTTTGGTCTCTCTTGCTGTAGAGAACATTTTTTGGTTGATCAGAGCTTTTCTTGTCAAATGGTATTAAGAGCATTAACATCACACATCTGGACGTGTATACAGATCCTAAATGACAGCCCAGCTCCCCCACTTCTCCTCCATGCCCAGTAAGGCCCCTTTCACATAGGCGGAACGCTCGGGTCCACCTGTCAGTTTTTGGGGGGTTTTTTTGTTTTTGTTTTTTTAAGGCGGACCTGAATGGACGCTCCATACAGGTCTATGGAGCGACGGATGTCAGCGGTGACATGTCTGCTGACATGCGATCCGCTAAAGTGTGACGGATGGAAACCCTACTTTTCCATCTGTCGATCGGATCGGATGAAGACCGTCTCTGCGGTCTGTCTTCATCCAATCCCACATAGAGGAGAGCAGCGCTCTGACAGGTCCGTTCCTGCACAGTGTGCAGAGACGGACCTATCATCTGCCTGCTCAGCGGGGGGGGGCGCCAGATGAACTATTTTCATATTACTGGGTTTAGTAACACTTTAAGCTCTGATCTGAAGAGCTCTATACCAAAAGACCCCAGGATTGTGGGATGTTTAATTTCTTCACTTAAGTGTTAGTTCTCAGCCGACTGACAGATGTCATGCATTAACTTGTGCAGTGCCTTGTTGTGTGTTTTTTTTTTTTTTTTTTTCCCCTTCAAAGAAGTTTATTAGAAAGAGAAAAAAAAAAGCAAACAGTACATATAATGCAGGTTCCAGATAATACATTGTTATAACCAGCAATCCCATTCCACCAATGGATTATATTGTTTACCCTCAGAGCATGCCCACCATATAACTCAATAGAGCCAGCTGAGCAATGGCACTAACCAGTGATTTTACAATCTTAATCTCAGTGACAAGTATATTAAAGAAGTAATCTGTCCAGTACCAAATCCACTGGAGAGAGCCCAGGGGTATCTAACCTTGCCAGGGTTTCGTCCTGGCCCTCATGTTTTAACAGAGATTTCTGACACCAGAATGTGATGGTTTACTCTACTATAGGCGGTGCGTAGAGGTCAATTAATAACACCATGTAATTACATCATCACAGCTTATGCAAGTAAAAACACAAGGTGTAGATCGGAAGGTTTGAATGCATTTAAACTGGTTCTAAAGGCTTATGTTTTTTTTTTTTTTTTTTTTCACCTTCATGCATTCTGTGCATGAAGGTAAAAAAAAACCTTCTGCGTGTAGCAGACCCCCCCCCCCCCCCCAATACTTACCTGAGCCCCATTTCTATCCAGCGATGTGCACAAGAGCAGCAGCTCTCCCGGGTCTCTCGCTCTTCATTGGCAGAGACACAGCAGCTGGAGCCATTGACTCGCACTGCTGTCGCAACCAGTGAGGAGGGCAGGGGTTAGCCACGCTTGGTGTGTCTTATGACACAGAGGCAGCTCAGGAGCAACCACGCATGAGTGCCCCCATAGCATGGGAGTGAGGGGCAGGAGCACCAGCAAGGGACCCGAGAAGAGGATTGGGGCTGCTCTGTGTAAACCCATTGCACAGAACAGGTAAGTATGACATTTTGTGTTTTAAATAAAAACATGACACTTTAATAATTAATTTAAAAAAAAAAATGCAGCCACCACATCTAAGAATGGTAAAATGCAATATAATTTTTGATTGGTTTTAAAACCACGTAAAACTTGGGCCCAGTATTTAGAAGAAAAATATTCCTCTGTTATAGAAAAAACATTCTTTATACTGCAATGAAGCTGTTGAACATTATAGTCTTTAAGTTGGCTGCATAAAGAAGTGAATCACTTATTAGTACCACAGAGGGTATATTGGCCATCCAGTTGTTATAGGTTTCTGAGGCTTTAAAAGTTATCCACCCTTCCCAGTTGGAGTAAAAGGTTTGTAAATTTGGACTGTTTGACAATTAGCCCTCATGCACACAGGCTGTTAAAAAAACGTTATGAAAACGCCAGTATCTTTGCAGTGAATTTTTTTAACTTTTTTCAGCGTTTTTGCAATAGCGTTTTTGAGCGTTTTTCCGCGTTAGCGTTTTGAGCGTTTTTAAGCGTTTTTGAGCGTTTTTCAGTGTTAGAACGTTTTTACAGCTGAAAAACGTCTTTCAGAACGCACTGGTCCTGGGTTTTTTTTACAGCTTAAAAACGCTTATGCCACTTGCAGCTCAAAAACGCCTAGGTGGGCATGAAGCCATAGACTAACATAGACAGGCCTTTTTAAGCTGCAAAAAAAGCTCAAAAAAGCAGCTGTAAAAACGTCCATGTGCATGAGGACTTATAATTTTCTCAGGCAGATTTTGGACATCCTCAGTAACTATTCGCCCACTGCGGGTTCATTTTGTTTCCAATGCTTTGGGGTTAGGCTTTTTGCTGCATTCAATAAATGGAGTAGAATTTGTGTGTGTGTGTGTGTGTGGAGATCTATATTAGAGCTACACGATTCTGGCCAAAATGTGAATCGCAATTTTTTTGGTTAGAATAAAGATCACAATTCTCTCATGATTCTTGCGGGGTAACATCTTTCACATCATACCAAAAAAATGGGCTTACTTTACTGTTTTTAGTTTTTTATTCATTAAAGTGTGTTTTTTCCAAAAAAATTGCGTTTGACAGACCGCTGCGCTAATTCAGTGTGACACAAAATATTGCAGCAACCGCCATTTTATTCTCTAGGGTCTTTGATTGATTTGATATAGATATATATATATATATATATATATATATATATATATATATATAATCTTTGGGAGTTCTAAGTAATTTTATAGCAAAAAATACAGATTTTAACTTGTAAGCAACAAGTGTCAGAAAAAGGCTTAGTTTTTAAGTGGTTAGACTCACCTCATTTACATACCAATGTTCATTCCTTTGATCTAAAATAACTAAGTGTTAAAATGTTTCTCTTTATCTCTTCACCTAAGAGCTGTTGTGATAAATTTGCCAGGCTGCCTGTGTTTTATTTGTTGTTTTATTGTTTGTTTTTTGAAAGCGGTCAGCAGAGAACTCTCTGCACTGAATCGGGAAAATGCTGTGTTCATCATGAGGGGGGTAGAATGGCGATCTTGATTCTTTAACAGTTAATCGTTTTATTTATATATACAGTGGGGATCGAAAGTTTGGGCACCCCAGGTAAAAATGTGTATTAATGTGCATAACGAAGCCAAGGAAAGATGGAAAAATCTCCAAATGGCATCAAATTACAGATTAGACATTCTTATGTCAAAAAAAGTTAGATTTTATTTCCATCATTTACACTTTCAAAATTACAGAAAACAAAAAATGGCGTCTGCAAAAGTTTGGGCACCCTGCAGAGTTAATATCTTGTACTGCCCCCTTTGGCAAGTATCACAGCTTGTAAATGCTTTTTGTAGCCAGCCAAGAGTCTTTGCCCATTCTTCTTTACAAAAGTCTTCCAGTTCTTAGATTTCTGGGCTGTCTGTCACACACTGCTCTTTTAAGGTCTATCCATAGATTTTCAATAATGTTGAGGTCAGGAGATTGTGAAGGCCATGGCAAAACCTTCAGTTTATGCCTCTTGATGTAATCCCCATGGATTTTGAGGTGTGTTTAGGATCATTATCCATTTGTAGAAGCCATCCTCTCTTTAACTTCAGCTTTTTCACAGATGGCATCAAGTTACCATCCAAAATTTGCTGAAATTTTATTGAATCCATTTTTCCTTCTACTCGTGAAATGTTCCCTGTGCCACTGGCACTGGCACAACCCCAAAGCATGATTGATCCACCCCCATGCTTAACAGTTGGACAGAGGTTCTTTTCATTAAATTCTGTGCCCTTTCTTCTCCAAACGTACCTTTGCTCATTCAGGCCAAAAAGTTCTATTTTAACCTCATCGGTCCACAGAACTTTTTTCCAAAATGCCTCAGGCTTGTCTATATATGTTCATCTTTCTGGAGGGATCGTGCAGTCAAACGTGGGTTTTGAATTGCTTTTCTCACAATCCTGCGAGCTGTACTGTCTAATATTTTTCTTGGTCTTCCAGATCTTGCTTTAACTTCCACTGTTCCTGATGACTGCCATTTCTTAATTACATTCCAAACAGAGGATATTGACATCTGAAAATGCTTTGCTATCTTCTTATAGCCTTCTCCAGCTTTGTGAGCGTCAACTATTTTCAGTTTCAGTTTTCTAGACAACTGCCTAGAAGAACCCATGGTGCTGATTGTTGGGGCAAGGTCAGATGAGTCTGGCCATTTAAAACCTTTGAGATTGACATCACCTGGTCTTCCCAGACGATGATTGAGAACAATCCATGACACTGGCAGGTCTCAGCTTTGCAAAGGGGGCAGTGCATGCTATAAATTCAGCAGGGTGCCCAAACTTTTGCAGACACCATTTTTTTGTGTTCTGTAATTTTGAAAGTGTAAATGATGGAAATAAAATCTAATTTTTTTTGACATATTATAAGAATGTCTAATCTGTAATGCCATTTGGAGATTTTTCCATCTTTCCTTGGCTTCGTTATGCACATTAATACACATATTTTTTACCTGGGGTGCCCAAACTTTCGATCCCCACTGTGTATGTATGTATGTGTGTGTATGTGTATGTCTGTCTGTCTGTCTATCTATCTATCTATCTATCTATCTATCTATCTATCTACATACATACACTTTCTAGATATATTTTATATTCTCACAGAAGTAAGCACTGAAGAAATGACACTTTCCTACAATGTAAAGTAGTGAGTGAGCTTGTATAATATTGTCAATTTGCTGTCCCCTTAAAATAACAACACACAGCCATTAATGTCTAAACCGCTGCCAACAAAAGTGAATATACCCCTACGTGAAAATGTCCAAATTGGGCCAATTTGCCATTTTGCCTCCCTGGTGTCATGTGGACTGTTAGTATTACAAGGTCTCAACTAGAGGTCGACCGATATATCGGCCGGCCGATATATCGGCCGATATTTGGTGTTTTTTATTTAATCGGCATCAGCCGATTGTGCCGATATAGCTTCAGCGCGACTTGCAAGTGTGAAGCGACTTCTCCCCCTCTCTGGGCAGCCTGCCAAATCTGATAAAAAGAACCTGAAGGATACAATGTTTACACTTATGAATGAACTGAGCTCTGTGTGTAGAAGCTCTCAGTTTAACCATTTAAAGACTAAATCTTCTCTGACATTTGTTGCTTACAAGTAAAAATCCTGTATTTTCTGCTAGAAAATCACTTAGAACCCCCAAACATTATATATATTTTTTTTAGCAGAGACCCTAGGGAATAGAATAGCAGTTGTTGCAATATTTTATGTCACACGGTATTTGCGCAGCGGTCTTTCAAATGCAATTTTTAATAAAAAAATACACTAATAAATTAAAAAAAAAACTAAGCAGTAAATTTAGCCCATTTTTTTTCATCCAGAAGTTTTAATTACCTGTTTTTGTGTATTTAATATTTAAGAGAGGTGTCTTTTTATATTTTTTTTATCTAAATTCTACATACAAGTGAACTGATTGGAGGTTTGTTTTGTTTAATAAATGTTTAAATGTAAAAAATTTTCCGTATCACTGAAGGTTGCTTTCACACTGGAGCGGGCATGCGTTGACGGTAAAACTCTGCTAGTTTTAGCGGCTCTTTACCATCATTTTAGCAGCGCTATTCGGCTGCTAGCAGGGCGCTTACAACCCAGCTAGCGGCCGAGGAAGGAGTTAAATGCACCCCTGAAGCGCCGCTGCCGAAACGCTTTGCAGGCGCTTCGGCAGCGGTGCGCATTCATTTCAATGGGCAGGAGTGGTGGAGGAGCGGTATACACCGCTCCAAAGATGCTGCTTGCAGGACTCTTTTTTTTTTTTTTTTTTTTTTTTTTTTTAACATCCTGCCAGCGCATCGCCTCAGTGTGAAAGCACTTGGGATATCACACTGAGACTGCAGGGGAGCCGTTTTACAGGCACTTTACAGGTGCTATTTTTAGCCCAAAAGCACCTGAAAAATGCCCCATTGTGAAAGGGGTCTAACTGTTAGATTTTATGAGATGAAGGTAAAAAAAAAAAAAAAATCGGCCTAATATATCGGGCCAAAAAAATCGGCATCACATATCGGCCACCGCGATTTGTAAATATCGGCATCGGCCAGAGAAAAACCCATATCGGTCGACCTCTAGTCTCAACTGTGAATGGGAAGCAGATGTGTTAAAATTGACATTGCGCTCTTTCATATTGGTCACTGGAAGTTCAACATGGCATTTCCTAGCAAAGAACTCTGAGGATCTGAGCTCCAGCATGGTGGCTAAGACCTTACAACGGCTTTCAACAGGACAGGTTCCACTCAGAACAGGCCTCACCATGGTTGACCAAAGAAGTTGAGTGCATGTGCTCATTTATATCCAGAGATAGTCTGTGCCAAATAGATGTTATGAGTGGGTGTCAGCCTGTCAGTGCTCAGACCATAAACCTCACTGCATCAAATTGGCCTGCATGGTTTTCGTCCCAGAAGGAAGCCTCTTCTAAAGATGGTGCACAAGAAAGCCTGCAAAGAGTTTGCTGAAGACAAGCAGACTAAGGACATGGATTACTGGAACCATGTCCTATGGTCTGATGAGACCAAGATATACTTATTTGGTTCAGATGGTGTCTGGCAGAAACCAGGTGAGGAGTACAAAGACAAGTGTCTTCCCTACAGTCAAACATGGTGGTGGGAGTGTCATGGTCTGGGGCTGCATGAGTGCACTGGGGAGCTACAGTTCTTTGAGGGAACCATGAATACCAATATGTACTGCGACATACTGAAGCAGAGCATTGATCCCTCCCTTTGTGGGCTGGGCCACAGGGCAGTATTCTAACATAACGACCCCAAACACAACTCCAAGAGGACCACTGCCTTGCTAAAGAAGCTGAGGGTAAAGGTGATGGACTGGCCAAGCATGTCTCCAGACCTAAACCCTATAGAGCATCTGTGGGGCATCCTCAAACAGAAGGTGGAGGAGCTCAAGGCATCCAACATCTTCTAGCTCTGTGATGTTGTCCCTACTTCATTACATCTCTAATGTACAGGAGATGCCTACTGGTCCCATTTATTTATATGCACTAGGGTATAGTACCCACCTGGTCAACAGGCTAAGGATGGATGTACCCGGCAACATATGATGATGCGTGAGTGTATCCTCTTTTCCAGTGATGGCATGCCCCATCTAACCATGGTGTTAATTTCAGGGTTATCGATTAGAGACATCAAACTTGTTTGTCACACATTTATTTGCCACAATGTATCCCACACCTTAAGAGTATACCAAGTTAATAGAGCTGTTGATGTGACATGCTCTTTAGACCAGAGGTAGGCAACCCTAAAAAAAAGTAAAGATCTACCTGAACAACATGGGAGAAGTCAAAGATCACCAGGCACAGTGTCACCACCTCACACCTGATTTAAACCTCTAATTGCCGTACTACCGTGTCACAATCCTGTGCTTTGCACGGCAATCATGGATTTAAATCGGGTGGTGAGGAGGCAACATCGCCTCCTCACAACCTATCAAACACTTGGATCGTTTTTCAGAGTAGCAGCAGTGCCTGCTGCACTTGTGAATGAGCCCTTAGTTGCATTCGGCAGTGGCACCCTTAGGGCTTGTTCACACTAAGTTAAGGGGTGATAAAACCCCATGGTTGATTTACAGATTTACCACCCCTAATCCCTACCTAACTGCTAAAGGCAGCAGTCAAAGGTGTACACATGCAGCAGCAGGAATTAAACCCCCTGTTGCTTTTGGTGGGTGCTCCCGCCTGCAAACGTGCTGTCAATCAAATTCAATGATGCGGGGGGCGGGGCAGAGTCAGGCATTCTGTGTCTATGCATGCAAATACTGGACTCAGGAGCGTGCCTGCAAGGTAACCCCCAGGTAGAGCTCTTTTCCCAGGGGCTTTACTGATGCGAGGAGGTGCCGCAAGCGCTGCCGGGGGGGACCCCAGAAGAGGATGCTTGGGGGCCACACTGTGCAAAACTGCACTGTGGATGTAAGTATGTTTGTTATTTAAAAAAAAAAAAAGACATAGGTTTACAATCACTTTAAAGCAAGCTACACTTTCCCATAGCCTATTGACACCTGCCCTAAATGCATCATGGTATGACTTCTGAAATATAGGTGCAAACATTAGAATGTTTGCATTTAGGAGCATGGACTAGTTTTTAACAAAGACTTTATGTTAATAGGTGTACAGTAGTACACAGAAAGCAGAACATGGAATCCTCAACACAGAATTTGAGGGAAATATTTGACGGAACACATTTTTACATGCTTATTTTTGAGATTGTATTTTACGTGATTGTGAAGTCTGTTATTTTTATAGAAGAAAAAAATTAACATGTTATACTTAGCTGCTCTGTGCAGTGGATTTGCACAGAGCAGTCCTTTTCCTCCTCTTATCCGGGTCCCTCTTTGCTGCTCCTGGCCACTCCCTCCCTGTGGGGGCACCCAAGCTGAGCTGCAGCTCTGTGTCCATTCAGACATCGCACGGCAGTTCGGCCCTGCCTCTTCTCTCCTGATGGGCTAACTGACTGTGATTGACAGCAGCAGGAGCCAATGGTGCCACTGCTGTCTCAGCCATAGAATGCATTAAGATAAAAAACCTTCTGACTTTACAACTCCTTTAACCACTTCTGGACCGCCAGCCTTCGTTATACGTCGGTACTCTGACTTTGAATACCGTTGTTATGGCAGCAGACAGCTGCCATATCCCCGGTATTTTATGAAACAGCGTGCAGTCCTCTTTAAGGAAAAAAGTGGTCTCTGCGGTGGATTCGCCGCAAGATCACTTATCGGCGGGAGAGGCCCCCACCCCCCTCCCGCCGCGTTTCGGTCATCTCCGCCACTTACTGGAGTTGTCGGTAGTGGCAAAGACAATCCAAACCTTCCCCTCAGGCACAGTGTCGAGTGAGGGAATGATGGCCCCCACTTGACTCAATGACGGAAGCGACATCATTTACGCCCAACGGCCTTAAAGGGACTTCTAAAATGCAATTAATAAAAAAAAGTTTAAATGTGAGATCTGAGGTCTTTTTGACCCCAGGTCTCACATTATAGAGGTCCTGTCATGCTTTTTTTTTTACTTTTACAAGGGATATTTACATTCCTTGTAATAGGAATAAAAGTGATTTATTTATTTATTTCTTTATTTATTTTTTTTTAAGGGACAGTATTTAAAATAAAAAGTAAAATAAGAAAAAAAAATGAAAGCGCCCTGTCCCTCCATGTTTGCAGCAGAAGCGAACGCATATGTAAACGGTTTTCAAACTACACATGTGAGGTATCGCCACGATCATTAGAGCACGAGCAATAATTCTAGCAAAAGACGACCTCTGTTACTCAAAACTGGTAACCTGTAGAAATTTTTAAACGTCGCCTATGGAGATTTTTAAGGGTGAAAGTTTGTCACCATTCCACGAGCGGGCGCAATTTTGAAACATGACATGTTGGGTATCAATTTACTCGGCGTAACATTATCTTTCACAGTTTAAAAAAAAAAGGGTCAACTTTACTGTTTTGTTTTTTTTTTTTTTGTTTTTTTTAATTCAAAATTTATTTATTTTTTTCCCCCAAAAATTGCGTTTGTAAGACCGCTGCGCAAATAAGGTGTGACATAGTATTGCAACGACCACCATTTTATTCTCTAGGGTGTCTGGAAAAAAAAAATTATATATTAATGTTTGGGGGTTCTAAGTAATTTTCTAGTAAAAAAACTGATTTTAATTAGTAAACAACAATTTTGCAAAATAGGCCTGATCCTTAAGTGGTTAAAGTGATCTTGTAACGAATGCTAGCCAGGTATCACTCGGTACAGCGTTAAGCTCACTGGAGTCTTCACTTCATGTACACTTCTATTTAAAACTAGCTTACATGCAGCTGCCCCAGCAATGCACACACGGAGAGACCCAGAACTGCTGATTTGGGAGCCGCTTCAATCACCAATGTTGAGGAAAGGTGTGGCTTTAGTTCTGTGTGTGTGTTGCTCTGCTCAAGTGTGCATCATTGGGAGTGGCTGCATGTAAAAGTGTAGTCCTAAACAGGAGTGCACACAAAGTGGAGACCGGCGGGTATAGATCCAGATATTCCGCATTCACAAAACTGATGTCGGCCAGCACAGCAGGGACACAGTTAACACGGCAAGAAGAAAGGAGAAAATTTTAAAAAATATATTGAGATTTGTAGATTAAAGGAGAAGTTCACTTTTGAACCACTTGAGTACCACGCTATAGCTGAAAGACAGCTACAGCGCGGCTCTCTAGTTCTAGGAGGTCGTCCATAGATGTCCTCCCAGAACCGCACCCTACAGCTGGTCATAGTGGTTCTTTATCTTGTGATCAGCTGTGTCCAATCACAGCTTATCACATGTAAACAGACTTGCTGGTTATCGGCAGTCCTTTCCTCACACAGACACAGCGTGTGAGGAAAGGAGAGCCGATAACCAGCAAGACTGGTACATTCTTTACACTAATAGCCAGGGTACTGATCATCGGTGCCTGTCAGTGCCCATAAAATAATAAAAATGTTATATTGGTACAGTGTTGCATGACTACACAATTGTTGTTCAAAGTGTGACAGCACTGAATGCTGAAAATTGGCCTGGACAGGAAGAGGATGAAGGGTCAGGTGTTGAAGTGGTTAAAAAAAAACAATGCAGTAGGAGTCTGGAAAGCATTGCACTACTCAAACAGGACTCCTACACACTGGCAGGAAGAATCAATGAACTACCTCAGGGCTCAACAGCGCCGTGGTAGTTCATTAAGAGCTACCCGTTGCAGAACTTAATGATGCGGGTGGAGTCACACACAGCCGCATTTTTATTTATTTATTTATTTATTTAAATTCAGACAGCAAGTGGAGGGAGAAGATTCCCTGCTCACTGTCACAACGGGAAATAGGGATGCGGGGCCGGTGCTATGGGTGTAACATGTTACGAAAGTTGAACTTATCCTTTAACGTCTAAGGACAGTGTAAATAAGCCATTACTTAGCACGCGCTTTATTGCTGCTTAACTCCTCAAGTAAGTTATTGGACATGCTGGGAGTGTATTTATTTTATTTATTTTTGAGAGTTGGCCAACTACTAGACTTGCCTGTGTAATGAACACATGCTGAAAAGAAAAGACAGTATTGTGACCTGTTACTGAAAGTTGTATCATGTTCAGGTCGCTTTTTACATTTTTATTGGTGAGTTTATATTAAAAAAAAAAATATGAAAATAGTTTGTCATATATAGGAACTGATTAGGTAGAATAGAGGAAAATTTGTGTGTATGTTTTTTGTTTTATTTTGTTTTGTTTTTTGGAGTGACCTCAAGCATTTGTAATATAAGGATTGTATCAAAATATTTTCAGGAATCTAAGAAAACAGAAGAGGGTAATGAAACTGATCAGATCTCCATTTCATCAATCACAATTCCTGAAGCTCCAGCCTCAACTACTGAATCAGCCCAGGCGCCTGTAGACCTGTCAAAGCCAGAACTTGCACAACCTGGTTCTGACAGCCAAGGTAAAATTACAGATAAAACTAATCTTTTGCAAAAACTATTGCAGATGCTTATCCGCGTCTCTTCCATTTATGAAAGTACGCCATGTTTTACACTTTCTCAAAGTTAGGTACTGAGTGAGGGCCTCTTTGTAACCTACATCACATAATTATTAGTCTTACTAAAGATAATTAGTATCGTACCAAACATGATATGCTAATGATTCACTTTAAAGAAGTAGTAAACCCTGATGTTTTTTTTCTTTTATAGAAAATCATGCCAGGCTTCATGGTTTTCATCTTTTACCAGTTAGCCTGTGTCTTTTACAAAGAAAAAACTATTCTACGCTCCATCGATACATGGGCAATTCTTGAATGTTCAGCTCCTCAACAAGTAATTTTCTCTACTCTATCCCCAAGCACTGTGATTGCAAGTTTAATAAGCCAACTTGGTTCACAGCGACCCTGCAATAGGTGCAAACTATTGTGACATTGCTTGATAAAGTGGTAGTAAACCCAAGCATTAAAAAAATCAATTGATAGGAAGGAAGGGTCTTTAAAACAGAAGCGACCCTCTAGGTCTCTTCTGTCATGAACCCCCTGCCTGTCAGCAGTTATGCAATTTGAGCAGCGCATGCACAGATCAAACCGCATTTACAGCCTACTCTCTGAGCCGCGGCAAAGTGACTCCCATGCTCATGCACGGGAGTGACGTCACTGCAGCCTGGCCAGTCAAGCAGCCGAAGATTCGTAAGCCAGGAGGACAGCTGGGTTAACATGGGAAGTGCCAGGGGCCAGGGAGAGCTGCGAAAGCCCAGCGCTGAAGGGCTTTGTTGGTAGGGAAGTCTCTCATAATGTACAAGTGTAAGCTGCAAACTAGTACATTATGACTTAAACATGCAGGGGGGCACATTTTATGAAGAGACTTTATTGCTTTTAAAGGCTAATTTCACCTTTTTGGGGGGAGGTAGCACATATTTTTAAAGTTTAAAAAAAAAGTGCATTTAATTCTTTTTCCCCCAGGAGCTTGCAAAGCCATGCACCTGCAATCAGTGGATCGTGGGTTTAATGTCAAGCTCCTGCCGACATGTCCTCCAGCTTTCTTGCCCATACTTCTGTACAGGCTTCCTGTTAAGCTGAAGGAAGTGTCAATGGACTACGAGGACGCTCATCAGTGTCCTTGCAGTCCATTAAGAACTGCGATGGCAGATGGGACCTCGAGTTTATTCATTCTCTCATAGCCCTGTGATTGATGTGGATGTTCAGGTGGAGGGGAGGCGCTGGAGCATATTACATCCCAAATACAGGTGTAAAGTGTTCCAAGCATGCACTTGTCTTTTTAACGATTATTTGGTCTGTGCCCAGAATATAAATCTATATCATGGTAGCGCTATGCTCTAGAGCAGGGGTAGGCAACCTGGGGCCCTCCAGCTTTTGTGGAACTACATTTCCCATGAGGCAATGCAAAAGCTGGCAGTTACAATTACTCCCAGAAGCATGATGGGACTTGTAGTTCTGCAACAGCTGGAGGGCCCCAGGTTGCCTACCCCTGCTCTAGAGAATATCTATGTAGTACAGCCTTACCACTGCTTGAACAGAAAATGTAATGTGTTAAAAAAATGGTGCTTTTGATATACTGTGATCAGATATCAGATCTAGCATCAGTGTTTGTGCTGCACACATTCCTGGTCAATTTTCTGGGATTTTGATTAAAGCATTGAAGGAGACTGAAATGCATATAGGTGTGAAAGGGCCCATAAACATTTGGAATAAGATATACCTGCACTCAAATATAGTTTATGCATATATAATCCATCAAGTGCTAAACGGGTGTGACCAAATATTAACACACACAATTTTGAATGAACCACCTGTACACTGATATACACCTCTAGCAAACATTGCAAAAAAAACAGGGCTTTTTTTGTTCACCTACATTGGAATGCATCTTTAAGCTGGCAAAATGCATCAAAGTAATCTGTTTGGCCAGTCCCTACTCTGCTCTGCAAAATGTAAATATTCCAGTGGATATAGGGTTCAAATAGGCACAAGTTGGGGGGTTTGAAGTATATTTAAATCAAAAGCTTTTCTTTCTCGCCCTTTGAGGGACACAGGCATTTAGAACAGTCGGATGGCTATGACTAAGGACTAACGTCTGAAACATGTAGGCTGTTTTTTCAGCCTTTTACATGTTTACGTAATAACGAAATATGATTTTTTTTTTTTTTTTTTTTTTTTTGGATGTCATCCTGAGTGCCGACCATCCCTTTCCTTACTCGTGAATCTGCAACAAAGATTAAAATCCTTGCAATGTACAGTACATAAATCACCTAGAGAGCCCCATTTTGGTAAGTCTTCCCTGACTTTAGTCCTTGTCCAGAGCTCCAACGCACCCTTTCCTAACCCTTCCATGGCTGCAGTTCGCCAACTTGTTTGTTTCAGGTCCTTAACCGCTTGCCGACCGGCTCGCGCCGATATATGTCGGCAGAAGGGCACGTACAGGCATATTAACGTACCTGTACGTTGCTCTTTAAGAAGCAGCTTGCGCGCCCGCCGCAAGCTCCGTGAGTGTGATCGCGGGTCCCGCAGACGCTATGTCCGCAGGGATACCCGCGATCGTCTCACGGAGAGGAAGATCGGGGAAATGCTGATGCAAACAAGCATTTCCCCGTTCTGCCTAGTGACAGGACACTGATCACCGCTCCCTATATTCGGGAGCGGTGATCAGTGTCGTGTCCCCCATAGCCCATCCCCCCCACAGTTATAATCACTCCCTAGGACACACTTAACCCCTACACCGCCCCCTAGTGGTTAACCCCTTCACTGCCTGTCACATTTACACAGTAATCAATGCATTTTTAATAGCACTGATCGCTGTATAAATGTGAATGGTCCCAAAATAGCGCCAAAAGTGTCCGATCTGTCTGCCATAATGACGATAAAAATCGCTGATCACCGCCATTAGTAAAAAAAAAAAAAAAAAATTTATAAAAATTCCATAAAACTAGCCCCTATTTTGTAGACGCTATAACTTTTGCACAAAGCAATCAATATATGCTTATTGCGTTTTTGTTTTTTGGGGGTTTTTTTGGGGTTTTTTCTTCCACCAAAAATATGTAGAATACCTATCGGCCTAAACTGAGGGGGAAAAAAATGTTTTTTTTAATATATTTTTTGGGATATTTATTATAGCAAAAAGTTAAAAATATTGCCTTTTTTTTCCGAAATTGTCGCTATTTTTTTGTTTGTATCGCAAAAAATAAAAACTGCAGAGGTGATCAAATACCACCAAAAGAAAGCTCTATTTGTGGGAAAAAAGATGTCAATTTTGTTTGGGAGCCACGTCGCACAACCGTGCAATTGTCTGTTAAAGTGACGCAGTGCCGAATCGCAAAAAGTGCTCTGGTCTATCGCCAGCCAAATGGTCCGGGACTAAAGTGGCTAAGGTGTCTAGTATGCCCTCCCTTTTATAGGTCTTGACCTTGGTGTAGGGTGACTTTATTGTATTGGAAAAGGTTGCAATTCCCAGTCCCAGAGTTTCTTGATGATTTACCTTCCTTGTCACCTAACTTCCATAGCAGCTTTGGCATTTGCTTCTCTTGCTCAGCCTTCTCCGTAAGCCTGGATGCACAGCAGCCTTCGTAAGCAACTTCCTGATATCCAACCATCCTTCCGTTGGATGACCCCCTTACATCTTCTTTTACAATGGGTTTATTTCCCCCTGCTTTGTAATCTTTGGCATAACTGCCTCACCTAGTGATCTCTTAGGGAATCTCATCCTGAGCTCCCTACTTGTCTTTCTTTATACTTTATCAGGCCCCGCGTATAGCATTTTAGTTAAGACACTGTAGGTTCTGGTCGACCTTTCCACCCTCTCCTTCTCTTTTTAAACTTTGCACTCCTTGTTCAGCCTTCTACTGCAGAGGGCTTATACAGTACCCAGAGCCAGCACTCTTCCTTAGGCAGAGCCACTGCTTAAATTGTCTTTCGTGTTTATGAAAAATCATTGATTGCTAGGCGGCTGTTTCCACTGTCGTTCCAGCAGGTGATTTTTCAGTTAAAAAATTGCTTTGCGCTCTATTACCCTTGTTTTTTCCTGTGGCCCTATTGCTTTTCAGCTGTGTTGTTGCCCACCCCTTGATTATTTCTTGGTGGTGTCCCATACATTCTAAATCGATTCCTGTGTCCTATACAATAAAGAGAAATTTTGACGCATCTGTAAATTCTCTATCTTTGAGTACAGTACAGAATACATATCCATCCCCTTGCTTCTCTGTGATCTCCTTATTGCTTGCTAATAAATCTGGAGCCTAATGGATTGGGCTGAGTTGTACAGGGATGTTAGTGGGAGGATCCAGGAAAGCTTTTTCCAGTGTCCAATCAGCTGAAGGTAGCCGCATATAACTCGTAGTCTTTAAATTGATTTCTGTGTCCTGTACTGTACTCCATGATATGAGATTTACAGATCTGCCAAATGTCCTCTTTTTAGACTTACAGTAAAATCTTTTCCTTGCTACCACACAGGTCCCACCCGTGTGTATATGGTTTTTTGTTTTTTTCTAATGCTTTCTCACAAAACTGAGGCTAGCTGGGTAGAGGAGGGTTTTTACAGGGCTAGCTTAGAATTTTTCTGTTTGCCCATGTCCCAACCTCCTATAGTCAGCATTATAATCCTTTTCTGAATTCCTGTGTCCCTATGGTAAGTAAAAAAAAAAAAAATCGTATTTTATGGTTTTCGATAGGACAGGGAATTGTTTAGAATTTTTTTTTTTTTTTTTTTTAATAAATCTACTATTTTGTGCTTTCAGAAATCAACTTTACCTTTGGCCTAAGCCGTGATTCTGGACTTTCATTTGCTGACTTGGCAACAGATAATGGGGATTTTGCCTTTGGATCTAAAGGTATGTTACAATGTTTTCTAGTTTTTGGTAACTTTTTGAAGTATTGATTGCATATCTTGTACACAGACCCTGCATTTCCAAACTTCAGCCCTGAGACTTTTTTTATATTTTTTTTATAGAGAAATGCAGTCTTTGCTGACCACCTGTTGAAACAGCTAGTTGCCTGGCTGTCTCTGGTTTTAAAATGTTCCGCTGACATAGAACAAACATGCAACTACTTAGCACTCCTATTCTGTATACATGTTCTCAGTCTGCGACTGAAAGTCAGACAATCTCTGTGAGACTGGGCATTTAGCAATTTTAGAAACATTTCCCCCTCTTTCACAAGGACGGATAGAATTGTGCTTTTAGCTGCGTTTTCTACCACAGCTAAACGCACACATTGCCTTCCTATGGCCCCATTCACACACTGCATTTAGCTGCATTTTGATTACATGCGGTTTTGTGCGGATATAAAAAATAGAATTGACTGCGTCCAGGAGCGATTTAGCGCAGCTATCTGCACATAACCGCAGGAAATCGCAGTGCACTGTGTCAGCTGCAGATAGCAGCGCCGAGCTGGCTCGCTCATCGGGAAAGGAAAAATGTTTTTTCCTTTCCCAATGAGCGACAAGCACGGGGATCCGACTTGGATCCCCGCCAATGCCAGGCACTGTTTGGTATGAATCTTGAGAGGGAACTCCATGCCAAATTTTAAATAAAAATCCGGCATGGATTCCAAGGGACACCCCCTACGCCAAAAAACGGCGTGGGGGTCCCCCCAAAATCCATACCAGACACTTATCCGAGCACACAGCCCGGTCGGTCAGGAAAGGAGGTGGGGACGGGCAAGCGCCCCCCACCCCCCTCCTAACCGTGCCAGGTCGCATGCCCTCAACATTGGGGGGTTGGTGCTTTGGGGCAAGGGGGGCACCCTGCAGCCCCCCCACCCCAAAGCACCTCGTCCCCATGTTGATGAGGACAAGGGCCTCTTCCCGACAACCCTGGCCTTTGGTTGTCCGGGTCTGCGGGTGGGGGGCTTATCGGCATCCGGGAGCCCCCTTTAATAAGGGGGCCCCCAGATCCTGGCCCCCCCACCTTATGTGAATGATTATGGGGTACATTGTACCCCTACCCATTCACCTGGGGAAAAAAAGTGTCAATAAAAAAAAAACACACTACACAGGTTTTAAAAGTAATTTATTAGGCAGCTCCAGGGTTCTTCTGCCGACTTCGGGGGTCTCTCAGGCCTCTTCGCCCTTTCTATGGTGTCGTCTAGGCGCTCTCTGGTTCTTCTCCGGTGCCTTCTTCCTTCTGCCGGGCTCCTCCGCTATCTTCTGCTCTTTTGCGCTCTTTTGCTAGCGGAGGAGCCCGGTCTTCTGAGATGTCTTCTTTCCTCTCTTCCAGAGATGTTGACACGACGCTCCATCTCGCTGTAATGCCGTGAGCGAGGTCCGCAACCAATTATATAGGCATGGGGCGTGGCCACCGGGTGGTGTCACCTGTTGACCCCGCCCCTTATGTTGTCACAGGCCCATCATGCCCCGGGACTGTGACGTCAAGAGATAAAAAGGTGACGGGAGGGAGATTCGCACACAGCCTGTCATTGACAGCCTAAGCTCTGTTGCTGTATGAAGGGTGTGTCTCCTTTCCCTCCAATCAGCTGTCAGAGCTCTCCTAATTAATTAAGCTCTGAAGTGTGTAATTTCAGCTCTCTGCCCCCTGTTTTCTGACAGCTCAGACATGCTTTAGAAGTTCTGCATTTTGAACAGATGTAGAGGAGAAGATTGCACATAAACAGGTAAAGTTTGTAGCAGGATTTGTTTCCTCTGTGTATCACCCGAGACTGGTCATTTCACTGGGTCTATGTGAGGATTTACAACCACTTTAAACTATGTACAGGCCACTATCTAGTATGTTAGCCAGGCACAGTTTTTCATAAGACGCCAGTGCTTTAGTGGTGGTCTGCCTTTTGCTAACACCTAACTGTATTACTCGCACAGATTCAAACTTCCAGTGGGCCAACACTGGGGCTGTCCTGTTCGGCTCTATGGCATCAAACCGAAAAACAGAAAAAGGAGGTGACAATGATGAGGAGGTGGTTCACAATGATGATGTGCACTTTGAGCCCATTGTATCGTTGCCTGAGGTAATTTTTTTTTTTTTTTGGAAACTTCTTGCCTAGCTTCTAATCTTACGCCCTTCCCTTCCTGCAGCGTACTGATTTTCGATCTGTGGAACTTATTGTGCTTGTTTTTGGTGGTAATAGACAGATTCAGATGGTATACTCTCAGTGGCCTGAAAGTCATAACAGTCGACACTGACGTTAGTATTCTTCAGATGCCAAAGGTGTCAGTGTAGCTTGAAATGCTCTGGGGTTTCGGCTCAGTCTACAATGATCATAGTACAGGCAACCACATTAAGGCTCTGTTTCCACTAGTGCGACTTGTCATGTGACTGTGGACGCATAGTCACATGGCAAGTCATGGCCTATTGATTTTAATGACAGCGACTTTGAAAAGGTACCTGCACTACTTTGATGCGACTTTGATCCAGAGTGTAAAGTTGGATCAAAGTTGCACTCTAAATTGTGCAACTTTGGGGCCGCAATAGTGGAAATGTACACTAAGGCTTCGTTTCCACTAGTATGACTTGTCATGCGAATTTGAACACAGTCGCATGACAACTCACAGCCCATTGATTTTCAATGGCACCCATTCCAATCAGTGTGTAAAGTTGCATCAAAATTGCACTCTACATCGTGCAACTTTGGGGTCGTGATAGTGGAAACGTGACTGGTCAAGAGATTGTGTCCAGAGTTGCATGACAAGTCACAGCCTATTGATCTTATTGGTACCAGTGCCCGTCTATGCGACATTGAAAATCAGCAACTTTGAAAAGGTACCTTCACTACTTTGATGCAACTTTGATCCAGAGAGTGTAAGGTTGGATCAAAGCTGCACTCAGTCACACTCTAGCCTTAGACTACGTTTGCACCAGTACGACTTCAAAGCTGTGCAATTTAGAGTGCGACTTTGAGTGCAGCTTTGATCCAACTTTACACTCTGGATCAAAGTTGCATCAAAGTAGTGCAAGCACCTTTTCAAAGTCACATAGATGGGAACGTTTGCCTCTGAAATCAATCTACCATATTCTTCATATGTATGGGGTAGTGACAAGACAGAAACCTCTTATGAAGAAAAACATCCAAGCCCAGATAAATTTTGCAAAATCACACCTGAAGTCTCCCAAAAGCATGTGGGAAAATGTGTTTTGGTCTGATGAGAAACCAAGGTTGAACTTTTTGGCCATGATGCCAAAAGATATGGTTTGGCGCAAAAACACTGCACATCACCAAAGAACACCATACCCACAGTGAAGCATGGTGGTGGCAGCATCGTGCTTTGGGGCTTTTTCTTCAGCTGGAACGAGCCTTAGTCAAGGTAGAGGCAATTATGAACAGTTCCAAATACCAGTCAATATTGGCACAAAACCTTCACTCTTCTACTAGAAAGCTGAATATGAAGAGGAACTTCATCTTGCTGCATGACAATGACCTAAAGCATACATCCAAATTGACAAAGGAATGGCTTCACCAAAAGATGATTTAAAGGCCCAGCCAGAGCCCAGACCTGAATCCGATTGAAAATCTGTGATCTGAAGAGGGCTGTGCACAGGATCTGCCCTCGCAATCTGACAGATTTGGAGTGTTTTTGCAAAGAGTGGGCAAATCTTGCCAAGTCAAAATGTGCCATGCTGATAGACTCCTACCCAAAAAGACTGAGTGCTGTAATAAAATCAAAAGGTGCTTCAACAAAGTGTTAGTTTAAGGCCCCTTTCACACTGCCGCAATTTCAAAGTTGTGCAATTTTGCGGCCGTGATTTTTACACGATTTCAGGGAATGCCTGTGTAAACTTGAGGTCTAATGACCTCAACTCACATCAAAGTAGTACAGGGACTACTTTGAAGTCGCACAGATATGAATAGTTATCATTGGGAATCATGGGGTACGACTTGTTATGCGACTAATGTCAAAAGTCGCACAAGTGTGAAAGGGGCCTAAGGGTGTGCACAGTTATGCAACCATATTTTTTATTTTTACTTCCCTCCACCTAAAAGATTTCAGTTTGTTCAACTGCGTTGTACAGTTTATAGGTCACATTAGAGGTGGAAAAAGTTCTGAAATGATTGATCGGTGCCTAATTTTTTTTTTTTGTTTACATCACAGAAACCTGACCATTTTAACAGGGGTGTGTAGAAGACTTTTTATATCTACTGTACCTCAAATTTAACTTGAAACTTTGTATGTTTAGGTGGAGGTTAAGTCAGGTGAAGAAGATGAAGAAGTACTCTTTAAAGAGAGAGCAAAGCTGTACCGCTGGGACAGACTTGCCAATCAGTGGAAGGAACGAGGAGTGGGCGAGATTAAAATACTTTACCATCAGGAAAGAAAATATTACCGCATATTGATGAGACGAGAGCAAGTATTGAAAGTGTGCGCGAACCACGTTATATCGAAAGATATGAAACTGGCTCCTTTAAGTACATCTCAGAATTCATTTGTTTGGATAGCCAATGATTATTCTGGTAAGTGCCATTTTCCTTGTTATATTCAGATCTTTATTAACAATAGCCAGGTTTATCACTGGAGTTTTCATTTAAACTTTGAGAAAGTAGAAATGTCCTTCTATTGTAAAGATGTTCAGCTTTTTACTGTTTATACTGAGGTAGCCCTTAGCTGTCTGCTTGTTTTATAAATTCTTCTCTAGTAGATAAATGCTGTACTGCAGCATGATTAGATGGTAATGTCTGAAATGTTAGCCTTTTAGAGTCTAAAATTATTGTGATGCTCTACTTTGAGAGGGCCAATGAGAGCTGGAGAGCTGGAGGTGTGTCTGTGTAAATCCAGGAAGTGAACAGGAAGCAGTTTCAGCTGCCCACAGTTAAAATGGATGCAGCCAGACTCCATGGAGGGAGACTTCTGCAGCATATTTGGCATTTACAGAATCGCAGTATATATAAAATACTATGCAAAGTGGTTGGAGGGAACCTTTAGAATGGCAAAGATGTTTTATTACAAATTATGTGAGCAGACTGCAATTCCTCCTTAACCAACTCCCGCCCGCCGGTATAGACTGACAGCAGCGGGGTGGCTCTCCTTCTGTCTAGTCTCACCATGCTTATTTAACGTTCATTTAAACAAAATGTCAATTAAGTGACTCCCTGCAAGGAAGGCTTTAAATACTCTCCACTCCTGCTGTTTACACCACCGATCTCTGCAGTAGTTAAGATAAATGACCAACTGAAGATCCTGCAGAATTTCAGGAGTGTCAGATTCCTGGTTAGCTGCTGCACTCTGGCTTTGATCCGTTGGCTCCAACTCATTACATGAAACCATAATGATGTAGGGTTTGGCGAGTCAAACCACTTGAGTGCAGAGTTGGATCAGACTTTCTATACTCCTAGAAGTATCTGTGTTCTGCAAAATCTGGAGCTGCTGGTTTGTCTTCCCTACTGTGGAAAGTGCCGACACAGATGGCAGGAAAGGTAAAAGAGCAATGTTTTCATTGCACAGAATCCTTTTAGCAAAATTGTTTAAAATGATAGGTGGAATGGATGAAATGTTGCTAGCTGCATACGCGCTAGGAGAGGGGAAAAGCAGCACACTAATCTTCCCAGTGAAAGGCTGTGTGGGGGGGGTTCCCAGCATAGCTAGAGGAATGGATCATGGTGTATTCTCCTGCTTAGCGTGGTCAGTTTTTAGTAGGAAAGCAGAGGGACTGGCAGGAAATACATTTTCATACAAATACATGGTACAGCAGGCACATATGAGAATGTTGAGTTTACACATTCTTTAAATATTGGCACCTAACAGTGGTAGTTTCTACAATCTGCTGGCACCCCAATAAAGGGGTCCTTTTGTATTTTCACTGAAGATTCACCCCTTTTTTTGAAATTTAAGGTTGTTAGGATAATGTGTAACTCTTGGGGGGGGGGGGGGAACCTTGATCCCAAAAAAATTTAAATTCACTTTTAATTAAAACGGAGGACTGTCACACTAGTTTTGTTTTAATATATCTACTATGTATGTTTACATGAATATATCTTTTATTTATAGCAGGAATATGCAATTAGCGGACCTCCAGCTGTTGCAAAACTAAAAGTCCCATCATGCCTCTGCCTCTGGGTGTCATGCTTGTGGCTGTCAATCTTGCTATGCCTCATGGGACTTGTAGTTCTGCGACAGCTGGAGGTCCGCTAATTGTATATCATCATCATATTAGTATAGGTCAGACCACACATCTTTTTTTTTTCCAGGCAAAGTTATTGATGGTTTTACAGGATACGGCGCCCAATTCTTTCATCAAAGCCTAATTCCGCATTCATTTTAAATCTACTAAATACATTTCAGGTGGGGTTCACACTATTGCGAATTGGATGCAGGGAATAGCAGGTGATTTTGACCGGCTCTCTATGGAGCCGGTTCACATATCTCCGCTGCGGCTTCAGTGTGAATTTGCACAGGAGCCCTGTGCGTTTTTTGTTCCGTTTCAGGTCCGTATTCAGCCAAAAAATGCTGAGATCGGACCTGAAATGGTGAACAGGGACGCACCGGACCCCTGCTGTGAGTCAAATGCGATGGTGTAAACCCAGCCTCAGGGGCATCAAAATAAAAGATGTTCAGTGTCTTAATGTTTATTTTCTTTCTAGGACAGCCACAGCTTGAGCAGAAAAATGTCCCCTCTCAGCAGCTGCAGAGTGGGACCCTTGGTCTCTGTGGAACCAGTGGTCTGCCGCTTTTTGAGTAGACCTCTCTAGCCCTACATTCAGTAAAGCTCAGGCTTCCTACTGATTAAGGAGTTTTGACCTTTGTAAAGGCATCACTACTTCCCCACAAAGCAATGGTCCTACTCTGCAGAATGCTTGCAGCTGTGACTGTTCTTTGAATAAAACAAAAGTGTAAGACTTTAGTAAACAGCTACCAAGTTAAAAATATAAATAATTTGTTGTATAAGCAAGCAGGCATCTAAAATCAAGATTGCTGAAATTCTTTGCACAGCCTTGGGCACATCCTTCCCACCCCAACCAAATGTGTCAACGTTCAGCCCTGGCAATAGAGGTTATTTAGGAATCTCGTGCTGCATTGTGAGATGCCGGTGGAAATTGTCTACTCTTCCCATACCCTAAAATGGGATTTCAATGGGTTCCCATTGCCTCTTTGGGGACATTTGCAGTACTGATGCAGGTGCACGCTTCTGGTGCTTCGTATAAAGGAGTTTTAAATACTTTCTCTCAGGATTGGTTTATGTATGCATGTTGTAAGTTGCCGAACCCGATCAACACTCGTGTATGCAGGCTTAAATTATAAATCTTGTCATTGTAAATATGATCTTCAGGTTAATGACTAAACACAATTGCTTTTCCCTTGCAGATGGAGAGCCTAATGTTGAGCAATTTGCAGCAAGATTCAAAAACCAGGAGCTGGCAGATTCTTTTCAAAGAAAGTTTGAAGAATGCCAAAAGAATCTACAGTTATCCGAAACTGAAACCTAAATGTGATGCTTATTGTTATTGAGTTTCTAGATCAAATGGAAATCTCTCCCATCTGTTTTTAACTTTCCCATTTAATAATGCAGATTGGTCTCCCTTCCTTACAGCTTCATGGTTTTACTGCTGCTGTCTGCAGGTCTAATGTTATTACAGTGCCGGCATTCAGATAACCTTACACTACTGGATCCATTGTATTGCAATATACTTCAATCTGTTAAGCATTCGAAGCGATGAGGTGATGGAGTCAATGTTACAAGGAAGGGGGGCCTCTCTATTTCTCAGTCCGAATCAGATAAAGAATTTCCTATTAAACTGGAAATTCAGATCCGTACAATATCGGTGATTCAGTATACAGCTTGTCCATGTTTGAGTGGGCCTTTGTTTTCTTTCACTAATTCTCTAAATTTCTGTTAAAATAAGAGGCAACTTTTCCTCCAGGATTACCTTCTAGTTCTGTTTCTATCTAAACAGAATAAAATATTTGACCGTACATAGATCTACATTTGTGTAAAGAATTTCTTTGTGCAATTGTAAGAACATACTTATTTTTTAAATGTTAGTATTGTAAATAAAGTTGCGTGAAAATTGCTTTGGTATGTATTGATCTTCACATGTTATTGATTAGCCATCTATGCTGAAAATATCTTGGTGAGCATTTCCAGTAACTAACCTGAAAATAGCATTTCTTTATCATACATCACAGGACACAGAGTTGGGCTATTATTCATTACTTACTGGGGTTATACGCCATCTCTAGGTAAATGGACACAGTAAGACCAAGTCTTAGATGGAAGTCCGCCCCTATATAACCCCTCCCATACAGGAAATACTTCAGTTTTTTATCAATGTCTGCAAGGTGGATGGGCACATTTTGTTTGAGCTTTCTCGAGCTCCAGGTCCTGAGTCCCAAGAACGGTTCTTAAAATAAATCAAGGAAAAAATGGTTTTGGACACATCCCAAGAAAATACACTTGTTGGAGAAAGAGGTGTCCCCAAGGGATAATATGGGCAGAAAACCAGTAAGGGATAGAATTGAAAAGGATGCAAAATATATATAAAAAATAGCACATTTTATTTAAGGTACGAGGTAGAAAAAATACAGAAGTTTATAAATATCTTAAAAACAATCAAAAAGAACAAGATCGCAAATGCAAACATACAACTACTAAATGCTGCAGTAAACGCTTGGAAAACGCGGATGCTGCAAGGCCACCCTACATGTTTCGGAAAAGACCACAAAAAGATCATTTTCTCTTTATGATGAATGTACTTCCTCCTTAAGGCTCGGTTCACGCTAGGACGACTTGTCAGGCGACCTAGGTCGCCTGACAAGTAGCGTCCCGTTCAGTACAATGGAACCGTTCTAATCGCGTCGCTCCGACTTAGAAAAAGGTTCCTGTACGACTTTGGGGGCGACTTGCATAGACTTCTATACAGAAGTCGTTTTGCAAGTCGCCCGGGCAGTCGTGTGAGGCGACCTGCAAGTCGTGCCGCCTCTGGTGTGAACCGAGGCTCAGGGGTTTAGGTAGAGTGTATTGTTACATTTCTATCAAAAAGAAAGAGGACATATGTGTGTGTATATAAGTAACCAAACATTGCAAAATACAGTAAACCCCCTTATTGTGGGGTGCCCCATGTGTGTAACAAGCTGTCAAATCACAAAAGGCTGGACACTGCAGGGTGGAGTTTGGGCTAGCTGCTGGGTAGGAGTACCTTGTCTTGGCGGCTTTTTTTATCGATGAGTCTGCACACGGGGATTTGCCATTGCGCATGTTGGATCGCCATGGCACACGTGGGTTCACAGCTGTGTTGGCGACCATGGCCACACAGAACAATGTGCATACACAAAGCCGCGAATGCGCTGTAGCTCTAAGGATGGCGAACAAAGATTTGCTTTGTGTGCGTACACAGCTGCGCACGTCCACTGTGACCGTGCAGAGCATCCCAGCACACAGTTATCTTATTTAAACAGTGGCTGACATACGGCGCTTCCAAGGGACAGCTGTGGGACATTCCTCCTTATCTGGTTCACGTGAGTCCTTTAGGTGTTGGTTGGCAGGCTAAAAGTGCTTAGCAGGATTGTTGCATAGGGGCTTTGTGAGCCCTAATAAAGGGTCTCCCTTCTGGGGTGGTGTAAATACTTAACCCAGGTACTCCCTTTTTGTGGCTTGAAATGTCTTCAAAAAGAGGAGCAGGGCTAACACTACTGGGAAGGGCACATCTGTGTCATCAGTAGCTCCTAAGGAGCCTAGTCGAAACTGTATCCCCTGAAAGACCAGAGGCTTCCGCAATCTGAGCCGCTGTGCCTGTCAACGCTGCTGCTTCAGGTATGATCTGTCCTCAGCTTTAGCCGGGTTAGAGGACAGGATTGCTGACATGATTGCCTCCATCTCGCAGGGTCGCAGGAAGCGTGACAGATCCCACTTCCCTGATCCTCCTAACTTGAAGCAGGAATGGGTCGATGAGGGAGAAGAGCTAAATGCCAAGTATTCTGTGGAAGGCCAGGCAGATAAGTCTGCTTCTGAGGGATCTGGGGAAGAAGATGTCCAGCTGGTATCGGCCTCTGTCGCAGAGGCTTTTGATCCAGACTCTTACCGAGATGGTTTGTTATGCCTTGAAGTTGCCTCCTGCTGAGGTTTCTGAGCCACCCTGGTCCTCTTTGGCATCCTTGAAGCCTCCTAGGGCTGCACAGGCTTTCCCCTTGCACACTCTGCTGGAGCAAGCGGTGTATGCTGATTGGGAACATCCTGACAGGATTTTTGTTTTTCCTAAGAGGTTTTCCCTTTTAAGGAAAAGTTTAAGAAATGGAGCATGCCAGCCGTAGATGCGGCAGTCTCTTCCTTAAACAAGAACTTGACTTGTCCGGTGGTGAACGCCCAGGGCTTGAAGGACCCTGTTGACAAACTGGAGTCATTACTAAGGGCTTCCTTTTCTTTGGCCAGTTCAGCTATTCAGCCAGCTGTCACAGCAAAAGGATCAGGTTAGACGGCCTGACAGGCCTAACCAGGAGGATGATCCTGCTGACAGTAAGGTAGATGTACCTCGAGCACTGTGTTTTGCTGTAGATGCCTTGAAGGATTCAATACAGCAAGACTCTCGTTTGGCTCTCCTGTCTGTACACATGCACAGACTTCTGTGGCTTAACCACTTACGGACTGCTGCATGCCGATATACGTCCTAAGTTTGAAAAGGAATATTGTTATGGGAGCAGCTAGCTGCCATAACCCCAGTATCCTCTTCTTTGGCCGGCGGTCCGCTTTCCGATGAGAGTGGTCTCCGTGGCGGATTCGCCTCAAGATCACTTTTATCGGCGACGGGAGGGGGCCTGCCACCGCACTCTGGTGCCCTCCGCCATTTACTGGAGCCATCAGCGGCGGAGGCGATCAGTTGTTACCCCTTGCTGGGTATGGGGACGAGTGAGGGGAAGATGGCCCACCCGTCTCCATAAAATTGCAGGACGGAAGCGACGTCAAAACGTCACTTGTGCCCATAGCTCTTAAAGGGACTTTTTTTTTTTCTGTTTTTTGTTTTAAATCACTATTTTTTTTATTAGTTTTTTTCATTTTAGTGTAAATTTGACGCCAGATCTCATATTTAAGAGGTCCTGTCATGCTTTTTTTTCTATTACAAGGGATGTTTACATTCCTTGTAATAGGAATAAAAATAACACCATTTTTTTTTAAAAAACCGTGTAAAAGTAAAATAAATGAGGAAAAAAAATTTTTTTTTTTTTTTTTTAAACGCCCCGTCAGCCGAGCTTGCGTATGTGAGTAGCGCCTGCATATGAAAACTGTGTTCAAACCACACATGTGAGGTATCGCCGCAATCGGTAGAGCAAGAGCAATAATTCTAGCCCTTTACCTCCTCTGTAACTCAAAATCTGCAACCTGTAGAATTTTTTTAAATGTCGCCTATGGAGATTTTAAAGGATAAAAGTTTGTCGCCATTCCACAAGCAGGCACAATTGTGAAGCGTGACATGTTGGGTATCAATTTACTCGGTGTAACATGATCTTTCACAATATAAAAAAAAATTGGGCTTACTTTACTGTTGTCTTATTTTTTTTTAATTCAAAAAAGTGTATTTTTCCACAAAAAGTGCGCTTGTAAGACCGCTGCGCAAATACGGTGTGACAAAGTATTGCAATGCCCACCATTTTATTCTCTAGGGCAGTGATGGTGAACCTTGGCACCCCAGATATTTTGGAACTACATTTCCCATGATGCTCAACTACACCGCAGAGTGCATGAGCATCATGGGAAATGTAGTTCCAAAACATCTGGGCTGCCAAGGTTTGCCATCACTGCTCTAGGGTGTTAGAAATTTATTTTTTTTATAATGTTTGGGGGTTCTAAGTAATTTTCTAGCAAAAAAAAAACCGTTGTAAACAACACATCTCAAAAAGAGGCTCGGTCCTTGAGTGGTTAAGAAATGGTCAGCCGAGCCTCCTTGTAAGAAGTTGTTGGCAGGGTTCCCCTTTCATAGGGGAATGCTTGTTTAGTGATGATTTGGACACATATATCCAAAAGATTTCCAGAGGGAAGAGCTCTCTACCAGGCGCCCCTCATTTAAACCTCAGGGGCCGCTTCCTCAGGTGTCTCGGTACTAAGGCAGTTCTGCTGCCAACAGGGCGCTAGAGCCAGGAGCAAGCCGCAGGGTCAGAAGAAAGCCAGGGTCCAAAACTCTTCTAAACCTGGCACCAAGCCCTCCTTTTGAGAGGATGCCCCTGCTCTATCGAGTGGGGGGGAAGGCTGCTTTACTTTGCGGACATTTGGAGAACAGTGGTTAAGGACGAGTGGGTCACCTCGACAGTATCCTGCGGTTACAAGCTGGAATTGCGGGGGGGTTTCCTCCACAGGTTTCTAAGATCCAGCCTTCCTTCTGATCCTCCAAAAAGAGACCTTTAGTTCAGACACTATAGCCTTTAGCGCATCAGGGAGTGATTTTACAGGTCCCTGTATCCGAAAGGGGTGTGGGGGTTTATTTGAACTTACAAGGCCTATTTTGGATCCAAGATCCCTGAACCAGTATCTCTTAATCCAATCCTTTCTGATGGAGTCAGTCCGCTCAGTAGTAGCCTCGCTCCAGATGGGAGACTTCCTAGCCTTCATTGATATCAAGGGCACGTATTTACACGTACCTATCTTTCAACCTCATCAAAGGTTCCTGTATTTTGCAGTAGAGGAACCTCCTTTACAGTTTGTGGCTCTTCCCTTCAGGCTTGCCACAGCACCCCAGGTGTTTACAAAGGTCCTAGCACCATTACTGGGTCTGTTAAGGGCCAGGGAATCTTGGTGCTCGGATACTTGGATGATGACCTGTTCAGAGATCTTTCAGGCCCTAGAACAAAGCATAGCCTACACAGTGCGGTATTTAGGAAAGCTGGGCTGGGTCATAAATACCAGCAAGTCAGCCTTGAGTCCGGCTCAGAGTCTGAGGTATTTGGGTCTGATCCTAGATGCAATCCAGGCAAGGGTATTTTTGCCATCCGTAAAGATCTGTGCCCTGAAGGATCGGGTGTGTCAGGCAAGGGGCACCCGGCAACCCTTCATTTGGCTCTCTATGGGTCTTCTGGGAAGGATGGTGTCCTCCTTTTGAGGCAGTGCCCTATGCCAAGTTCCATTCCAGGCTTATACCACAAGACATCTTGTTGGTGTGGAACAGGAAAACACAAGCCCTGGATTACCCCATGTCCTTATCTCTCTGGTGGTTGCAGGATCAAAACCTGCGAAGGGGAAGATTGTTCCTCCCGGTGTACTAGAGTGCTGGAGATGCCAGTCTCTCAGGCTGGGGAGCGATCCTAGAGGGGCTCACTGCTCAGGGGAGATGGTCAAGAGCAGAGCCTGCCCATCAACATCCTGGAGTTACGGGCAGTACGTCTGGCCCTACGTTCCTGGATGGCGGAGCTTCAGGACTGCCCTATCGGAGTTCAGTCCGACAATGCCACTGCAGTGACCTATATCCACGAACAGGGCATTACCAGGAGCTGTTCAACTCAAGAGGAGGTGAACCACACATTAGTTTGGGCAGAGGGACATGTGCTGGTTCTATCGGCAGTCCACATCCCAGGGGTAGAGAACTGGAAGGCATACTATCTCAGCCGCCAGAAGATCTGTCCAGTGGAATGGTTCCTACACCTGAGAGTGTTCTGGGAAATTTGTCAGGGATTGGTACGGCCGGATGTCGATCTGTTGCCATCCAGGTTCAATCAGCTACATCAGTTTGTGTCTCGAACAAGGGATCCCCTGGCGATTGGAGCGGATGAAAAAAAAATATATATACAAAGCGCCAAAGATAATAAATAAGAAATGTGTACCAGCTGCAGTTATGCAGATGCTCTGGTAGTTCCATGGAGCCAGTTCTCCCTGGTTTATGCTTTCCTACCCCGATCCCACTTACACATTTGTTCCGCAAGATTTGGAGAGAGGGTGTCAGAGAACCATAACAAATGCTTGTTCCCGTGTGCCAGCCAGACGTACGGTAAGAATGAGCAAGCCCCGGACTAGGCACGCACGTAATGCGATCGTACGAACGAGGGCACGTCAGCGCGTGCACGTTCGCACGCCAACAAATCACGGCGGGAGGCCACCTATTTAAATGATCAGCATACTAGTATCAGTGCTGGATTGTCTCAGCTCATTCCTGAACCCTTGCTGTTGCCTTGTTTACTTGACCCTGATCTTGAACCTCTGCCTTCCTCGACTACCCTCTCGGATCATCCCTACATCTCTGCCTGCCTTGCTTCCTGTCCTGAACCCAGCTTGGACTTCTGACTACGGCTCTGTCTCCCGATTCTGTACCTCGCTGCCAGTTTGTTGCCAACCTCCGCCAGTCCCTGACTACGAATCTGCCTGCCGACTGTGTACCACGTTGCCAACTCCTGCTTGCCTTTGACCCTGCAAGTTCCTCTGCTGGACCTCTCCTGAATCCATCCAGTGATCAGCATCTCAGCTTCTTTTCGAAGACTTCCGTGTTCCTGATCCTGCCAGCAGGCACCTGCACCCTTCCGCCGCCCTAGCAACCCTGTCTCAACCTCCAGGGGTGCTAGGACCGGGACCGTGCAAGAGGCCGCCCTCGTCATTTCAGACTCCGCTGTAAGGTACGTGACAGTACAATCCAGCCACATGCAGTCTGAAAGGGGGGCCTCAGCTATGGATGCTCTGTGTCAACAGATTTCAAATCTCACTCAAGCAGTCCAGGGCCTGCAAGATGGCTACCAGCGACTCGAACAACGAGTGGAGTCTCTCTCTCCAAGCACCACAGCACCCGCATCGTCAGTTCCAGCTTCTACACCCACAGTAGTGGTGCCACCCCCAGAACCACGAGTTCCTGCTCCAGAGAAATTTATGGGTGACCGTAGCAAATTCCGTGCTTTCAGGAATGCCTGCCATTTGTACTTCTTGCTTCAGCCCCGCACCTTCTCTTTGGAAAGTACCAAGGTGGGGTTCATCATTTCATTACTGCAGGGAGAACCTCAGACCTGGGCTCATCATTTACTGGAACAAGCCAGTCCCTTGCTGGGTACTATAGACACTTTTTTTATAGATGAGATGGCCAAACTTTGTGATGATCCTCAGCGTACCACAACAGCCGAGGCCAGCCTCCACACCCTCCAGCAGGGTCGTAGGCCCGTGGAGGATTATGTTACTGACTTTAAACGGTGGAGTTCCGACACACATTGGAACGACGCCGCTCTCCGCTTTCGGTGGCACTCAAGGATGAACTAGCTCGTGTGGGGATCCAACTGAAGAACTGATCCAACTATCCATTCAGATCGATCGCCGGCTGAGGGAGCGAAGATCTGAAAGGACCAGCCAGTACCGGCCCATGTGGATGCTACCCAGGGTACCTAGCCGCCTACCTACCTCTGCACCCCCACTATCTGCTCCTACCACTGAAACTCCAGAACCAATGCAGTTAGGCATGCTTCGCGCACCCTTGACACCGGAAGAAAAACAACGCTGTTGTATGAATAATCTCTGCCTCTACTGTGGGGAGCCGGTCATTACGCCAATATGTGTCCCAACAAGACCCGTAAGTGTGACTCTCCTCCTCTTGATCATTATGCATTAACTCTAGCAAGAACAACTCACATTGCTGTTCCTGTCTCCCTACAGCTTCCAGAAGGGGTGCTTCAGATCCAGACCATAATTGACTCTGGTGCCTGCAGCTGCTTCATTGATCGTGCCTTTGCCCTGCAACACAACATTCCGCTACAATCTAAGCAACATAAGCTGTTCATCCGATTAGCTGATGGGTCCAACATCAAATCTGGGCCCATCATCCAAGAAACCCAACCTTTGCCCGCCGCCATCTCACCCAACCACCAAGAACTGTTGTGCCTGGACGTTATATCTTCACCACTTTTTCCGATCATTCTAGGAATGCCATGGTTGCAAGCACACAACCCACAGATAGACTGGACAACCGACAGGGTAGTCTTTCAGTCCTCCTACTGTCTCCACAACTGTCTCCAGATCCTCCACCACACAGCTCCAGTTATTGGTTGTCTAAAACCAGTATCCGAATCCCAAGACCTTGTTCCATCCGTGTACCATGATTTCCTGGATGTCTTCGATAAGCAAAAAGCAGATACTCTTCCCCCCCACCGGGCCTACGATTGCCCGATTAAACTTTTACCAGGGGCAGAAATCCCATTTGGGAGGATCTTTCCCCTTTCAGAACCTGAACTCGCAGTCCTAAAAGATTATGTGAATGAGAACCTCAAGAAGGGGTTCATCCGACACTCAACTTCACCAGCCGGGGCAGGAATATTCTTTGTTGAAAAAAAAGACCACTCGCTCTGTCCATGTGTGGATTACAGAGACTTAAACCGGATTACCGTTAAAAATCGCTACCCCTTGCCTCTGATTCCAGAATTGCTCCAGAGACTCCGCTCTGCAAGGGTATTTACCAAGTTGGATTTACGAGGTGCTTACAATTTGATCAGAATCAGGGAGGGAGATGAGTGGAAAACGGCCTTCCGGACTCGTTTTGGCCACTTTGAATACCTCGTTATGCCCTTCGGATTATGCAATGCTCCAGCAACCTTCCAGCATTTCGTAAATAATATCTTTAAAGACTTTCTAGACCTATTCATGATCGTCTACCTAGACGACATTCTAATTTTCTCAGCCTCCTTAGAACTACATCGTGTCCATGTGAAACAAGTCCTTCTGAGGTTAAGACCAAATGGACTCTATGCCAAGGCCGAGAAATGCGAATTTGAACGGCAGACCATCCACTTCCTCGGACTGGTAATTTCTACAGGAGGTATGGCAATGGATCCTCAAAAAGTCGCAGCTATAACGTCCTGGCCACCTCCCATTGATAAGAAAGGGGTACAACGGTTCATCGGCTTCTCTAATTTCTACAGGAAATTTATTAGAAACTTCTCCGGTATCATCATGCCCATCACTCAGCTCACCAAGAAACAGAACCGTTTTCAATGGACAGAGGCAGCCCAAGCTGCTTTTGATAAGTTAAAGGGACTTTTTACCTCGGCTCCGTTACTAAAGCACCCTGACCCCGCTCTTCCATACATCCTGGAGGTGGACGCCTCAGAGAGCGCCGTAGGGGCCATCCTGTCCCAGCGCCAAGGACCCAAGGCTCTAATGCACCCTGTGGCCTTCTTCTCAAAGAAGTTAGGGCCATCAGAAAGGAACTACAGTATGATGTGGGGGACCGAGAACTGTTGGCAATTAAATTGGCTCTAGGGGAGTGGCGGTACCTCTTGGAAGGAGCAACACACCCAATACTGATCTTCACGGATCACAAAAATTTAGATTACCTCAGGACCGCCAAACGCCTCAGGCCCAGACAAGCAAGGTGGGCTCTTTTCTTTTCACGCTTTAATTTCCACATAACCTACTGGCCCGGCTCCAAGAATGTGAAACCTGACGCGTTATCGCGTATGTTTACAGAAGTTGAAGTTTCACCTCAAACAGATACTATGCTACAGGCTGGAAATTTTCTACTTACTCAAACCGACTTAATGTCACAGATCCGTCAAGCATACAGGGAATTCTCTTTGCCCCCAGACACGGACCTTCAGGAAAACGATGGACTCTACTGGTGGGGTAATAAAGTTTTCATACCGCAGAATTTACATGCTACCATCCTACAGGTGTGTCATGACTACCCGCTGGCCGGCCATTTTGGGGGATACAAAACCATGGATTTGATCCGGAGACATTTTTGGTGGCCTAGCTTAGCAAAGGATTGCAGGAAATATGTTGGCTCATGTTCAATCTTTCTCAGGAACAAAAACAGCAAAAACAAAGCATGGCGACTATTAAGACCTCTACCCATTCCTGAGAGACCCTGGGATAAAATCGCAATGGACTTTATCGTAGAGCTCCCTCCATCGGAAGGGTTTTCATCTATCTTTGTAGTGGTAGACCGCCTCTCCAGGATCTCACATTTTATCCCTATGAAAAGGACCCCATCGGCAACTGAAACTGCTAAAGTCTTCATTAAAGAGGTTGTTACACTGCACGGAATCCCTAGTGACATTGTCTCGGATCGAGGAGTACAGTTTACTTCAAGATTTTGGAAAGCACTGTGCGAAGCGCTGGGCATCAAACTCAACTTCTCTTCGGCTTATCATCCCCAGTCCAACGGACAGACTGAGCGTACCAACCAAACGCTGGAGCAATACCTGCGTTGCTTCACCTCCTTTTCCCAAGAAGATTGGGCCTCACTTCTGCCATTGGCAGAATTTGCATTTAATAACTGCTCATACCGCCACCAACCAATCTCCTTTCTTCTCCAATTATGGGTTTCATCCCTCCTTTTTGCCAACATTGATTCCGGACTCTCCTTTGCCAGCAGTTCAGGACAGATTGAATTTCCTTGCTACCAATAACCAGGTGCTGAAGGATACCATTGCCAAAGCACACGAGGTTAATAAGAGGTTCTTTGAGAGGAAGAGGAGAGGAGAACTGGATTTGAAGGTTGGTGATCGTGTGTGGCTGTCAACTTTGAATCTGAAACTTACCTGTCCGTCCAGGAAATTGGGACCTAAATATCTAGGACCTTTTCCGGTCAAGAGAAAAATTAATCCAGTGGCTTATGAGCTTGAACTTCCCGACTCATTTAAGATTCACTCTGTGTTTCATACCTCCTTGTTGAAGCCTGATGTGGTTAATCCCTTTCCAGGTCGTGAAAGGGGGCCCCCAGAGGCCATAATGGTGGATGGAGAAGAGGATTTTGAAATCGAGACCATTGTAGATTGCAGGAGAAGGTGGGGACAGAATCAGTATTTAATTTAATTTGTAGTCTCTAAATTTTAAGGAATGGCTATTGAAGCCAGGGTGTTGAAGGATCATGGCATCTTGGGACAGGTGGTGTCTACCCTAGTGAATGGCAGGAAAGTGGTTATTAGAAGGTTCTATTATAAGGTCTGGAAGACTTTTATATTGCTTGGTATGAAGCCAGAAAATGGCATGCTCTGAAATACTTGATTGGGAGAATTCTTTTCTACAGTCGGCTGTGGAAATCGGATTGGCTTTGAGTACAATCGGGGGCCAGATTTCAGCCCTGTCAGTTTTCTTCCATACGCTTTTAGCCTCCCATTTTCTGGTCTAAACCTTTATGCAGGGGGCAACTAGTTTGCTTCCCCCCATTAGGTCACCTGTGTGTCCTTGGGACTTCAATCTGGTGCCGTCTGTGTTACAGAAGCTACCATTTGAGCCTATCAAGGAAATTGCTTTGGTCTTGCTATCACGCAAGCTAGCTTTCCTGATGGCCATCACCTCTGCTAAAAGGGTGTTGGACTTGGCGGCCCTTTCATGTAGGGAACCATACCTAATCCTTCACCACGACAAGGTGGTGTTGCATCCTATCCCATCCTTCTTGTCAAAGGTGGTGTTGGCCTTTCATTTGAATCAGGACATTGTTTTGCCCCCTCCCCCCCCCCCCCCCAGCCTCGTTTGGCAAAAGAGAGACTGCATTCCTTGGATGTAGTATGGGCACTCATGGTCTGAAACTTAACTCCTCCATGTGACAGTGCTGACATCCTGAAAAAAATGGCCTGGGCAGGGGGGTGAAAGTGTGGTAATAAAGTGGTTCATTTCTGTCTGACCTGCTTATCTTCTCATATCACTGAGGATATGTTCATTCCAGGCAATGAGGGACCAATTGGTTAGACTGTACACTTAGCATTCTGTTTTTTGGTTAGTCAACCCATGGATGTGGGGACCTGTTGCACATTTCTATTGCCTGGGTTTTCCCCGCTCAAGTTTATTGCATAGGGAAGACATCCCATGGTCTATGAATATATATCTTGGAGGGCAGGGCACAGACCGCCCTTGCCTCTATTCCTTGCTACAAAGCTCACGGAGTGAGAGGGTCATGTCCTAAAGATGATTGCCGTTGTCCAATCATGTGAAACCTTGGGCCTATAACCCTTGGTCCATGAATACTAAGCCTGTGTCCTGTCAAAAGTCCTATAGATAGGGAATTTACAGGCAAGTCAAAATTCTTCTTTTGGAATCTGTTGGGAGATAGGTGCCTTCTACAGAAGGATTGGACACTTTAAAAACTTTGTTAGGCCCATGCAATGATCCCTTCTATGACCAGCATGTTCCAGTTTTGTTGCAAGCAGCATCATGAGCAACAAATATAAGCACACAGGGGATGGGACCTGTGGTCTTCAATGGACCATGAGAAATGGATTATATTAATTGTACAGTGCAGGATACGGGCTTGAATATCACAGACCTTGGGTTTTAGGCTGGTACCATCAAGTGGTTGGACACTAGCCAAGTTTTTGAGGATGCACCCCATGGGCATCCCCCTAAACCCCCTTCCCTTTTAGTCATCAGTTTTTTTTTTGCTAGTGTCCTAAGGTAATGGACCTCTTCTTCCTTATGGGGACGACACTCTTAGCATAATGAGTTATTTTAACCACTTAAGGACCAGCCTCGTTTTGGATTTTAGGTGTTTACATGTTTAAAACAGGTTTTTTTTGCTAGAAAATGACTTAGAACCCCCAAACATTATATATGTTTTTTTTTCTAACACCCTAGAGAATAAAATGGCAGTCAATGCAATACAACAGTAAAGTTAGCCCAATTTTTTTTATATTGTGAAATATAATGTTACGCCAAGTAAATTGATACCCAACATGTCACGCTTCAAAATTGCGCCCGCTCGTGGAATGGCGTCAAACATTTACCCTCAAAAATCTTCATAGGCGACGTTTAAAAAATTCTACAGGTTGCATGTTTCGCGCTATGGAGGAGGTCTAGGGCTAGAATTATTGCTCTCGCTCTACCGGTCGTGGCGATACCTCACATGTGTGGTTTGACCACAGTTTATATGCGGGCGCTACTCACGTATGCGTTCGCTTACATGATTTTATTTATTTTTACACTGTTCTGGAAAAAAAAAAAATGTGTCAGTTTTATTCCTATTACAAGGAATGTAAACATCCCTTGTAATAGAAAAAAAGCATGACAGCACCTCTTAAATATGAGATCTGGGGTCAAAAAGACCTCAGATCTCATATTTACACTAAAATGCAATTAAAAAAAAAAAGTCATTAAAAACATGACATTGAAAAATATGTGCCTTTAAGAGGCGTGGGCGGAAGTGACGTTTTGACGTCGCTTCCGCCCAGCAGTGTCATGGAGACGAGTGGGCGCCATCTTAGCCTCACTCGTCTCCAGGCACAGAAGGGAAAAGGATGCGATTGCCTCCGCCGCTACCGACTGTTCCGGACGGCACCGGATCGCGGCAGGAGGGGAGGCCCTCACCCACCACCGATAAAAGTGATCTTGCGGCGGAATCCGCCGCAGGGACCACTTTTATCTTAAAGCCGACCACCGCACGGAAACGGAGATACCGGGGTTATGGCAGCTAGCTGCTGCCATAACAACGATATCCGCCGCCAAAGTTTGAACGTACATCGGCGTGTGGCGGTCGGCAAGTGGTTAAGAGCTCTGCCTTCCTAATCCTTCTGTATTGAACAGTGTTGTAATTGTATTGTCCCTCTTTATATTGTGAAGTGCTGATTTCCTCATCTGTTCCTAAGCCAAATCATCCACTCTGCTTGAAATGTTGGTGGCAAAAACACTTGAAGGAAGAAAGAAAAAAAAAAAAAACCCACAAGCAGCTGAAGACCGATGCTATATTATTAGTCCATGCTTATTGACACAGACAACCAAAGACTTTAAAGCTTGAATGGTCTGATGGATCCACCTGAAGATGGTGGAGCTAGATTCAAGGATACCCCTACAGTGGTGTACTTAAGCAGGTGCTGGCTGCCTGACATTTTTTTTGTGGTGCTGGTTCCATGAGCAATCCAGCACCACTGCTTCTGTCAGACTGCAGCAATTCATGTGACTGGAGCCTAGGGGAGGCTCCAGTCACATGACAGCAGAGAGGAATACTTCCCCCTCACTCTGCATCTAGTAATGAGATCTGCACGCAAAGGTTTTTTGCGTGCACAAGTTTAAAGCTTGACATTTTGGGTATCTGTTTGCACAACCTTATCAATCATATTTTACCAAAACATTGGGCTGTGTTTGTGTGCCCTAAAATTAATATTTGCACTTGATAAACCATTCTAAAAAAAAAAATAGAACTACCATCATTCTATTCTACAGGGTGTCTGCCTTCAGAAAATGTTTGGGGTTTTAACCACTTGCTGCCCATACCAATTTTGCACTTCTCACATGCATGTAAAAATGTGCATTGTTTTTTCCAGATAATTACTTAAAACACCCACACATTACATATATTCTGAAAGCAAAGGCCCTGGAGACCAAAATGGTGGTTGTTGCACTTTTTTGTCCCATGATATTTGCACAGTTTATGAAGTGCAAATTTTCAGGAACAAATACACTTTAATAAACGTAATTAATCTGTGCTGTAATAACACTTGTGGCTGCTGGCAAAGTTTGATCTACATAAACCTAAAAACTTACAATATCGTGAAATGTTTCAGCGCCAGTGAATATAACAAAAACATACAAAAAAATAAAACAACGTTCAATGTGCCAAACGTAAAGTCTCCAGCACATCAAAGTCCATATACTGTATATTCAGATTTAAAAAAGAAAAAAAAAAATCTGCCAGCAGATCCTCCTAGTCTAATGAAAACACGAGTGCAACCACCTTAATCAAATGCACACTCGCCAGACCATAAGCTGTAGCATCCTCCCCAGGTGTATGCACTTTGACTGTTGTTAAGTCACCCCTATTTCTCCTTTTAACCCAGGTTGGACCTATGGGTGTATGGATAGAACTCTGATCGATCGGGTAATCAAGACACACATGGGATGGTGAATCAAAATTACAATGGTTTACTGGGTTTGCATATATCTTATACACTTACGGAGAGAGAAAAAACTCCCTCTTATTATCAGCCAATGAGATTGAAGCATAGACTTTATGAAAAATAAGCATAAAACGTCAACTGCATATTCTGCTTGGAGACATCTCTCAGGCTATGTTTAAATATAAATTTATATGAAGTTACGTATATTTGACAATTTGCCAATGTTCCAGACACCCAACTTCTAACTTGTTATAACTTTGTTTTATCACTTCATATATTGCTAAATGTCAAGCTAATGTACATCCTGTTCAAGTACATAGCTCGCAAATAATCTTTGCACTTCTAATTTTCTGCATAAGAAAGCAAAATACATTTCTTCTTGTATAACATATTATAATGACTTAAAGCAGTACTCTAACATACTTACAATCCCTCCTTTGATCATAACAGACGAAAAGTCTGCATTGATCACCAATATTAATCATTATACCGTCTCTGTTTTGTGTAAAGCATAGAAACAAAAGAACATATTATACATGTCATTGAAAAAGCTGATAGGCAGTTTGAAAAGTTTCTTTTAGGAGGGGAAAGGGGGAAAAAGAATCTGGCAAGTCACTTCACCCATTTGGGGAACAGGGGGAGAACCAGAGTCTGTAGGGGGTTCCTGTTATTGAGAGAATTAGAGTTCCATTGTTTCATCTATGGACATGTATATTTTTTGGTGATCTTTCGGTTTCTTTATCCTTGATGCGTGGATCCATTGTGGGCTCTGGTCAGTCAGTACTGCTGTTCTGGATACTTTTAGGACTTCAAAGGGGCCTTGAAAGACAGGACCTGGTTGTTTACAGACTGCAAGCTGTTTGATGAGCACCTTGTCCCCTGGGACAAAAGGGTGTGTTGGTTCTGTGGAAAGAGGAGGAAAGGTGACAGCAACCTTGTCATAAGTTTCAGTAAGGCTACTTACCGGGTTTTTCACGTACTCTTCCTGTAAAGAATATAGATTAGGTTCCTCTCCTATTTCTGTCTATTTCCTCTGTGTTGGTTTTACCATTAATATCTCATAAGGGGATAAGCCGTTTCTGGAATGGGGTGTGGTACGGATTTAGAAAAGTATTGCGAGAAGAAAAGCTAACAAGTTTCTCAAAGTTCCTCCTGTCGCTTTCTTAAGTTTATCTTTAATTCTTTAATATTTCTGTTCATCCTTTCTACTACTCCTGCACTTTGGGGATAATAAGGGATGTGTAGTTTCCATTGAATACCTAACAAATCAACCTATCAGCGAGTGCATTCCCTTTTGCTATTTCTGTTTTATCATATGAGTGCCCGCGAACCTTAATTACATTATTGTGGCGAGGAAGAAGGAGCGCTTTCAATAAAGTGTCCACATGCTATCTGTGTAAACATTCACATCCTGTCCTTCAAAGAGCTGACATGCTCTAGTAAGAGCAATTAGTTCTGCTTGTTGCGCTGAAGTTACTTGCAGTGGTTTACTTTCTAAGATAATGTCTGGGAGCATGACAACTGAGTAACCAGTCTTGTATGTGTGATCGTCAGGACGTGTACAGCTACCGTCTACAAACACATGTAAGTAATCGGGGTTGGGGGTGTCTTTTAAATCAGAACGTGGTGAAGTAGATTCTAAAAGCTGTTGATTACAGTCATGTTAAGGAATAGGATCAGTTTCTGAAAGATGCAAGAGAGAGTGTAGAAACCTAACTTGTGGTGTTGTCTCTGAGCATGATTTGATTTCAAGGTTCTGTGTGCTAGAGTATAACCTCATAGCCACTTGTATGTTGTGCTGTCATGTGTTGTGTACTCATGTTTTGCATAAGGTGTACCACCAAATGTGTTGTGTACAATGTTGTATGCCCTCCCAATGTGATTTTGGACGCCTCCTTTACAGCCATTGCACAAGCCACGAGAGCTTGGAGACAAGAGGGCATCCCCTGAACCTGCACGGGTAATTTTTTTGACAGATATGCAACTGGTCTCAAAACCCCACCATGTCGTTGTGCTAGAATTCCTGCAAACGCTGGACCTGAGAAAACACAATATAAACAGAATAGTTTATTATGGTCAGGTAGACCCAATGCAGGTGCCCTTGAGAGGGACTCAGTGAGGGTGGCAAATGCTTGTAGCATTTCTTCAGTCCAATTAATCATTTTTGGAAAGCCCAGCAATGTAGCTGCTCTAAGGATCGAGTCCTATTGCGAACAATCAGGTATCCATTGTCTGCAATAGACAATCTAGCCGAAGAAGGAGAGAAGCGCGGCTTTCTCCTTCCGGGGACTGAGGCATGTAAGTGCTCTGACCCCGAGCCGGTGACACTAAGCGTTGCCCTTGTTTGATTATACACCCCAAATACTCAACCTGTGACCTGCACCACTGGATCTTTTTGGAAGACGCCAAGTGACCTTCTGAGGCGAGGTGATGTAAAAGGTGCTCAGAGTCAGACTCACAGCGTCCCTGGCTCTCACTACACAGCAGTAGGTCATCTACATATTGAAGCAGTATGGAACCCTGAGGAGGTGTCCAGTCGTCAAGGGATCATTTCAATACCATAGAGAAGGCTGCTGGGCTGTCAACAAATTCTTGTGGGAGCCTTATCCAGGTCAATTGACACGGCCCCAAACAAAACCAAAGATTCTTTGTGCGTCCTCCCCAACTGGTACACAAAAAAAAAATGTGTTCCATGGACTATTTCCTTTAGTATGCATTCCTTTTTGTATTCTTCAATCAATGGTGAAATGCCCTGCAGTTTTTCTTCTGTAAGGGGATATTGTTTTTGGAAGTGTGGTATTGTGTTGGGTTTGAGAGTAGGAGAGTAAGGTGTACAATTAAGATGTCCTACAGAGGTTTTCTCCTCTGTTAGCCCAAATTGGGTGATTTTCTAGCGGTCCAGGTAGAAGCATGTAATGTCCCCTGAAGTCTTGATATTTAGGATTAGTCAAGTCACATAGTGGAGACTTTGCTGTCAATCCACCTTCTTGGTCAAATCTTATATTGATTCTTAAAGCAGACATTAAGGAAAGGGGGCAGTCAGTCAAAACAGCAAAACACATAGTTGTAAGAGGTTCGTCCTGTAATGTACTAACTTGTAATGGAGGAGTCACTTTATGTTGGACGTCAGTTCCATTAATACCCATTGAGCAACCCTCTGTACATTCTGGAGTAATAAACCTACGATCAGTGAGTGATATATTTTATGTAGACAAACCAAAAATGAGTAAAAATCTTCCCCGGGATTTTGTTTGCAACACAACATAGTGTGTACACTTGTGTCCCCTTTGTATGCTTTCTGCCAAGCTAGTCCTAGTTGGCCCCAAAAAATATCCCACCCTTCAGGTTTGTCATAGGGATCTGCCGCGATAAAAGCTGCCGCTACATCAAATTCAACCGTGGTTTCAGGGTCTACTGCTTGAATAATGATTTGGAGATCTTCTGCACCCATCCTAGCTCCTGTACAATACCTTTTTAGAAAAGCTGCAGCAGCTCTGGGATATTTTCTAGGTTTAGGGCAGGTGTCCCTTATATCTTTAATTAGCCGACGGGGAGGGGGATCTGAACCTGAGTATTACCTATCGTGATCAAAGGAAGGGCCTTAGAGGGTTCCTTCTCTTTGTTTGCAGAACGAAGGATTATCTGACCCGCAGACTCTACTTCTTGTAATGCTATAACTAGTTCTTCTGATTTTTTTTCTCTTTCTAGCCTCTTTGCTTCCCTCACTTCTTTCTCCCTGTCTTCCCTTTCCTACATTTTACAACATTTGATCATATATTTACAATCCCAGTCACCCAGGGGGTAATTGTGTCGATTATGCGTCACACATATTTTCATTACCTCCTCCCAATCTTCCAGGGAACACGGTCCCAATGACCCCAAGCCTGAAAGATACAATTGATGTGCACAAGTTTGTACATTTTCCCAAAAAGGATCGACACAATTTGCCCCACAAGTGCCTTTAACAAAATCATAGGGGGAAGGTTGGTCTCGCTCACCTTCAGGAACTTCCTTCCCTAACTTATTTCCCATAATTATTTCACAATATCCTTAATGACACAATATATCAAAAACCTGGGACAGACCTGATAGGAGTCTCCCCTTTTAGTAATAATACTTATTACTTCTTTTATTGTTAAACCTTCTTCAAATACAAAATTATTATGTATATTGAATCTCAAAGTTTGAACCCTTGGGTACCTTCTCTAAATAAAGGTCCCTTTCCCAGGTTAAGAGTTTAAGATGGTAACCTCCCGGGACAGTAGCTATAACCATTATAACAAAACAACAAGCCAGTAAGGCAATCCGGGCACCTCAGGGACATTAGTTTATCACACAATAAACACAATAACACTGATATAACTCTATAACTCTATGTATATCACTTATCAAGATCAAACCAAATAGTAAATCAACTCCCTTATGTCGAAGTATATATTCACATATGCATATGATCACAACAAAATAGAGAGCAATATATTCATAAAGAAACAAAGTGCACACAATTTCCCCTTTTTTTTTTTAGAGCTCCATACACCCGTCCTGTATTTTAAGAAAGCATCAAATGCTCCTATAATCCTATAAGTCCGGCCAGCCTAGCGGGACATCATTTAACCATTAAGACTATGGGACTTCTTTATCCCAGGAGAGCCAACCTAGCAATCCTCAAGATTATAAAATTTAAAAAAAAATAGGGGTCAATCGTGCCAGGTTACGTGAAAAGGCTTCGCAAAATGAGTTTACGAAGTTCCACTCACCTGTCAGTCGATTACCCCAACTTCTGGTACCATTTCTGTTAAGTAGCCCCTATTTCTCCTTTTAACCCAGGTTGGACCTATGGGTGTATGGATAGAACTCTCTGGTCGATCGGGTAATCAAGACACACATGGGATGGTGAATCAAAATTACAATGGTTTACTGGGTTTGCATATATCTTATACACTTACGGAGAGAGAAAAAACTCCCTCTTATTATCAGCCAATGAGATTGAAGCATAGACTTTATGAAAAATAAGCATAAAACGTCAACTGCATATTCTGCTTGGAGACATCTCTCAGGCTATGTTTAAATATAAATTTATATGAAGTTACGTATATTTGACAATTTGCCAATGTTCCAGACACCCAACTTCTAACTTGTTATAACTTTGTTTTATCACTTCATATATTGCTAAATGTTAAGCTAATGTACATCCTGTTCAAGTACATAGCTCGCAAATAATCTTTGCACTTCTAATTTTCTGCATAAGAAAGTAAAATACATTTCTTCTTGTATAACATATTATAATGACTTAAAGCAGTACTCTAACATACTTACAATCCCTCCTTTGATCATAACAGACGAAAAGTCTGCATTGATCACCAATATTAATCATTATACCGTCTCTGTTTTGTGTAAAGCATAGAAACAAAAGAACATATTATACATGTCATTGAAAAAGCTGATAGGCAGATTGAAAAGTTTCTTTTAGGAGGGGAAAGGGGGAAAAAGAATCTGGCAAGTCACTTCACCCATTTGGGGAACAGGGGGAGAACCAGAGTCTGTAGGGGGTTCCTGTTATTGAGAGAATTAGAGTTCCATTGTTTCATCTATGGACATGTATATTTTTCGGTGATCTTTCGGTTTCTTTATCCTTGATGCGTGGATCCATTGTGGGCTCTGGTCAGTCAGTACTGCTGTTCTGGATACTTTTATGACTTCAAAGGGGCCTTGAAAGACAGGACCTGGTTATTTACAGACTGCAAGCTGTTTGATGAGCACCTTGTCCCCTGGGACAAAAGGGTGTGTTGGTTCTGTGGAAAGAGGAGGAAAGGTGACTATGGGACTTCTTTATCCCAGGAGAGCCAACCTAGCAATCCTCAAGATTATAAAATTTTAAAAAAAATAGGGATCAATCGTGCCAGGTTAAGTGAAAAGGCTTCGCAAAATGAGTTTACGAAGTTCCACTCACCTGTCAGTCGATTACCCCAACTTCTGGTACCATTTCTGTTAAGTAGCCCCTATTTCTCCTTTTAACCCAGGTTGGACCTATGGGTGTATGGATAGAACTCTCTGATCGATCGGGTAATCAAGACACCACATGGGATGGTGAATCAAAATTACAATGGTTTACTGGGTTTGCATATATCTTATACACTTACGGAGAGAGAAAAACCTCCCTCTTATTATCAGCCAATGAGATTGAAGCATAGACTTTATGAAAAAATAAGCATAAAACGTCATAAACTGCATATTCTGCTTGGAGACATCTCTCAGGCTATGTTTAAATATAAATTTATATGAAGCTACGTATATTAGGCAATTTGCCAATGTTCCAGGCACTCAACTTCTAATTTGTTATAACTTTGTTTTATCACTTCATATATTGCTAAATGTCAAGCTAACCACGCGTACATCCTGTTCAAGTACATAGCTCGCAAATAATCTTTGCACTTCTAATTTTCTGCATAAGAAAGCAAAATACATTTCTTCTTGTATAACATATTATAATGACTTAAAGCAGTACTCTAACATCCTTACAACTGTAATTACTCATCTTAGGCAGCAGCAAAATGGCAACATAACCCTGAATTGTATATCACTGAGACTGTCACTAGTTTTGTCCAAACGGAAATGCTCATGGGGTCCCCCTTGAGTGATCTTCGAGACTGCCTTTTGCGTCGCAGAGTCCTGCAAAGCTTCTCTGTCTTTAGCACATGGCTGTCCAAGTCAATTTTTTCCCCCTCGCATTACTTCCTATAGCATCACTCATGCAGCTCATGAACCAGCCCAACATGTTCATTAGCCTTCAAATCTTAGGGAAACAGCTTCTAAAAACAACACACACAACCAAAATGCATCTCTTATATCTATGCTATAAAAAGCACTATAATGTGTTTGTTACTTAAAAAAAAGAGAGAGACTCACTGTAAGATTAAAAGGTTGAGACCTTAAAACAATGTTATCTCTTTGAGGAACCAGAAATTGATCTTCAAGACAAGGCCACCAGTTCAGACACTCATGTGTAATAGGGTAAGCCTCTTAAACAGAGGTCTTAATAAGAGTGACTTGCCACTGCTCTCTGGCTTGATATAGCTGAGACAAAGACCTGACCCTTGATTGAACTAAGGGCTAAATGCTGGTCCAGACCTAGCTATAAAAAAAAGGGTCTGTTCCCTGCAGAATCTCCTGGGTGAAAGCCCTTGAACTAAACTGTACCTTCCAAGTCCAATGATACACTTTGCGGGAAATGGACTTGCGTCCCTTCAGCAGCATAGGGATAACAAATTCCGCAATTCTCCTGTCTCACAACGTAGGCTTCAATAGCCATGCCATTGAAGCCAGCACAGTGGCAGATCAGTCCTAGAGACAGTAGATCTGTGGTCAGTCCTAAAGAACCCTTGGTGTTGTCTGCAAGTAGCCTTACCAGCTCACTGATTCCAAACTTTCCTTGGCCAATATTTTGTCATCTTTTATAATTTTAAATTTCCATTCAGGAGTATTGGAGCCCCTGATCTCACAAGATCATGGGCTTAAATCTCACACTTTCAAGCACAGCCATTCACTGTGTATTTTATTCACGTCTCTTCTCAGTCAGAGAAGAGAAGTGTAAATGTTAGGGTGGATTCACACTAGAACAGACAGCTGCTGACATGCTTTACCTCTCCAGCAACTGTCTGTTCCCAACTGCAGTAGGGGGCAGTCTGGTGCGCAATTCAGCGCATATCAATCTGGATGTCACACCACTTCCTCAAACTCAATCTATACAAAACCAAGCTCAATATGTTTTATCCCATGTGCCCCTTCCCCTGACTTCCCTGTCAAGATCGATAGCGCAATTATCAACCTATCCCCCGCATGCCAAGGTGCTAGGTATAGTCCGGGAACTCTGAACTCTCCTTTCAGCCCAACATCTAATCACTGTCCAAATCTTGCCACCTCAAACTCCGCAAAAAACTCTCCAAAATACGCCCTATCCTAAAGCAAAGCTTCCCCCAAAAGGGGAAATTTTGCTTTAAGGCCTCCTTCACCCCTCCTCTTTAGGAAATGGCACCTTTTTTTTTTTTTTTTTTTTTTTTGGGTGGGGGGGGGGGGTACCTGGTTTTGACAGGTACCTGCTCCCACTTAAGTTCTTCTTTCCTTCTAAAAGACTGCAGGACCGTTAACAATGCTCAGCGCGACTCATGCATGCGCAGAGGGCACCCGCCTGTGAAGCCGCAAGCTGTCACAGCCAGGTGCCCACAGTTTAGATGCCGGTGCCTGGGACAGAAGACCAATGGAAAGAATGGCTCAGGTGAGCACCGCTGAAACCTGGGATAGGTCAGTGTCTGTTTATTAAAAGTCAGCAGCTACAGTTTTTGTAGCTGCTGACTTTTAATAAACACAAACATGACTGGAGCTCCTCTTCAACCAATGACACCTCCAAAGCTTCTAATTCACTCCTTAGGTTATCTCTTGCCTTGCAGTAGTAAACTCCCTCCTCATTGGCTTAACTTCACATAGGCTATCCCCCTTCAGTCCATCATAAATGCTGCTGTTGCCAGATACATGCACTTTACTAACCCTCTCAGTGTCTGCTACCTGCTCTGTCAATCTCTTCACTGGCTCCCACTCACCCAACAAATGAAATTTCAAAATAGGAACAACTTACAAAGCCATCCACAACTCCCCCCCCCAGCTACATCACTAACCTAGTCTCAAAATACCAACCAAATCATTCTCTTCTCCATTCATCCCAAGACCTCCTAAACTCTAGGTCCCTTGTCACCTCCTCCAATGCTCGCTTCCATTACTTCTCCAGAGCCTCTACCATCCTCTGGATCTCCCTACCTCAATCTGTCAGACTATCTCCTATTCTGTCCACTTTTAGGCCTGATTCACACCTAATGCATTTTTTTATTTTCAAAAATCATTTTTACAATGAATACAGATATACATCATGTAGTAGCATGTAAAAAGGTAACTGAATATCTTATGGATAAAGAATGAGGCTGCTGGAGTTGTTAGGTGAATGTGTATACATTGATGCAAGGGTATGTTTGACATAACCTGGTATAAGCAGCTATGTTATTTCCTATCTATAAGCACAATTGATAACCATAGGGGAGGTTAGGGGTGCAGTCCAAAACCTTCCAGACACCCCGAGTGGGAACAAACTGTGTTGAGGATGTAGACCACCCCCCATCCCTCCCTCAATCTGTGCCAGCATTGTTTCTGGTTGTTGGCTGTAAGAGATCATCTAAGCACTGTTAACCTAACAATAGATGTGATGCTGTATATCTTTTAATGCACCGGTCACCTCCTGTGGGTGGTAACCTGGCAAAGAGAGAGAGAAATATAGAGGGGAAGGGGACTAGGAATAGGGACTCCATTCTCCTCTGCCAAGGGGGTTTTTGGGGTCTGATTTCACTAATTAGGCTGAGAGCCACGTAAATTCGCCCATGTTATAAAGTGATGCCAGCAGGACCATACTTTATTGAATTTGTATTGTGTCTCTTTTGCTATGCGGACAAGCTCCTCCATCCCTGCGGTTTTCTGTATGCGTCGAAGCCACTTTTATCGTGGGTGGTTTGGGGTTACGCCAGCGGTGTGCTATGCACATTTTTGCCGCATTTATCATGTGTAAGGTTAGGGAGCGACTGTATGATTTCAATGGAGTGGAAGAGTAATGTAGCAGAAATTGTGCCGGGGAGAAGTCTAGGGAAAATTTATGTTATCTGGTTGGTTAGGCGGTGGACTTCCTTCCAAAATGGTTGAATTTGTGGGCACATCCACCAGATGTGTAACACTGAGCCTTCGGCAGCACTGCATCGCCAACAATTGGGTGACTGAGGGGTAGATTTTGTGTAATTTCTGGGGAGTCCTGTACCACAACCACCTTGAAAGGCATTTAAAACCATTTTCCTGAGTTGAGACATTAACTGTTCCTTTGTGTATGCACGTGTAAATGTTTTCCCATTCCGCCGCTGTTAGGTCTAGGGAAAGTTCTTTTCTTTATCGTACATTATGGGACACAGAGCCTTAAGTAATTACTTAGTGGGTTATAGGCCACCTTCAGGTGATGGACACTGGTTATACCCTGTCCAAGAAGTTCACTCCCTATATAACCCCTTCCTCCTTCCAGGAGCACATCAGTTTTTTCGCCAGTGTCTAAGGTGTTGGTCGCGAGTGAAGATGTGCTCTGAGGAGCTCCACTGGAGGGATCCATGCTGGATTTAAATAGCCTCCATAAAGACTAGACCCATCCAAAGTGCCACTGCGGAGGTCCTGCTGATGTTGTTAACTGTTGAAATGCTGTTTCTGTTGTATGTACCTGCTACAAACAGGTCTCTGCCACCCCTCCCGCCCCCCCTCGTGTTGGGTCTGTGGACCCGAAAACGCAGTGCACAAGCACGGGAACATTGTAAATGTAAAAAGGGGCAGAATTTTTTCTCGGAGGGGGCGGGGCCTAAGCACGGTGCCGTGAACATCCACGAGGACTCACGGCAGGCATACATAGATAAACTGCAGCTGTGACAGTCTCTCCTCGGCTGACGAGGAGAAAACAAGCAGCCTGCAACACAAGGACACAAGAGCTGTGGGACATGTGAGGGTTGCAAACTGGCATTCCTGATACAGGAACGACACCTTTTTCCCAGCACTAGGCTGAACTTTATAGCGGCTTTAAATGTCATGACTATTTTCAGCGATTAAGTGCAATTTGTATAGTGCCTCTGTTTTTGTACTTAGGACTATGCCTACCAAAAAAAGACACCACAAAAAACAAAAAAGTAAAGGTTTCACCCCCAGGCATTAGGATCTCGAGTCGCATTTCCACGCTGTCATCCTCGCCTGAATTACAAGTTGTGGCAAACCAGGGTGAGCCATTGGAACAAATTGATGGTGCAACTGCTTTTCACATCTCAGCCCTGTATACGTGACTGAAGATGTACTTTCCTCCTCCCTGCAGGGTCTGGGAGAAAGATTAGCGGCTTTAATCGCATCCTCCATTCAAATGGATAGGAAGCCTACTAGATCCCCCTCCCCCACTTCAGAACCTTTGCAAGGGGAACAGTGGGCACAGGATGAGGTGTTACCCTTATGCCGCGTACACACGGTCGGACTTTCCGGCATACTTGGTCCGGCGGACCAGAGTGTGCCGGACAATCTGCCCGTGTGTGGGCGGCGGCGGACTTTTCCGGCGGACTTCTTCCCAAAAGCCCGCCGGACCTAGATTTGAAACAAGTTTTAAATCTTTCCGTAGGACTCAGTTTCGGGCGGAAAGTCCGCTCTTGTGTGTGCTGGTCCGACGGAAAGCCCGCTTGTGTGTAGGCTGGTCCGACGGACCAGATACGACGCGAGGGCAGGGTATTGCATCTCGCGCTCTCTGCAATAGGAAAAACAAATCTTCCTATAAAGGGAACCCCGCTACGCCGAAAAGCCGGCGTGGGGTCCCCCCTAAAATCCATACCAGACCCCCGATCCGAGCACGCAGCCTGGCCGGTCAGGAAAGGGGGTGGGGACGGGCGAGCGCCCCCCCCCTCCTGAACCGTACCAGGCCGCATGCCCTCAACATGGGGGGTGGGTGCTTTGGGGGAGGGGGGGGCCTGCGGGGCCCCCCCCTCCCCCAAAGCACCTTGTCCCCATGTTGATGAGGACAAGGGCCTCTTCCCGACAACCCTGGCCGATGGTTGTCGGGGTCTGCGGGCGGGGGGCTTATCGGAATCCGGGAGCCCCTTTTAATAAGGGGGCCCCCAGATCCCGGCCCCCCACCCTATGTGAATGAGTATGGGGTACATGGTACCCCTACCCATTCACCTAGGGAAAAAGTGTAAGCAATAAAACACACTACACAGGTTTTTAAAATATTTTATTAAACAGCTCCGGGGGGGGATCTTCCTCCGGCTTCGGGGGTCTTCTTCCGGCTTCGGGGATCCCTCCGCTTCATCTTCTCCCGGCGTCCGGTTGGTTCTTCTCCGCTCTCTTCTCCCGGTGTTCCTGTTCTTCGGCCGGCTCCTCTGCTGTCTTCAGGTAGCTCTCTTGCCAGCAGAGGTCCGGACTTGTGGGCTTCTGGGCTTCTCTTCCCCAGATGTTGACACGACGCTCTCTCCGGCTGGACTGCTCTCCGAGGGCTGCGTTGTGACTTATATAGGCGGAGACCCCGCCCCCTTTTGATGTCACAGTCCCTGGGCATGCTGGGACTGTGACGTTTTAGGGGGCGTGGTCAACATCACCCAGTGACCACGCCCCCTAAAACGTCACAGTCCCAGCATGCCCAGGGACTGTGACATCAAAAGGGGGCGGGGTCTCCGCCTATATAAGTCACAACGCAGCCCTCGGAGAGCAGTCCAGCAGGAGAGAGCGTCGTGTCAACATCTGGGGAAGAGAAGACAAGAAGCCCAGAAGCCCACAAGTCCGGACCTCTGCTGGCAAGAGAGCTACTTGAAGACAGCAGAGGAGCCGGCCGAAGAACAGGAACACCGGGAGAAGAGAGCGGAGAAGAACCAACCGGACGCCGGGAGAAGATGAAGCGGAGGGACCCCCGAAGCCGGAAGAAGACCCCCGAAGCCGGAGGAAGATCCCCCCACCGGAACTGTTTAATAAAATATTTTAAAAACCTGTGTAGTGTGTTTTATTACTTACACTTTTTCCCTAGGTGAATGGGTAGGGGTACCATGTACCCCATACTCATTCACATAGGGTGGGGGGCCGGGATCTGGGGGCCCCCTTATTAAAAGGGGCTCCCGGATTCCGATAAGCCCCCCGCCCGCAGACCCCGACAACCAATGGCCAGGGTTGTCGGGAAGAGGCCCTTGTCCTCATCAACATGGGGACAAGGTGCTTTGGGGTGGGGGGGCCCGCAGGGTGCCCCCCTCCCCCAAAGCACCCACCCCCCATGTTGAGGGCATGCGGCCTGGTACAGTTCAGGAGGGGGGGGCGCTCGCTCGTCCCCACCCCCTTTCCTGACCGGCCAGGCTGCGTGCTCGGATCGGGGGTCTGGTATGGATTTTAGGGGGGACCCCACGCCGTTTTTTCGGCGTAGCGGGGTTCCCTTTATAATCCATACCAGACCTAAGGGCCTGGTATGACCCGCGACGGGGCTCGCAAGGTGTCAATCTCGCCGATAAAAGCGGCAAGATTGACATCCTTTGCTAGTCCCGTCGCACCTGAGTCACGTTCAAAATGAACGGACTTGTCCGTGTGTGGGCAAGTCCGTTCATTCTGAAAGTCCGCCGGAACTCCGGCGAAAGTCCGTCGGAAAGACGGGCGGACTTAGCCCGCCGGAAAGTCCGGTCGTGTGTGGGCAAGTCCGTCCGTTTTAAAGTCCGGCGCACCTGGCGGACAAAGTCCGTCGGAAAGTGTGCCGGACCAAGTAGGATAGAAAGTCCGACCGTGTGTACGCGGCATTAGTCGATCAGGAGGAAAACAACTGATGATTCCTCTGCGGAGGAAACAACGGTAGATTAACCTTTTTCAGCCTCTCAATCTGAGAAATTGCTGATACAATCTCTTACAGAGATGGTTCGCTCCACTTACATGCTACCCCTAACGGAGTCTCTGAAAGCTCGGTTTCTTCCTTGGGTTCCTTAAAACCTTCTCAACCTTTGCATGCGTTTTCTGCACATGCATTATTAGAACAGCTTATTTTTGCTAAATGGGATCACCCGGATAAGCATTTTCTCCCTCCTAAGAGATTTGCAATTCTCTATCCCCTGGAGGAGAAATTCTCCAAAAGATGGAAAATACCAGCAGTTGACGCTGCGATTTCCAATGTGAATAAAGGCCTAACTTGTCCAGTAGACAATGCACAAATGCTTAAGGATCCAACAGATAAAAAGTTGGAATCCCTGTTAAAATCTACTTTTTCCATGGCAGGTGCCGTTACTCAGCCTGCAGTCGCTGCAATAGGCGTCTGTTAGTCACTAAAGGACCAATTTAAATAGGCCCTTAGAGAGATTCCTGCACAACAAGCTAGGGAATTGGCTGAACTACCAAAAGCATTATGCTTTGCCATAGATGCTATTAAAGATTCTATTCACCAGGCGTCCTGCCTTATGCTTATGCTTGTGCATATGCATAGAATCCTGTGGTTAAAAAATTGGTCAGCTGAAGCACCATGTAAAGACCTCCTAACTGGGTCCCCTTTTCATGGGGAGCGACTATTTGGAGAAGACTTTGACAAATATATCCAAACAATTTCTAGTGGAAAAAGTACTCTTTTGCCAGTCAAAAGAAAGTATAAACGCCCTTCATTTAAACGGGCTCTTTCCCCTACGCCAGGGGCTTCTGCCTCTAGGCAGTGGCGACGGCCTCCGCTGTCAGACTCTAGAGGAAAATCTCAGAGTCAGACCCAGGCTCAAAAGAAGTCCTGGGGTCGGAAACCTGCAAAGTAGAATCCTAAAGCCTCATCATGAGGAGGTAACCCCCCTCACCAAGGTGGGGGGAAGACATTTGCAGTTTTCAGAAGTCTGGAAAGAGGAAATTCAGGACAGATGGGTCATCTGCAGGGGGCTGCACATACAGGGGGTTCTTCCAAAGAAGTGGCGTTCTTAAAATAAGTGGCACTTCCGCTCTTGCTCCATCCATCTGATCATTTTGTTCTCTCTTCACAGGTAAACCTGCGTTTATATCTCCACATACCTTAAAACTGAACATTGCATGACTGCAAAAAAGCTTATTGGGTAAACCTGCGTTTATATCTCCACATACCTTAAAACTGAACATTGCATGACTGCAAAAAAGCTTATTGGGTAAACCTGTGTTTATATCTCCACATACCTTAAAACTGAACATTGCATGACTGCAAAAAGCTTATTGGGTAAACCTGCGTTTATATCTCCACATACCTTAAAACTGAACATTGCATGACTGCAAAAAAGCTTATTGGGTAAACCTGCGTTTATATCTCCACATACCTTAAAACTGAACATTGCATGACTGCAAAAAAGCTTATTGGGTAAACCTGCGTTTATATCTCCACATACCTTAAAACTGAACATTGCATGACTGCAAAAAAGCTTATTGGGTAAACTTGCGTTTATATCTCCACATACCTTAAAACTGAACATTGCAAGACTGCAAAAAAGCTTATTGGGTAAACCTGCGTTTATATCTCCACATACCTTAAAACTGAACATTGCATGACTGCAAAAAAGCTTATTGGGTAAACCTGCGTTTATATCTCCACATACCTTAAAACTGAACATTGCATGACTGCAAAAAAGCTTATTGGGTAAACCTGCGTTTATATCTCCACATACCTTAAAACTGAACATTGCATGACTGCAAAAAAGCTTATTGGGTAAACCTGCGTTTATATATCCACATACCTTAAAACTGAACATTGCATGACTGCAAAAAAGCTTATTGGGTAAACCTGCGTTTATATCTCCACATACCTTAAAACTGAACATTGCATGACTGCAAAAAAGCTTATTGGGTAAACCTGCGTTTATATCTCCACATACCTTAAAACTGAACATTGCATGACTGCAAAAAGCTTATTGGGTAAATCTGTTTGTCACCACTGTTTCAACTCCATCTGTAGCCATGCTCACATTATTTCAATGTTTATTTAGCCATTAAGTCTTACATAAATTATGGGTTGCCTTATCTTTACAATTTTGGCCTTTTAGTCCCCTTGCAGTTTGATTGTGGTGTGAAAGTTATGCCCTGCTAGCTGTGTTGCTAATATGCCCTCCTAATTGATTAATTGCCAGATTCAACCCACACCCAACACACAGTATAAAAACAAGGCCTTCCTTACGGGGGAACACATACAGGGGGTTCTTCCAAAGAAGTGGCGTTCTTAAAATAAGTGGCACTTCCGCTCTTGCACTTCAGCGATTTGCACAAAGCAAACTATAAAAGACTGCAGGTGACCCCATTTCCTAATTTTATCATCTTCCTCTCTAAAACATGCACTCTTTACCTCTCCTCCTTTTCACAATTGCTGCCTCTCTCCTCAAACTCTCTTTTCTACATCCCTCTGCTCCACCCCACAACCTGTACATATCACCCTCACTTCTCCCCTCCCCCTATTACTGCACTCATCACCTCTTTCTAACTCTAAGCCCACTTGCTAACATACCCCCCCAGGATACTGAAGCATGTCCCCTCATACAAATCATATTCTCATATTACCTCCCTCACTCTTCTGCTTCTCCTAATCGCTGGAGATATTTCCCCAAACCCTGGGCCCACTTTATTTAACTGTGCCCAACACACCCATCACCATCACCCTACACCCTCTGGCAGTAGTCGCAATCTACACAATCTAGTCTCCATTCCTCTTCTTGCCAACACCAGCCTCACTCTCTCCTGCGCCCTCTGGAACGCCCGCTCTGTCTGCAACAAACTCACTGCTGTTCATGACCTCTTTGTCACTAATTCCTTTAATCTACTTCCTCTCACAGAAACCTGGCTCCACGAATATGACACCCCTTCTCCTGATTCCCTCTCCCAGGGTGGCCTTCACTGGACTCACTCCCCCAGGCCTAATGGACGCAAGGGAGGTGGAGTGGGATTCCTCCTATCCCCCCAGAGCACCTTCCAGGTTATTCACCCTCCTCCCTCTTTTTCACTCTCATCATTCGAAGCCCACTGTATACGTCTATTCTCTCCCACTTCCCTAAGAATTGCTGTGATCTACCGGCCCCCTGGACCATTATCGACTTTCCTTGATGAGTTTTCTGCCTGGCTACCCTACTTTCTCTCTTCGGAAATTCCCACAATCCTTCTCGGTGATTTCAACATCCCTGCTAATACAAACATTCCTGCTACTTCTAAACTTCTTAGTCTAACCTCTTCATTTGACCTGAAGCAATGGGTACAGGCTTCTACTCACTCTGATGGCAACACCCTTGACCTTGTATTCTCTTACCTATGCACTCCATGCAACTTCTCAAACAATCCTTTTCCTCTCTCCGACCACCACCTTATTAGTTTCTCTCTCCCCCTGTCTTCCACCACCTTTCCCTCCAATCGCCTAACCGTCACCCGTAGAAACTTTCGCAACTTCAACTCCTCTCTCCTCTACTCTGCTACCGACCACCTCTATGACAAAATCTCCCCCCTGTCCTGCCCCAACCAAGCCATATCCATCTACAATAAATCTCTGTCCTCCACCCTGGACAAGCTCGCTCCACTCACTACACGCAGAATCAGGCCTCGACCCCTACAACCCTGGCAAACAGATGACACTAAAATTCTCAAAAAACGTAGTCGCGCTCTTGAGCGTCTGTGGCACAAGACTAAGTCTCTCAAAGACTTCAACCAATACAAATCTGCCCTCCAAAAATACTATTCTTTCCTCCACACTGCCAAGCAAACCTATTTTACAACTCTTATTAATACCTTCTCATCCAATCCCCGTAAACTCTTCTCTACCTTCAACTCTCTACTTTGTCCTCCACCGCCTCCCCCCACTGATTTACTCACTGCCCAGGAAATCGCTAATCACTTAAAAAACAAGATTGATACAATCCGTGATGAAATCTCCACTCTACAGGTATCTCCCCCAGCTAAGACCCCATGTCAACAGATACAACTGACACTACCTCTATTCAAATCTACTACTCCAGACGAAGTTGCTAAACTCCTTTCTATCGCCCACCTAACTACCTGTCCCCTGGACCCTGTTCCCTCTCAAATGCTACAGTCACCCTCTGACCCCATCCTACACTCTCTAACCCACATCTTCAATCTCTCCCTCACCTCTGGCGTCTTCCCCGATGCTCTAAAACATGCACTGGTCACTCCCATACTCAAAAAACCATCCTTGGACCCTACCAATCTTAACAACCTACGCCCTATCTCCTTGCTCCCCTTTTCCTCTAAACTCCTTGAACGCCTGGTTTACAACCAACCGAGTGACCACCTCATTAAAAACAACCTTCTTGATCCCCTTCAATCTGGATTTCGCCCTCAACACTCCACAGAAACTGCTCTTTTAAAACTCACAAATGACCTACTAACTGCAAAAACCAACGGACACTATTCTGTACTCCTACTTCTGGATCTTTCAGCTGCCTTTGACACGGTTGACCACCCCCTCCTCCTCAAAAAACTTCACTCCATCGGTCTCCGTGACTGTGCTCTTCAGTGGCTCTCATCCTACCTATCCCAACGCACCTTCAGTGTCACTTACAATTCTACTTCCTCCACTCCTCTTCCCTTCTCTGTCGGGGTCCCCCAAGGTTCTGTTCTTGGACCTCTTTTATTTTCAATCTACACCTCTTCCCTGGGTCAGCTGATAGCCTCTCATGGCTTTCAATATCATTTCTATGCTGATGACACACAAATCTATCTCTCCACCCCTCAACTCACTCCATCAGTCTCCTCATGCATCACTAACTTACTAACCGACATATCTGTATGGATGTCACACCACTTCCTCAAACTCAACTTGTCCAAAACCGAGCTTATAATATTTCCTCCCCCACGTGCCTCTTCCCCTGACTTCTCTGTGAAGAGCAATGGCAAAACCATCCACCCGTCCCCACATGTCAGGGTGCTAGGTGTTATCCTAGATTCTGAACTCTCCTTTCAGCCCCACATCCAATCACTTTCCAAAGCTTGCCGCCTCAACCTCCGCAACATCTCTAAACTACGTCCCTTTCTAACCAGTGAAACTACAAAGCTCCTGATTCACTCCCTGGTTATCTCTCGCCTCGACTACTGCAACTCCCTCCTCATTGGCTTACCTTTAAATAGACTATCCCCCCTTCAGTCCATCATGAATGCTGCTGCCAGACTCATCCACCTTACAAACCGATCAGTGTCTGCTACCCCTCTCTGCCAATCCCTCCATTGGCTGCCACTCGCCCAACGAATTAAATTCAAAATACTAACAATAAGTTACAAAGCCATCCACAACTGTGCCCCCAGCTACATCACTAACCTAGTCTCAAAATACCAACCTAAACGCCATCTCCGTTCCTCCCAAGATCTCCTGCTCTCTAGCTCCCTCATCACCTCCTCCCATATCCGCCTCCAGGACTTCTCCCGAGCCTCGCCCATCCTCTGGAATTCCCTACCCCAATCTGTCAGACTGTCTCCAAATTTATCCACTTTTAGGCGATCCCTGAAGACTTTCCTCTTCAGAGAAGCCTATCCTGCCTCCATCTAACAACTGCATTATTTTCTCCATTAGCTCATCCCCCACAGCTATTACCCTTTTGTATAACTTGACCCTCCCTCCTAGATTGTAAGCTCTAACGAGCAGGGCCCTCTGATTCCTCCTGTATTGAATTGTATTGTACTTGTACTGTCTGCCCTAATGTTGTTGTAAAGCGCTGCGTAAACTGTCGGCGCTATATAAATCCTGTATAATAATAATAATAATCTCCACTGTAACGCTGGGGTACAAGCTGGAATTTCGGGACTTTCCACCGTCTCGCTTCCTGAGGTCAAGCATTCCCAAAGATCCAGAGAAAAGACGATCTCTGTTTCAGGCACTAGACCGATTAAGGGGTGATCATACAGATCCCCACAAAAGAGCAAGATTTGGGGTTTTATTCAAACCTTTTTATGGTACCGAAACCAATTGGAGATGTCAGACCCATTCTAGATCTAAAAAAATCTAAATCAGTTCCTGAAGATCCGCTCCTTTCGCATGGAGACGATCAGGTCAGTAGTTTCTATTCTTCTAGGAGGAGAACCTCTGGCATTAATCGACATCAGGGATGCATATCTGCATGTCCCTATATTTCCCGCTCACCAAAAGTTTCTGCAGTTCGAGTTAGAACAGCAGCATTTTCAGTTTGTAGCCCTGCCCTTCGGGCTAGCCACAGCACCTCGGTTGTTCACAAAAGTGCTGGCCCCACCTCTAGCCAGGTTAAGGGTACAGGGCATAACAGTCGTAGCGTACCTAGATGATCTATTACTAATAGATCGGTCGGTGGCTCGTTTGGAGCAAAGCATACGCACTACAACCAACTATCTGAAAAATTTGGGTTGGATTCTCAACCTAGAGAAATCTTCCTTAATACCGCTAAAAAGGCTGGAGTACTTGGGTCTGATCATAGACACAGCCCAGGAAAAGGTGTTCTTGCCTCAGGCAAAGATCAACTCCATAAGAGAGCTGATGCGGATGGTCAGGTCAAATGGCGATCCCTCCATTCGCCTTTGCATGAGGTTGCTAGGAACCATGGTGGCTTCATTCGAAGCAGTTCCCTATGCCCAGTTTCATTCAAGACTGTTGCAAAACAGTATCCTGTCTGCTTGGAACAAAACAATTCAAGCTTTAGACTTGCCACTGCAGCTGTCCAAGAGTGTCCCAAAGCCTCACTTGGTGGTTACTAACCCAGAATCTGCTGAAAGGAAAATACTTCAGACCAGTCACCTGGAAAGTGGTAACGACGGATGCCAGCCTTTCAGGCTGGGGAGCAGTACTAGAAAAGACGACTGTCCAGGGACAGTGGTCAAGAACCAAAAGAACCTTGCCCATCAATATCCCAGAGATTCGGGCAGTACATCTGGCTCTAAAGGCATGGACTTTCAGGTAACGGGATTGTCCTGTCAGGATTCAATCCGACAATGCCACAGCTGTGGCCTATTTCAATCACCAAGGGGGCACCAAGAGTCTCTCAGTGCAGAGAGAGGTGAACCATATTCTAACTTGGGCAGAAAGGAATGTTCCGTGCCTATCGGCAGTCTTCATTCCGGGAGTAGAGAATTGTCAGGCGGACTAGAGTCGCCAGCAGTTATTCCCAGGGGAATGGTCTCTTCACCCCGACATATTTTGGGCTGTTTGCCAAAGATGGGGGACTCTGGACGTAGATTTTCTAGCATCCAGGTTCAACATGCAGTTAGTCAACTTTGTGGCCAGAACAAGGGATCCACTCGAATGCGGAACGAATGCGTTGTTGACCCCATGGGAACAGTTCTCACTGATCTATGCATTTCCCCCTAATCAGTTGCTGCCTCGATTTCTTTGCAGGATCAAGCTGGAAAGAAAGCCGGTAATTCTGGTGGCTCCAGCATGGCTCAGAAGGTCATGGTATTCAGAAATCGTAAAGATGGCAGTGGAGGGCCCATGGTCCTGTTAAGTAGAGCCTTGAAATAAAGGACATCAACGCCAATAGAGCTGCATTCGTCTCATGCATGTTTACTTCAGAATATGCACCGTACAGTGGATTGCATTTCTTCAGGACAATGCGATGCAGTTTACAAGGCAGTACAGGTTTTATAGAGAATGGTTATACAGTAATCTTATGGCGGGCACAAGCCCAAAGTTACACGTCACAAGTACGCATTTTACTAAGTATTTCAACACAGGTTCTGGCTAACTTTCTGGGTTATCATGACCTGAATATTTTTAATTAAGGAATTATTTTGACAGAAAGGGAAGAATAATTATTTGGGAAAGGTCAATTTGACTTTTAGACAGGGATTTTCTATGTCAACATCCCATATCACATCCTTTCCAAGAATTGTGTCATATCATTGGCAGAACATATGATGTCAACTGGTCAGCCACATGTGTTGCAATACCAAAAGAATTCAGAAACATTTTACAGAAAAACAAGTATAAGAATTATCAAAAATACAAATTCATGTTGAAGAGGAACTCTGGATACATAGAAAGATATGGTTCATATCTTCACAGCCCCTCCTGTGTTTAGAATTCTTTCGGTATCCCTTTTAAGCTTCTTCTGTGTCTTTTAGGTTGATCTCCAAGTATACGGACCACCATCTCATGAACAGTTCTGACTCGAAACCTTAAGGGCTCAGAAGAACCAATATTAGTACCAGCACCTGTGATTATTTTCTTTTTTTTTTTTTTTTATTGGGAAATCCAACTTTATTAAACTTGTATTCACAGGTAATTAACAAGCATTTGTCTTGTACAGAGGTCAGAAAATAGCTATACATCTTGCACTTTGAAAATATTGCATTCCGTTTCATATTAATTTTGCGGTTGAGAAAGGATCATTGATAAACTTGGCATCACATTCCTATTCCGCACTTATTCATACTCCCTTTATTTCGCGGCCTGTGCATCCCCCTCCCCCAAGTCGTGTATACTGTGTTATGTAAATTATTGCTACGCCGCTAAGTACAGGTCTCTCCGTCTTCCAGCCATCTATCCCATACTTTCGAGTACTTTTGTGTGCACCCTCTATGTGTATATATTAACTTTTTATACAGTAGTGTATCGTTTACATCTCTTTTCCAGGACGACACTGTATGGGGAAGAGTCTGCATCCAGGTTTTGGCTATGACTTTCCTGGCTGTAAATAAAGTTTCATATATAAAGGTAGCATGGAACTTGTCTATATCCACATCAGGTAATAGTCCCAACACACACAACCTTGGGTCCGATACCACCGGGGAACCCATTTTATCGTGTAAGAATTTTATCACTTGCTCCCAATATACTTGTATACATGGGCATTCCCATATCAAGTGGTAAAAGGTGCCCGGCCCATTTGTGCACATGAGGCATGTCGAGCTCTGTGACGGCTAGAATTTGGCTATCCTTTTTGGTGTCAAGTAAGCTTGGTGAACAATATAGATCTGTGTCGATCTGTCTGAGAGTTTAGGTGATGTCTGTTTAACGTTGTCTAATATTTCATCCCAGTCTGAGTCACTGATATCACCTACGTCCTTTTCCCAGCTTGATTTGGCCTTTTGAATTACTGTTGCTATTCTAGGGAGACGAATAGTATAGTACAGATTTGAAATCAGTTTTTGAGGTTCAGGACCCATAATTATATCTAGAACCTGGGGGTGAGCTATAGCATTAGCGATGTCCCTAAATTGGGAGCGCAGAGCATGGCGAAGCTGCAAGTATTTGAATAACAGGTGGTGTGGAACCGAATATTCATCTTTAACCTACCTGGCGGTATGATTATTTCGGATTTTAGGTGCTGAAAGTGGTACAATTATTTTGCATGGAAATTTGGCGTTTTATATTGTAGGTCTGTAAATCTTAACAATAACACACTTAAATCTGTCCAAACCAGAGTCTAGTAGATATCCCGGGTATGATAAAGTTTGAAACACAAAAACATAAATTATAATATAATAAATAAAAATAAATAATTAAAAAAAAAAAAAAAAAAAAGTAATAAAATAAATTTCCCCACAATTCACTATCGCTCAATTCTGCAAGTGTTCTAATTTACTATCGCTGTTTTCTAGCTGGTCTAAAGCCACTTTTGACGTAAAGGGACACTTTTTGGTTGCTATGGACAATCTCCAGTTTCCAGGCAGAAAGAACAGTGTATATCATGTAAAACTGCATGCAGGGCATGGGCCAAAGCACTGGGGACAAAAGAGATGTGAAATCATTTCATACAGTACTGTAATCTGTAAGATTACAGTACTGTATGTGTTATGATTTTTACTTTTTTTTAATTTGCCGCCAGGCTCCGCCCCCGTGCGTCGCGCCGCTCGCAGGGAACGGAGCCTGGCACGGAGAGGCTTCAGAGGAGGACGGAGTCCTCGGACACTGCGGGTGACATCGCAGGATCCCGGGGACAAGGTAAGTAAAGCCGCTCCAGGATCCTGCAATGCGATCCCGAGTGTGGCTCGGGGTTACCGCTAATGGTACTGAATTTTAACCCCGAGCCACACTCGGGAATACCGCCAGGGAGGTTAAGGGATTGAAAAGTCTTGAGCCGTGTGTCAGTCAAGACCTGATGAAGATATATTATTCCATACCTGGCCCATATATGCGGATCTGGGAGATTTTTAAGTTCTGGCATGTGGTTATTGAGCCAAAGGGGGGTGTGGGAGTGTACGTGCCCCAGTTTGAGTCTCTTTAGAGTTACCCCCCATATTTTCTGGTGATGTGTTAGCATGCCCTCATTATATCGGGGGAGCCTCTTACCCTTTAGTCCCCCTCTAAAAATTGCTTGCAGCGGGGATCACAATGGACTTCTTGGATCGTCGCTTATTAGCATTTTGTAACGCTGCATTTCAGTCTTATTGAAATAATACATGTGGGATAATTGAGCGGCTATGTAGTATTCCTGTAAGTCAGGTAATGCCATCCCCCCCATGGAAGTGGGGTTTTTGAGAATGTGCCAGGCCAATTTGTGCCTTCCGTGTCCCCATACGAATGAGTTGAGTATGGCCTCCATCTTTTTAAAGAACTTGAGGGGAATATATAAGGGTGCATGCCAGACCATATATAAAATTTTAGGAAGTAAAATCATTTGAATGATGTTTATTCGACCCGTTACCCCTAGGGGTAATCTAGACCAGGCCTGTGTCTTGGTTTTTATCAGTTGGAACAGTGGCTCTACATTATTTGCAATGTAGTCCCCCAACTCCCGCGTGACCTTCACCCCAAGATATTTGATAATATTTACTCTGGCTAGAGGTAATTCTGGGTAGGTGACCGGAGGAGGAAAATGGTCTATGGGGAGAATTTGGGATTTATCCCAATTTATGCGCAGTCCTGAGAAGCTTCCCATTTGTTCTATAATCCTCAGCGCTGCCTGTAACGATGGGCCTTGGTCTGCCAAGTATAGAATAGTATCGTCCGCGTATAATCCTATTTTTTTGGTGTAGGTGTCGACGCGTAAACCCACTATCTCAGTTTCCGCTCGAATGGCGATTGCCAGAGGCTCTGCCGCCAGGGCGTATAAAAGAGGGGAGAGGGGGCATCCCTCCTGTGTACCTCTCTCAAGAGGGAATTGTTCTGATAGCCAACCATTTACGAACACTCTTGCTTTTGGTGTTTGGTATAGAATCTGTACCCATTTAATAAAATTTGGTCCGAATCCAAATTCCCTCAAACACTCCCATAAGAATATCCAAGGCCACCACCACTCTAGTACCGCAATTGTCATGTCGTGCCTGAATATTCATGAATAACCTCCTAACATTCATGGCCGTATTTTTCCCTGGCATGAAGCCAGTTTGGTCAGGGTGTATTAGCGATAGAATAACCTTGTTGAGACGCGATGCGAGTATTTTGGCTAAAATTTTAATATCCACTTGTAGTAGGGATATGGGTCGGTACGACTGGTTATCGGGGGTCTTTCCCTGCCTTGGGTAGTACTATTATTTGTGCTTCTTGCATGGAGGGGGGTAGTGTACCTTTTATCAAAAATATTCTGATATAGCTGTTTAAGTTTTGGAATGAATACCTCCGAGAAGGTAGCATAAAATTCTAGGGGCAGGCTATCCAATCCTGGTGCCTTTGATTTAGACAGCTGGGATATGGCTTCTGTGATGTCATCTTGTGTTATGGGGGCCTCAAGCATCTCTATTTGTTCTAGATTAAGTTTGGGGAACTGAATTGTGTGTAGGAAATTCTGTATTTCTTGTTGGGAGTATGTGCTCTGTGATTTATACAACTCACCATAGAATGCCTGAAATCTGGCCGCTACCTGTGGGGGATCAGTAACCATGTCTCCCTGAGGTGTAGTCAGGGACACTACCATCGGTGGTTTGTCATTCAAATGCGCTAGGTACGCTAAAAGCTTTCCTGCCTGTTCGCCATGCTCAAATACTCGCTGTTTGCAAAAGAATACTTGTTGTCTGGCTTTTTCTATGTGTATCTGGTTCACCACCCTGTTTTGCAGGTTTACTTTTTGAAGATTTTCAGAGTTGGGGTCTGCAGCATATAAGGTTTCTAGTTCCGTAAGTTTGTCAGTCGTCATTTGTAGTATAAGCTTGGATGATAATTTAAATCTATTTATGTTGGAGGATATCACCCTACGTGCTTGAATTTTAAATGCGTCCCATTCCATTCCTGGTGTGTCTACATTACACGTGTTGTGCAGTAAGTATTGCAACTCTTTCATAATGGCCTCAAGGCCTGGTAGGACCGTGAACCAGAATGGATTAAGTCGCCACACAGGAGTGGGGGTTGCCTGTAACAGCGAAACTGTAATCCAGCATGGCGAGTGGTCCGATAGGGCTCTAGGTGCAATACCTGCACCGGTAACTTTAGGGAGCAGGGTATTTGTTACCAGTATATAGTCTATCCGCGACATTGTACGGTGGCTAGCGGAATGACATGTGTATGCTCTTGTGGACGGGTTCCGCCATCTCCATACATCTGTCAGAGCAAATTCCGTCAACATGCGACTTAGTCTAGTATTTTGTATTGGGCCACTAGGGGCTCCAACCTGAACTGGTTTATCAATTGTTGGGTTCATGGTCATGCTGAAGTCCCCCATCCTGACAGCCGGGGCCGACAGGTACTTGGCTAAATAAGCCAACCCCTTCATGACCACCTCTGTCGTGAATGGGGGAGGTACATAGCGCGCCATGATCAGTATCGGATTCCCTCCTATTAGAGCGTTGAGAAACAAGAATCTCCCCTGCTGATCCGACTCCAGCTCTATTAATTCAAATGGGACGTTCTTAGCTATAATGAGGGATACTCCCCTGGACTGGTTTGTGTGTGTACTATGATAAACCCATCCCACCCACGGTTTTTTTATAGCCGCCTGCAGGTGGCCCATTACATGCGTCTCCTCCAGAGCTATAATGTCGGCTTTCTGTGATTTTAGAAACGTCAGTGCAGCGGTTCGCTTAACCTTTGTCCCTCAGACCCCTCACATTCCATGTGAGAAATTTAATAGTAGTAATTTTTCCCCAATAAACATTTTGGATCAGCAGAACAAGACCAAACTGTCATAATTACTAACCATATTCCGATTTTGTCTCTGTGCAGTGTAATCCGTTTACCTTTGTTTACATTATACATATCTGTACATTTATATGCTATTACTTTGCTGTCTTTCCCATAACCATTCAAACAACAGTTAACCCGTCCCGTCCCTCCCAGCTGCACACCTCCCCAACATGGTGTGAGCATGTAGTCCCAAACTATCAACATGAAAATATACATCCAGCTTGTCTGATTAGCTGGAGGCGCCAAACTTAGTATGAATGCTAACTGTATATCATGTTGAATAACCATTTCTTGGGGGGCGAAAAATTCACTGTCAGTTGTGAAGCAAGACATAAAGAGGAGGAGCAAAGTCACCGCAATTCTCCCTGGGTAGGAACTTGAAACTTGATTGAGATCATAACAGGATAGTTTCAAGCTCCAAGTCCGCATATAGCTGTGTGAGACACTCTACGTCACTGAGATCAAAGCTATTGTGACGCTCAATCAGGATATAGCATAAGCACAGCGCAAATAGTAACGAGCAGGATCCCTGTTAGTGTTCAGGAAATTAGTCTCAATGCTGTGTCAACAACCTGTTAATGGAGGAAGAGGAGAGCCAATACTCCAACTATGTAACAGAACCAAGGGATATAACAAGGCTGTCTCTCTCCACCCCCTGCTCAGTGGTAGTTTTTATCATTTAAGCCAGAGTCCTGTGGGGTAAGCTGTGTCACTACCATCCCCTAGTATATTGGGCTTAGATATGTCATTTTGAAATAAAGAGTGTACTCACTGGGGTGGGATATTCACAGGGCTGTTATGCTGGACGTCCCCTTTGGTCTAGCCATGCTGCGGCAGCCGCCGGATCTTCAAAGAAATGAGCACGGCCATCCTCCTCCACCCGCAGCCTGGCGGGGAATAGCATGGCGTATTTGAGGTGCTGTGCTCTCAGTCGACGCTTTACCTCCTGAAAGTGTGCTCTCTTCTTCTGCACCTCATTGGAAAAGTCTGGAAACACCGCTATTTGCCCAATCCCCAGCTGTATGTTCCCCTTTTCTCTGGTAAGTCGCAGCACTTTGTCACGGTCACGAAAATTTAAGAATTTTGCTATGAAGGTACGTGGGGACGCTCCAGGCGGGGGGGGGTCTCCCTGGGATGCGGTGCGCCCTCTCCACCGCAAACATCATTGAAAATGCCTCTCTGCTGTAACTTTTGATGAATAGATTTTCCAGGAATGTTGCCGGGTCTGCGCCCTCTTCCTTCTCGGGGATGCCAATAAATCTGAGGTTGCACCTCCTCAGACGGTTTTCCATCTCGTCCTGGTGGGAATGCAACTGATGGATCTGCCTTTGCATCTCCTCCGAAGCATGCCTCAGGGGGTGGAGGATGTCTTCTACGGTTCCAATCCGATTTTCTGTCTCCGTGACCCTGTCTCTCACCTTTGAGAGATCCTGTCTCAGCAGGGAGATATCCGTTTTTACCTCGTCGATTTTTGTGGTCAAAGTGCCTTGCAGAGCCGCTATCGCGTCTAATACTTTGGCTGTTCCAGCCTCCTGGGGATCCGGCTCTGGACACGCGTCGGCGCCATCTTGAGGCTGCATGTCCTTTTCCTGCCGGCGATATTGAGACAGTTTGTCTGCCGTCCCTGTCGTTCTTTTCGGCTGAGACATGTTCTTTTACAGCCTGGTGTGTTAGGTGCCAGACCTGGAACTTTCCTTCCCCGGATTACTGGACAGGATGTCTTGCAGGAGTATTAGGACCGGGAGCTCGCTCTACTCACGTCTTACTCCATTGCCTGCCAGGCCACGCCCCCCCACCTGTGATTATTTTCAAACAACATTTGTATAACATAGGTGCGCATTTAACTATTAGGATTATGAGGACTATAATTCCTACAACGTATAAAATACCATGCAAAATTCCAGAAAACCATCCTGCAATACCGGAAAACCAGTTGAGAGGATTGAGCCAGGAAAGCCAGCTTTCCCAGCTACCTTCCACCCAAGCAGTTTCGGTATGTTCTTTGCGAAAATTAACCTTCATTTGTTGTACCTTTTCTACATGCGAAATGATGGCATCTTCAGTCTTAGTATCATTTCCAATGTAGTTACAACAAGTAGTTCCCACTATGGTGCATATTCCTCCTTGACTGGCCGTGAGATAATCCAGCACCAGCCGGTGCTGCAAAACCTCTTTTTTGATCATCTTCAATTCTATAGCAAGGGCTATAAAGTTTCTATCATAAAAGGCAGTAATGTTATCCATCAGGTCTGCCAAATCAATGATGAAACTGAAAGCCTTTTTAATACAACATCTATTTACCCAAGGAATAGAAAACAATGGTTTAATCTCTCTGTCATGTGATTCAATAATTGTGAAGTTATCATCTGACTTAGGATAAAATGTAGGCCTATCAGGAGAATCATCATTTTTCTCATTAATCTCGGAGTCTTCTTCTTCTTCTTGTCCTCCTGGGATTTCATCTTCTCCTGTAGCTGACTGATCAGTGAGGTCCCTTTTAACAAGGTGCACAAAGTCTTTTTTAAGAAAGCGTATAGGTATTTTGTGGAGTTGTGTTTCCTGAAAGTCATTATCCTCCATATACCAAGTAGCAGGTATGACTCTACCAAAGTAACAAACCCCATTAGAATTCAAAGGAACCCAAGTATATGCTTTCTTTCCACATATGAAGCAATAACCTGGTGGGGCAACACAAGCTTTATTGAAATTACATCCTTGTACGCACATCAATAGCTTCATATTATTCTGCTGGGAATGTTGACGATGTGTGTAATCATGTAATTCCTGATATCTGTCAGTACTCTACGCAACATCCTTACCATCAAACCAATACTTGATATCGGCATTATCCATGCAGTTGGAGTTCCCAATCAGTTAGGTAGTATCCTGGTAACCCTGGGAAAGCAATTCAGGTGTATAGGTTCGCGTAAAGTTAATGCAGACAGCTGGTTTTCTCAATGGAGCATTTGTGAATAGTAGGAGTGAAATGACTCTGTCAATCATTGTTCTACTAACATCACCAAAATGTGCACTGTCCTCTATTTCAGCTAAAGTGCTAGGTATTCCTAACAAAGGTATAGTCTTATATGAAATAGGTGCATGTGTGCATATCCAGCAATTAGTGATATTCAGTTTCTTGGCAGCTTGCAGGTGCATAGATACAATAGAGTTATGGAAAGGCTCTGCTAGTTTGGCATCATATTCATGTGCGGCTTCCCTCCGTGCTCTCAGATCAGCATCTGAAACCGGTTCACGTTGTGACATTTCTTCCATTACAGTAGCATTAAAAAGAAAAGTGTCTTGTATCTTACCCCCTTCTTTCTTGTATGTCCATTCATATGCCATGACTGTAATCCATACCACCACACCACCGCAGAGGATAACACTCCAGAGCTTCACATTTATCTTAGGTCCTAGGAGATTCATTCTGCAGTTTTCTTGCCCGCGCATGAGTCAGTGGAGGAGACCTGGAAGGTAAAGGTACAGAACAATTCTTGCCAGTAGCAGACCAGCTTATATTCTCCTTTGGAACCACAGACTTCTTACAGTGTGAACCATGCACCCAATAATTATAGTCTTTCAGCTTCACTGCAGTAGGAGACACAAGAATGACCTGAAATGGTCCTTTCCACTTAGCGGACAAAGTAGTCCGGGGTGTGTGATTTTTGATATACACCCAGTCTCCTAACTTTAGTCCATGAGTTCCCTCACTCGTGTCCACAGGTTGTCCTGCATTGGCTCTGGAAAAAGTATCAGAAAACACATTTGCCAATTTGCGAACATATTCTATCATGGAATCTTGACCATTTATTAAAGTCACTGTCTCGGGCTGCACAAGAGATGAATGTAGTCTTTTAGGCGGTCGCCCAAATAATATGTCAAAAGGTGACAGTCCATGTTTCTCTTTAGGGGTAGTCCTAATGGTCGCCAAGGCTATAGGTAACGCTTCTACCCATGTGCTTTGTCCTTTAGCAGTTATTTTGGCCAAATACCTCTTCAAAGTCTGATTGTTGCGTTCCATCAGGCCACTAGCCTGAGGTCTGTAAGGAGTATGCAATTGCTGTTTCATACCCAAAATACTCACTACTTCTGCCATGAGCTTAGTATCAAAATGTGTACCTCTATCTGAGGAAATTATTGACCCTATACCAAACCTTGGGATCAATTCCCTCGTCAGACATTTTACCACAGTTCTGGCATCATTTTTCGACGTGGGGCCACGCCTCTGGCCAGGCCAAAAATTGATCAATGCAAACCAAAAGATACTTAAATCGACCACAAGGGGGCATATCCGAGAAGTCAATTTGCACAATTTGAAATGGCTCCTCAGTATGTGGAATATGCTTCATGGGAGTGGGCACTGACTTTCCAATGTTATGCATTTGACATATAGAACATTCAGTAACCTTTTTAGCAGCATATGCAGAAAAACCTGGAGCCCACCAATCTCTGGCTACCACCCGACACATCCCTCCTGTTGAGACATGGCAAGGCCCATGGCTCAAAGCAAACAAAGAAGGAAACAAAGTCAGAGGAGCAACCAGTCTGTTTTTTAATCTCCATATACCATCTGCTCCACAAACAGCTCCCTTTGTGGTCTAAAAGGATGTATGTGGCGAGCTTGCCTGCATGGCTGATAGAATGTCCAGATCCACTTGAAGATCTGTGAGCAGGAATGTTGGAAGCGCTGTAGTTGGCTCATAAGAATGTATAGCATCTTTAGCATACCTATCAGCTAAAGCATTCCCAAGTGATATACTATCATCTGCTCTGGTATGTGCTTTACATTTAATTACTGCAACTTTAAGAAGCAGCTGGACCGCTGCCAATAATCTAACAATTAACTCTTTATGTTGTATAGGGGTTCCTGCTGCTGTCAGATAACCCCTCTCTTGCCAGAGTTGTGCAAAACTATGCACTATGCCTACAGCAAAGGCTGAGTCACTATAAATATTTACAATAGCCCCTTCTGCTTGGGGTTAATAAATTGCTGGCATAAGGAGCAAATCTAAAGTCTCCCTTTACTTCAAGTATGTTTTACTCCCATTCCTTCAGTGGTTAAAACTATAGTTACTCCTATATTTATTATTACACCTCTGTCTAGCAGACTGTCAGGGGAGTATGGCGATAAAACAAAAGAACATTTATGACACTGACCTCCCATTCTTACTTATAGAGGTTCAGTGACTTTGGCAGTAATTACATCATTATTTACCCCGACCAAAATTACCTGCTGATTCGAAGTGGCAACATTGGCATCACATATATTTAACAAACTCTTTGAATCGCCTTTATCTATTAAACACAGGATAGATAAACCATTAACTGACACATCAATCATTGGTTCTGTATTTTGTCCCAAATTCAAGACAGCAAGTTCAGGGAAGGAATGAAATTTTCATTAATCAAATCACCACACTCCACTATCTGCTGAACCTGAGCCCCCACTCTTGGGGCATTTCTAACATACATCTTAGTTCTGCTAGACTTAGCTCATCTTTCCCTTCTACTTTGAACAGCTAAGACCTATAATTGTAGAATATTGAGGTAAAAACTGTCTACAATATCCCACTATCCAATGAATGCTCTCAACTGTTTTAGAGTTGTGGGCATTCGTTGCTTTGCAATTACCTTTTTCCTTTTTGGCTGTCAAATGTTTGATACCTTGGGAGACACAGTGGCCCAGGTATTGTACTTTTAATTTAACCCATTGCACTTTTGCAGCATCTACTTTTTGTCCTATACTGGCCAGGAAATTCATTAAAGAGATATAATCCTCAGTACAAGCCTGTTCATCAGAGGATGCTAGCAAGAGATCATCCACATATTGCACTAATATTGATCCCATGAGTGGCTGCCACTCATCTAATTTATCCTTGAGCGCCTGAGAAAAGCAACTGGGGGAATCATGATACCCCATTGGCAATCTGGTCCAGGTAAGTTTCTTTTTCTCAAACGTGAAGGCTAGCAACCATTGATCATCTGGATGAACAGGAACGCTAAAGAAGGCTGAGGCAAGATTAATTACAGTAAAGTGAGTTGATGAAGGAGGTATTGTTGCCAGTATAGTAGAGGGGTTGGGTACCACAGGTACTGATGGTATAATTACCTTGTTAAATGCACGCAAATCATGCACCAATCTCCACCGACGGCTGTCTTTTCCTGCTTTTATAGGTTTGGGAACCGGATAGATAGGAGTGTTAAAAAAAAAACTCATACAAGGAGTAAGAACACCCTCCTGTAGTAACTTCTCTACTACTGGCTTAATACCTTCAACTGATTCAGGAGATAAGGCCTATTAAGGTAGTCTAGGTACTGGCAATGTAGGGTCTCTATTTAACAGCACAGGAGCAACTTTCATAAGGCCAGGAGTGTTTGCTCCTGTTACCCATATGGAAGGGTCAATTTTTTGTTTGGCCTGTTCTGAAATTCCTCCCTCCATATCAGCTACTAATAAAGGCATGAACAACAGATCAGTTGCTTCCTCTTTTAACCTATGCGGTATGTCAATGACAGTTTTACCCAGTGATAAAGCAATGGTTACCCCCATTTTAGAAAGTAAATCTCCTCCTAATAAATTACAGGGGGAATGTGGAGACAATAGAAATGAGTGTTCTGTTGAATGCTCTCCCAATGTCAATTACAGCTAAAGCTTGATACAATGTGTTATCTATATTGTCACCACATCCCACCTTATCCTAGCGCCCCCTACAGTCCCTGGCTATATGCCCACTCAATCCACACTTGTAGCAAGTGGAGAGGGCACGAGGCTGCAGGGTTGGGAGTCGTAATCTATTTGGGATGATTTGTTGATATCGGGACTGAATTCCAGGGTTTATGCGTTATCCCTCATTTTGTCTCCAATTACCATGCTTTTGCCGTGGTGCCCCATAATTAGAGATATAAACCACTCCCGAATGTGGGTAAGGGGGGCCGCTACCGGAACACCCTGAGGTGTTACCTGCACTGTAGATACTGTTACCCCCTTGGGCTCTGGGACTTTTTCCTTAACCTCTGGTAGTTGTATTTTCATTATTTTTGTTTTCTCCTTCTTTTCTACCTTGTCTTTCCTTTTTTTGTAACACTTCGTAAGCTATTTGAGCAATCTCAACTAAGTTGGGCAGATCAGCAATAATTGCCCTAATTTCATTGGGTTTCCAGGGGACATAAACTTTTCCTATTTTTAGCGGTATAATTCCCTTGGCCATCTTCTTCCCCCGGTAAAGCTACCTCTCTCAAGGGCATTTGTCCAAATGGTTCTAATTTGGATTTAAAATACTCTTTTGTCCTTTGTCTATCTTCTGGGGTACGCTGGGGTACTAATCCTATCCGTTTTACCTGTTGCCTAGTTAACACAGGTGAGGCATGATCTCTAGAACTCAATACTGGAGGAGTATTAGTATCCAATTTACTTAATTTATTAAATCTTGCTAAGGCATCTACTCTTGTTGGAGTGTACTGCCACAGTTCCCCATCTTTTTCAAATGTCATTGTACCATCTACATCATAGAATGGTTCCTCTCTACGGTAATGTAGGGAATATTGTTTATTAACAAGTTTACCTATGTGTCTACACTGCGGGGTTTCCATCATAATAGTTGGAGTGGCCTGCTGATAACCAGATGCCTCTCCTATATCATCACTAGCTGACTCCCCTCCTGTAGTTTCCACTTGCTGTACAATAGGTGCAGATGCTCCTGATAATTCCCTTCTTATTGAGTCATAAGGGGAAGCCCATGCATTGGGCATCTCATCCTCATCTTTTACATGTAAAGCAGCTTTCTCTGAGCACATTTTATAGGGGGGTGGTTTTATATCCTTCCTGGATACTTCTTCCCAGGCTGCTAAACATTCAATCCCCCCACAATCAGACATTTTAAAAAACAGAATAAACAATGCATCAATTGTATGTGTATTAAGGGACCCTTCTGGCGGCCACCATTCAGATGGGTCCTTCTTATACTCCTTTTTTTGCTAGTTTACACCATTTTACATGATGTTTCAGGGCATCTGGGTCTCCGCTCACCATCATCCTGATGATAGGAGCATTTGGTTGTAATTTAGTAATACTTAGCCCTGTTGCTTTTGCTATTTTCAATAACTTTTTTGCCCTATCTTTTGTTAACCCAAATGTTTTCATGACAGGCAAAACATTTTTTTCAAGCAAATTTCCCATATTTATCACAATTTCTCATTAGTCTCTTCAGAAATGACAATAATTTGGAACTCCGGGACCGAGAGCTCCACCGTTTATCTTTATGGCTGTGTACCAGCAGCCCAGTACATAAGTTGAGATATCTCGCTCGTTCTACTCTCAGAAGGACGTCTCCTTTCTGAGTGGCAATAGGCTAGTCCCTATCTAGACTCCCTATTCCAGAGAACACACAGCAGGTCATTCACTCATTTGTGGATATCCGCTGAAGGCAATACCTATCCGCCTTAGGACCACAAACGTTCAAAAAATATTCACCCATTTGTGGATATCCGCTGAAGGCAATACCTATCTGCCTTAGGACCACAAACGTTTATACAAAAAAAATTCAACACCACCACCAACTTCTATTCACTCTTCAGAAATTGTGGTACCTGCACTTATACATCCCTTAATAAAATATATATATACATTCTCATTTCTGGAGACAAGGAGAAAAAAGGCAAGCGCTTAAAATGATCATTCCTTAGCATGCTTTAAATTATAATAGGTACCTTTAACATTCTCAGTAATCATGCAGAGACAAAATGCAGGCAAAATCAAAAAGGAAACGTGTTACCTTCTGTGGCTGCACTCCCCCAACCGGTCCCTCAACACCGCACAGAAAAAACAGTATATATCATGAGAAAATAAAAGTTTTCTCACCTGAGGCCTCTTTGCTGCTGTCTGTCCTGGAGAGGGTGGAGAGCCGGTGATGGAGATGCGGACAAGAAGACACGAATCGGGGGTCACCAAATGTTAAGTAGAGCCTTGAAATAAAGGACATCAACGCCAATAGAGCTGCATTCGTCTCATGCATGTTTACTTCAGAATATGCACCGTACAGTGGATCGCATTTCTTCAGGACAATGCGATGCAGTTTACAAGGCAGTACAGGTTTTATAGAGAATGGTTATACAGTAATCTTATGGCGGGCACAAGCCCAAAGTTACACGTCACAAGTATGCATTTTACTAAGTATTTCAACACAGGTTCTGGCTAACTTTCTGGGTTATCGTGACCTGAATATTTTTAATTAAGGAATTATTTTGACAGAAAGGGAAGAATAATTATTTGGGAAAGGTCAATTTAACTTTTAGACAGGGACTTTCTATGTCAACATCCCATATCACATCCTTTCCGAGAATTGTGTCATATCATTGGCAGAACATTTGATGTCAACTGGTCAGCCACATGTGTTGCAATACCAAAAGAATTCAGAAACATTTTACAGAAAAACAAGTATAAGAATTATCAAAAATACAAATTCATGTTGAAGAGGAACTCTGGATACATAGAAAGATATGGTTCATATCTTCACAGTCCCTCCCACCATGGCCAGATCTGCTCTCACAGGGATCGATATTCCATCCTTCCTTACGGTCCCTAAATTTAACGGCTTGGCTATTGAAACCCACATTCTGAAGAAACGTGGGCTTTCTGGGTCAGTTATCTCTACCCTGATTAATGCAAGGAAGCCAGCTTCCAGAACTATATATTATAGAGTCTGGAGGGCTTATGTTTCCTGGTATGAATCCAAGGGCTGGCACATTTTAAGATATATCATAGGCAGAATTCTTGCCTTTCTACAATTAGGGGTAGAAATGAAATTGGCCTTGAGTACTATTAAAGGCCAAGTCTCAGCTTTATCGGTCTTATTTCAAAGACCACTTGCTACTCATTCTTTAGTCCGGGGTTTTATACAAGGGGTGACGCGGCTTAATCCGCCCGTCAAACCTCCCTTGAACCCTTGGGACTTGAACTTAGTTTTGTCTGTGTTACAAAAACAGCCATTTGAACTGATACAACATATTCCCTTAGTCCAGTGATGGCGAACCTTGGCACCCCAAATGTTTTGGAACTACATTTCCCATGATGCTCATCCACTCTGCAGTGTAGTGGAGCATCATGGGAAATGTGGTTCCAAAACATCTGGGGTGTCAAGGTTCATCATCACTGCCCTAGTCCTTCGGACAAAGAAGTTAGTATTTTTGGTTGCTATATCCTCAGCAAGGAGGGTTTCGGAATTGGCTGCTCTTTCTTGTAAAGAGCCATATTTTATTTGTCATGAGGACAGAGTGGTGTTACGCCCTCTTTCAGACTTTTTGCCAAAAGTGGTTTCAGATTTCTACTTGAACCAAAATATTGTCCTGCCATCGCTTTTTCCAAAACCATGTTCCAGGGAAGAAAAGTCACTGCATTGTCTTGATGTGGTGAGAGCAGTGAAAATCTATTTAAAGACAACTGCTCAGATTCGTAAGACTGATGTCTTATTTGTTCTGCCAGAGGGTCCTAAGAAAGGGCAGACAGCGTTGAAATCCACTGTCGCTAAGTGGATTTGGCAAGTGATAATTCAAACTTATTATTTAAGTGGTAAGGTTCCCCCTTTTCAAGTTAAGGCGCACTCTACCAGGGAGGTTAGTGCTTCTTGGGCAGTGCATCATCAGGCCTCCATGGCTCAGATCTGTAAGGCCGCAACTTGGTCTTCAGTGCATACATTCACAAAATTTTATCAGCTGTATGTAAAGAGGTATGAGGATATCACATGTGGGCGCAGTGTGCTGCAGGCAGCAGTATAGATCCTCAAGTTTGGGGGTACCCTCTGGGTTGTGTCTCCCTCCCCTCAAGTAGCATTGCTATGGGACGTCCCATTAAGTAATCACTTAAGGCTCTGTGTCCCATGATGTACGATAAAGAAAATAGGAATTTTTTTAACAGCTTACCCGTAAAATCCTTTTCTTGGAGTACATCATGGGACTCAGAGGTCCCTCCCCTCTTTTTTGGGATTTAAGTATATTGCTTTGCTACAAAAACTGATCTGCTCCAGGAAGGAGGAGGGGTTATATAGGGAGTGAACTTCTTGGATTGGGTATAACCAGTGCCCATCACCTGAAGGTAGCCTATTACCCATCAAGTAATTACTTAAGGCTCTGTGTCCCATGATGTACTCCAAGAAAAGGATTTTACAGGTAAGCTGTTATAAAAATCCTATTGTTCCCTTATGCGGCTCACTTTATTGGACTTAGGGTTGTGACTGGAGAACAGCATGGAATATGTCGGATATTAGATTTCTTTGCGGGTCCTGTTTGCAACAGATCGCTTCAAATGGTGTTTTTTGGTGAGACCAGAGTGGAATAAGATCAGGTTTATTTAGGAAGTGTCAGATTTGGACACATGTCCAAAATGGGAATATGTGCGCTGTCATGCGCGAGAAAATTGAATGAATGGTTACAAATTTCCCCTTCTCGAAGAAGTGTCCAGCATGAATTTTGTCATGTGGCCAGATCTTCGTTAGAAAGGTATTGGACAAACCAAGGGAGAAGAGAGGATTGTGGTATATGGGGGTCAGAGGACATGGTACCGAGGAAAGCTTGTGTTTTAGACATGCTTCTTTAAAGATGTGTAAGGTGGTTCCTATTAGGGGATGGGATTTGCATTGAGGCGGTATATGTTTCTAAACTGTAGAAGGGAGTTGATACAAGGGTAGGGAGGAAAAAGTGTCCCAGCTGGACCCAGTCTTTGACTTCTGAGTGGATATTCCAGTCTATTATCCTTGCAAGGATGCATGCTCGATCTGTTCTTACCCCATAGGAAATTGGTGCACGCTTTTTTACACGAAGAGAAAAAGGTGGGTGGGAGTTTAATTGGTAAGGTTTGCATTAAGTAGAGTATCTTGGGGAGAATGGTCATTTTAATGATGGCTGCTTGCCCAAACCAGGAAAAGAGCCCAGTTGACCAGGATTGTAAGTCTCGCGTTCCTTTTTGTACAGTTGGCAGATATATTCCAAAAAGTCGGATAGTTTGGAGGTTAGTTGAATGCCCAGGTATGTTATTGTTTCTTGCTGCCATTTAAACGGGAAGTTAGATTGACATTGTATTAACACATCTTGTTTCAAAGAACCATTCAGGGCATGGGATTTTGAGAAGTTGATCTGTAGGTTGGTCATTGTTTTGAAGTCAGAAAAGTCTTTAAGCAAGTTTGGGATTGTCATGATGGGATTGGTCAAGAAGAGAAGAATGTCGTCCGTGAACACGGCCAATTTATAGTTTTTTTGGGTGATTGTTATACCTGATATATCAGGGTCTGCCCTGAGTCTTCTGAGTAACTAATCGAGCGTGAGGACAAAAATTATGGGGGACAGTGGGCAGCCCTGTCGCGTCCTGTTGGATATTGAGAAGGCATTCGATAGGTGGCCATTGACGCGTACTTTCGCTGTTGGTGAGGAGTATAAAGCTAGTATAAAGTTCAGCATGCGCCCCCTGAGTCCAAGGGCCATTAGCGTTTTCGACATAAAGTCCCAGGCCACTCTATCGAATGCTTTCTCTGCATCGAGGGAGAGAAAGAAGCCAGCCTGGTGGTTGGTGGTCAGCCAGTAGTATATATTGATTGCTTTTAGAGTGTTGTCCCTGGCTTCCCTTCCTGGAATAAATCCCACTTGATCAAGGGACATAAGTTGGGGTAAAAGTGGTATGCCCCATACACACGGTCGGACATTGATCGGACCTTCCCGACAACAAAATCCATGGATTTTTTCCGACGGATGTTGGCTCAAACTTGTCTTGCATACACACGGTCACACAAAGTTGTCGGAAAATCCGATCGTTCTGAACGCGGTGACATAAAACACGTATGTTGGGACTCTAAACGGGGCAGTAGCCAATAGCTTTCATCTCTTCATTTATTCTGAGCATGCGTGGCACTTTGTGCGTCAGATTTGTGTACACACGATCGGAAATTCCGACGGATTTTGTTGTCGGAAAATTTTATATCCTGCTCTCAAACTTTGTGTGTCGGAAAATCCGATGGAAAATGTGTGATGGAGCCTACACACGGTCAGAATTTCCGACAACAAGGTCCTATCACACATTTTCCATCGGAAAATCCGACCGTGTGTACGGGGCAGTAGTAAACGGTTTGCAAGGATTTTGGCGTAGAGTTTGAGGTCTACGTTGAGTAGAGAAATGGGTCTGTAATTCGTGACCAAAGAGGGGTCCTTACCTTGCTTCGGAATAACCGGTATGTGCGCTTGTAATAGATCCCTGGGTGGAGGGGTGTGTGCTGAAAGGGTATTAAAGGCTGTTAAGAACTGGGGTAAGAGTGTGTCTGAAAAGGTTTTGTAGTAGCCCATCGTCAGTCCATCTGGGCCAGGGCTTTTTCCAGCTTTTAACTGTTTAAGGGCTAATTTTGTTTCCTCAACTGAGAGAGGATGCTCCAGATCCTCTGCTTCCGCATCGGATATCAACTTGGGGCTACACTTTTGTAGGAATTCTTTGAACTGATGTAGTCTGGCAGTATCCTCTATCCGCTGGTCAGAGGGGGGTAGGTTGTAGAGGTTAGTATAGTATTGGACAAATTGTTTGGTTATGTCTGAATTTGTTGTAATTTTGTGTCCCGAGAAGTCTGTCAGGGAGTGGATTGTAGTAGACACTCTTTTGGTTTGGAGTGATTTTGCTAGCATTTTCCCGGATTTAATTGCGTATTCATAAAACACTTTTTGAGAAAATTAAAAGGAAGTATATTCTAACTCCTCTACTAGTTCAAGCTTGAATAAGGTCTGAGAGAGATTGAGACGCCTGTGACATTTTTTGTGCTCTCTCTAAGTCATGGATGCGGGCAGTCAAGGTGTCAAGGCGTGCTTGCTGTTCATGCCTACACTTGGCTGATAGGGCTTTGAGTTCTCCCCTAGCCCCACATTTGTGTGCTTCACATTTGATTAGCTGGGATGTATCGGGGAGATCATTTTCCCGGAAGTATTGGAGTAGACGGGTTAGTATCTTGGTTATCATGACGGGGTCCGTTAGGAGGGACGGATCTAGATGCCAAATGGAAGAGCAGAGGGAGAATTCCGGAATTACCAAGGACATAGATATGGGGTGGTGATCTGACAGGAACATTGGGTCAATAGTTGTGCAGGCAAGAAGTGTTAGGTCTTACTGATATATGAAAAGGTAGTCAAGTCTCGAGTATCTTTGGTGAGGGGCCAAGAAGAATGTATAATCTTTAGTATGTGGATTTAGAGTGCGCCAAGTGTCATGCAGATTGAGTTCCTTCAGACAAGTTTTGATGGCTCATATCGCTTTATAGGGAAGAGAGGATGTACCGTTGGACGTGTCTTGTAGTGGGTTCAGGGTGAGATTAAAATCACCCCCAGTATCAGAGTGCTTTCTCTAAATGACTCCAGCAGGTGGGTGATTTTACGGAAAAAAAGTTATTTGGTGGGAATTTGGAGCATAAATATTGGCCAAGGTGTAAGGCTTCCCTAGTATCTTACCTTTCAATAAAAGATATCTACCCTCTGTATCAGACAATGAGTTGGAGGTGTGGAAGGGCCAATTTTTGGCTAATAGTATTGATACTCCCTTGGATTTGGACATTGGGTTACTGGCATTTATGGCTGTAGGATAGCGGGGGTTAGACACAGTTTGGGGATATCGCCCTTCCAAAAGTGGGTCTCTTGTAGGAAGACTATGTCCGCCTTGTCCGCTGCATTGATAGAAGTAGCTGTGACCATTTGTCTGGTACATTGAGGCCTCGAGCATTAAAAGAAGATTTTAAGGGGGATTCTGTTATCTTTTGGTCGTGTAAAGGCCATATTTGTGAGGCTGTTTTGCTTTGAAAATCACTATAGTGCCAAGCGTGTGGTGTATATCGGCGCTGTAAACCTGCCACTAGGTCAGCAAAGGAGAATGGAAAGGGGATGGGGTGGGAATGGAAGAGTAAGTAGCTAAAAGGAAAAAGGTGGAACAAGTGTTAGTAGTGTCCGGCGACCAGTGAGAGCCTGCTTACCTGCCTGTATGCTCAGCGTGCCTTACGCACGTTTATGTCGGGAAATGTCAGTGGTGGTGGTAGGAGGATGGGAAAGCTATAGTTATGTAACACAAGGATTACCACTGTGTGGGAGGTGGTCTGGGAGGGGTGGAAAGTCAGTAAGTGATCTCACCAGACAGGTGAAATGGTCGTTTTAATGGAGACTGTGCAAAAGGGGGTTGTGTTGGGAATACTGCCAGGTATATTCATGTTTACGCAGATCTTGTGTACATGAGTGTATTCCAGGCCGGAGTTAGGTGTCCACTAAATTGTCATGAGACTATAGAAAACACCTTTTAAAGGGAGGAATTTTTGAGTATATTACTGAGCCGCGCGAATCTCAGCACAAAAGTTTTCAAAAACCGTTTTCCATTAACGAATATCAAATAACAAATAGCAGATAGTCATTAACAAAAACTTTAAGCACCAAGCCTGAGGGGTACCATATAGGGGAGAGCAAAAGGGTAGGATAGTGTAGTGTATTTCCTGGGGGAAATGTGGTAGCTGAGTGGGAGTTGCTGTCATGCAGCATGATATCTCTACTCATTATGGCACGACTATGAAACCCGCAGCTTTGTACAACTTAGTGCCGTATGCAGAGTATTACATATAGAAGCTGCCATGCGCTTTGTCTTTTAGCGGTTGACCTCACAGTATTGGGGCTGCCCAATAACATTCACTAACCTCATAAGTAATATTATTGTGGATTGAGGGATCTCTGCCATCCAGTTTAAGATATAAGTTGTTGCGAATGAGCCACAGGAGTGTGGCAAGGTCACATTGTGGGTTGGAGCATTTTCCATGTATCTGGAGCTGTATTGCATGGGACCATGTGTGGTGGGGCCCACATTGGAGTAAATACATGGGCAGGTGTCATCTATAGACAATGTGTCAGGATAATGTTTCTGTTTTACCCAACCTTAACGCCTGAGAGTCATTCCAGTCATATTCCACCTGTAAGGGAATAGGCATATGTCATACAGTGTTAAATTGGTCTTTGGTGTTGTTACCCAGGATGTCATCTGCATGGCGTGTGTGGTCGGTAAAGGGTGTGCAGACTGTTATCTAGACATAGTTTATTATGTGTTAGGTAGTGGTTGTATCCCCAATCACGCTCAGGAAGAGCTACAACCTGGAGTTTTGGGAGAATCATCCCGAACATGGATTTTGTACTGTACGAGTTCAGGCTTAGAAGTTCCATGAGTTTGTGTGCACCTTAGTTCATATGTCAAAGAGGCGGTCGGGGTTAGGGAGGACGGGAATGGAATCCAATCCCGAATGCGTGAGACAAGGTTATCGCCCAAGTATTGTTCAGAGTATACAAAGTGGCTTGAGGTACATGGGATCCTGTGGTGGAATAGTTTACTCAAACTTAATTTGGGTCAAAGCAGATACAGTATGGTAGAGTGATTTGGGGAGGGGGCAGATATCAAGGTTTCCCAGGGGGGTGATATATCTTATACCGTTCCAGGCCAGTAAGAGTGGTACACATCTCAGTTTGGGATGTCACATCTGATCGTGTCAGTATTCTCGGCGGGCCCGCAGAGATTGTGGGGCTTTTGTTGGGCTGGTGCCTTACTGTTGGCCGCGAACGGTAGAGAACGCTCGACTTGCAGGTGGCGAACAGTGGCGGCGTGTCCTCTGGTCTTGTGGCTCCATGGGTTCTGCTCTGGGGGGTCTGGTTCGAGATGCCGCGAACCAGTTGAGGATATCCACTAGTGGAATATTGAGCATGTCACAGAACTGTGGGAGATCCTCAGGTACTCTTAAAGATACTGTTCTGCTTTGCAAGGTTATTGAGAGGCAGAAGAGGAATTTCCATTTGTAGTGGATTCCCTTTGTTCGTAGGGTTATCCAGTAAGGGTTGTAGGTCCATACGATGCTGTAAAGTGATTGCAGATAGATCTTGATATATTTTAATATTGTTGCCAGTGTGAGAGAACTGGATCCTGTTGCAGCCTTACGCAGAATTTCCTCTTTTAGCCGAAAGTCCACCAAACAGCAGACGACATCCCGGGGGGCTCATAGACTCACCACTGTAGACAGAAGCTGATCTGTTTCCACTGTTTCTGACAGGCCTCTTACTCTCCCCCTGTTGTCCAGATCTTCCAAATGGCGATTCATGTCCCTTAACTGCAGTGTGTGTGTGTGTGTCCACAGCGTGATACATACGTCTCAGGGCTTTATCATGATGGGCTGCCTTTATTTCTATCTCCTGCACTCTGTCCGCCAATGTCATGGCAGAGGTCCACGATGGCCACCGACAGCGTGTCCTTAATGTCCGCTGAAACCGCCCGCAGGTCACCTAGGTTTAGCTGTGGCGGGTGTTGTTGAGTGGGATCCACTAGTGCGGCGGGGAGCTGGAAGGAGGAGCGGCGTCTGATCCGGCTGTGCTGGGGGCTTGAGGGGGCCCGCATGAGGCAATGGCCGCCATGCTCCCTGCTTGAGTGCGGAAGATCTCCGTGATTGACTGGCTCATCTGTCCGGAGGTGTCATGGGGAGAGCGGGATCTTGTCGTTGACGAGCCGTGGGATGCAGTCCCTATAGTCTCAGCTGTACAGGCAAGGTAGAAGTCTCCATTAAGGGTGAGAAATCTCAGACCATCTTCGCTCGAGGTCAGACCAATAAAAATTTTTTTTTAAAAAAAGGAGTTTTCAGGGATCCTCTAAGGCTGGATTCACATCTATGCATTTTTTGTGCTTTTTGCATATTTGCACTACAGAACATGTTCCTTGGGAAACCATGTTAAATGGACTGTAGTGCAAATCTGAAAAATGCACTAAAAAAGCATAGATGTGAATCCAGCCTAAGGCCTGAATCACACCTATGCATTTTTAGTGCTTTTTGCAGATTTGCACTACAGAACTTGTTCCATAGGAAACCATGTTAGATGGACTGTAGGGCAATTCTGCAAAAAGCACTAAAAATGCATAGGTGTGAATCAGGCCTTAGAGGATCCCTGAAAACCCCTTTTATTTATTTTGAGAAGCCTACCCTGCCCCCACCTAACAACTGTACTTTTATTTTCTCCATCAGCTTATCCCCCACAGTTGTTACCGTTTGTATCACTTGACACCCCCCCCCCCCCTTTAGATTGTAAAGCGCTACACAAACTGTTTGCGTTATATAAAGCCTGTATATATCATAATAGCACACAGCTGATTTTTGTACAAACTTCATTTGAAGTGTACTAAAGTACACTTCATTCATGATGCTGTACAGCAGCACAATAAGTGCCACTGCAATAAAATGCAGCATAGCCCCAGGCTGCGTTGCAATGTGAATGGGACACCCAGAAAACAATTGTTTTCTGAGTGTTCTTGCGATGACCGGCATTTTACAAAGCAGTAAAACACCTGTCAGGCAGGAAACATCACAGTTTAACCCTTTCATGACTAAGCCTATTTTTGAAATTTGGTGTTTACAAGTTAAAATCCGTGAATTACTTAGAGTTCCCAAACATTATATATATATATATATATATATATATATATATATATATATATATATATATATATATATATATATATATATATATATATATATATATATATATATATATATTTTTTTTTTTCTAGCAGAGAATAAAATGGCGATTGTTGCAATATTTTTTATCACACGGTATTTGTGCAGCGGTGTTTTAAACGCAAATTTTTGGAAAAGGGACACTTTCATGAATTTTAAAAAATCCAAACAGTAAAGTTACCCTAATTTTTTTGTATAATGTGAAAGATGATGTTACGCCGAGTAAATAGATACCAAACATGTCACCCTTTATAATTGCACGCACTCGTGGAATGGCGACAAACTACGGTACCTATGAATTTCCATAGGCGACGCTTTAAAATTTTTTTTACGGTTACCAGGTTTGAGTTACAGAGGAGGTCTAGGGCTAGAATTATTGCTCTCGCTCTGACGATCGCGGCGATACCTCACATGTGTGATTTGAACATCGTTTACATATGCGGGCGCGACTTCCGTATGCGTTTTCTTCGCTGCGCGAGCTCGCGGGGACAGGGGCACTTTAAAAAAATTTTTTTTTTTTTTTTTTTTTATTTTTTTTTTTACTTTATAAATTGTGTTTAAAAAAAAAAATTTTTTTTTACCTTTTATTGCTGTCACAAGGAATGTAAACATCCCTTGTGACAGTAATAGGTGGTGACAGGTACTCTTTATGGAGGGATCGGGGGTCTAAAAGACCTCCAATCCCTCCTTTGCACTTCAAAGTATTCAGATCGCTGAAAACGGCGATTCTGAATATTGTGTACTTTTTTAAATTCGGCGCCATTGGCAGCCGAGTAAACGGGAAGTGACGTCATGACGTCGCTTCCACGTTTACAATGAGCAGGCTGGAACGAAGCCGCCCACAGCTTTGTTCCAGTCCGCCCCCAGCCGCCGAAGGCAGCCGATTAGACACCAGGCCTCCCGATCGCACGGGAGGCCCGGTAACAGCGGCGGGAGGGGGGGGGATGTCCCCTCCCGCTCCTCCGGTATAACAACCGAGCGGCTTTTAGCCGCATCAGTTGTTAAAAACGTGAATCCAAGGAAGGGAATAATTATTGCGCTACCCTAAAAAATGAGGATGGACAGTGAGTGAGTAAGCTGCTACAAACCATGTGACAAGAATGAATACCATATATTAAATAAATGTAGCGCTAAATCAACTTGTATAAGTAATAAATGTGCACGTGCATATAATGTCCCAAATAATGCCGTGTGGCTGTCAACACAAAAGTCCACAATCAGGGTAAATGAACCATGGGGCAATACATGCAACTTCTCAACGATGTACTCAGAAGTCTTCAAGGTAAGTAGAAGGATGGAATACGCTTACCAGCTGTGTTGGATTCTATTGCCATAAGCATAGAATCAGTAAGACTTTGTGCCACCAAGGGCAGAAACATGAGGTGATGGAGGCAAGGGTAGAGCCTCTATGGTGGAGGCAAGGGTAGAGCCTCTCTCGGCTATGGATGTCCCTTCTGGTCCACTAGAACTGGGTCAAAGATGATTTCCACAGATCAATAGTTCCTTTCTCTGTTGAAAAGAATTTGCTCAGTGCTTTCACACTGGGGCATTGTGCTGGCAGGGCATCAAAAAAGTCCTGCCAGCAGCTTCTTTGCAGCGGTGAATACACCGCTCCTGCCCATTGAAAACAATGGGGCAGCGCCGTGGGTGGATTTAACCCCTTTTCGACCACTAGCGGGGGGCGTTTTTAACCCCCGCTAAAACTACAGTAAAGCGCCGCTAAAGCTAGCGCCGCTTTACCGCTGACGCCCGGGGCGGCTCAGTGTGAGAGAGGTTTAAGTGCTTCATGGGGTTTTCAGCACTAGGCCTCTGTTTATCAGATTTGCAAGGCCTCCATCTGGGCTGTTTAAGTTTTACCATGGGGAATGTTCAGGCCTCTTCTGATGCCAGTTCTGGGTGTAAGGGGCTACAAGCTGCTATCAGGGCCTGCCAAGCTGTACTATCAGGAAAATATGATTATAGCCTTACCAGTAAAATCTGTTTCCTTGGAGTACAGTAAAGTAAGATCTTATAAAGCTAAGGCTAACTGGGCATGGGCTAGCTGTTAGATGGGGCAGTGCCAGCAACTTTTTTTCAATAGCTGATCACGTAATAAAATGCTGCTGTAATTGGCCCTTTACCCCTATCTGTAATCAGCTGTGTCCTAAGGATATAGCGAACACAGAGTGCACTGCCTGCAAGCCACAGGAGGCGTGCGGGCAGCATGACCACGGGAGGATGTCCATAGATGCCCTCTCGGCAATGTAAGCCCACGCTGTAGCCATCTATTGGCTATAGCGCAGACAGGAACTGGTTAAATGTGTGTACTTATGCAGACAAGCTTTGCAATCTGCCGATCAGCACAGTGGCCAGCAGGGACGATTATGCACAATTAGAGGGATGCCCGGGAAGGTGTTGTGTTATTTCAAATAATGGCAGGGTACTGACCCCTCACACTAAATTCAGAGTAAAGACCAGCAGACAAACACAGTGATGATGTCACTGGGACAAATCGGAGGTAGTTTGTGAAAACAAAAACAGCCATTTCTAAAAAAATATTTATGTTCCTTAACATTTAGTAAAATAAAAAGAAAAATAAAGTTTTCGTTTAAACACAAAAACTGATTCTGAAATACATTCTTCCTGATGGAAGTGGGTTCCTTCCTAAACATCATGTGGACTGTCAGATCACAGGGGTGTTCTACCCAATTTAAATGTATATGTGGAGCATTTTATCTAGGTGAAAACTAAACATGAATTGCGGCGGCGTATGCCTGACCATACTATTATATTGACTGTGGTATGTCTAGGTATACAGGTGGGTTTAAAACGTAATAATGCCAGAGTCATTTCATTTATGGTGCTGGACCATGTGCATGAGAATCCTAGGAGGGGGGAACTTTGACAATCAAATCTTATAACTGGAGGCCAAGTGGATCTATCACCTATGGGCAATGGACCCCCCTGGCCTCACCGATGTTATGCACTTTCAAGTGGTTGTAAACACCCCCAGAGACATTTTTACTTATAGGTAAGCCTATATGTGTGCCGTTTAGGAGATATTTACCTTGTAGTGCGCTGATGATGTCATCAGTGCATGCACAGTGAAGGACGGGCCCTCCCTGACATTTTTTCCCCCGCACGTGCCATGACTGGCAGCTCCTGTGGGAGTGACGTCACATGGCTCCGGCCAGTCACAGAGCCGGAGTGTGCGGCCCCGGAAGGAAGAGGGGTGAAGATGGCTGTTTCCACCAGCGGGGACATCGCAGGCTTCGTTTGCAGGCAAGTGCCACATAATGGGCTAGTATGACCAGCCCATTATCCTTTTACTTTGCAGGGGCATAAAGAGGAAGTAAAACCCATCATGGTTTACTTCCTCTTTAAGCCTTTTCTATGAGAAAGTAATTGGTGGCAGCGAAACCCATGTGTTTCTTCTGGTCTGTTATATGTAATTGAACTAGGCCGTGGCACCTTGATTACTGCCCTGAATTGACAGATTTGATTGAAAAAAAAAAAAAAAAAAAATGTATTTTCCTGTTGAACTGGAGGAAAAGGGGACCAAAGAATGAATTATATGCACACAATAAACTTCCACTTTAACAAACCCTTTGAGTTTCCTCATTAGGTCCTTTTTATTTTTAGAATCAAAGCCAACAAGTAACCATCTCCAGTATGTTTGATGTTATATATTACAACAAATGTACAAAAAAAAATAAAATAAAAATATTAAAAAAAAAAAAAAAAAAAAAAAATTATATATATATATATATATATATATATATATATATATATATATATATATATCCCCAAATTTAGTCCTCGTCGGAGTCATTGTTTTTGTTTGTGGCTACAGCACTCCTAATGGAAGTCATGAGCTGATCCTGAATTTGTTTTCGGGGATTTTCCTCAAGGTCTGTCTTGATGGCACCAGATTCTGAAAGTTTCCATTCTAATTCTATGGAATCAGAATTCACACCATTAGTATCCCAAAATTTAGAACTGTAAATATCCAAATACCGATTCTACCCTACAGAAACAAATATGCAGTACATACAGTATACATTTTCCCATGTTTTCTCTCGTTAAGCCCTGGTTCGCCCTGGTTCACACTGGTGCGGCTTTGAAATCATGCTACTTAAGTACGATTTGTACTGCCGATTTCATTGCGGCTTGCGCTTTAATTTAACAGAAGTCTATGCAAGTCGCAATGAAATTGGTAAAAAGTAGTGCAGGAACCTTTTTCATAATCGCTGTGACATGAGTTGCGGCAATATGAATGGTTCTACTGCTGGCAATGGGGTGCGACTTGTCATGCGATTTGACAGTTCCAAATCGCATGATGAGTCGCACTGGTGTGAACGGGGGCTTAAAGTACAGTAGAATACCAGTTACACCTCCAAAACAATCCTGTAAACTAACTTCCTGTCTGAGTGGACAACTCTTATGCACTACACTGAATTACCAAGCAGGCCCAACCCCCCACTCCCCGCTAGACTAAGGTGTTCTTTAGTACAGCAGAAGAGAGACAAGGCTGACAACATTGCTATATAAGTGCCATGTTGTCAGCTCACACAGGAATTTAAAAGCACACCAGATTTCTGGAAGATCAACAGCTATATTTACAACATTTTTAGAGGCATCTGTCATGGAGAAATGTATTCCAGAGAATCCCTTTATTTATATACTTTTTGGCCAGACATACACTTTAAGAATAAGTTCTCCTAATGTACTACACACAAATTATTTTAGTCCTTATATTTTTTACTCAGGTGTTAACGCACAGAGAGATTGCACACTCTTCATAGAATCATAAACCTTAAGCCCTGTACACACGGGCAGAATGTCGGGAGACATTTGTCGGTTCAAAAAATAACTGGGAAACATTTTGCCTGTGTGTAGGTCAGTCTGTCTAGCCGTCTTCTGTTGGGTGCATGCTGGAAAACCAGCAGCCGACTGACTCCCGATTGTCCCCCTGTTAGAACACAACAGCTCAGCGGGGGAGATCGCTGGACTAACCTCACATGGTTAGTACAGCGGCTCCGACTGGAGCGATCAGTTTTTTTCTCCATGCAATACCCTGTAGTGTGTACCCAGCTTTAGTCTGTTCCTTTAAGTGGTGGTAAACCCTTACATATACCCAGTGAAGTGACTGCTCTCAGGTGATACATGGCGATTAAACAAATCCTCCTACGTAAGTTGTACCTGTTTATCTGCAGTCCTCTCTTCTCTACAGCTGTTCAAAGTGAAGAATTTAAAAAGCTTGTCTGAGCTTTCAGAAAGCAGGGGGTGGGGAGCTAAAGTTACACTATGCAGATGTCAGTGAGAAGATCTCTGAGAGCTGACTGGAGGGAAAGAACACACCCAGCCACCCATCCCTTCACACAGCACACAGGAACAAATCTCCCTCCTGTCACCTTTTTTTCTCTTGGTGTCAGAAACATTCGTCAGCTGATAGATAAAGGAGGCAGCAGACAGAAATCACACTTGATTGAGACAAGTACACACTATAGAGGGATATGCTTTGTTCATATTTCTTGTCAGAAGTTTGCAACCACTTTAAGCGAGCTTGCAAATCTTGTGTCCCTACTACCAGCATGCAGATAAATACTCGACAACCTCTGAAGGTCAAATTTGTTCAGAAGCCACTGAATCTGCTATAATGTTTTGGCTACATGTGAAAAGACATTAAAATTTGTGCACATGTACCTGGCAAAATGAGACCTGGGGGTACATAAAACGTAGTTCACAGAAATTTTGCATTTTATATCACCATTGTCTTTAGTGGCCATCAGCTATTTACTTACCATCCTGTGTGAGATTCATTCCACCAAACACTAAAGGTCCTATGAATTGAGCACGAATTTCACCACCTCGATAAACAAAGATGGTGGGTAGGTTCTTATCAGGATAGTTTGGTATACACGTTGTTGAAATGGCTTTCACAAATTTCATATCTTTAAACTTTCTTGCAAGCACTGCTAGGTGCTGGTTTATTAAATTGCAAAGCGGGATTCTAAAAATGAAACAGAAAAAAAAAAAAATTGTTTGACATGAGAATTATCTAACAGTTGTAAAAGAGTAGAGCAAGAGTGGCCAAATGATAGATTCACTCAAAAACGGAAGGGATGAGGAGGATATAAAGCAGGGGTCTACAAACAAGTTTACTGTGTTTCAAACGTTAGGGGGGCCGGACTGCGATCAGTGGGAATAGAAATGGTTTCTGGCATCAGTGGGGGTAAACAGTGACCTATCTTTGGCATTAGTGGGATGAATAGTGACCCCCTAGGTTAGGGCCAGCAGGAGAAATAGCGCCCCACTGTTGATGTCAGTGGCAGGAAATATGCCCCATTCTTAGTGTCAGTGGGCAAAAGTGTTGGATATCAGTCCGATGAATAATGCCCCAAGGGCCGCATAAAAGCAAGCAAAGGGCCACATGAATAATACATACCCTTGTTTGTAAAGGTGCAAGAGCACCCAAAGATCTTTTCCTGCGTTTGTTATTTCTTGCACATAGTCCTGCCCGGAAATCTCCATCACTTCCCCAAATTTATTCTTTATTTGTGTTGCTTGCCACTGAGCCAGTCTCTGTTGTCTATAAAAGACAAAAAAAAAAAAAAAAAAATCACATACAAACACTACCAGTGAAAGTAAAAATGCATGGTTTTACAAATCTTAAAATAGCTTCCCTAAATGCATGAAATGTTTTCACTGGTTGTAAAAGAATATTCAGATATATTACACATATACAGAAGAATTCTATATGCATCAATATTAGCAACAGAGACAAAGAGGAATGCCACGTACACACGATCGGGATTTTGGTCGGAAAAAGTTATGATGGTTTTTCCGACGGAATTCCGCTCAAGCTTGCCTTGCATACACACGGTCACACAAAAGTCCGCTGGACTTTCGACTGTCAAGAACGCAGTGACGTACAACACTACGACGAGCCGAGAAAATGAAGTTCAATGCTTCCGAGCATGCGTCAAATTGTTTCCGATCACGCGTAGGAATTTTGCGCGGAATTGCTACAGATGATCGCATTTTTGGATAGGTACTTTTTCCGACCGAAAAATTGAGAACATGCTCTCAATCTTTTGCTGGCTGGAATTCGGCCAGCAAAAGGCTGATGGAGCATACACACAGTCGCATTTTCTGACCAAAAGCTCTCATCAGTCTTTTGCTGGCCGAATTTCCAATTGTGTGTACGCACCATAAGAGAACGCAGGAGGCACTCAATTGTCACTGCATACGTTGGTCTTATGATACAAATACAGCTGCAGAGTGTCAATTCCTGCTGTTCTGTCCTTTTACTTCAGCAGTCCCCATTCACACTTGACCCAGCCATAGATGGATCGAATCTTAGCCAGTTTGATGGCTCGATCCATCTATAGGCAGGCTGATTGTACCAAAGTCGTTCCATTGATCGACTTGGGTACAACCAGCGCGTCGGGTTTTTAGCATGCGATTCTTGCCAGCGGTTACAGCCGCTAGCAGTAATCATTGGGCTCTTCTGGCAAGGACGGCCCCCCACACCCACCTGCTGGAAGAATACAATAGCTCCACAAGAGGGATTCAAGCAAGTGATAGTGTGTATCAGGCATCTCCAGCATGCCCGCCAGGAGCCACCCTGTGTGTACATCTGCTTACATCCAAGTCAGTTTATGTCTTAAAAAAGAAGAAAGAAGAAGAATCTGCATTCTTTCCTATTTTTCTAGATATCAATACATGTAAACAGAAATAAACATTCTATCTATGTTAGTTTTAGGCAAGAAACATATGTTTTGTTTATACTTTTGATGGACAAAACGGACATGTAAAAAAATGGATTCAAAAAACAAATGTAAAACGTAACTAAAGACAGATGTGTAAACCGGTGTAACCCGTATCAGTACAATAAAGGGGAAAAGTATTTGATCCCCTGCTGATTTTGTATGTTTGCCCACTGACAAAGAAATGATCGGTCTATAATTTTAATAGTAGGTTAGTTTAACAGTGAGAGACAGAATAACAAAAAATCCAGAAAAACACATTAAAAAAAAAAAAAAAAATTATATATAAATTGATTTGCATTTTATTGAGCGAAATAAGTATTTGATCCCCTATTAACCAACAAAATTTCTGGCTCCCAGGTGTCTTCTATACATAGACACCTGCCCACAGAAGCAATCAGAGTCCAATCTCTCCACCATGGCCAAGACCAAAGAGCTATCCAAGGATGTCAGGAACAAGATTGTAGACCTACACAAGGCTGGAATGGGCTACCAGACCATCCCCAAGCAGCTTGGTGAGAGGGTGACAACAGTTCGAACAGTGCGATTATTCGCAAATAGAAGAAACACAAAATACCTGTCAATCCCCCTCGGTCTGGGGCTCCATGCAAGATCTCACCTCGTGGAGTTTCAATGATTATGAGAACGGTGAGGAATCAGCCCAGAACTACATGGAAGAATCTTGTCAATGATCTCAAGGCAGCTGGGACCACAGTCACCAAGAAAAAAATTGGTAATACAATATGCCGCGAAGGACTGAAATCCTGCATCACCTGCAAGGTCCCCCTGCTCAAGAAAGAACATGTACAGGCCTGTCTGAAGTTTGCTAACATCCAAATGATTTAGAGGTGAACTGGGTGAAAGTGATGTGGTCAGATGAGAACAAAATCAAGCTCTTTGGCATTAACTCAACTTGCCGTGTTTGGAGATGGAAGAATGCTGCCTATGACCCAAAAAACACCATCCCCACTGTCAAACATGGGAGGTGGAAACATTATGCTTTGGGGGTGTTCCTCTGCTAAAGGGGACAGAACATCTTCACCATATCAAAGGGACAATGGACGTGGCCATATACCCTCAAATCTTGGGTGAGAACCTCCTTCCTCCAGACAGGGCATTGAAAATGGGTCATGGATGGGTATTCCAGCATGACAATGACCCAAAACACACGGCCAAGGCAACAAAGAGTGGCTCAAAAAAAAGCACATTAAGGTCATGGAGTGGCCAAGCCAGTCTCCAGACCGCAATCCCACTGAAAATATGTGGAGGGAGCTGAAGGTTCGAGTTAAAAAACATCAGCCTCGAAACCTTAATGACTTTGGAGACGATCTGCAAAGAAAAGTGGGACAAAATACCTTCTGAGATGTGTGCAAACCTGGTGGCAAACTACAAGAAACACCTTAACTGCCAACAAGGGTTTTGCCACCAAGTACTAGGTCATGTTTTGAGATGGGGTCAAATACTTATTTCACTCATTAACCACTTAAGGACCGCCCACCGCATATATACTGCGACAAGGCGGCCCCATTGCACGAAACGACGTACCCGTACCTCGTTTCATGCAAAAGTTCCTGTGGGCGCATGCGCGCCGCTGCACAGAGGGGGAGCCGATGTGTGGGTCCGGCAGCTGCGATGTCCGCCGGCCACCCGCGATCACTCCTCAGAGAGGCAGAACAGGGATCTGCCACAGTGTAAACAAAGCAGATCCCTGTTCGGACAGGAGAGTTCAGTGCGATAGTCTGTTCCTAGTGATCAGGAACAACAATCTCTCTGTACTCCCAGTCAGTCCACTCCCCCCCCCCAGGACACATTTAACTCCTTGATCACCCCCTAGTATTATCCCCTTCCCTGCCAGTGTCATCTATACAGTGATCAGTGGCTATTTTTAGCTCTGATCACTGTAATAATGTCACTGGTCCCAAAAAAAAGTGTCCAATCTGTCTGCTGCAATGCCGCAGTCCCGCTAAAAATCGCTGATCACCGCCATTACTAGTAAAAAAAAAAAATAAATAAAAAAATTAAAAAAAAAAATGGCCTGGGCAGGTAGGGGGTGTAAATGCCCAGTAGGCAAGTGGTTCATTAAAAACATAAATAATAAATATTATGTTTAATTCAAAAAAACTGGAGAAAAGAAGAACAGCAGCATATTTCAGTCACTGTCAAAAACAAGTTATCAAGTTTCTTTTTAAAGAGGTTGTAAACTGCAGATGTTGCAAAAAAAAAAAAAAAAAAAATACTAGCACATTATCAAATACTCACCTTGGAACGAAGCCCTCCAGTGCTGTAATGTCACTGCTGAGAGGGCTCACATGTTCCCCTCGTCTTTCTTCCGGGTTCGTGCACTCCGACTAGGTGATGGGCCGAAGTCGCGATGACGTCACTCCCGCGCATGTGTGCGCGAGCACTCAGTTCCAGCACGAAGTCACTGGCTGCATGCAGGGTGAATATCTCCTAAACGTGCAACTGTTTAGTATATAAATTTTATCTACAGGTAAGCCTTATTATACGCTTACCTCTAGGTGAAAATGACCAAGCGGGGTTTACAACTGCTTTAAGAAAAAAAAAAAAAAAAAAAAAAAAAAAAAAAAAATCCTGATTGGGCAACAATACAACCAATAAGAATTTAACGCCATGATGTTTACCAACAACTACTCACCTATACATTTCTATAGCTCTCTCATCTTCCTCACTAAACTCATCCTCATTCTCTTCTAGCTCTTCTAGTGTCATATCCTCATAGGTTTTCACTGAAATACAAAAATACATACAGCCATAAAACAAGCGAAAATGTAGCTGTTGGAAAACCCTTAAAGTGATTTAAACGATCACCTTGTAAAACAACCTATTAGTTTAAAACTGAAATCAAAGGCAAAACATTTGTGTATAGATATAAAAAAAAAAATTATAAATAACTTTAAAAAAAAAAATTCACATCTTCTCTGTTCTCAGCTGCATAAGAGCTGGGGGAGGAGAAGCAGAAGCATATTGAGCTTCCCAGTGAATGTCTATGCTGAGGGAGTGTCAGACAAGACTGATCATTGGAGGAAAGCAGGCCGAGTTCCCAGCAGAGCTAGAGAACTGACCACGTTGTGCTTTCCTGCTTAGTGTGGTCAGTATTTATTAGGAAAGCAGAGAACTGGCAGGAACACCAAGGTTTTCACACAAAGAAAACAATACAAACGGATACTACATGGTGCAAGCAGGCATATATCAGGGATATGAAATGCTGGGGTAACAAACACTTTAAGTGAAGTGATGAAATCTGGTGAGGCCTGTACCCCTTTTCTCAGAAAACTATCCTTTTATTAGTAAAGTGTAATTGTTCTCACCAATTGACTGCTGGGTCAGAATCCCTTCTTCCTCCACTTCTTCCTCCTTCGGTGCCTCTTTAGGAGGTAGGATACCTTTTTTACGTAGAATGTCATTCCACTCTGTGTCTGCATTTGGATCCTGAAATCACACAAAATCAGACGAATAAAAAGGAGTCAAGGCTCATTTACATGAGCATTGCCCTCCTGAAGAGTGTTTTGCAGAGAATCACTTTACAGATTATGTTTGACCGGCAGCCTCCTCACCTGTTTTAACCCCTAAAAGCCCCCACCACTGCAGGGCAACCACTTACACTGCACGCAGTTGCAGTGCAGCCCCATTCATAGGACACGTTCCGTGGGTGGTACTGTTTTTTTTTTTTTTTCCCTTGCCAGTGGCGTGCAAAACACACCGCAAAAACTTCCACCCGGTGCCAAAAAAAAGTGCCCACACAGAGTGAAACACAAAAATGTGCAATGGGTGTATAGAGTCCTCCACTAGGGAAGGACCTTACCCTGATCCCCCCGGGGACAGGTACTGAGGTACTCAGACAATGGGTCCATCTGGCCGAAACCAGGCGGACCCTGTTTACTGGAAGGTCTGCCGAAACAGACCAACCCAAGTACAGTGGGGCTCCCCCGAAGGGAGACCCCTCAAAGGAGAGGGTGAACCAAGCCAAAAGGCCTATGTCCACCCCCTCCCAAGACTTTCAGAGTAGGCCCGAAGACCCACACCCTACTCGCCACACAGTGACAAAACATGTATACATTCACAAACAAACAAAATACAAAAAAGTGACAAACAGGGGTAAAAGAAAGAGTGGGGAAGATAGTGAGATGGGAGAGTGAAAGTTGCCATTGTGCAATACAATGGCCGGCCCTCCGGCCAGGCATAAAAATTTCCCCTTGTCCTGGCCAAAAGGCCCGGCCCAAGAGGCAGGTGTGAAAAACGTGTGTGTGGTGAAAGTGACCATGGTGCCATAAAATCAAGTGCTCACACACCGTGACTATACGGCACCCCTGAACTGCCACTTCAGGGGCACATTCTCCACTGGCTTTTCAAAGCAACCCTGACCCACAGCCCAGACCACAGCAGCCCCCACACCAACCAGGAAGGCCTGGAGTTCAGGAAACCCGGTGAGAGCCCTGTGGTTTGACTCCACCATCGTTCCGTTCCTCCTGCCTAATTATATTCATCAGGAGATACTGACCGCTCCTCCCCCCTCTCCAAAGGAGGGGCAAGCGTTCTCTCCCAGAAAAACTGGCCGGAGCTAGAGCTACCCCAATCTAGGCCAGAAGGCCAGGGTCCCGACCCTCCGGATCAGACCCCGTGGTTCTCCGTCCCCATCAGAAGTCTTCCCTTTCGGCTACAAACCACTCCAGGTCACCTTTACTCCAGCAGGCTTTGCATAGCAACCGCTATCCCTTCACTATTTCGCCATAGCTCAGGGACGGAAGCAAGCGCCACCTCCTGGAAACTGATAAGAACAGATACTACACTTGATCTTAGCCAAAAGGCCGTGGGTGGTACTGGTTGCTGAAGGTGATGAGGGGTAGAATTCTTGCTGCAGCCAGAAAGTATTGCAGGATGTGTACACCCCCCGTCTGGTTGCCTTTGCAGCTTATGGAGAAAAGGGGGGCAGTAAAAAAAACGTGCCTCAACACCCACATTTTACCTGACCCCCAACCGCAAGTGTAAACAAACCCTTATGCCGCGTACACACGGTCGGACTTTTCGTCTACAAAAGTCCGACAGCCTGTCCGACAGACTTCCTGCGGACTTTCGGCGGACTTGCAGCAGACTTTCTAACGAACGGACTTGCCTACACACGACCACACAAAAGTCCGACGGATTCGTACGTGATGACGTACACCGGACTAAAATAAGGAAGTTCATAGCCAGTAGCCAATAGCTGCCCTAGCATGGGTTTTTGTCCGTCGGACTAGCACACAGACGAGCGGATTTCGGGGTCCGTCGTAGTTACGACGTAAAGATTTGAAGCATGTTTCAAATCTAAAGTCCGTCGGATTTGAGGCTGAAAAAGTCTGCTGAAAGTCCGGAGAAGCCCACACACGATCGGATTACCAGCCAGCTTTAGTCCGTCGGCGTCCGTTGGACTTTTGTAGACGAAAAGTCCGACCGTGTGTACGCGGCATTAGGGTTGCCAACACAAATACTGTAAATAAAGCGGAGGTACACACTATAAGAATATTGGGTGCCCCCCTTCTCTCCCATGTCCCTCACTTACCTTTACTGCCTGGAGCAACTATGTAGACAGAATGTTTGGATGGAATTTCAACTACAACTGCGTTGTATCCGACTTGTTATTGCACCATCTCTTTTGTAAAACTTCAATAAAGATGATTTAAACTTAAAAAAAAAAAAAAAAAAAAAAAAAAGGGAAGGAAGAAGAAGGGGAAGATCGGCTGGTTTTCCTTGATGTGTCACAGCAATTTCCCCGAACCGAGTATATAAATAATGTACGAAAATTCTCTTACAACAAAGGCTTTTTTTTGTGATCTATGGTGGCTGATCATGTGCAGCCTTTCGTATCTGATATTTCTTTTACAAAAAAACTGTACACACGGAACAAAAATCATTCATTCTGTTCATGTAAAAGAAAAAAATTTGGGGGCTTGTCCCTTTGGAGATTTTTGTCTGCAAAGTCGGAATCAGGAATGTTGAAAGTGGTGTACACATTATATGAAAATCGAACGATCGTGCCTCGTATGGAATTTTCCTTCCGATTTTCTCATAGTGTGCTTTAATGTACATCATATGGGCTTTTTAAATCGGTAGAGTAAAAAGCTTGTAAAAAAAAAAAAAAAAGTCACCAAGCAGAAGATTTACAGCAGGGATAGGCAATCTGGGGCCCTCCAGCTGTTGTGGAACTATATTTCCCATGAGCCATTGCAAGGCTGCCAGTTAAAATGTCTCCCAGAGGCATGATGGGACTTGTAGTTCTGCAAAAAGCTGATTTTCTACCCGATTTATTTAACCTGCCCCAGGTTGCCTTCCCCTGATGTATTCTCATTATTCCCTGGGCATTATAGGACAAGCTCTGTACACGAGTTCCCTGATTTCATTGGACAGGTACAGAGAAGCGGAGGAATACTATGTACCTATGGGGTGGGTCACACTCACCTGCATCTTGTCTAATCCTGGACACAATCACGGCGCTGCTCCTCCCTGTAAAAATCCAATATTCCTATAGGTCAAAGATCTTTCTTTTCAGCATTAGATTGGTTAATCTATCTTCTATACAATCACAGTACCTTCTATTCACCAGCAGCTGCAACACACAACGTGACTATGGGGGGGAAGTAATTTCCTGTAACACCAGACACCACTTCCGCCCCATCACCCTATCCTTATTAGGACACACATAGCAGAAGGCCGTATACAGAATGTGTGACGGGAGCAGCTGGGCTGTGGCCATATGTTGTCTGTTACATCAACACAGGCATCCCCGACATCCCTCTATACATGCAGGCCCTTTACTTCCCTCTGGTGGTCAGATGAGTTATGGCCATGAAAGGAAGGCATCCTGAATTACCTTTAGATGTGGGCGATCCTCGGCCCCTTAGGATAATACAAGGGCCCATTCACACTTTACCGTCTTTGTGCGCTGCGTTATCTGCGCTAAGGCACCATTCACACCTCAGCATTTTGTAGCTTGAAGCTCTAAAATGCTGGAGAAGAAAAAAAAAATCTGTTATTCTCTATGGGAGTGGTTCACATCTCCACTCCAAGTCGCCTGTAGCTCAAGCATAGGCGTGTGCACAGGGTGTGCCGGATGTGCCTGGGCACACCCTAATAACCTAGTGCACATTAGCATTATTGCTCTGTGTGGGGGTGGGGAGATGGGACAGATCTCCCTCTTACCTGGTCTTCCATAAGAAGTGCTTAAGCACTTCTCTTTCATTGTGCCAGCAGGGAGATTAATGTACCGGGGCCATATACATGTAGACACACACACATGCATGTGTGTTTGAGCTTTGGGGTGCACAAGCTAATACTATAGGCTGCGCACACCTATGAGCTCAAGAAAGTCCTGGAGCTTTTTTTGTAGCTTACATTGGGCAGATTTGCGTGTTTTTGGCACGTTTTTATACCCATAGAAATTAATGGAAACGCGCGTGGTTGCAAGATTCTCTGCTCAATTGCAAAAATGTAAAAAAAAAAAAAAAAAAAAAAAAAGTAATAATAATAATATGAATAAATAAATACACAAAAAACTAAACATCATCATAAATAAATTAAAAATATGTACTAAATAAAGAACAATTAACCCCAAACCTTTAAAAAATATATATTAAATTATTGTTAATATTAATAATAAAAAATAACAAAAAAATAATTAAAAAATAGCAATCATTTAGTATTAGTATTATTATTAAAAATGATGCATTCATTTATTTTGTGTTAGGGTGTTTATTTATTATTATTATTATTATTTTATTTTTTTCAGGGGTTAAGGTTAGGGGTTATTTATTTATTATAACATAATATTCATTTATTGTATTTAGTTATTTGTGATTTATTTGTGTATTTATTTTACATTTATTTATTATTTTTATTAGTAGTAGTATTCATTTATGTAGTATGTATTCATTTATTTTGTGTTAGGGTGTTTATTTATTAATATTTTATTATTCCTTTTTTAGGGGTTAAGGTTAGAGGTTATTTATTTATTTATTTTTACATAATATTCATTTATTGTATTTATTTATTTATGATTATTTTTATTTGTGTATTTATTTCACATTTATTTATTATTGTTATTAGTTGTAGTATTCATTTATGTAGTATGTGAAAGGTTATGCTAAGCCTCCATCTTTGTTCTGTCAGCCATCTTAAATAATATGTACAATTAGAATACCTCTAAACTTCACAAATATCTGTCTAAGCATGGGATTCTTCTAAATGAATTGTTCTTATATACCTCTTATCTTCACTTTCTCACATTCTTTTAGCTACTGTGAGAAATAGACAATGACTGTTTGTCTTAACAAGCTGTAACCATCTTAATATCTACTGCGCATGTCTTATGAATCTTCTGTGTGACTTGTAATTTTGCTATAAAAGATGCCAAGAGGCACACAAATGCAGCCATTTCCAAGACATAATACCGTGTGCGTGTGGTTCATTGGTATTTGGGACTTGGCTCTGCATATATCTGAAATGCACAATACATTGATCCAAGGTCTGAGAGGTTAAAAGGGACCCCCCAGACACAGGACTAACTTTCAGCACGTATTCATTTATTTTGTGTTAGGGTATTTATTTATTTATTATTTTATTATTATTTTTTTAGGGCTTAAGGTTAGGGGTTATTTATTTATTTTTACATAATATTCATTTATTGTATTTATTTATTTATGAATATTTTTTTGTGTATTTATTTCACATTTATTTATTATTGTTATTAGTTGTAGTATTCATTTATGTAGTATGTATTCATTTATTTTGTGTTAGGGTGTTTATTTATTATTATTTTATTATTATAATTTTTTTAGGGGTTATTTATTTATTTATTATTACATAATATTCATGTATTGTATTTATTTATGATTATTTGTATTTGTGTATTTATTTTTATTAGTAGTAGTATTAATCACTTCAGCCCTGGAAGATTTTACCCCCTTCCTGACCAGAGCACTTTTTGCGATTCAGCACTGCGTCATTTTAACTGACAATTGCGTGGTCATGTGGCGCTGCACCCAAACAAAATTGACATCCTTTTTTTCCCACAAACAGAGCTTTCTTTTGGTGGTATTTGATTACCTCTGTGGTTTTTATTTTTTGCGCTATAAACAAAAAAAGAGCGTCAATTTTGAAAAAAACGCAATATTTTTTACTTTTTCCTATAATAAATATCCCCCAAAAATATATAAAAAAACAATTTTTTCCTCAGTTTAGGCCGATGCGTATTCTTCTACATATTTTTGGTAAAAAAAAAAATCGCAGTAAGCGTATATTGATTGGTTTGCGCAAAAGTTATAGCCTCTACAAAATATGGGATAGTTTTATGGCATTTTTATTATTAATTATTTTTTTTACTAATATTGGCGGTGATCTGCGATTTTTATCATGACTGCGACATTATGGCGGACACGTCAGACAATTTTGACACATTTTTGGGACCATTGGCATTAATACAGTGATCAGTGCTATGAAAATGCATTGATTACTGTAAAAATGTCACTGGCAGTGAATACCTTTGCAAATATGACGGTAAAGCGCTGCTAAAAATAGCGCCAACGCTGCCCCCGCGTGAAAGGGGCTTTAGGGCAACAGCCATGTCAAGGAGCGAGATGGTAGAGATGGTCTACCCCCCCAGAGAAGCACGATTACCATGGGAAGCTAGGTATGAAAGGCCTAATAGCAGGAAGGATTGTATTCTGGACAAGGTTGTACTGGATCGTATAAAGATTTTTGTGCACATAGTAGCACTCCCATATTTGATATGAGACTGACCTAGCATGCAAAAAACTCTGAATAATCATTTGTCTGATTTTCTCATCTGTGTACCAAGCATTAGCCTATTCTATCTACCCTGGAAAAGGAAAGATGCCCTTACTTACTTATTCTGAAGTCACTCCGGTCTGGTCACATGATCTCTTTAGCAGCGGCTTCAGTGTAGAGGTGAGATTGCTGGCAGCGACAGCAGAGCCTTGGCAATGACATCACCAATAGGCTTACTATGAAGAATCCGTTATCGATTGTCCCTCCTCTACACTAAAGCGGGCACTGGGAGCTGACCAGATGACCAGACCAGAGCAAGCAAAGTAAGGAGCCCTATGATACATACTTCTGATCAGCTTTTCCTGTACGCTATGCTGTACATCACATAGTCCTGTCTAATACACTTTGTGAATCCACCACTCACTGACACAGGGGATCATGTGACCGGACCAGAGTGGACTAAAAATAGGTAAGTATAAAGATCTTTAGTGATGCTGCTTGACAGTAAGCATACCTCCCAACTTCCTGAAATGGGAATGAGGGTCACCTATTAGCAAAAGTATGTAGGCATAGGACACACACCCTGCCATGCCCCCCTTAAAAGGAGATTTGTATAAAAAAATGATTGGTTAAATCCACAAGTGCTTTTTACCACTACTTTTCCTTTATATTTGCTTTTGGTATTTACAAATGCAGCAATTTAGAAATTGGATGAAAGGTTTAGCACTGGAAAACACTTTTTGAAAGATAAATAATGCATTTTATATACAACTATATAGATCAGACCAAAATGAGGGGGAAAGAGGGACATTGTTCCAAATCAGGGACAGTTGGGAGATATTCAGTAAGAAATATAGAAACGCCCAAAGACAGTCCTGGACCCTATGCCGTGCGGCTGCCCTGCTGCTTACTGACCACCGGAGGTCGCCATTCAGAGAGCACTTTGCAATTCCTCAGTGATTGCACAGTGTTTTTTGATTGGACGAGGTGGAGATCATAACATCACTGCCCTGCCTCTCCAAAATGTTTCCTGAATAGCACCTTTGCTGACCAAGCAACCTCCTGTGTACTCAAAGTCCCTGCTGTCAGAATGCAATAGCGAAGTGGGAGAGATCCCTGCACCCACAACATTTGTGTCGATGTGGGAATCTGAGTTTTTTGTTGAACAAAAAAAAAAAAATGTGTATACCTAGCTTAAAGCGGAACTTTAGTCAATAAATTAAATCCTGCTAGCAGAGGTGTAACTAGAACCTTCAGGGCCCCAGTGAAAGAAACCATGAAGGCCCCCCCTGACCCCCCCCATCCATGGACATCCTCCCAGAACTCTGCCTCCTGCATGCCACTGGGGTGCACTCTGTGACTGCTTCGGACAAAGCTGAACGCAGAGCTTGGTAAAGGGCCAATCACAGTGGCCCCTTACCATGTGATCAGCTGATCACATGTAAACAGACTTGCTGGTTATCGGCAGGCCTTTCCTCCCACGCTGTGTCTGTGTAAGAAAAGGAGAATCGTTAAGCGGCAAGACTGTCAGTACATTGTTTACACTGATCATCAGTGCAGCCTGTCAGTGCCACCTATCAGTGCTCATCAATGCCGCCTATCAGTGCCCATCAGTGCAGCCTATCAGTGCTCATTAATGCCGCTTATCAGTGCCGCCTATTGGTGCTCATCTATGCTGCCTATCGGTGGTCATTAATACCGCCTATCAGTGCCCACCAGTGTTGCCCATCAGTGCCTCCTCAGAAGGACTCTGAGCTGAGAGCGTCTCTCTCATACAGCTCAGAGCCTGCACTAATAATCAAATTCAGCTGCTGAGCTTCACACTTCCCGCAGTGCACACATGAGGTGATGGGCGGAAGGAGATGGAGCAGATTGGCTCTCTCCTCTCCCATCCGTGCAAGGGAGGAGGGAGAGTGAACTGTCAGTGCAGGCTCTGGGCTGTATGAGAGAGACGCTCTCAGCTCAGAGCTCTGTGGCTAGCAACCCCGTTGGGGCCCCCTCAAAAGTGGAGGAATGCCAGGGCCCAGTCACAAGTGTGACCCTGGTAGTTCCGACACTGCCTGCTAAATCAGTTCATCCTGGCCCCTTCTGCAGGTAGCTATGTAAAACATTAAAATTAAGTGTCTATATTATTTAAAATCAAGTATTACACTGTCTCACCCTGCTCTGCACAGGCTCAGTTACTCTCCATTTTTAGGGACTGAAGAATTTGTAGGGGCCGATCTGCTGACAGCCTTACAGTGGAACTAAACCCTCCTGTTACAGCCAAGGAAGCTGCTTCTGTTTGATCTGCAACTGCCATGGCTCTGCACATGTGATCAGTATGACACCAGCCATTTGATGGTTTGACAGTTTGGTTGAGGAAACAAGCAAATGTGACAGTTCTATCCTGTCGAAATAACCAACTCGTTGAAAATCTCCAATTATGTCACTTCCGGTGACTCTCCAGCAGCAGATTTAGATGAGTTGGCTCTACTGCCCATGCACGCGTGTGCACCCGACAGAATAATGGAAACCGAGTTTGAAACAGAGTTTTCAAAAAGGTTAGTGACATATCTTGCACATGCGCACAGCGGTGATTGGATGATCTGACAGGGTCTGTTATTCTGTCGGGTGCACGCGCGGGAATGGGCAGTAGAGTCAACTCGTCGAAATCTGCTGCTGGATATTCACTGGAAGTTACGTAATTGGAGATTTTAACAAATTGGCTAGTTTGACGGAACACTGGCATTCCAGGAATGTAATTTTTGCCCCCTTAATAATCAGGCCATTTTTTGCGATTCGTCACTGCGTCGATTTAACTGACAATTGCGCGGTCGTGCAACCAAACAAAATTAACATCCGTTTCTTCCCATAAATAGAGCTTTCTTTTGGTGGTATTTGATCACCTCTGTGATTTTTATCTTTTGCACTATAAAACAATATTTTTTACTTTTTGCTATAATAAATATCCAAAAAACAAAAACAAAAAAAAAGTCCTTCTCAGTAGGGATGAGCTTCGTGTTCTTTGACTCGAACATCGTGTGTTCGGTCGTATGCCGAATTACGAACGTTATGGGCCGTTCGCGCCAAATTTGGCACGTCACGGCCCATAATTCACTGCGCCATCGCAGTGCATTGCTGGCTGATGATTGGCCAAGCATGCACTATGACCCGCATGCTTGGCCAATCACAGCGCCGTGTGGACAGAGAGCCGTAATTAGCCAAAGCCAGGGAGGCTTTGACCAATTATGGCTCAGGGGGTTTAGTACACGCCCCACACTATATAAGACCACCTGCACGTCGACCCTGTGTAGTGTGTTGCGGTGGAGAGAGATAGATAGACAGAGAGACAGTGTTATTTGATTTAAGTTAGATTAGGCAGGTTGAGTCAGTTAGCTGCACTTGCAGTGTATTGTGTATATATATATGCATCCCAGGTATATATATATATATATATATATATATATATATATATATATATATATATATATATATATACTGTATTCAGTTTAGCTAGATCCTGTTCTTCTCTTCCTAATATACTGACAGGCAGGCAGGTGTTTTTACAGTATTTACAGTTACTGTAAGGTGTACCCTGTACAGTTGCACCTACAGTATAGCTACCTGAAGCCAGGTTCTTGTGTAGGCTCTTGACGTATTTCCAGTTACTGCACCTACAGTATAACTACCTGAAGCCAGGTGCTTGTGTAGGCTCTTGACGTATTTCCAGTTACTGTACTGTGTACCATGCACAGTTGCACCTACAGTATAACTACCTGAAGCCAGGTGCTTGTGTGGGGGCTCTTGACGTATTTCCAGTTCCTGTACTGTGTACCCTGCACAATTGCACCTACAGTATAACTACCTGAAGCCAGGTGCTTGTGTAGGCTCTTGACGTATTTCCAGTTACTGTACTGTGTACCCTGCACAGTTGCACCTACAGTATAGCTACCTGAAGACAAGTGCAGGTGTTCTCATACTAATAATACTACAGGAAGGCAGTTGATTCTGCTAGCTGCAGTATAATCGGTATATATATATATATATATATATACACATTCCAGTTTTGTGCAGCTACATCTCACTGCAGGCCAATAGTATGTCTGGAAGGCCAACAAGGAGAGGCAGACAGTCACAAGCCAATAAAAGAGGGCAAGCAGGCTCTGTGTCTAGAGGCAACAGTGCTGGTCGTGGACACGGTGCATCCTCATCAGCACGTGGCCGTGGGACACGCTTGGCCTTTTTTTCGGCAGCTGGCAGTGTTGAGCCACAACATGCGGAAGACTTGGTCGAGTGGATGACCAAGCCATCCTCATCCTCCTCATCCTCTCTTACCCAGGCTCAGGGTATTTTGTCTGGCAAAGCAGCTGCCAACGTGGCCTCTTCCCTCGGCTCAATGGCATCAGTCACTCCTTCCCTAGCCCCACCATGTCCTCCTGAGGAGTCCCCCAAACTGTTTGACCACAGTGTTGAGTACATGCTCCAGGAGGATGCCCAGCGTTTTGAAGGCTCCGATGATGGTACTCAGCTAGAGGAAGGCAGTAAGGTGAGCCCAGACAGAGGGGGTGCCCAAGAAGGACAGCAATCTGGCAGTCATGTTCCCCCTGCTGCAACATACTGCCAGGTTTGCTCCAGTGATGAGGAGGGAGGGGATGATGAGGTCACTGACTCCACGTGGGTGCCTGATAGGAGAGAGGAGGAGGAGGAGGAGGCACATCACCAACGAGGCAGGATGCCCTCCAGGGGCCAGCCTAAGGGCAGCACACTGACTACATCACACCGCAGAGCTCCGCATGTACAGGGCGCTGCTGTCTCTGCGTGTTATTCCAAAAGTTCTTGAGACGAGTGCATCAGATCCCACCACTGCTATTTGCAACATATGTCTCAAGCGTATCTCGCGTGGCCAAAACATCTCCCGCTTGGGCACCACATGCTTGACCAGACATATGTTGACCTGCCATGCGTACCTAAAAGACCCACACCAAAGAACAAAGAGGACCTCTCCTTGCTCCTCATCAGCTGAGATCTCCAACCCCACTATACCTTCAGTCCTCTCTGAGACCTGCACTGAGAGGAATGAAGGTGTAGAATTAGGTGTGTAACAGCCAAGTACTTGCTGGTAATCTACTAACGGTACACCGACGTCAGATTGTACCAGGCAAATTTCCCTGCCCCAGCTGCTGCACTGCAGAAAGAAGTTCGCTCCCAGTCATCCACATGCCCAGCAGTTGAATGCTAGCTTGGCAAAATTGCTAGCACTTCAACTGCTACCTTTTCAGTTGGTAGACTCTGCCCCCTTCTGTGAGTTTATGGAATGTGTGGTTCCTCAGTGGCAGGTTCCCAAACAACACTTTTTCTTACAGGAGGCGATTCCGGCTCTCTACCGGCATGTGGAAGGCAATGTCTTGGCCTCCCTGGACAGGGCAGTCAGCGGTAAGGTGCATATTACCGCTGACTCATAGTCCAGCAGGCATGGACAGGGACATTACCTAAGTTTCACGGTGCATTGGGTGACTCTGCTGGCAGCTGGGAAGGATGCAGGACAAGGTGCAGTAGTGTTGGAGGTTGTTCCGCCACCACACATCCAAAATGCTAGTACTGGTGATTCTGACACACCTCTCTCCTCCACCCCCTCCTCTTCTTCTTCCTCCATGGCCTCTTCCTGTGCTTTGTCCTCGAAACCAGCGGTGCTCCGTAGGCGTTCAAGGGGCTACGCAAGTACGCAGGCCAAAATATGCCATGCGGTGCTTGAGCTGGTGTGCTTGGGGGACAAGAGCCACACTGGGGCAGAGATTCTGTCAGCTCTGCAGGGGCAGGTTCAGAGGTGGTTGACGCCACGCCAACTTAAGGCAGGAATGGTGGTTTGCGACAATAGCACCAACCTCCTCTCTGCCCTCCGACAGGGACAACTGACCCATGTGTCCTGTTTGGCTCACGTCCTTAATTTGGTGGTGCAGCGGTTCTTGGGCAGGTACCCGGGCTTACAGGATGTCCTGAGGCAGGCCAGGAAAGTCTGTGTGCATTTCCGCTGGTCATATAATGCCAGTACTCGGCTGGCAGACCTCCAAAAGGAATTTAACCTACCCAAGAATCGCCTAATCTGTGACATGCCTACCAGGTGTAACTCAACGTTGGCCATGCTGCAGCGGCTGCACACGCAGCAAAGGCCATCAATGAGTACCTGTGCGACTATGGCACCAGGACATGCACTGTCCTGTCACCATTTGAAGAGGCCACGAGGATGGTGAGCAGTGACAGTGCATGCATCAGTGACACTGTCCCCCTTGTCCACCTGTTGGAGTACACGCTGCGTGGAATAATTGACAGGGCACTTGAGGCAGAACAGAGGCAGGAAGAGGAGGACTTCCTTAGCTCTCAAGGCCCCCTTTATCCAGACAGTGTTCCTGCGTGTCCGCCGATCACACAGGAAGAGGACGAGGAGGAGGAGGAGCGCTGAGCGCTGGGGGAGCGTCATGCAGACAAAGTCCCACCGACGCATACAACACCGCAATGAAATGCCCGGACTTAACCGGACAAACATGCAGCGTAAAAGACAGCCATGCCGCCATCAAAAGATGGAAACGACATGGCCCCTGTGTGCCAGGCAGAGATAAAATTAACACCAAGGGCAAAAGAGGAAAAAATTAAATATATATCTCGACAAAACAAGTGTCTTATAAACTATACATCTACATTTGATTTGATACTTTTTTCGGTCTGGATGCATGGACACAATCGGATATATATGGTAGGGAAATGGGGATCAGTGGATACAGAACAAAGCTTGGAACAAAAATATTATACATACCTAAGAAAAAATAGGGAAAACATCGATGTATCCACTGATCCCCATTTCCCTACCATATATATCCGATTGTGTCCTCCCCTTCCCCCCCTTTCCCCCCCCTCTTTTTCCCTCCCTCCCATTGCTTCCCCCTTTTCCTCCCCTGCTTGATGCTCATTACACATTATGATACAATATTACGTTATAACCCTCAATCTTGAATAAATAATATATATTACTTTCTCAAAAAGAACGTTTATAGCAATTTAGTGCGATTTATTCATACAGACTTACCTCCCCCCCCTTTTTTAGGGCCACAGTGTGGATGCAGCCAGGCGGTCCTCCTATTTGGGGGCCTTTGCGGAGCTATTCCTCGATCCAGGGGAGAGCCGCCACAACTACTACTTGGCTAATTGGTGGTTATTGTTATTTTATTAAATTACCTTCTTCCATTAATACAAAAATGTGCTTCTTTGCACACTCTGTGTACAGCATTTCTTCTTTAAGAACTGGACGTTGGTGTGTATGTTGCACACTGTCGGATGTTATGGTGTGATTTGTTTATTCTGTTAACATGTCAATATGTAAACTGTTCTCACTTGTCTTTTCAGAATACGCCTTATATACATATTTTCTCTCTGCAATACGCCTCTGAAGAAGGGACATCATCCTGAAACATGTTAGGCTTATAGAGAAACATGTATTTATAAATGCAAATGTAAAGTGATCAGTATGAAAAAAATTTGCTGCACAAGCACTTTTGTACAGATTTATGTTCAGTTTGTCTTGTTTTTATGCTTTTTTTCTAACAAATAAATAATAGTCTTGTATTATAAACGTAATTGTCTTGTTCGTCTATAAAGTCCCGCTGTACCGGGGGGTACATAGGTTCCCTATTCTAGGGTCCTTATTTTTTCTTTTTTTAATTTGGGTGTGGGGTTCCCCTTAATATCCATACAGGACCCAAAGGGCCTGGTAATGGACTGGGGGGTACCCATGTCGTTTGTCTCATTGATTTTCATCCATATTGTCGGGATCCAACATTACATTTAAGTCGCAAGCAGTTTTAAATGACTTTTATTCCTTTAAAAATGTCATTTTGTGCAGGGACTGTTCTAAGCACAGGAAACATGCGCCACTTTACAGGCATACTATAGACACCCCCCAGGTACGAAATTTAAAGGAATATTTCACTTTTTTTTTTTTTTACTTCATTAAAATCACTGCTCCCGAATAAACGTCCGTTTTTAAAACTTTTTTTTGCATTGATACATGTCCCCTGGGGTAGGACCCGGGTCTCCAAACCCTTTTTAGGACAATACCATGCAAATTAGCCTTTAAAATGAGCACTTTTGATTTCGAACGTTCGAGTCCCATAGACGTCAATGGGGTTCTAACGTTCGTGCAAATTCTCGGTCCATTCGCAGGTTCTGGTGCGAACCGAACCGGGGGGTGTTCGGCTCATCCCTACTCCTCAGTTTAGGCCAATATATATTATTCTACATATTTTTGGTAAAAAAAAATGCAATAAGCGTATGTTAATTGGTTTGCGCAAAAGTTATAGAGTCTACAAAATAGGGGATATATTTATGCAATTTTTATTATTATTTTTTTTTTTTACTAGTAATGGTGAAGTTCAGGGATTTTTAGTGGGACTGCGACATATTGGACACTTTTTTGGGACCAGTGACATTTATACAGCGATCAGTGTTATAAAAATGCACTGATTACTGTGTAAATGTCACTGGCAGGGAAGGGGTTAAAACTAGGGGGCGATCAAGAGGTTTAATGTGTTCCCTGAGAGGTGTTTCTAATTGTGGGGGGGGAGTGGACGGACTAGGAGTACAGAGAGATTGCTGTCCCTAATCACTAGGAACAGACGATCACTCTGAACCCTGTTAACAAAACGGGGGTCAGTTTGTTTACATTGACAGATCCCCGTTCCGCCTCTCTGTGGAGCGATCGCAGGTGGCCAGCAGGCATCGCGGCTGCCGGCCACGCGCATAGGCTCCCCCACTGTGGCTGTTAAAGGAACCACCCGTACAGCTAGGGCGATTCGCGGGAATGAGCTGACCTGCAACTGTATAATGCCACCGGCGGCTGGTCAGCAAGTGGTTAAAACCGTTAAACCAACGGGTTTAGTTCCACTTTATGATTTATTGCTGCTCAGGGGCTCTGGGCTTTGGCAAAATGGCAGCCTCCAGCAAGAAGAGACAGGAGTCATTTTACAGCATACACTATTTTTGGTAGCATAATCATTAATTTATTGTATGTCCCTCGCTATACAACATTTTTTTTTTTATGACGTTGTTATAGGTGAAGTTCCGCTTTAACGTGAGAACTAAGCGATGGCATGACCTCTGATCTGTCAGTTCTCAATCACCTCTAAGCAGAGAGCAGTGACTGTCAGTCAAGTGCTCTGCACCTCCAGCACTCACTGCTGGAGCTCAAGACTGGAGAAGGGGCAAATGCAACTAACTTTGACGCTCAGCTGAGCGGTGGAGCCAGCTGCCAATCGGGCAGCTGGGTGGATCAAGACAATATAGTCAGGAACCTTTCTTAAGCCAAGAGTGGCTCTGCCATGTCAGCTGACAGTGGAATGTAGCCCGCTATACGCTGACTGAGTCACAGGAGAGCAAAAGTAAGTGCATCCCTGTGACCCACAGGGGAAGTATGACCAAAAAAGGTTTTGGCTATTCTCTTTCAATCACTCTGACACCTATAACTGAAAACAGCTAGTGTGGGTGGCGGGCTGCAGCCAGGAACTCTATACACAGCTCTGTCTAGTTAGGCTTCCACAAGATGGCAACCTGAGTCCTTGATGGCAGACACATTTTCCCGGGAGTCAGTGTCCTAAATGGAAAAGTCCTGACTCCTGCATCATGCACAGAATAGCTCTGACCGCCATACGCGAAATACCACATTCCCCTACTCCCTCCTCCAACTCCGCCCCTCCTCTTATAGGTGGAATGGACACGTGATATATCACCCACGTGATCTCCTCACCTAGCCAGCTAGGGCGGCCTCCTGTCAGCTGGGTGCGGTGACGTCACTCGTGTGAGCGCTACTCTCCGGTCGCACTTTGTTGCTGTCAGTGAAGTAACGGCGTCTATTTCCATGGTAAAAACCAATGTGCGTATTGTGGGAAGACGGGTGAGTGATGCTGTGTGACCAGAGAGCTGTAGTAGCCGGGCTGCCTATTATTTACTATGGTGTTCAGTCAGTGTGGTTACCTCATAGAGCAGACTGTCTTGACAGGGGGAGCGAACATTGTTTACATTCCTTTACATAGTCAGGGTATGTGATATTACATCTATATCACTATGTTGGCTCATCTACAAGAAGCAGTCATTGTTTTCATTCATTTTTCCTTAAAAAAGACCCTGTCATCAGCTTTAAGGGGAATTCCACTTTCGTGGGAAAAATAGTAAATAATAAAAAAATATATATTATAACGTATAAGTATTGTAATTGAATGTTATTTAAAATGACCTTTCCTTTTCAATCTGCAGCGCTGTAATTTTCTGTAAAATACAATATGGTTCTCTAGAGGCAGTGGCGGCTGGTGCTCCAAATTTTTGGGGGGCGCAAACAAACTGAAACATACTGGAAAAAAACCATCAATTGCAGCATCACTGTGCCCATCAAATGCCGCCGCTGTGCCCATCAAATGCCGCCACTGTGCCCTCAATTGCAGCCACTGTGCCCATCAAATGACACCATTAAATGCAGCCACTGTGGCCATTAAATGCAGTCACTGTGACATCTATTGCAGCCACTGTGCCCATCAAATGCAGCCACTGTTCCCATCAATAAGGATGAGCTCTGGCGTGTTCGCACAGCCCATGTGTGGAGCCCGCCAGGAAGTCAGCACTGCGCTAATCACAGGCAGTGAGACATTTCCCGATCTATGCAGCTGCACATTGGGACAATGGCTCTGCACGTGGGCTGTGCAAACACGCCGGAGCTCATCCTTACCCATCAATTGCCGCCACTGTGCCCATCAATTGCCGCCACTGTGCCCATCAATTGCAGCCACTGTGCCCATCAAATGCAGCCACTGTCCCATCTATTGCAGCCACTGTGCCCATCAAATGCAGCCATTGTGCCAATCTGTCACTCAGCTTTCATTCTCAGTCTCGGATCTCTCACACTAATCGGCATATATAGGTCAGTATTTGTGGATCTCTCTTACCTTCAGCCCGAGCACCCCCTATGGATGGGCCACCACTGCCTGGAGGTGTTGTGTACACAGGTATATAGAATGCCTGCAATTAAAGTTATAAATAAAAATATGGGTGAACAGGAAGGAATTTTAACCACTTCAGCTCTGTACCCCCCTTTCACAACCAGGCCAATTTTTGCGATACGGCACTGCATTACTTTGACAATTGCACGGTTGTGCAATGCTTTACCGAAATAAAATTGACGTCCTTTTTTCCCCATAAATAGAGCTTTCTTTTGGTGGTATTTGATCACCTCTGCGGTTTTTATTTTTTGCGCTATAAACAAAAAAAAAAAAAAAGACTGTCAATTTTGAAAAAAAAAAACACTTTTTTTTTTTTTTTTTTACTTTCTGCTATAATACATATCCAATAAAAAAAAATGTAAACATTTTTTCATCAATTTAGGCCAATATGTATTCAGCATATTTTTGTAAAAAAAAAATCCCAATAAACATATTGGTTGGATATTTTTATGGAATTTTAATTTTTTTACTAGTAATGGCAGCGATCAGTGATTTTTAGCAGGATTACGGCAGACAAATCTGACACCTAACTGACACTTTTGATTTTTTTTGGGCGATCAAAGGGTTAACTGTGTGCCTAGCCGGTGCTTGCTAACTTGTGGGGATTGCTCTGACTGGGTGAAGACAGAGATCAGTGTTCCTGCCTAGCAGGAACACAAGATCTCATTCTACTCCCCTGTCAGAATGGCAATCTGCCTTGTTTACATAAGCAAATCGGCGTTCTGCCTCTCCCGGGAATGATTGCGGGTGGCTGGCGGACCTGCTGATTGGCATCCCCTGTGTCCAATCAGCGTGCGTTCGCGCCCCCACCCCCCCCAGTGGCTATTGCACGAAATTATGTATAGGTACACAGTGCGATTAATCGGATCACACAGGTTTGAACACCCAAATTTGGTGCGGTTTGAGCCATACAAATGAATAGATAAAATTGCACCGCACAGACCTCGCATGTGATTTGAATAGAAATACGGTGCAATTCCCATCCATATCACATGCAGTATCCTGCACCACATATATGTGAACCTAGCCTTAAAATTATTTACCTGCCTGTCCGCCCTTTGTATAGTGAGCCGCGCATGTGCAGCTCACTGTACAAATTCGGCGTCCGGTGATCGAGACCCAGAAGCTGACCACCTGAAGATGTCAGCGGCAGGGCAGGGAGCTCCGGGACGCCACATCGCTGCAGGCAAGGTGAATATAGTTCCGCTTTAATGTCATTTCCTGCCCCCTCCCTGCGACCAAACAAAAAAATCTTATCACAATTGGTTGTCAGTGGCGCTTTAGGACTCCTCTAACCCCTTACATTCACCTTTGATATGCCGATCCTCCTACCTGCTGGATTTTTGAACATTCAGCCCATTCACAATGGAGGAAGGGAAGCTTCCTATGTTGTGAATGGGCTGAATGTGAACAGTTGTGATGGCTGAGATTGGTTCACATTAATCACAAGGTACAGAGGCACTCTAATTGGCTCTGTACATCGTGATTGTGATCTGAGCTGTGCAGTGATCACTGAGATCACAGCCATTTCACACCTTTTTTTTTTTTTTTTTTTCTTTTTTTTTTTTTTAGAGTACAGAAGTGGTTAAAGAGCAAACAACAAACGGAGGGAGTTACTAATAATAAAAAATATCTGTATAAAACTTCTCATGATGCAATTATGCTGTGCAGATAGTTGGTAAAGTTTTGTGTTGTCCTTACAGAACAAAGGCTCCTTTTCTTTTACTGAAGAAATTGCAATCAAGTTTAGTGGTAAGCTACATGTTTCTAAATTGTATTCTTTGCATTGGGTTCCATTAGATGAATCCATGTTGTATCTCATTGCATGTGAAAAAAACATGTGTTTGGGGTAATAGCAGACTCAAGATGAGAAACTTATTCTATACAGAGGTCTTGATTTTAGTTTTTATGTTTAGTGTATTTTACCTTGGTTCTCTTTTCACATGCATTAAAGTTATACAATGTTCTACTGAAACCATTATATATATATATATATACACTACCGTTCAAAAGTTTGGGGTCACCCAAACAATTTTGTGTTTTCCATGAAAAGTCACACTTATTCACCACCATACTTTGTGAAATGAATAGAAAATAGAGTCAAGACATTGACAAGGTTAGAAATAATGATTTGTATTTGAAATAACATTGTTTTTACATCAAACTTTGCTTTCATCAAAGAATCCTCCTTTTGCAGCAATTACAGCATTGCACACCTTTGGCATTCTAGCTGTTAATTTATTGAGGTAAGCTGGAGAAATTGCACCCCACGCTTCTAGAAGCAGCTCCCACAAGTTGGATTGGTTGGATGGGCACTTCTGGCGTACCATACGGTCAAGCTGCTCCCACAACAGCTCAATGGGGTTCAGATCTGGTGACTGTGCTGGCCACTCCATTACTGATAGAATACCAGCTGCCTGCTTCTGCTGTAAATAGTTCTTGCACAATTTGGAGGTGTGTTTAGGGTCATTGTCCTGTTGTAGGATGAAATTGGCTCCAATCAAGTGCTGTCCACTGGGTATGGCATGGCGTTGCAAAATGGAGTGATAGCCTTCCTTATTCAGAATCCCTTTTACCCTGTACAAAGCTCCCACCTTACCAGCACCAAAGCAACCCCAGACCATCACATTACCTCCACCATGCTTAACAGATGGCGTCAGGCATTCTTCCAGCATCTTTTCATTTGTTCTGCGTCTCACAAACGTTCTTCTTTGTGATCCAAACACCTCAAACTTGGATTCATCCGTCCACAACACTTTTTTCCAGTCTTCCTCTGTCCAATGTCTGTGTTCTTTTGCCCATCTTAATCTTTTTCTTTTATTGGCCAGTCTCAGATATGGCTTTTTCTTTGCCACTCTGCCCTGAAGCCCAAAATCCCGCAGCCGCCTCTTCACTGTAGATGTTGACACTGGTGTTTTGCGGGTACTATTTAATGAAGATGCCAGTTGGGGACCTGTGAGGCGTCTGTTTCTCAAACTAGAGACTCTAATGTGCTTATCTTCTTGCTTAGTTGTGCAACGCGGCCTCCCACTTCTTTTTCTACTCTGGTTAGAGCCTGTTTGTGCTGTCCTCTGAAGGGAGTAGTACACACCGTTGTAGGAAATCTTCAATTTCTTTGCAATTTCTCGCATGGAATAGCCTTCATTTCTAAGAACAAGAATAGACTGTCGAGTTTCAGATGAAAGTTCTCTCTTTCTGGCCATTTTGAGCGTTTAATTGACCCCACAAATGTGATGCTCCAGAAACTCAATCTGCTCACAGGAAGGTCAGTTTTGTAGCTTCTGGAAGGAGCTAGACTGTTTTTAGATGTGTGAACATGATTGCACAAGGGTTTGCTAATCATCAATTAGCCTTATGAGCCAATGAGCAAACACATTGTACCATTAGAACACTGGAGTGATAGTTGCTGGAAATGGGCCTCTATACACCTATGTAGATATTGCACCAAAAACTAGACATTTGCAGTTAGAATAGTCATTTACCACATTAGCAATGTATAGAGTATATTTGTTTAAAGTTAGGACTAGTTTAAAGTTAGCTTCATTTAAAAGTACAGTGCTTTTCCTTCAAAAATAAGGACATTTCAATGTGACCCCAAACTTTTGAACGGTAGTGTATATATATTCATATTGAGATGGCAGCCAGAAAAAGTAATACTATGGTAATTTTCCTTTCCGGAACTGTAACCGCAGTGGTCACAAGGGCCCATCTCCTAGATGCTATGCCTAAAAGTCTCAAGTAGCTATGTTATGGTTTTGTAGAGTATGTTAACTTCACCTATAATTTCACGTTGCAGGCAAGAAGCAGACAAGCTAGGGGTACTGATCAAAAAAACTCTAACAAATCCTGTATTATTATAAAGTATCCGACCTGCCATTGCTAGCCTATCTTTTTTGAAAATGCTGTCAACTGGCCTTTTTAGTCACTGATTCAGGACAGGTATAAACATCAGGATTCCTGACTTCTTTGCAACTTTACTTACAAACTTCTAAACTGCATTCTTGTTTTAGATTTAGTTACTTAGTGTGGGTTATTTACTAAAACTGGAGAGTGCAAAATGTAGTGCAGCTCTGCATAGAAACCAGTCAGCTTCTAGGTTTTATTGCCAAAGCTTAATTGAACAGGCTGAAGTTCAAAACTGGTTACCATGCACAGATGCACCAGATTCTGAGTGCTCCAGTTTTAGTAAATCTCCCCTAGTGAGTTGGCCATCAGAGTATTATTCCAGCCAGGCACTAGCTTTTGTGAGTGAGGTCAACAGCAGATTATTTTGTTTCCATCTAGTCTCCTTAATGTCTTCCTGACCACCCATCGCAGATATACTACAGCAGGGCAGACGCTCGTCCTAGTACTTGATCTGCCACTTCCGGGTCTGGGGTGCACACGTGTGCAGCTGGCGACCCGCTCCCTTGCTGTGATCACACACATCGGAAGCCCAGTGGCAGGGACCACAGGCTCGATGTCCGCCGACACCCAGCAGTGGTATAGTACACGGCAGAAGGGCGGTCTGCCTATGTAAACAAGGCAGATTGCCGTTCTGTCAGTAGGGAAGGTATTGATCCTGTGTTTCTGCAAAAATATATAGCAGAATACATGTTAACCTAAATTTATAAAGAAAGTAGTTTTTTTTACTTGGATAGGTTTTATAGTATAAAGTAAGATATTGCTTTTTTTTTTTTTTCCAAAATTGTCAGTCTTTTTTTGTTTATAGCGCAAAAAATAAAAACCACAGAGGTGATCAAATACCACCAAAAGAAAGTTCTATTTGTGGGGAAAAAAAGGACATGAATTTAACCACCTCAATACAGGGCACTCACACCCCCTTCCTGCCCAGGCCATTTTTCAGCTTTCAGCACTGTCACACTTTGAATGACAATTGCGCAGTCATGCTACACTGTAACCATGTGAAATTTTTATTATTTTCTTCACACATATAGAGCTTTCTGTTGGTGGTATTTAATCACTTCCTAAAAATAAAAAAAAAATCCTGAAATTAAAAAAAAAAAACAAAAAAGTTTTCTTAGTTTGTCAGTAAATTTTGTAAATAATTAATTTTTCTCCTTTACTGATGGGCGCTGATGAGGTGGCACTGATGAGGTGGCACAATATGTCGCACTTATGGGCACTGATGGGCAGCAGTGATGGGCAGCACTGATAGCTAGCACTGATTGCTGGCACTTGTGGGCACTGATTGCTGGCACTTGTGGGCACTGATTGCTGGCACTGGTGGGCACTTAATTGTAATCAGGGCACTGATGATCAATGCCCTGATTACATTCCCAGATGTCCTCTGTGAGGAGAAGCCGCTGATTGGCTCTCCTCTCCTCAGACTCTGTCAGTGTGAGGCGAGGAGCGCCGATTACCGGCATCTCCGTGTTTACATGTGACCGGCTGTGATTGGACACAGCTGATCACATGGTTAAAGAGCCGTGGCTGCGCTGTGTCCTAGCAACACGGCGCGGCCGCGATCGCTGCGCTGCACGCCCGAGAGTGGTTGTTCGGGGAAACCGTCATATGACGTCCACCCAGAACGAGAGAATCACCACCCAGCCGTCATTTGACGGTGGGTGGGCGGCAAGTGGTTAATTTGGGTACAGCGTCGCATGACCGCACAATTGCCAATTAAAATAACGCAGCGCTGTGTCGCAAAAAATGGCCTGGTAAATCTTCTAAAGGTCAAGTGGTTAACTCACATTGAACCTTGTGCGCCTGCTATACAAGTACAAAGTAGCTGGGCAATCCCTGTTGCAATGTGATCTGGTGAATCTCCATTAACCTACATATTGGGGGGCGAGGCCGGATGTCTGTGTGAGAGGACGCTTCGGCTGAGAGCTCCGGCTTCCTAGGCTCTTTATCCTGCTTAATCCTGCAGATATCCTCGTCCTCTTACTCAGCAAGTTGCTGCTGCTGCATCGGGGACCTCTCCCTGATTCATCCATGTCATCTAAATGGAGATTGAGTAAGAAACAGTCTCCTCCCAAGCCCCTTAACTCGCTGGTCGGACTTCGTGCGGCCGCCATCTTGCCTTCTTCCACGTGGTTGGCTGTGTCCTCTGACGGCCTCACGGAGCTGCCGCAGATTCTCTTGATGGATCACAGCCCTGGAGTACTCATGCCCCCCAGGCCCTTGGGACGGATCCGCCCGCTACACCCGATGAGTCCTCTACAGCCACCATCCTGGCAGCCATTGAGGCCAGCAGATCCTCTCTCATGGGGCGCATAGATTCCCTGACCCTGGAATGTGGACTAATCCGCAGTGACCTGGACAAATTTAGGGGGCCGATGTCAGAGGCAGAATCCAAAATTTCTGAGGTGGAGGACTCCCGCACTGTTGCTGACCTGCAATGCATGGTGAGGATGCTTGTGGAACGATCGGAGGACGCTGAGAACAGACTTTGCTGGAACAACATTCGTGTGGTCGGCGTGCCTGAAGGGGCTCATCCGGCCACCTTCGCGGAGGATTTCTTCAACCAAATTCTGCACCTTACCTAAGTCTCCCCTGCATATATCGTGGAAGGTGCACACAGGGTACCAACTAGGCCTCGCCCATCCGGAGCTCCTCCAAGGCCGTTCCTGGTAAAATTCCTTACTTACAGAGACTGGGATCTCATCCTCGCGGCTGCCGGGAAGAATGCACAGCTCAAGTATGAAAATGCCACCCTGCACCTGTTTCCAGATTTTTATTTTTTTTTTCTGACGATCCAACATCACAGGTACTCTTTTTCGTCGATGTCCGTAAGTGCCTCAGAGAATGGGGGTATTCCTACAGTATGCTGTATCCAAGCAAGCTGCAAGTCGTGCATCAAGGTTCTGTCAAATTCTTTACTACCCCATCGGATGCTACTGATGGGCTGGACTCCATAGGGTGATCGCTTCACATGCAAGTATAATTGTTCCTATGTGTGGCTAACTGTTGATCGGCCTATGGGGGCTTGTTGCCCTCTTTCCACTTAGTATCTGTGCCTTAGTGGTCATAATCTGTTGTTGATTATGAGATTACAAATTACCTTTGGGACTTGGACAGTATCCTGCGTAAGCTCAGGTTTGGAAGCCGGAGGACAGTGTATTAGCTGAGCCTCTCTGTTTTGTATTGAGGGTTTATTTTTCTCCCCTTCCCTTTCTGGTCAGGGTGTCCCTTGTTTTGTAGCCTTTGACCTGACTGTTTTGGGGAGGGTTTTTTGGATATAAAGTCCCTTGGCACTGTTTTTGGTTTGGTCAAGCTGCAGGGACAAGGTACTATGTTTATTACACTCGGACTCTTTTTTTATCTTTTTTTTTTTTTTGCTTGTTTTTCCCTTTTTACTGTTTTGTTTTTTTATGCACTACAACAGTTCTCATAGAGAAGGTAGGGGGGAATGTTTTTCCAGCCCCTTATCTGTAGCACCGCAATGTATGACTCCTGACTTATTTACTGTGGTCAGGCCCCCATCTTGTGACTCTTTTTGGTACTGCACCCATGGGTACACAGATTAAGCTTGTCTCCTGGAATGTCAGGGGTTTGAATTCCAAATTTAAAAGGGCCTTAGTACTTCAATATCTATGCACCCATTGTCCCTATATTATGTTTCTTCAAGAGACCCACCTCTTGGGAAATAAAATCTTGGCCCTCAAGCACCCGTGGATTCAGCGAGCCATACATGCCACTTACTCATCCTATGCCAGGGGAGTGACAATTCTCCTGCACAAATCTTTGCCTTGTTCTATTTAGGGGGTCTTCACGGATCCAGGGGGAGATACGTTATAGTGATATTGGAAATTTATGCATACCTCATAGCATTAGTGAATGTGTATATCCCCCTTTCATCAGTGGACTTCTGTACGAACTGCTAGATAAACTGGCCTCATCTGCCCCTGTAAAAATTCTAATGGCTGGGTATTTCAATAATATTCTTGATTACACATTAGATACTTCTAACCCGCAGTGTGCACATAATCTGGAGCTGGTTGACTGGGCTGCTTCTGCGGGACTGACGGAAGTATGGAGGTGCAAGAATACGCGACTTAGGAGTTATTCTCACTTGTCTCTGGTACATGCTTCCTCCTCCAGAATTTATCTTGCATTCTCTTCCTCAGATTTGCTGCCATTGATAATGGAGGCCTCCTATCTTACAGGGGGCTTATCAGATCACTCCCCACTCCAGGTTGTGCTCCGATTGGCAGATTCCCATTTCTCAGGTTCTTGGCGGTTATCTCGAGTGGGTATGTGATCCGTTGGTAGATGGTGTAATACAGCTGTCACTACAATCCTATTGGCAAATTAATGAGGTTTCATCCACTACACAATTGATCTGGGATGCCTTCAAGGCAACTGTTAGAGGGGAGTATATTTCAGCCATTAATGCTTCTAGAACCCAGCATAGTCACTACAGAGGTTTTGCAGGTAAAAGAACAGGCTTGCGCTCAGATATACGCTGACAAACAAGATATTTGGGGGGGCACACCCTAAAAGATGCATTAAAGCTGGTGCAGCCATAAGACCATACAGCAAAGCAAAATATTACAGCGCACACATGCAAAAAAGACATTTACCTAGTTTAAAACCCCTAGACAATTTCAAAAAATATTATCAAAAAATATGGGGATTTGGTCACACGATATTGCTATATAGTGCTAAGCCCACTTATGCCCCGTACACACGGTCGGACTTTGTTCGGACATTCCGACAACAAAATCCTAGGATTTTTTCCGACAGATGTTGGCTCAAACTTGTCTTGCATACACACGGTCACACAAAGTTGTCGGAAAATCCGATCGTTCTGAACGCGGTGACGTAAAACACGTACGTCGGGACTATAAACGGGGCAGTGGCCAATAGCTTTCATCTCTTTATTTATTCTGAGCATGCGTGGCACTTTGTCCGTCGGATTTGTGTACACACGATCGGAATTTCCGACAACGGATTTTGTTGTCGGAAAATTTTATCTCCTGCTCTCCAACTTTGTGTGTCGGAAAATCCGATGGAAAATGTCCGATGGAGCCCACACACGGTCGGAATTTCCGACAACACGCTCCGATCGGACATTTTCCATCGGAAAATCCGACCGTGTGTACGGGGCATTACTGCGACAAAGTACCCCATGATTAGTGGGTCCTACACTATCCATAGATTGGGAGATCCTGCTTCTCTGAACCATGAGAGCAATACACTCTGCTATATGGGAGAACTTTGAGGTCTCCACCCATGACACAAGTGGAAACTAATGAGAGGTACTTAATGAGGGAGTGGGGTGCTCCTCAACCAAAAGGATTTGGTCAGAATCCATACAATAGACAAACAAGATATTTGGAGGGCATACCCTAAAAGATATATGCTGACACTCCTTCACCCACCTCACTGGCAGACCTATGTCAGGCTAAAAGGGATCTCTATTTACACTATAAAGATATGACAAAAAAAGCTAGGACCCCCACTGTGGAACAGGTATTTGAGCAAAGGGAAAGGAATGGCAATGCTTGTGGCTGATAGCTATACCTCCACTGTTGTCCCTTGTGTTTATTCGCCTTCTGGATCACTGGTGTCTTCTCGGGAGGAAATTCTTAACGCTTTTGTCTCTTTTTTTTGGCAGCACTGTAGTCCCCTATTCCTTCTTACTCGGGGGAGGATTTGGTGACACTCTTGGAACCACTCCATCTTCCCACTTTACCTTTTGCAGGAGGTATCTGAGCTACTGGATGCCCCTTTTCAAGGCAGAGGAACTTGCTGCAGCGGTAGGCTCTTTTCTCAACCGTAAGGCAATGGGACCAGATGGGCTTCTGGCTAAGTGGTACCAACAACTATTAGATTTACTCTCACCACGTTTGTTAACCCTTTTATCGGGAGTGTTTGAAGACAGGTCAACTGCCTCCCTTACTGTACGAAGCACATATTGTTCTCATAGCCAAGCCTGATAAGGATCTATTGCACTACGTTTCATATCGTCCAATTTCACTATTAAATATGGTTTTCTAAATCCTCACTAAAATGCTGGCCAACAGACTCATGTCTTCTTGATTAAAAGTCCACGCTTAGGAAAATAGCTATTAAAAGGGCTGCAGCCTCCCCTTAATTAATTCCTATTTAGGAGTTAATTGAAAGTATGTAATAAAGAGATGTGGGGAATTGGCGCTGCCCTATTGACAGTAAGTATTGCTTAGAGGTCAGAAAAATAAATAAATAAGTGAATATATAGAAACAGTGACAAAAATTGTGTATATGCAAGGAAAGGAATAAATGTGTGTTCCTTAAGTGAATGTCCCCCTATAAATGCACCAAAAATTAATGAAATAATTAATTTATATAGTATAAAATCCTAAAAAGTGAATGTGCACATCTTCTGTATTGTGTAAATAAATATTAATAATAAAAATAGAAATATAAAAATTTTTTTTTGTTGAAATTAGTGAGTAGCCTCCGTTTTAAAAATATTCGGGGTCCGTGAGAAAGCACACTGTTTGGGGGCTAACGGTAACAGTATGAGGTTACCACATATCCCCAATAAATATGGTGAATAAAGTGCACTGTGTATAAAGTGAAACCAAAGTGCAAAAAACCTCTATGTTACAGTATATTAAATTTCCTCAAATTTCATATATAAAAAGATAGGAGTCCAGACAATTAACACTTATATTAGAGACAGCGAGTATGAATACACCATCGGTAAAACAGTCCCTATATTGGACTCAGGCAGGAATAAAATGTCTAATATGTAGAGACAGGAACAATTGAGAACATCAGGGTCGGTTGACATGCATTTAAAAATGCTCAAGGGGTGATATGAGGTGACTTCCGTGCAAGTAGAAGCTGGTGACTCCAAGTGCTCCCCCCCGTGCTCCCCCACTCACCAGACTCCGTCACCCCCAAGGGGGTATTAGGCAGAGGAGTGGGTGTCTTTGGGTAGCTGCCTCTGATGGTTGTCCCTCTTAGGCTTCACTGCACCATGAGTTTCTTCCGTATAGACCGATAATGAGGGTCCCCTTGTGCTGATCCAGGCCCGGGTACCTCCGCTACTATCCACCTCCGTGCTGCTAAATCTTGAGATTGATTTTCTTTGTTATGCTTATCTCTGTTAACAGGGAATGATCTACTAAAACTGGAGAGGACAAAATCTGGTGATTTTCTTTGTTATGCTTATATCTGTTAACAGGGAATGATCTACTAAAACTGGAGAGGACAAAATCTGGTGCAGCTGCACCAGATTTTGTCCTCTCCAGTTTTAGTAGATCATTCCCTGTTAACAGAGATAAGCATAACAAAGAAAATCAATCTCAAGATTTAGCAGCACGGAGGTGGATAGTAGCGGAGGTACCCGGGCCTGGATCAGCACAACGGGACCCTCATTATCGGTCTATACGGAAGAAACTCATGGTGCAGTGAAGCCTAAGAGGGACATCCATCAGAGGCAGCTACCCAAAGACACCCACTCCTCTGCCTAATACCCCCTTGGGGGTGACGGAGTCTGGTGAGTGGGGGAGCACGGGGGGGAGCACTTGGAGTCACCAGCTTCTACTTGCACGGAAGTCACCTCATATCACCCCTTGAGCATTTTTAAATGCATGTCAACCGACCCTGATGTTCTCAATTGTTCCTGTCTCTACATATTAGACATTTTATTCCTGCCTGAGTCCAATATAGGGACTGTTTTACCGATGTTGTATTCATACTCGCTGTCTCTAATATGAGTGTTAATTGTCTGGACTCCTATCTTTTTATATATGAAATTTGAGGAAATTTAATATACTGTAACATAGAGGTTTTTTGCACTTTGGTTTCACTTTATACACAGTGCACTTTATTCACCATATTTATTGGGGATATGTGGTAACCTCATACGGTTACCGTTAGCCCCCAAACAGTGTGCTTTCTCACGGACCCCGAATATTTTTAAAAAGGAGGCTACTCACTAATTTCAACAAAAAAAATTTTTTATATTTCTATTTTTATTATTTTTTTGTCTTGTTTGGTTTATTGCATATGCAAAGGTTCACACTGGAAGTGGAGCAAGTGTAAACTCAACCCACTTACTGAAATATTTATTTACACAATACAGAAGATGTGCACATTCACTTTTTAGGATTTTATACTATATAAATTAATTATTTCATTCATTTTTGGTGCATTTATAGGGGGACATTCACTTAAGGAACACACATTTATTCCTTTCCTTGCATATACACAATTTTTGTCACTATTTCTATATATTCACTTATTTATTTATTTTTCTGACCTCTAAGCAATACTTACTGTCAATAGGGCAGCGCCAATTCCCCACATCTCTTTATTACAAACAGACTCATGTCGGTTATATCACATTTAGTATTTGAAGACCAGACAAGGTTTATGTCGGGTAAGGCCATTGATATTCATTTGAGAAAAGTTTACACTCATCTACAATTTGGGCCCTGAGATTACTAAGGGGGGAATCTTAGTCTTTTTGGATTTGGAAAAATAGATTCCATAGACTGGAATTACATGCAGGAAGTACTATGGCGTTTTGGCTTTGGTCCCACATTTTGTGAATGGATTATGCTATTATAACATCACCCACTTGCGGCAGTTAAACTTAATGGGATAATTTCGGATTTCTTCCCAGTAGCTAGGGGGACACGCCAGGGATCTGTTTAGTTGTCCTACTTATAGAACCCCTGGCTGTAGCCTTACGTGTGTGTAGCCTATCCGGAGTGAAGGGGATCCAGGTGGGAGTGTTGGAGGAAAAAACTGCGCTATATGCCGATGATATGGTACTATTCCTGCGAGATCCGGACCACTCGTTAGCCTCAGCTTTATCCATCTTAGATACCTTCTCTCAGTTATCTGGTGTTAAGGTAAACTGGGGTAAGTCACAAATTTTACCATTGCAGGTCCCATCTCCGACCCTGAGGGCCCCGATGGGCTGCCCACTGCAGTGGGTTGATAAAGTAAAATATTTGGGCTTAATTATCTCATTCAGTTTCGAATTTTATCCCTCTTAATGTTATTCTGATTATACAAACTCTTCTTAAGCATAGCACTCAAGCCTGGCGTAACCTACCATTATCCCTGATCGCTAGAATTAATCTGCTGAAAATGAAATTTCTCCCCTTATTTCTGTATTTTTGACTGGGACCACTCATATTTTCCAAACCATTGATAGAATAATTTTGGATTTCCTCTGGGGTGGGGGGACACCACGTGTTAGATTACATGTGTTGCAACAGCCCTGGAAGGAAGGGGGTTGGCGGTACCCATTTTTGCTAGGTATTTCTTAGCGGGGCAGTTGGTACTTGCACATAGGTGGTTGTCTCAACCAGATGATGATGCCGCCGTAACTCTAGAAGCTGGTGTGGTAGGGTCTTATGAGGGATTATCTTCTTTGCTATACAGGGGGAAGGGGGGCTCCCTATCCCCTTACAGGGTCATTGCGGTCAGTATTCTGAACATGGGATTTGGCTGGAGGGGCTGCACTTCAGGGAAGTGTGGTGTGTCCACATACTCCCCTCTGGTGTAATCCTCGGCTGTCTCATTTTTTTTTTTTATCCTATTCGGATCCAGTCACTTGGACCAGATATGGGATAAAAACAGTAGGCACAGTGTTCGGAAATGGGATGTTGTTGACATTCAATGAGCTTAAAAGTAGATACGGGCTCCCAAACTCACACTTGTTCAGTTTTCTCCAGTTTAGACATGCTTTTTCTGCCCAATTTGGGTCTTACAATCTGGAGGTGCGGGTTGGGGACCTGGAGTCGCTGCTCAGAGCTAAAGATCTACCTAAAACCCTGTCTATTATTTATAAGAAATTATTTACAGATACTACCACGGTTTTGGCCTCCTGTCGTGCTGCATGGTTGTCGGTTTTCCCACAGCTGGACAATGATGATTGGAGTATGGAGCGCCTCTCGTTTGCTAGATTGGTGTCAGAACGTGATCACTTGATACAGTTCAAGTTCCTTCATAGGATATGCTACACTCCTGCTAAACTAGCGAGGATTTTCCCTGCTTGTCCTTCGAACTGTTGGAGGTGTGATGCCCCTGGTGCAGATTTTCTGCACATTTTTTGGCATTGCCCACACATCCGGCAGTTCTGGGTGGAGGTGGTGGGCTGTGTTGGGTCGGTCACGACGATCGCTATAAGACCATCTATAGAGGTCTGTCTGTTAGTCCTCGTAGATATGTTGGTACCCAAGCAGGTAATTCGCACTTTGCTCACCCTACTCCTGTATTATCCCCGCAAAATGATTATTTTTTTTTTGGAAGAAGTCAACGACCCCCACCATAATGGCCTGGAAGGTATTGATAAATAAAGCTTTGTCATTGTATGAAGCCACATATCTAAACAGAGGGGTACCTGATAAGTTTAAAAAGGTATGGGGTGGTTGGATAAAAAATAGCTCCATTAATCATGTCTGATCAATTGCCCCCCCTGGTTAGGAGTCCTTTGTTTGTGGTGAGATGCTGGGTCTATGTGGGTCTTGATGAGCGCTTTGATATCTCTTGCTATCGCAAGCGGGATACAGTGTTGGTTACTGTGCTTAAAAAAAAAAAAAAAAATATATATATATATATATATATATATATATATATATATATATATATATATATATATATATATATATATATATATATATATATATATATATATATATATATATATATAATTTTTTTTTTTTTTTTTGTATTCTTCTTTTTTCATTATTTGCTCTGGGAAGATTGCTGCTTTCATTTCTCTGGGAGCTATATTTTACACTGGTGCTGTTGAATTGGTAGTGCTGAATGTTTTTAATATGTTTTTTTTTTTTTTTTTTTTTTTTTTTTTTATGTTTGTAACTTTTATGTGAAAAACTTCTAATAAAAAGAATTTAAAAAAAAAAAAATAAACCTACATATTGTACAGGTAGAAGCACACATGAAAGAACCATTTCAGGCAGGAACAAGAAAAGAAAAAATGTAATTTAGGGCAGCAGATTTATAGGTTGGCAAGGATATAGCTAGCTTTAGCATCAAAGATGATTTTTGATTCCTTAGATTGGACTAGGATAAAACAACAGACACAGAAGAAGGGTGGGGTACCATTGCAATTATTACTGTAATATTTTCTGTCGGTGGTCTTTATTCTAGTCTTTCAGGCTGATTTATACAAAGTATGCCATATTATATTGACCCTATTGTGATTTGTTCTGACCTTTTACAGGTTTTCTGGATTTTTAGATGGCAGAGTCAAGGATGCTTGCATCACCAACATCACATTCAGCTGCGACTGTCAGTGACAAGAAGCATTACAACAAAGCCCTCAAGGAGTTGCTGGGAATAATACAGAATTCTAAATGGTAAAAAAAATTTAAGCGTAAATCTACTACTTAGCATATTGTTGCAAAAAAAAAAAAAGAATAATCTTAAACCATTAAGGCCTCCTTCACACCTTACTGTTTGGATGTGTTAACGTGCCTTATGTTAATACAGCCCATTCATTTGAATAGACTGACAATGCACCAGAATGCACAAAAAATTTTGCCTGCACTATTTTTCTTACATAGCGCACATGTACGCTGCGACGCTGGTATGTAGTGAAGCTGTGTTGCAATCTATTTCTAATTTATGTGGTTTATTGCAAAGCAAAAGTGTGAAGCCGGCCTGATCGTGTGACCTTGTTTTCTGTGCAGTCTCAGCCCTGGTTCACAGTGGTGCAGCTTTGAAATTGCACTAATTCAGCACGATTTCAAAGCTGCACATCAGTGTGATTTGCACTGCCTTTTATCATTCTGGCTTGTGACTTTATTTAACAGAAGTCTATGCAAGCCGTAATTAAATCTATAAAAAGTAAAGCAGGAACCTTTTTCATAATCGCTGCGACATGAGTTGTGGCGATATAAACAGTTCCATTGTCGGCAATGGGTTGTGACTTGACATTCGATTTGGAACTGTCAAATCGCATGACAAGTCACACCGGTGTGAATAGGGGGTAACAGAATATAGTTGAAATTAGTTACATTGGCTGAACTCCAGGATGGTGACTAAATCTTTACAATATTTCTGTATTGTTAGTTAAAATTAAACTAAATATATCGATTTACCGGTTTCCCAAAACAGTGCCCTGAATGATAACTGTCACAGTTGCTTGTCTTCTCAACTGAACTATATATGCAAAAACTAAAGAATAATGGGATTCCCACCTTGGTACATAAAATAATAGTACTCACCGATAATATCGGGGGGTGTAATCAAAGATAACACTAATTATAACTTGAAAAAATAAGAAGATATATACAACTACAATATAGTTTATTGCTTAACCTCCCTGGCGGTATGATTATTTTGGATTTTAGGTGCTGAAAGCAGTACAATTATTTTGCATAAATTTGGCGTTTTATATTGTAGGCCTGTAATTCTTAACAATAACATACTTAAATCTGTCCACCAAGAGTCTAGTAGATATCCCGGGTATGATGAAGTTTGAAACACAAAAACATAAATTATAATAAATATAAATAATTAAAAAAAAATAATATAATAATAAAATAAATTTCCCCACAATTCACTATCGCTCAATTCTTCAAGTGTTCTAATTTACTATCGCTATTTTCTAGCTGGTCTAAAGCCACTTTTGATGTAAAGGGACACTTTTTGGTTGCTATGGACAATCTCAAGTTTCCAGGCAGAAAGAACAGTATATATAACATAAAACTGCATGCAGGGCATGGGCCAAAGCACTGGGGACAAAAGGGATATGAAATAATTTCATACAGTACTGTAACCTGTAAGATTACAGTACTGTATGTGTTATGGTTTTTACATTTTTTTTAATTTGCCGCCAGGCTCTGCCCCCGTGCGTTGCGATGCTCGCAGGGAACGCAGCCTGGCACGGAGAGGCTTCGGAGGAGACAGAGCCCGCAGACACAGCGGGGGACATCGCATGATCCTGGGGACAAGGTAAGTAATGCCGCACCAGGATCCTGCAATGTAATCCCGAGTGTGGCTCAGGGTTACCGCTAATGGGACTGAAATTTAACCCCGAACCACACTCGGGAAAACCGCCAGGGAGGCTACAAAGAGCAAGGTACAGAAAATTCCACAGCAAATCACAAAATCCCGCTAGTCCCCTGTATATATAGCAAGGAGGAATGATGAATTCCTCAGTGTTCTATACTTCCCCACATAAATAAGAACAGATAAACCATGTAGATATTTGACCGTCTCCCACTAGGGAAACAAAAAGGGTAAATACGGCAATCCACAAACCCCTCTATCCCCTAACTAGAAAGCACCCTTAGTAATACCTTGATTCTCCCAAAACTGCCTTTAACAAGGTAGCCAGCATTATATTTCTAAAGGGAGCAGTGTATATTAAACACAGATAGTAAACACACTGTTCCGTAATGGAATGATGCCCAATCCACACTAATCTGATATGTCCATAAGTCAGGTTGGTGTCACTAGTCAGTCAGTCAATGGGATAAAGAAACACAAATGTGTTATTCATAGTGAGACGTGCTTATCCAAATGATGGTAAAATGCTCCCTCACGACCAGGTGTGTTGTTTTTCCAAAGGCAATTAGTTCCCATAGCTTCCGATCTGATATTTTTTAAAGTGCAATGATAGAGATGACTATCCACTTACCAACAAGATTCTATAAATCCCTAGACATCGCGGACCATATAATTTAGTCTCAAAGCCACAGATAATTTCACTGATATATTCAAAGTAACCACATATCAGGTTTCCTGCAAACCGCAGGTAAATTCCCATAGACAGATAGGAAAAAAAAAATTGCTTTATTTATCTGTTCCATTATGGAACAGTGTGTTTACTATCTGTGTTTTACGGATATACACTGGTCCCTTTAGGAATTTAATGCTGGCTACCTGGTTAGAGGCAGTTTTGGGGGAATCAAGGTATTACTAAGGGTGCTTTCTAGTTAGGGGAGGTAGGGGTTTGTGGATTGCCGTATTTACCCTGTTTGTTTCCCTAGTGGGAGACAGTCAAATATCTACATGGTTTATCTGTTCTTATTTATGTGGGGAAGTATAGAAAACTGAGGAATTCAACATTCCTCCTTGCTCTATATAAAGGGGACAAGCGGGATTTTGTGATTTGCTGTGGAATTTTTTTGTACCTTGCTCTTTTTAAGCAATAAATTATATTTTAGTTAACTCTTTAGGGTGTGTATATATCATTTTTTATTTTTTCACGTTAATATTTCTCAACTGAACTATCAGATTATCAAATGTCTGGTGTCATAACTGATCACATGTGCAGCACCATGGCAACTGTATATCAAACAGAGGCTAAGATGGCAGCTTCCTGGGCTGTAAAAGAAAGAAGGGTTAAGTTACACTTTTGTTCTTTTGGGTAAAATATTACACTTTTTTTTTTTTTTTTTAAAGCTGGCCCTGTGATGTCATCTCATTTATATGGAATATTCATCAATACCTGGGCTCCAGAAGGAGGTATCTCAGAAGTGGTGATGTCACATCCTATTAGTGTTCATCGCAGCTCACTAAGACTACAAATCCCATCGTCCCCTGGGATTTCATTACTGAATGGGAGGCCATATGGGGCAGACTGTGAAAGTTTGTGTGGCAGACCAGAAGTGTGCTTCTGACCTAGGCTTCTGACTAGCCACCCATATTGTCTATCAAACTACACCATGCAGTAGGCAGTTCAGGCTCCTGGGTCTGCCCACTACAGCAAGTGGCAACATAGTTATGTTACCGCTTGCTTTACAGAGATGTACAGTGGGGAATATCCAAGACCGGTGGCAAGGGGGATAAGAATTTGAAGGGGACAGAGGGCCTTTCTGTGGTGCAGGAGGATTGTGCACTCTTACAAGAAATTCTTTAAAGGCATGGAAGCACCTGTATACTAATCTGATGAAATTTCTGCCCAGAGTTCATCTTTAATTATATGTCAGCAATTTTGAAATTCACGGAAAGCTGTTTATTTTCTTTTGACGTATATAGAGATTGCATTACTTTTTGTTTTGTTTTTTTTTTTGTTTTTTTCGTGAGTTGTCCCAGGGAGCTTTTGTGTGGAAACATCTATACATTTGCTCTTGACATTTCTCAGGGCTTGTTTACATTTCTGATCTAGGGGTAAAATCCTGTGGTTGAGCCACATTATTACCCCTCAACACCGCCCCCTTTTGCAGCTGAGACAGCAGCCGGGGTGTACACATGCTGTGATCGCTGCAGCAATTCTACCCCATTGCACTCGGTGGGCATACCAACTGCCTCGCAAACACACACAATGCTTGTGGTTGCGGCATAGTTGTCCGGTATTTAGGGGGATAAAACGGGCTGTGAGGAGGTGATACATTGCCTCCTCACTGCCTGTCTGTTGCTCTCTGGAGAGCGATCTGAATGCAGATAGTGCTTCAAACTGCAGGGCAGGTGTAAACGAGGCCTTAGTGTCTTTTGTGTCCACAGAAAGTCTATGTGTAGGATCTATTCTCATGGCTAGAAATAGCCTGGGCTTCACTGTATACTAATTCTTTTGGTTTTGATAGGATCGATTATGAATATGATTTCAGTCAGATGGATATAGCAGACCAAAGTGATGACGACGTTTGTCCTATTCAGGATTATAATACACATCTATACACAGAGACAGGTAAATGCAGTACTGGTTCAGCTTTTAACATTAACATGGTTTTCTACAGCTAAACATTTAAATGTTAACCACGTTAATTGCCAAAGATATGTGATTCTCTTCAGCCAGCTGTGATTTGTAACCTTTTCCAAATCTATCCAGAACTAGCCAAAATAAACTTTATCTGGAGTTCTGCTTCAAATTAAAATCTGACATTTCTCTCCAGTGGTTGTAAAAGAAGTGTAGTGTTTGAGTGTTGTGTTCCTAAAATCCTCAATTTTTTTTTTTTTTTCCTCTAAAGTGCGCTGGTTTATCTGTTTAAATATGTGAAAGTATTTTTAAAACTGGTGAAATGCCATGCAATTGTTACAGCTTTATAATGCTTTGTAATATTCTTCTTCCTTCTTTTTTCTTTCTTTTTATTTTTTTATAGTGATTGTCTTTGAGAGTCTTTATGTTGTTTATTTTACAGATGTAACATTGCCTTCTCATCTGGTAGCCAACACTTGTATTGAGCCATCTCTGGATACTAACAGCCCTCTTGCTAATAAACTGAATCTGAGGAGACCACGCAACAGTTCCTTAAAGGTCCCAAGTACTTTATCTTCGGAGGTTCATGATATTTATGAAGAGTTGTCAGAAATCTACCAGAAATTGCAGGTAACCTATAGTCGTTTTTCATGTATATCACTATACCCAAAACCAACATGTAGGAAACACCCGTTTTCCATTTTCTTATGTTTATCCCTTTTAAAGACTCTGCAAATACAGAAATATACCTGTTGAAATGCACTACCGAGTCCTGTTGTAGGCTGACAACCCAGTATTTTTTTTTTTAAATTGAGTGTTTTCAGTCCTGCCAAGTTTTTTTTTGCCAAAGTAATCAGACCCAAACACTCTCCCATCTTCACATAACATAAAGGGTAATCATTCTATAGTTCTAAGATAAGGACTGGGAGGGCGGTCTTTGGGATATTACAGGAAGTAAGCACTGAACACAGGACAACTCTGAACTTCTGACATGATCGACAGGTATTTTGGACACGTATCAAACAGATGTAACAACAGGCTTTCATATAAGTGTTTTGGTATAAAGCTTAAATGTATTTATATTTTGGGATACAGCATCAAACACATTTGTTATCTATAATGAATGTGCATCCTATTACCTGTCTATGGCTGCTTCTGGTCAAAATTTCCTGTTCATTGTCTCCTTTAGAGTTGTTTAAAGGTTAACAGCAATTACGTTTGTGCATATTACTATTCTTCCACAATGCATCACATTCTGTGAATGGAGGAGCAGTTGACTAGCAGAATCTCCTCTATCTCAGTTCATCAAGGCAGGGGGGAAATAGTGCAACTTTTCTTAGTACCAGCAGCTTCTATACACAGTCACTCAGATCAGTATCCAGCAGCTCTGAAGTGGGGATTGAACGGAATCTTTTTAACAGCAGTAGCTGTCTGGAGGTGATGTGATACAAAAACAGGTAAGTTATGTGTAATAGTGTGTATCTCTCCAAAATAAAAAATTACCTAGAGCTTTAGACTAAAAGAGAGCAAATAAGAGACGTTCATTGTTGGGGTTTAAATACACCGCACATGCTACTTTTACAAGGTAAAAGCTGGAATAACAAAAGCATTTGGTGCACATAAGATGGATCTATATCATTTGTGGCTCTTAGGGATGGAGTTCAGCTTTAAGGTGGCAGGGCCTTTGAGACTTCACATACGCTGTGCAACCAATGAGCTTCTAGCGTTTATCTTCAAAGCTTAAAGAGGTTGTAAACCTCCTTTTGTAAGTTGTGCCTATAATAAGGCTTACCTAATAGGTGCTGTAAATATCTCCTAAACGTGCGCCGTTCAGGAGATATTTACTGTTTACTGTGCCGATGATGTCATCGGCGCATGCACTGTGAAGGCCCATGCCATTTCTTCAGGCGAGTGTGCCGTGACTGGCGGCTTCTGCATGCATGCGCGGGAGTGACGTCGCGTGGCTCCGGCCAGTCACAGAGCCAGAATCCGCGGCCCCAGAAGGAATATGGGCGGAGATGGATGCGGCCTGCAATGGGGAAATGCAGGCTTCGTTTGCAAGCAAGTGTCATATAATGTGCTAGTATGCGATGCATACTAGCACATTATGCCTTTACTTTGCAGGGAAGAAGAAAGGAACTTCCTCTTTAAGTGATAAAGCTGAAGTTAAAAGCTAATTGGTGGTTACTATTCACAGCTGCTCCACATTCTGACGGCTCTAGTTTTGGTAATCCCCTCCCCTCCCACCCCATCTTCTAAGCTTTTGAAAGTAATACAGTAAGGGTTCATGTTAAAGTCGCACCTACTCAGTCAGTTTAAAAAACAGATGGTGCGCATACATATGAAATGGTACATCAAATACTGAGTGCACTAGCCAGCTGCTAGTAAGCATAAGCTGCAATGACTGTGGCAGAATAGTTTGTATAACGTCAGCGAGGTGCTTGTGTTATGATTCCAGCTGACCCTGCTGTGCTGTGTGACAATGCTCATCTACAGCAGAGTCCATCACGGTTAGTCAGACCTCATTAAATATTTGTCTCCATGTGAGCAGCATGGTCAAACAGAGGTGGTGGGAGGAATGGCATGCTGTTAACCACACTAGCTCTGAAACTGCAGCATGTATCAAAATGGGATCAAGTGCAACATGTACTTGGTCACTTGGGAGATTCAACAAGTATTTTTAAAATGTGATGATACTTGTTCTTCTTTAAATCTGTTTCCAGCAAAATTTAAAAAGAGTTGTATTGTAAAGCAGGTTTAAATGAAGTCATAATCTGGTAAAAATAAAACATTACTTATGAATATTCCAAAAGTTCCATTTGTAGCGCATAGGTGGCTAATCTAATGCTAAGTTTTTGTATTATAAGTAGTAGTGATTTAAGTGTGGGTCTCTTTTTGTTTGACAAAGTACAACATTTCGGTTGTGTATGTGCTGGTGTTATGGACCCGCCACTATATACGAATCTGGCAGATTAAGTACATCAGGTCTGTTTATGTAGAAGGCATGCCAGCTTCTGTTGTACATCGGGCTGTATGTGCAACAAACTAGAATGATTCAAGCTCATAGCAAAATGATTGTTAATGCTATATTGTATAATTGTATATAATTTATTTGTGTTAAAGGCTATCGTGGTATATTGCTTAACAGCTTTTAAAGACTTTTATTAAAATTTTTTATAAACTTGATTTCTTTGCTTTACAAATGCCATATGACAATGCACTTGTATTTCTGTAGAAAGAAAGGATGTCGCAGCATGAGTATTCATTTCAGTTGAAAAAACGGGAGCAGAGTTTACGAGACAGGGAAGACATGTTATTCAAGCATCAAGCTACTCTCAGCAAAATTAAAAGCGTTGAAGAGATTGTGCATGACAAATTTGGGATAATGAAAGAGGTAATTTTACATTTTTTTTTTAACTTTGATTCACTTCAGATTTTGGCAAATGTTTTAGTTAGAAAGTGAAATCGGACCATATTGACATTTCAGAGCATTACCAGAACTAGTAGATGCAATGACTGATTCTTTTTTTATTCACTAGTGAGGTTTAATTCTGGTATATGACAGACATTAGGAATGCACTGATATCTGTGCCGACACCAAAAATTTTCACGAGTACTCGTACTTGTAAAAATGCTCCCGATCTAGTATCCTGCTAACACCAGTTTGAGCACAGATCCCCCTGAACTGGAACCTCTCCCCACATTGGGGTAGTAGTTTAGTAGTATGTGTTGCGTTGTACATAAATACGGTATGTTGCTGTAATATGAGACTTGCCCCTGTGTGGGCAAATAATGTTTGGCCCCTGCGTGGGCTAGTGCTGTTTTGAATGAAAATGAAAACTCAATAAAAAAGATTTTCTTTCTCGAACATCACGGGACACAGAGCCACAGTAATTACTGATGGGTTATATAGGTATCACTGGTGATTGGACACTGGCACACCCTATCAGGAAGTTCAACCCCCTATATAATCCCTCCCCCTTGCAGGGATACCTCAGTTTTTACGCCAGTGTCTTAGGTGATGGACGTGTAAAGATGTCCTGTGCTGAGCTCCAAAGGGAATATCCTAAGATCCTATACTGGGGCAAGCCAGGCGAACCGGATCCATTCAAAGTGTCTTTTCATGGCCGAATTGAATGGTACCCGGGCCTCGTGTCCGAAGAAACGAGGTTTTACCCGTAATGCTTCTCTTTTTAGAGAGCTGGACCCCGCAGATCAGAAAATGGCTTTAAACTTCCTAATTTCTGGCGAGGTGCTTTACGGTCCCAGAACTGTTGGATCCCCCTATTCGTAGGGGGTCCCAGTCTCTGACGGTTTTTTCAAACGGAGCCCACCGTGAGAGGTGAAGATTGGGTCTGTGTAAACAGCACCCTGCAGGTGGATAAGGTAAGAGGAGATTCCACAGAATTTTTGAGTTCTAGTGGCTTTTCTCCTTTAAGGTAAATGCATGCTATGCCTATTGTGACCACCGGGGGCTGCCAAGAGCACAAACCTGCACATGCTGACTGTCTGTCTCAGTGTTTTTTCATCGCTGTTTATGTCCCAGCGTCTCAAGCCGGCTGCAAGGTAAGATGGAAGGGGGGATTTCTCATGTTTGAATGTTCCCCCCCAGGCTAGAGAGGGGCCACAGGGGTCTAGAAAGTGGTTATACCACCTGGGCTCTGCGGCCTAATGACCACCATCTCTGAAGATAGCCGTTTAGGCAGATCTTGCTACCAGCCTCTCTCTCTCCCCTCCCCCTCCCCCAGCCTTTCTCCAGAAGCATGACAGGAGAGTCGGCCAGCGCGGGAAGCACTCATTTTTTTCAAAACTCGAGGGGGGGGGGCGGTAGAGGAGGGGGCGGGACGTCAGCACAGGTGCTTAGACTCCCACTCAGGCCAGCTGCAGGCTATTAAAGGCACTCTGTACAGGTGCACACAGCCTTCTGAGAGACACAGAGCTGATGGTCGCATGTAAGGTGGGACACAGGCATTCTCCTAGGCAGCATTTACTAAAGTAACACCAGACTGAGCATTGGGTAGCAAGGCTTTTAGCCAGACTACATCGCTCAGCGGGCAGTGTTCATTTGTATACCTCACACCTTGTTGCTTTGCACTATGGGTAGAAGAGGTTCTAGCACCCCAGGAACCAGAGACACTAGGGGATCTCGTTCAGGTTCTGAGGGCCCCCTGTCGGCAGCATCCTCCCCCCCCTAAAGATGGGCCAGGGACGGCTAGCCAGGGAGAGCCATCGGGGTCAGGGGCTACACCTGCTTCTGGCACTTCAGCCCCTGTATATATTACACAAGAGGTTTTTTCCTCAACCATTAATGGTCTAGAGGAAAGATTAATGGCCGTGATTACGTCTTCACTCAGTGGAAGAAAACGCACTAGGCTTTCCTCTGTTCCCCAGGGCCCTCAGACAGAGGACCTCTGGGATAAAGGAGATGAATCCCTTTCAGAGGATCGGGATGGGACGGATGATTCCTCTTCGGAGGAATCGGGTGGAGAGGGACCCTCTGCGACTTCCCAAGAGGAGAAAGTCTTAGTGCAGATCCTCACTGGATTGGTCCGCTCCACATTTAAGTTGCCTATACCTGAAACTGCTAAAGAATCCTCTTCTGCTTTGGGGTCACTGAAACCTTTCCAAGCAGCACATGCTTTTCCTGTTCATACTTTACTTGAAAAGCTCATTTATTCTGAGTGGGATCACCCAGACAAACGTTTTTTTCCGCCGAGAAAGTTTTCAACACTTTATCCGATGGAAGAAAAGTTTATTAAAATGTGGGGAATACCGGCTATTGATGCCGCCATTTCCTCTGTAAATAATAGCCTGACTTGTCCTGTAGACAATGCTCAGATGCTCAGGGATCCTGTAGATAAAAGGATGGAATCCCTATTGAAGGATGTTTTCTCCTTAGCAGGATCAGTGGCCCAACCTGCAGTAGCAGCGATTGGAGTCTGTCAATACTTAAGAGACCATGTTAAGCAGGTCATCAAAGTATTACCTGAACAGCAGACCCAGGGGTTTGCTAACCTTCCAGCGGCCTTATGCTTTGTGGTTGACGCCATTAGAGATTCTGTCGTGCAAACCTCCCGTCTTTCACTGGGGTTGGTGCATATACGTAGAATCCTATGGTTGAAAAATTGGTCAGCCGAAGCACCATGTAAGAAGCTACTGGCTGGGTTTCCATTTCGTGGTGCAAGGTTGTTTGGAGAGGACTTGGATAACTATATCAAGAGAATCTCTTGTGGGAAAAGCACTCTCTTACCTGTCAAGAAGAAGAGTAAGCGTCCCTCTTTCAAACGGACTCTTTCCCCAGCGCCGGGGGCTTCAGCCTCCAGGCAGTCTCGACGGCCGCCTCCATCGGGGTCCAGAGACAAGAGTCAACCCCAGGGTCAAAAGAAGTCCTGGGGAAAGAAGCCTACTAGGCAAAACACTAAGACCTCTGCATGAGGGGGCGCCCCCGCTCACTCGAGTGGGGGGAAGACTGCGACAGTTCTCAGAGCTCTGGCAGGAGGACTTCCAGGACAGATGGGTAATCTCCACGGTAACCTTAGGGTACAAGCTGGAGTTTCAGGAATTCCCCTCTCCTCGGTTCTTCAGATCAAGTGTTCCCGGAGACCCAGAGAAAAAGCAGTCGCTCCTTCTAGCGTTAGAGCGACTTTTGTCGCAGGAGGTCATTATGATAGTTCCCGCAAAGGACCAGGGATTGGGCTTCTATTCCAACCTTTTTACGGTCCAAAAGCCAAATGGGGATGTCAGACCCATTCTGGACTTAAGGGATCTAAACCGATTCCTAAGGATTCAAGCCTTCTGCATGGAATCAATTCGAACAGTAGTTCCCACCCTGCAGGGAGGAGAATTTCTGGCATCAATAGACATCAGAGATGCATATCTGCATGTGCCCATTTTTCCTGCTCATCAGAAGTTTCTGCGCTTCGAGGTAGGAGGGCGCCATTTCCAGTTTGTGGCTCTGCCTTTCGGGATAGCCACTGCACCTCGAGTGTTCACAAAGATCTTGGCTCCTCCTCTGGCCAGATTAAGGGCTCAGGGTATACCTGTCATAGCATACCTAGACGACCTGCTCTTGATAGACCGGTCGGTAGCCTCTTTGAATGGAAACTTGAGGACCACAGTCAGGTATCTAGAACACCTGGGTTGGATCCTCAACTTAGAAAAGTCTTTCCTAAAACCAGTAAGAAGACTGGAATATTTAGGTCTGATTATACATACAAGCCAGGAGAAAATATTTCTACCCCAGGCAAAGATCGCTGCTTTAAGAGAGCTGATTCTGGCAGTAAGGACCAAGAAGGGTCCCTCAGTCCGCCTTTGTATGAGGCTACTAGGGAAGATGGTGTCTTCATTCGAAGCAGTTCCCTATGCTCAGTTTCACTCAAGAATGCTGCAACACAGTAATCTGTCGACCTGGAACAAGAAAGTTCAGGCATTAGACTTTCCGATGCACCTGTCGCATGCAGTGCGTCAGAGCCTCAATTGGTGGCTCATACCCGAAAACCTGCAGAAGGGGAAATCCTTTCTACCGGTTACCTGGACGGTGGTAACAACAGATGCCAGTCTGTCAGGTTGGGGAGCAGTTCTGGAACAGGCTGCGGTCCAAGGGGTATGGTCCAAGACAGAGAGGACCTTACCCATCAACATTCTGGAGATCAGGGCGATACATCTAGCTCTAAAAGCCTGGACTATCAGGCTACAGGGTTGTCCGGTCAGGATCCAGTCCGACAATGCCACAGCAGTGGCTTATGTCAATCATCAGGGAGGCACCCGGAGCCGAGCTGCTCAAAAGGAGGTGAACCAGATCTTAGCCTGGGCAGAGATGCATGTGCCATGCATATCGGCAGTTTTCATCCCGGGAATAGAGAATTGGCAGGCGGACTATCTAAGTCGCCAGCAGTTACTTCCAGGGGAATGGTCTCTGCATCCCGACGTCTTTTGGGCCATATGCCAAAGATGGGGGGTTCCAGATGTAGATCTCTTTGCATCCCGATTCAACAAAAAGATAGACAGATTTGTGGCAAGGACAAAAGATCCTCTTGCATGCGGGACGGATGCGTTGGTGATTCCGTGGCATCGGTTCTCACTGATTTACGCATTCCCGCCTATTCTGCTATTACCACGACTCCTTCGCAGGATCAGGCAGGAAAGGAAGTCGGTACTTCTGGTGGCCCCCGCTTGGCCCAGAAGGACTTGGTATGCAGAAATAGTAAGGATGACAGTAGGTTCCCCGTGGACACTACCGGAACGCCCAGACCTGTTATCTCAAGGTCCAGTGTTCCATCCTGCCTTACAAACGCTAAATTTGACGGTTTGGCTATTGAGACCCACGTTCTGAAGAGTCGTGGGCTCTCAGGTCCTGTCATATCTACCTTGATTAATGCAAGGAAGCCAGCTTCCAGGATGATTTATCATAGAGTCTGGAAAGCTTATATAACCTGGTGTGAATCCAGAGGTTGGCATCCCAGGAAATATGTCATAGGTAGAATTCTTGATTTTCTACAATTAGGATTAGAGATGAAGCTGGCCTTGAGTACCATCAAGGGCCAGGTCTCTGCTTTATCAGTATTATTTCAGCGGCCACTTGCTTCGCATTCTTTGGTCCGAAACTTTATGCAGGGGGTGATGCGTCTTAATCCTCCGGTTAAAGCGCCCCTAAACCCCTGGGACTTGAACTTGGTCCTGGCTGTGTTACAGAAACAGCCTTTTGAACCAATAAGTCAGATTCCTTTGGTCTTGTTGACAAGGAAGTAAATTTTTCTGGTGGCCATCTCTTCTGCTAGAAGAGTATCAGAATTAGCAGCTGTTTCCTGTAAGGAGCCTTATTTGATTATACACAAGGATAGAGTGGTACTACGCCCTCATCCTAGTTTTTTACCGAAGGTGGTTTCTGATTTTCATTTAAACCAAGACATTGTCCTACCTTCCTTTTTTCCAGATCCCTGTTCTCCGGAAGAGAGATCTCTACATTCGTTGGATGTAGTAAGAGCAGTTAAGGCCTATCTATGGGCAACTGCTCAGATCCGCAAGACGGATGTTTTGTTTGTGCTGCCAGAGGGTCCCAATAGAGGACAGGCAGCGTCAAAAGCTACCATTTCTAAATTGATTCGACAGTTGATCATTCAAGCTTACGGTTTCAAAAAGAAGATCCCTCCGTTTCAGATCAGGGCACATTCCACAAGGGCTATTGGTGCTTCTTGGGCAGTGCATCACCGGGCCTCTATGGCTCAAATCTGCAAGGCCGCAACCTGGTCTTCAGTTCATACATTCACCAGATTCTATCAGGTGGATGTGAGAAGGCATGAGGATATCGCCTTTGGGCGTAGTGTGCTGCAGGCATCGGTACAGGGTCCTCAGGTCTGATTGCACCCTACTTGGTCGTGGTTCCCCCCCCTCAGGTAGCATTGCTCTGGGACATCCCATCAGTAATTACTGTGGCTCTGTGTCCCGTGATGTTCGAGAAAGAAAATAGGATTTTTTAAAACAGCTTACCTGTAAAATCCTTTTCTTTCGAAGGACATCACGGGACACAGAGGTCCCGCCCCTCTTCTAATACACTATATTGCTTGGCTACAAAACTGAGGTATCCCTGCAAGGGGGAGGGATTATATAGGGGGTTGAACTTCCTGATAGGGTGTGCCAGTGTCCAATCACCAGTGATACCTATATAACCCATCAGTAATTACTGTGGCTCTGTGTCCCGTGATGTCCTTCGAAAGAAAAGGATTTTACAGGTAAGCTGTTTTAAAAAATCCTATTTTTAAAGAAAAAAAAAATGCTCCCGATACCGGAAACCAATACTTTGCGGTGTGATGTGCATCAATACAAAATGGATGGGCTCAAATCCCACTGCAAAGAGTCATGTGAAATTTTGAACAGGATTGCGGTGCGATTCCTTTCTGAATCTCATGCGGTTTCCCGCACTGCTCCTGTGTGAACCCAGGCTGAAATCTCTATGACAAACCTGGGTTCACGCAGGAGCGGTGGAGAAACCACATGCAATTCGGACAGGCACCTTCTTGCTTTCAAAAATTTCTTTTCTGTTGATATATTGGGAAGCAGTTGATGATAAAGTGAGGTCACAGAAAGACAGTGCAAAATATTACTATAGCCATTTGATGGGCAATCGTATCTATGAAAACAGTCTTTACATTTTCCCTGACAAAATGCGATTCCCTATTCTTACAGCTCCTTGTTTTGGTGGAATTTGGAGTTGTGACATCAGACTTGTAGCATATGTAACCTAGCCCAGGATAACGATCTTAGCTTTGTGTCTCCCCAGCAGTGTATACTTACCTTTCCTTGCCCCTGCCACTATACCTGGCCGCCAGGATTTGGAAAAGAAAGTACTGTGTAAGGTTCAAACCAACTTGTTAAAACTTACACATGGTTATAGGTTATGAATTGCTTCCCTGTCACCATGTGATACTCCTGGGCCAATCAGCACTGTCACATGTAAGAGGGCAAGTGTATGAGGTGCTCACATATACTCAAAATTCCAGAAATGTCTTAGTAGCCAAACAAAGTAGTACTCAGTTCTGAGTAAGGATTTAAAAAAAGAAATGCAGGTGCAAATCATAAAAGCAAGGCAGCCAGTGGTCGCAGGAGGTCAGTGATGGCAACACTTGCATCAAGTAAGCTTTATGGTGAATCTCCAGGCAAAATGCCCAGTTCAGATACATGTACACGTACAGTACTGTGGAAAAGTTTTAGGTACTTGTATAAGAAAGCTGTAAATGAGGATGCTTTCAAAAATTAATGAAATTAATTATTTTTATTTACCAATTAACCATGTACAAAATGTATAAAAAGGAACAAAAACATAATAGTGTGTTCACCCTTTGCCAACCTTTGCAAAACAACATCAATTCTCCCAGGTACACTTGCACACAGTTAAGGCTTTTGTAGGTACAGTATATGATCCAGTTCACGAATAGATAATCTTACCAAAGAGGTGCTAATGATTAACAAGATAACATGTAGGTTAAAAATACAATCATTAAAGTCCCTCTCTGATAAAGATGACCCCAATGCCACACCACCTTCCTCTAACTTACTGCTGTGTTAATGGAAAAAGAAAAAAAGCCCTATTTAAATTCCCCTTTTTACTTAGCCACGGTCAAATGACACTTTGGCCCCAAGCTTTCTCCTCTTCTATTCACTTCATGCTTGAGGTCCTTCTTCGGGCATCCACTTCACTGCCTGCAGGGGAACGGTGGTCTCGGGGCACCATCTCAGTGCTGTATTAGCAGTCTCCAGCACTGGAAGTGGTGACCGTGAGGGACCTGGATGGGAGATTGTGGTGTGTATTGCTGGCTTTATAAGGTAAGGGGAAAATAAAGACTGTCAGCATAGGTTTTTAAATAAAAAATAAGCCGCTGTGTAGGAGAAATTTAATTGTGTGAGAAAAAAACCTTGCTTTACTAACACACCGAGGTCACTTAAAGTGGAGTTCCACTCTTCAGCATCCCTCACTAAACTGTGCACTGCAAACGAATTGGACATTTTAAAAAAAAATTTTCTCAGCAATTACTGTATATCTGCTGTATTCATTTTTCACTTTCACTTCCACTGCCGCGGCCCATCGCATCATTTCCTGTTTGCAATGCCTTCTGGAAAGGGGCGGCAACTTCCTCTGACACTGCCGTTGCTATGGAAACCTGACCTGAAACCTATTACACTGCTTGTGCTGCACTGAGCATGTGCGAGATCTGCAAGGATGAGATCCAGGAAGAAATACAGTCTGGCTTCAGATGCCCAGACTTAAGATGGCCACAGCCTGCTGTAAGTTTATAAAATAACAAACTACTGCTATAAACTAACAAAACAGACCTTAGTTTACAGTCTAACTTTACTAGAATACATTAAGCTTGTGTATTATAGGGGTATTTTTATTTAAAACGTATAATTTCGGCCGGAACACCACTTTAAAGTGGAACTAAACCCTCCAAACTTTTTCAGCTAAGGAAGCTGCCATCTTGGCCTCTGTTTAATCTTCAACTGCCATGAAGCTGCACATGTGATCAGTTAAGACACCAGCCATTGGATGGTTTGAGAGTTTGGTTGAGAGCACAACCAATGTGACCGTTACATTCCTGGCACGTGCTGAAAATGTAACTGTTTTTGAAACAGTTAAATCTATGGTCTTCCGCTTTAAGACTGTTCAGTGTAAAAAAAAAAAAAAAAAAGTATTACACAGTGGCAAGGCTGAGTACATCAGCAGGACGCAGGTTAGTCTTCCTGCACTAACAAGGTTTCTTACAGGCAGATGTTACAAGAGAGACAGCTGTTTCCAGATGTGCTGTCCAAGCTCTTCCCTGGAGAAGCACAAAGAAATGGGCAACATTTGAGAACCAAAAACAAAATAGTCAGCCAAGGAAACTTAGTGCATCAACTGTGGGAAACCTCATAAAATTCAAGAAAAATGGCAGCATGTGCTCTGGACTCATAAATCCAAATTTAAAACATTTGGCTGTATTAGAAGGAGGTTTGTTTGCCAAAATCCTGGAGAGAGAGGTGTTAAGGATGAGTGTCTGCAGGCAACAATGAAACATGGTGGAGGTTCCTTTTTCAGCTTTGGAGCTGCATTCTGCAAATGAGAGTTGGGGATTTGGTCAGAATGAATGACCTCCTCAGCTCTAAAAAATTAAGAGCAGATACTTCTCCATCATGCAGTATCATCAGAGAGGCATCTGATAGGCCCCATATTTATTCTGCAGCAGGACAATGACCCCAAACATACAGCCGATGTCATAAAGAACAATCTTCAATGAAAAGAACTAGGAGTCCTTGAAAAGATTGCATGCCCCCTACAGAGCCCTCATCTCAACATTACTGAGCCTGTCTGGAATTACATGACGAGACCAAAGTGACTGAGACTGCTAAAACTACCAATTAACTGTGGGTTGTAAGTGTACCTAGGTAATTCAATGTTTTTAAAGGCAGAGGGTAAGCACACCAAATATTGATTTGATTTAAGGTGTGTGTTTTTTTTTTTTTTTTTTTTTTTTGTTTAACTGTTTAGGTTGTTAATTGATAAGTATTTAATTATTCTTGAAAGCATCCTCACTTTATATCATTGTTTCACAAGTGGCTAAAACTTTTGTAATGTATTGTTGTTTTCCTGCCCATGGATTTGTAATTTTGCTTAGCCATTGTTATGATGCACATACCTCTGCTACTTCCTGGATAATCTATACTGCTTCCTAGGTCAGAAACCTGCTCTTTTATGCTTTTTTTTATTGTTCAGTATGCAGGCTGGGGACAGAGAGGTTCTATAGAAGGTGCAGTGCTGGATCTGAGCAGAATTGCAAATTATTTGGCAGCTAAAGTGTTAGAAATTGATGTAGCTGTTTGCCGGGAGCTCCACTGTTAGCTACATTTGGGTTTTTGCAAAACATGAACTCTTGTTGTGACTTGAGGACGTTTGGATTAAAATTATGTTTTACTTTTAATTACCATTTTTGTCCAACAGGTGGGATTATCCATCAAACCAGTTTCAGGGAATACATCACATAGTGAGACCACAAATCTTAATGAACGAGGTTCACACATTGGTTGTAGAGTGTGTGTGTGTGTGTGTGTGTGTGTGTGTGTGTGTGTGTGTGTGTGTGTGTGTGTATGTATATATATATATATTTATATATATATATATATATAATTTTACACAAACAAGGCCTCCTCAGTCTTCTCCATGAACAGCATTTACTGTCCTGAGCCACAGACCCGTGGCCAAAGCCCAGTTGCATTTTGGGGTTGTTAAGCGACTATATTATGATCATGCCATCCCCTCTGTTTAAATAACATTATATATCCTAGTGTCTTTGCTATATAAAAAGATGCTGACTTCTACCTTATATCAGAGCGTCTCCTGGTGCTCACGTGGCTCCTCGGCTTTCTCCTCTCCCCGGCTGACAGCTATAGCGGGACGTGACGTGAGGAGGGGAGGAGACAAGCAGGGAGCCGAAGAGTCACGTGAGTGAGTGCCGGGCGACGATCTGATGTAAGGTAGAAGTTAACATCATTTTTTTTTTTTATATAGCAAAGACACTGGGATACACATAGTTTATTAACAGAGGGGATGGCATGTTTATAATATAGTTATGATTGCAGCAGGAGGGGAGAGCTGAGGAGTGGACAGAGCTGACGGGCAGGGAGGGGTGAGAGGAGGACAGAGGAGAGCTGAGGATGATGGTGGCACGTAAACTGACCACAGTGTTGGGGCTCAGGAGCCATGATAAACCGTGGTCAGTTTACAGGGGAAAGAGCAGAACCTGGCAGGATCAGCCAGGTATTTGTGGTTATACAGGGAGCCATAAATACACAGCACAGGCACTGTATAACATGCTTTAAAGGGAACAGGATCCCTTTGTTACCCAAAAAAATCAAAAATGCTTTAAGTGTTTTTATACTAAATCTTCTGTACGTGTTCTAGTTAAACTGTTTATCAGATTTTGTTGTGATATTTTTTTAGATGTTTATCCACAAAGCAAGAGACACAAGAGTGCATTAGCATAGCTAAGTATGTATTAATTTTGATTAAAAAAAGCTACTCACAGAAGTAGCCAAAAAAATCATTCATACTGTGTGCCAATAGTTTGTGGTTGAACTGCAATTCCCAGAAAGTCAAAGGGGATTGCAGTCACAAACTACAGATGCCGATAAAAGAGCACCACTTCTTCCTTGCCATATGATAGATTTAATAATCTCTCCCACCACTCTCCCAGACTCATCTGCACTGTTTTAGGTTAACACCCACTGACCACAATCTGGAATTTGTAGCTCAGCCAAATGGAATCAATATGGACCGAGTGGATGACGAGTAGTTATTTGGATACTTTTACAAGTTTTTTTTTTTTGTTTTATATTGTAGTAAATATAGGACTTTTCTGGTGCGCTCTGGATACTCTTTTGCGTTTTAGTTATTGCTGTTATCAGTGTGAGATGCAAGGCTGTAAATTGAGTAGTTTAATGGGCAATAATCTAGTTGGCTCTCTTTCTGTGGTGAGGTTCTAGATTATAACTTTAATGTGTGTTTATTAAATACAAAGCTCTGGTGGATCTTGTATTTAAAAGATCTGGATCTACAATGCCCTAAATACCAGCAGTTTAATGCCCAATTTCAGCTGGAAGTTTAGTATTTACTCTCACTTGCTGTCTCTTAGAGCTTGTTCACACGTGCATCAATACCCTGTGTTTAAGCAACATCCATTCAGATATTTGAAAGCCTCATTACCCCTCATTACCGCCCTTCAATGCCTGCCATGAATATTACAATGGACACCACACACTGCTGTTCACACAGCGGTAGCATTGTGTTGTGTCATGTTAAAAATTAAGCAGCATGACGCTTTCATGAGGCATCGATGTTTGTTTGTCAGCCTCCTCCATTGATTTCAATGGTAATGGCTCTGTGGCCGCACCTTAACAGAACCTAGAGCATTTTTGGCATGTTGGTGAAACATTTTATAAAGTGTTACCTGGGCATTGGCAGAGAGACAGTGGAGGCTTCGGTATCCCAGAATGCACTGGGAAATAATAGAGAACTAGGACAGAGCAGCTCCAGCCACTTCCTACTTATACAGAGCAGCTGTGTGGTAACACTATTTGCTTGTGTGTACAGACAAAAGCATCAGCCAGCCAGCAATTCTGTAGGAGCAGAGGCATTGTGCATTATTGTCAGCGGCAAAAGCTTTGTGCCTGCAAAGTTGAGCTGCACTCAGCCAAGTGTCAGAGAGATCAAAGTATACAAATCCATCTTGCAGAAAAATTACAGAAATGTCTGCAATCACATCACAACCTGACCGCACCTCAGAGTAGATAATTTCCTCCACATCACTTCCACTTTAAACACTAGAAAAGCAACGCTCCCACAAGCCTTTATCAAGCATTCTTAAAAGCTTTTTTAAAGTGCCAAGAACGCAACAAAAACACATCATAAACACATAAATGCTATAGGAGCATTTCTTCATAATCAACACACGTGTACGAGCCGTGGTGACCACACAGGAAGTGTGGGATATCTGCACAACAGGGGTGCAAACAAAAATTAATCCTTTCCCACTCATTCTATCAAACCCAACATGCTTTTACTGAGGCCCTCTCTCTTCCTGCCCTGGTGACACAGGAACTTCATGTAGATTCAAATGTTTCTCCACTCCATCCCCAAAAAAAAAGAAGAAAATGTTTTGACTTGAGTTGGGCTTAAAGACCCTTTTGGTTATCTAGCTAGTTTTGCTTTGAATCCTAGTCCCTCTGCAAATTAGACAGAGGCCTTTGTTCCGTTTAGGGTTATGGGAAAGGTGTAGAGGGTAAAATACTGGACGTTTGTGGGGAGGAACAAGGAGGCAGACAACCAGATTTCCTGTCTGCATGTTATCAGAAAAAGGGATTATCAACATTTTTTAAATCTGGCCTCCACATTCTATGTACAGTGCTGTGAAAAAGTATTTGCCCTCTTTCTGTATTTATTTATTTAATTTTGCATATTTGTCACACTTTAGCAAGTTCCGGACCGCCCACCGCAAATATACTGCGGCAGGGTGGCCAAACTGCGCAAAATCGCGTACCTGTACGTGATTTTTTTTTACACATCCTGTAGGGGGTGCTGCTCCCGCTGTGATTGGACACAGCTGGGGGGCCAATCAGCAGGTCCGGCAGCCGCAATGGCCGCCGCAACCCGCATTTTATTCAGAGGAGAGACGGAGCAGCTATGTAAACAAGGCAGACCGCTGATCGGTCAGGGAGCAAAAGAGAGATCTTGTGTTTCAGTTAAGCTGAAACACGGATCTCTCTTTTCCTCCAGTGTATCTGTCCCCCACACAGTGAGCAGGCACCTCCCAGGGAAACATATAACCCTTTGATTGCCCCTTTGTTTTAATCCCTTCCCTGTCCTGCCAGTGTCATTTATACAGGGATCAGTGCATTTTTATTTTTTTTTTTTTTAGCACTGATCACCTTATTGGTGTCACTGGTCCCCAAAAAGTGTCGTTTAGTGTCCAATTTGTCCGCCGCAATGTTGCAGGCCCACTAAATCGCTGATCACCGCTATTGCTTAGTAAAAGCAATTTTAAAAAATCCAGGCGGTCATAAAAAAAAAAAAAAAAAAAAAAACCCAGAACAACTTTTAAAGAACTGCAGGCCTCAGTTGCCTCAGTTAAAGGGATTGTAAAGGCAGAAGTTTTTTTCTATCTTAATGCATTCTATGCATTAAGATAAAAATCCTTCTGTGTGCAGCAGCCCCCCTCAGTCCCCCTAACACTTACCTGAGGTCCCTCTCTGCCCAGCGATGTCCATGAGTGTCTTAGCCATCCTGATTGGCTGAGACACAACAGTGGTGCCATTGCCTCCCGCTGCTGTCATTTAAAATCAACCAGCCAATCGGGGGAGAAGAAAGAGGGCTGGGCCAGGTCGGGCTCCATCTCTGGATGGACACGGGTAGCTGTGACTTGGCTTGGGTGCCCCCATAGCAAGCTGCTTGCTGTGCGGGCACCCAACAGGAAGAAAGGGTCAGAAGAGCTGAAGAGGGACTCCAGAACAGGAGGATCCGAGCTGCTCTGTGCAAAACCACTGCAACAGAGCAGGTAAGTATAAAATGTTTATTATTTTTATAGGAAAAAAATGAGACTTTACAATCATGTTAAAGCGGGCCTTCAGTCGTTCTTTTTTCAACTTTCTATCTATTAAATCCTCTGCCCTTGTTGTTTTAACTTTGGATAGTAAAACTTTCTTGTCTGGTAAAAAGCCTAGGTTTATGACATCATGCACAGCTCTCTTTCTCACTCTCCTGAGAGTTTGCCAGGTAGGGAGGGGAGATGAGTCATGGGAGGGCCAATGAAAGCTGCCGGGCTGCAGAGCTGGAGGTGTGTGTGTGTGTAAATCCAGGAAGTGAACAGGCAGCAGCTTCAGCTGTCCACAGTTAAAATAGATTCAGCCAGTCTTAGTGGAGGGAGATTTCTGCAGCATATTTGGCAAATACAGAATCACAGTATACTGTATATACTCGAGTATAAGTCGTTCCGAGTATAAGTCGAGGCCCTAATTTACCACAAAAAAATGGGAAAAACTTAGTGACCCGAGTATAAGACGAGGGTGAGAAATGCACAGCTACTGTAAGTGGAAAAGAGGGTCAACAATGCCCATTTGCAGCCTCACTGTGCCCATTTGCATGCCTCACTGTGCCCAATTGCATGCCTCACTGTGCCCATTTGCAGCCATAGGTCCCCCGAACTTCAAACTCGGTAGTTAAGGGTTCCTAGATGCCCCCTAGCTGCAGCCATAATTTGGGGTCTCTGAACCCAAATGGTCCCGAAATGACACTGCTGCAGATGGACACAGTTGACCGAATTTGGGGCACCGTATCTCCAGGGCACTTAGTGCTAGGAACCCCAAATTTGGTGTGCAAACTCAGTGGAACTAGCACCATAAAATATCCAAAGCTGAGGTTTCTAGCACTAAGTGTCCCCGAGATACAGGGCCCCAAAAATCAGTTCAGAAAATGACAAGCACTTTTCTGCAGCAGAGAATGACATTTTCCGAACTGACTTTGGGGCCCCGTATCTTGGGGCCACTTGGTCCTAGGAACCCCAGCTTTGGATATGTTATGGTACGAGTTCCACTGGGTTTGCACACCAAATTTGGGGTTCCTAGCACCTAGTGGCCCTGAGATACGTGGCCCCAAAGTCAGTTCAGAAAATGTCAAGCATTTTCTGTAACAGAATGACATTTTCCGAACCGATTTTGGGGCCCCGTATCTTGTGGCCACTTAGTGCTAGGAACCCCAGCTTTGGATATGTTATGGTACCAGTTCCACTGGGTTTGCACACCAAATTTATGGTTCCTAGCACAAAGTGGCCCTGAGATACGGGGCCCCAAAATCAGTTTGGAAAATGAATTTTTGTTGCTGCAGAAAAGTGCTTGACTCAAGTATAAGTCGAGGGGGGCACTTTCAGCACAAAAAAATGTGCTGAAAAACTCGACTTATACGGTATATAAAATAATATGCAAAGTGGTTGGAGGGAAGCTTCAGAATGGCAAAGATGATTTTTTTTTTTTTTTTTTTTTTTACAAATTATGTGAGCAGACTGTAGTTCCTCTTTAAGATCAGTGTTCATGATTCAACAATAAGAAAGAGACTGAGCTGGCCGTAGTCAGGACAGTGATTCCCCGCCACTGGAGAACAGCAGATGTGCCTTCCCTGGGCGACTGGGCTGTCGAGGTGGATTAGATAAGAGATCTGGAGCGCCTGTTGGCGCAGGAAGCGGGGAAGGAGGAACAATTTTCCATCACCTGGACCGCGTGGGCAATGTTCTGTTACTCTGACGACTTTTCTGTATGGGTCAGGGATGCCCCATCACCGACTACAGGCTAGCCATCCTGGGGTGCTTCCCACTTTCTTCATCATCCCCTACTTCTTTTCACAGCGTCTTTCCCATCCCTCTCTATACATACTTCTCTTTCTGTTTTGAACCAGTCTCTTAAGCATATGAACAAAGGCCATATACCCAGATTAGTTTAACTACATCAATACTTCATATAAGTGAGCAACAAAAGGTCCCAACAGTATATCAGGAAGAGGGAGATCCCTCTGATAATACCAATACGCAAAACCATATGAGTAAACATATGTTGGATCCCACGCATATAACATACTTCCCATATGTCTAAAGGCCTTTGTTTACAATATATTTCGTTGTTTAACCAGAGACTTTATGTCAAACTGTATACACCTGCTCATCTATGGTATAGATATATACCATTGCTTTTTGCACAATGCATGTAATCACGTATTGTAAAAGTACAATGTAGCGAACTTTCTCTTTCTGTTATATCTCCTTTTTTTATTATGTTTTTTTGTCTCTGAAATAAACTAAGATTGAAAAGAAAGAGACTGAGCAAAAATGGCATCCATGGGAGAGTTTCGAGGCAAAAAGCCACTGCTGACCAAAAAGAACACAAAGGCTCGTCGCGCATTTACCAAAAAACATCTTGATTATCCCCAAGACTTTTGGGCAATTATTCTGTGGACTGATGAGGCAAAAATTAAAGTTTTTGGAAGGTGTGCGTCTCATTACATCTGACATAAAACTAATACAACATTTCATAAAAATAACATCGTACCAACAGTCAGAAATGGTGGTAGTAGTGTGATGGTTTGCGGCTGCTTTGCAGCTTCAGGACCTGGACAACCTGCTATAATTTTTGGAACCATCAATTCTGCTCTGTACCAGAAAATCCTAAAGGAGAATGTCCGGCCATCCGTTTGTGACCTCAAGTGCACTTGGGTTATGCAGCAGAGCAATGATCCGAAACACAACAGCAAGTCCACCTCTGAATGGCTAAAAAACAAAACAAAATTAAGGTTTTGGAGTGGCCAAAGTCCAGACTTAAATCCGATTGAGATGCTGTGGCATGACCTTAACCACTTCCCGACCGCCGCACGACTATGTACGTCCTAAGTTTGAACGGGGATATCGTTGTTATGGCAGCAGCTAGCTGCCATAACCCCGGTATCCCCGTTTTCGTGCGGCGGCCGGCTTTCAGATAAAAGTGGTCCCTGCGGAGGATTCGCCGCGAGATCACTTTTATCGGTGGCGGGAGAGGGGCCCCCCCTCCTCCCGCCGTGATCCAGTGCCCTCCGCCGCTTACCGGAGCCGTCGGTAGCGGCGGAGGCGATCGCGTCCTCTGCCGTGGTGTGTGTAGAGACGAGTGAGGCCAAGATGGCGCTCACTCGTCTCCATGACACTGCTGGGCGGAAGCGACGTCAAAACGTCACTTCCGTTCACGCCTCTTAAAGGCATATTTTTTCAAATGTCATTTTTCTAAATGACTTTTTTTTTTTTTTATTGCATTTTAGTGTAAATATGAGATCTGAGGTCTTTTTGACCCCAGATCTCATATTTAAGAGGTCCTGCCATGCTTTTTTCTATTACAAGGGATGTTTACATTCCTTGTAATAGAAATAAAAGTGACACAATTTTTTTTTTTTTTTAAAAGTGTAAAAATAAAAAAAAATATTGTAAAATAAAAAAAAAATTTTTTTAAAACCCCCCTGTCCCGACGAGCTCGCGCACAGAAGCGAACGCATACGCGAGTAGCGCCCGCATATGGAAACGGTGGTCAAACCACACATGTGAGGTATTGCCACGACCGGTAGAGCGAGAGCAATCATTCTAGCCCTAGACCTCCTCTGTAGCGCAAAATATGCAACCTGTAGAATTTTTTAAACGTCGCCTATGGAGATTTTTGAGGGTAAAAGTTTGACGCCATTCCACGAGCGGGCGCAATTTTCAAGCATGACATGTTGGGTATCAATTAACTCGGCGTAACATTATATTTCACAATATTAAAAAAAATTGGGATAACTTTACTGTTGTTTTATTTTTTATTCAAAAAAGTGAATTTTTTCCAAAAAAAGTGCGCTTATAAGACCGCTGCGCAAATACGGTGCAAAAAAAAGTATTGCAATGACCGCCATTGTATTCTCTAGGGTGTTAGAAGAAAAACCATATATAATGTTTGGGGGTTCTAAGTAATTTTCTAGCAGAAAAACCTGTTTTAAACATGTAAACACCTAAAATCCAAAACGAGGCTGGTCTTAAAGTGGTTAAATAGGCTGTTTATGCTCAAAAAACCTCCAATGTATCTGAATAAAACAATTCTGCAAGAGTGGGCCACAATTCCTCCACAGCGATGGGAAAGACTCATTGCCAGTTATCGCAAACGCTTGAGTGCAGTTGTTGCCACCAAGGGTGGCACAACCAGTTTTTAGGATTAGGGGGCAATTATTTTTTTACATAGGGCCAGGCAGGTTTGGACCGCTTTTTTGCCTTAATAAATTAAATCCTATTTAAAAACCTACATTTTTCTATTTTCTCAGGTTATCTTTGTGTAATATTATTTTTTTGATAATCTGAATCATTTTAAGTGTGACAAATATACAAACAAAATAAAAAAATCAAACATCATACTTTTTCACAGCACTGTATGCAAGCATCATTTTTTATTTTTTTGTTCTTTTGAGATTACACTCTGGCAATGTTACTGTTTTTGGTAATTTTCAGCAGATGGCATAGGTTATTAGTCACCTGCTATGGAGAAATTACCGTATTTACTATTGCAGACCTAGCCAAGCAAGCACACTGCAATCGGGTACAATCTGATAATTGCATGATAAGTTATACATCAATCTTGATTTACATCCTCGTATAGAATCCAGTATTAAAAATTGAATGAGGTTGGATAAACTGGATATTTTTTTTTGAATGGAAACAAACTGTATGAGAATGTTGTACATAATATTCTCTTGGGGCCAGTTCACACCATAGAAACGCAGTCCGAATGCGTTTCAGATGCTTTTCTGCATGCGTATTTTTGATGCAGTCCAGTTCAATCCCCCCCCCCCTTTTTTTTCTTATTCTTAAATAAGGACGTGTGTTCCAGTGCATTTTTGATGTGTTTTACAGCGTTCCAGTGCAGGAAAAATGCAGCATTTTCTACTTTTTCTTTTCTGTAACTGGAACTGCAAGTACTGGTGTGATTTGTGCCATTGAAAACCATGTAACCTACTTTTCCATGCATTTTTGATGCCGAAAAAAACGCACTGGACTGCATGTGGTGTGTACTGGTCCTAAGGCATTAAGTGTCAGTGCACAAAGTCTTGTGTGTGGTAAGCTTACACACTGTGTGTGTGTGTGTGTGTGTGTGTGTGTGTGTGTGTGTGTGTGTGTATATACCCTGTTTCCCCGAAAATAAGACCTAGCGTGATTGTCGGTAATGGCTGCAATATAAGCCCTACCCCCCAAATAAGCCCTAGTTAAAGTCCTTGTAGGTCTTATTCTCAGGGTAGGGCTTGTGTGTGTATGTGTATATATATATATATATATATATATATATATATATATATATATATATATATATATATATATATATATATATATATATATATATATATAATTTTACCATTTTTCTTTCTGATAGGGCTGTTCTGTATTATTTTTGTGTGTTCAGTGTATTTAATAAAATACAGCACATAAATATTCAGATTGTGATATCCATCGCAGCATAGAAACGGAGACTGGGTTTTTTTTTTTTTTTTTTTTTTCATCTACTCTTTTCATGTACAAAACAAAGAAAAACACCCAGCACAAATGTGTCTAAGCTATTAATCATAATAATGGTTTTATGTTTTGTTCATTGATTAGGTGTGCTTATCAAAGTTTTATGTTTTGCCCTGCTTGCTGATATCCTAAGAAAAATCTTGATGTCGTCTATGTTATCTATCACCTGTCTTTAGTTCATTCAATAATTTTTCACATTTTATCTCTTACTGGAAACTTTTTATGGATTTTCAGTCTTAATAATTATTTGAGCAAGGCTGTGTTTCCATGGTGTGACTCCCAGCTTTGGTAACAATTCTTCAATAAATCACATCAAAAAGAGTTTTTGTACCATATGTCCCAAAATAAAAGTTATGTCATTTTCCAGTGCAAAGATCTTGAAACACTTTCAGAAATAAATCAAATTGCACAGCGCCTCTAAATATTTCCACATTGGTATGTCTTGCAAAGAACATGTGATCTATTAGCTGTTTATGTAGTGCAATACATGGCGTCCTGTGGACTGACAGTGGTGGGTTTTGGACTTGAAAGTCGGCACACTGCCTTTTCCTGCCAGGGATATAAAAGTGAGGCGATGCAAATTAGAACTAGTGCTTGGTTTACAGAAATGGATAACTCAAAAGCAGGAATTGCTGAAATTGAGCCATGTATGCCCAGACTATAGGGAGGGATTGCATACATGATAGCCTTTTGAATAACAGCAATGTCTATTTGTACTTGTTTGATACTTGGCGTACACGTTGAACTTGAGCTGGGATTTCAATTCAATTATATACATTAATGCAGTGCTGTGTGTCCAGAATAAATATGAAATAATTATTTAAATAAAATGTTCTGTGAATGTTCTGTTTCCTAACAACCAATAAAAAAAAAAAAAAAATTCATATGAAATACGTAGTGAAAGTTTATAAGTCTTGTGTAGTCCTAATATCAAAGTGCATTATTAAGTGTCCTCTTGTGAATAAATGGATCCAAACAAGTGCTTAATCAATGCTCTGTGAGCTTGAAATCTACTGGGTGGCACCATAGATACTCAATACTGTAAAAATGGTAAAGGGTGCCACATCCCATAACTGAAATAGCAATTGACTGAATAGAGAAAAGCTATGGACTTTATAGGCATCCCAAGGATCAAAATGTTAAAGCAAAGTGTAACCTCCACTCATTTGACTCCCCCCCCCCCCGCCCCTCCAGTGCCACATTTGACACCTTTCGGGGGGGGGGGTTGGGGGATATGTTCCCACTTCTGGGAGCCACAGGCACGGCTGTTGACGTCACCGCTCGGCTCCCTCCTCCTTCCCTTGCCGTCGGACTAGTAGGAGAGAGGAGCGGAGTCTCGCGCATGCGCAGTAGGGTTCCCAGGGTGAGGCTGTAAGGCTACACTGCCGGGTTCCCTTACGCACAATGGTGGCGGCAGCACCCGACAGCTGATGGAAACATCAGCTGTGGTGCCGACATGGCTGGACTCCAGGAAATGTAAGTGTCCCATTATTAAAAGCCAGCAGCTGTAGTATGTGTAGCTGCTGGCTTTTAATTTTTGCAGCAGTGGGCGGACCTCCGATTTAATATAAATCATACAGCTTTTATTAGGTACTAAACGTAAAACCAATTAATATTGTTTCACATAGTTGTGGAAGGAAGAACCCCCCTCCCCCATATGATGCAAGATGAATTCTTATTCTTCAATTTTATTCACGGTTCTATTACATTTCGAGTGTGTTAATGTGGCAGTGGGGAAGTTAAGGGTGTTTATACTGTATATATTTATTATATTTACTATTCACCATTTTTAGCTCCAATGGTGTGACGCGGGGGTGGACTGATTATTTGTTTTAGGTCATATCTGCCATAAGTTGGTTTATTTTGATGCTTTAGATATTATTATAATAATATAATTAGAGGTCGACCGATATATCGGCCGATATTTGGTGTTTTTTACTTAATCGGCATCGGCCGATTGTGCTGATAAAAAAAGTCGATCTAGCTTCAGCACGACTTGCAAAAGACTTCTGTAATAGAAGTCAGTGCAAGTTGCCTGTGTGAAGAGACTTCTCCCCCTCTCTGGGCAGCCTGCCAAATCTGATAAAAAGAACCTGAAGGATACAATGTTTACACTTATAAATGAACTGAGCTGGTGTGTAGAAGCTCTCAGTTTAACCATTTAAAGACTAAATCTTTTCTGACACTTGTTGCTTACAAGTAAAAATCCTGTATTTTCTGCTAGAAAATCACTTAGAACCCCCAAACATTATATATATATATATATATATATATATATATATATATATATATATATATATATATATATATATATATATATATATATAATATTTTTTTTTTAGCAGAGACCCTAGGGAATAGAATAGCGGTTGTTGCAATATTTTATGTGACGGTATTTGCGCAGTGGTCTTTCAAATGCAATTTTTAAAAGAAAAATACACTAATAAATTTAAAAAAAAACTAAGCAGTAAAGTTAGCCCATTTTTTTTCATCCAGAAGTTTTGATTACCTGTTTTTGTGTATTTAATATTTAAGAGAGGTGTTTTTTTATATTTTTTTTAATCTAAATTCTACATACAAGTGAACTGATTGGAGGTTTGTTTTGTTTAATAAATGTTTAAATGTAAAAAATTTTCCGTATCGCTGAAGGTTGCTTTCACACTGGAGCGGGCATGCGTTGACGGTAAAACTCTGCTAGTTTTAGCGGCTCTTTACCATCATTTTAGCGGCGCTATTCGGCTGCTAGCAGGGCGCTTATAACCCATCTAGCGGCCGAGGAAGGAGTTAAATGCGCCCCTGAAGAAACACTTTGCAGGCATTTCAATGGGCAGGAGTGTTGGAGCAGCGGTATACACCGCTCCAAAGATGCTGCTTGCAGGACTTTTTCTTTCTCGAACATCACGGGACACAGAGCCACAGTAATTACTGATGGGTTATATAGGTATCACTGGTGATTGGACACTGGCACACCCTATCAGGAAGTTCAACCCCCTATATAATCCCTCCCCCTTGCAGGGATACCTCAGTTTTTAAGCCAGTGTCTTAGGTGATGGACGTGTAAAGATGTCCTGTGCTGAGCTCCAAAGGGAATATCCTAAGATCCTATACTGGGGCAAGCCAGGCGAACCGGATCCATTCAAAGTGTCTTTTCATGGCCGAATTGAATGGTACCCGGGCCTCGTGTCCGAAGAAACGAGGTTTTACCCGTAATGCTTCTCTTTTTAGAGAGCTGGACCCCGCAGATCAGAAAATGGCTTTAAACTTCCTAATTTCTGGCGAGGTGCTTTACGGTCCCAGAACTGTTGGATCCCCCTACTGATGGGGGCCCCAGTCTCTGACGGTTTTTTCAAACGGAGCCCACCGTGAGAGGTGAAGATTGGGTCTGTGTAAACGGCACCCTGCGGCTGGATAAGGTAAGAGGAGATTCCACAGAATTTTTGAGTTCTAGTGGCTTTTCTCCTTTAAGGTAAATGCATGCTATGCCTATTGTGACCACCGGGGGCTGCCAAGAGCACAAACCTACACATGCTGAATGTCTGTCTCAGGTGTTGTAATCGCTGTGTATGTCCCAGCGTATCAAGCAGGCTGCAAGCAGGTAAGGTGGATGGGGGGATTTCTCATGTTTGAATGTTCCCCCCCCCAGGCTAGAGAGGGGCCACAGGGGTCTAGAAAGTGGTTATACCACCCGGGCTCTGTGGCCTAATGGCCACCATCTCTGAAGATAGCCGTTCAGGCAAATCTTGTTACCAGTCTCCCTCCTTCCCCCCCCCCCCATCCCCAGCCTTTTCTCCAGAGCATGACAGGAGAGTCGGCAGTGCGGGAAGCGCTCGTTTTTTTCAAAACTCGAGGGGGGGGGGCGGTAGAGGAGGGGGCGGGATGTCAGCACAGAGTGTTTAGACTCCCACTCAGGCCAGCTGCAGGCTATTAAAGGCACTCTGTACAGGTGCACTCAGCCTTCTGAGAGACACAGAGCTGACGGTCGCATGTAAGGTGGGACACAGGCATTCTCCTAGGCAGCATTTACTGAAGTAACACCAGACTGAGCATTGGGTAGCAAGGCTTTTAGCCAGACTACATCGCTCAGCGGACAGTGTTCATTTGTATACCTCACACCTTGTTGCTTTGCACTATGGGTAGAAGAGGTTCAAGCACCCCAGGAACCAGAGACACTAGGGGATCTCGTTCAGGTTCTGAGGGCCCCCTGTCGGCAGCATCCTTCCCCCCTAAAGATGGGCCAGGGACGGCTAGCCAGGGAGAGCCATCGGGGTCAGGGGCTACACCTGCTTCTGGCACTTCAGCCCCTGTATATATTACACAGGAGGTTTTTTCCTCAACCATTAATGGTCTAGAGGAAAGATTAATGGCCGTGATTACGTCTTCACTCAGTGGAAGAAAACGCACTAGGCTTTCCTCTGTTCCCCAAGACCCTCAGACAGAGGAGCTCTGGGATAAAGGAGATGAATCCCTTTCAGAGGATCGGGATGGGATGGATGATTCCTCTTCGGAGGATTCAGGTGGAGAGGGACCCTCTGCGACTTCCCAAGAGGAGAAAGTCTTAGTGCAGATCCTCACTGGATTGGTCCGCTCCACATTTAAGTTGCCCATACCTGAAACTGCTAAAGAATCCTCTTCTGCTTTGGGGTCACTGAAACCTTTCCAAGCAGCACATGCTTTTCCTGTTCATACTTTACTTGAAAAGCTTATTTATTCTGAGTGGGATCACCCAGACAAACGTTTTTTTCCGCCGAGAAAGTTTTCAACACTTTATCCGATGGAAGAAAAGTTTATTAAAATGTGGGGAATACCAGCTATTGATGCCGCCATTTCCTCCATAAATAATAGCCTGACTTGTCCTGTAGACAATGCTCAGATGCTCAGGGATCCTGTAGATAAAAGGATGGAATCCCTATTGAAGGATGTTTTCTCCTTAGCAGGATCAGTGGCCCAACCTGCAATAGCAGCGATTGGAGTCTGTCAATACTTAAGAGACCATGTTAAGCAGGTCATCAAAGTATTACCTGAACAGCAGGCCCAGGGGTTTGCTAACCTTCCAGCGGCCTTATGCTTTGTGGTTGACGCCATTAGAGATTCTATCGTGCAAACCTCCCGTCTTTCACTGGGGTTGGTGCATATACGTAGAATCCTATGGTTGAAAAATTGGTCAGCCGAAGCACCATGTAAGAAGCTACTGGCTGGGTTTCCATTTCGTGGTGCAAGGTTGTTTGGAGAGGACTTGGATAAATATATCAAGAGAATCTCTTGTGGGAAAAGCACTCTCTTACCTGTCAAGAAGAAGAGTAAGCGTCCCTCTTTCAAACGGACTCTTTCCCCAGCGCCGGGGGCTTCAGCCTCCAGGCAGTCTCGACGGCCGCCTCCATCGGGGTCCAGAGACAAGAGTCAACCCCAGGGACAAAAGAAGTCCTGGGGAAAGAAGCCTACTAGGCAAAACACTAAGACCTCTGCATGAGGGGGCGCCCCCGCTCACTCGAGTGGGGGGAAGACTGCGACAATTCTCAGAGCTCTGGCAGGAGGACTTCCAGGACAGATGGGTAGTCTCCACGGTAACCTTAGGGTACAAGCTGGAGTTTCAGGAATTCCCTTCTCCTCGGTTCCTCAGATCAAATGTTCCCAGAGACCCAGAGAAGAAGCAGTCGCTCCTTCTAGCGTTAGAGCGACTTTTGTCGCAGGAGGTCATTATGATAGTTCCCGCAAAGGACCAGGGATTGGGCTTCTATTCCAACCTTTTTACGGTCCAAAAGCCAAATGGGGATGTCAGGCCCATTTTGGACTTAAGGGATCTGAACCGATTCCTAAGGATTCAATCCTTCCGCATGGAATCAATTCGAACAGTAGTTCCCACCCTGCAGGGAGGAGAATTTCTGGCATCAATAGACATCAGAGATGCATATCTGCATGTGCCCATTTTTCCTGCTCATCAGAAGTTTCTGCGCTTCGAAGTAGGAGGGCGCCATTTCCAGTTTATGGCTCTGCCCTTTGGGATAGCCACTGCACCTCGAGTGTTCACAAAGATCTTGGCTCCTCCTCTGGCCAGATTAAGGGCTCAGGGTATAGCTGTCATAGCATACCTAGACGACCTGCTCTTGATAGACCAGTCGGTAGCCTCTTTGAATGGAAACTTGAGGACCACGGTCAGGTATCTAGAACACCTGGGTTGGATCCTCAACTTAGAAAAGTCTTTCCTAAAACCAGTAAGAAGACTGGAATATTTAGGTCTGATTATACATACAAGCCAGGAGAAAATATTTCTACCCCAGGCAAAGATCACTGCTTTGAGAGAGCTGATTCTGACAGTAAGGACCAAGAAGGGTCCCTCAGTCCGCCTTTGTATGAGGCTACTAGGGAAGATGGTGTCTTCATTCGAAGCAGTTCCCTATGCTCAGTTTCACTCAAGAATGCTGCAACACAGTATTCTGTCGACCTGGAACAAGAAGGTTCAGGCATTAGACTTTCCGATGCACCTGTTGCATGCGGTGCGTCAGAGCCTCAATTGGTGGCTCATACCCGAAAACCTGCAGAAGGGGAAATCCTTTCTACCGGTTACATGGACGGTGGTAACAACAGATGCCAGTCTGTCAGGTTGGGGAGCAGTTCTGGAACAGGCTGCGGTCCAAGGAGTATGGTCCAAGACAGAGAGGACCTTACCCATCAACATTCTGGAGATCCGGGCGATACATCTAGCTCTAAAAGCCTGGACTATCAGGCTACAGGGTTGTCCGGTCAGGATCCAGTCCGACAATGCCACAGCAGTGGCTTATGTCAATCATCAGGGAGCCGAGCTGCTCAAAAAGAGGTGAACCAGATCTTAGTCTGGGCAGAGATGCATGTGCCATGCATATCGGCAGTTTTCATCCCGGGAATAGAGAATTGGCAGGCGGACTATCTAAGTCGCCAGCAGTTACTTCCAGGGGAATGGTCTCTGCATCCCGACGTCTTTTGGGCCATATGCCAAAGATGGGGGGTTCCAGATGTAGATCTCTTTGCATCCCGATTCAACAAAAAGATAGACAGATTTGTGGCAAGGACAAAAGATCCTCTTGCATGCGGGACGGATGCGTTGGTGATTCCGTGGCATCGGTTCTCACTGATTTACGCATTCCCGCCTATTCTGCTACTACCACGACTCCTTCGCAGGATCAGGCAGGAAAGGAAGTCGGTACTTCTGGTGGCCCCCGCTTGGCCCAGAAGGACTTGGTATGCAGAAATAGTAAGGATGACGGTAGGTTCCCCGTGGACACTACCGGAACGCCCAGACCTGTTATCTCAAGGTCCAGTGTTCCATCCTGCCTTACAAACGCTAAATTTGACGGTTTGGCTATTGAGACCCACGTTCTGAAGAGTCGTGGGCTCTCAGGTCCTGTCATATCTACCTTGATTAATGCAAGGAAGCCAGCTTCCAGGATGATTTATCATAGAGTCTGGAAAGCTTATATAACCTGGTGTGAATCCAGAGGTTGGCATCCCAGGAGATATGTCATAGGTAGAATCCTTGATTTTCTACAGATGGGATTAGAGATGAAGCTGGCCTTGAGTACCATCAAGGGCCAGGTCTCTGCTTTATCAGTATTATTTCAGCGGCCACTTGCTTCACATTCTTTGGTCCGAAACTTTATGCAGGGGGTGATGCGTCTTAATCCTCCGGTTAAAGCACCCCTAAACCCCTGGGACTTGAATTTGGTCCTGGCTGTGTTACAGAAACGGCCTTTTGAACCAATAAGTCAGATTCCTTTGGTCTTGTTGACAAGGAAATTAATTTTTCTGGTGGCCATCTCTTCTGCTAGAAGAGTATCAGAATTAGCAGCTCTTTCCTGTAAGGAGCCTTATTTGATTATACACAAGGATAGAGTGGTACTACGCCCTCATCCTAGTTTTTTACCGAAGGTGGTTTCTGATTTTCATTTAAACCAAGACATTGTTCTACCTTCCTTTTTTCCAGATCCCTGTTCTCCGGAAGAGAGATCTCTACATTCGTTGGATGTAGTAAGAGCAGTTAAGGCCTATCTAGGGGCAACTACTCAGATCCGCAAGACGGATGTTTTGTTTGTGCTGCCAGAGGGTCCCAATAGAGGACAGGCAGCGTCAAAAGCTACCATTTCTAAATGGATTCGACAGTTGATCATTCAAGCTTACGGTTTGAAACAGAAGATTCCTCCGTTTCAGATCAGGGCACATTCCACAAGGGCTATTATTGCTTCTTGGGCAGTGCATCACCGGGCCTCTATGGCTCAAATCTGCAAGGCCGCAACCTGGTCTTCAGTTCATACATTCACCAGATTCTATCAGGTGGATGTGAGAAGGCATGAGGATATCGCCTTTGGGCGTAGTGTGCTGCAGGCAGCGGTACAGGGTCCTCAGGTCTGATTGCACCCTACTTGGTCGTGGTTCCCCCCCCTCAGGTAGCATTGCTCTGGGACATCCCATCAGTAATTACTGTGGCTCTGTGTCCCGTGATGTTCGAGAAAGAAAATAGGATTTTTTAAAACAGCTTACCTGTAAAATCCTTTTCTTTCGAAGGACATCACGGGACACAGAGGTCCCACCCCTCTTCTAATACACTATATTGCTTGGCTACAAAACTGAGGTATCCCTGCAAGGGGGAGGGATTATATAGGGGGTTGAACTTCCTGATAGGGTGTGCCAGTGTCCAATCACCAGTGATACCTATATAACCCATCAGTAATTACTGTGGCTCTGTGTCCCGTGATGTCCTTCGAAAGAAAAGGATTTTACAGGTAAGCTGTTTTAAAAAATCCTATTTTTTTAACATCCTGCCAGCACATCGCCTCAGTGTGAAAGCACTCGGGATATTACACTGAGACTGCAGGGGAGCCGTTTGACAGGCACTTTACAGGCGCTATTTTTATCCCAAAAGCGCCTGAAAAATGCCCCATTGTAAAAGGGGTCTAACTGTTAGAATTTATGAGATGAAGGTAAAAAAAAAAAAAAAAAATCGGCCTAATATATCGGCCCAAAAAAATCGGCATCACATATCGGCCATCGGCCACCGCGATTTGTAAATATCGGCATCGGCCAGAGAGAAACCCATATCGGTCGACCTCTAAATATAATATAATTATATATTTGACAATATTCAGGCCTGGTGATTAAAGCGGAACTTCATCCAAAAGGGCAAGTTGCGCTTCTCTGGCTCCGCCGCCCCCCGCCCCCCCCCCCCCCCAATGGCTTTTTGAATACCTTTTCATTTTTTTGGCTGCTGCCTTCTGGAACATGTCACAGGTCCCAGAATGCTACAGGACCATTCACAAAGCACAGTGTAGCTTCGTCGGCACCAGCTGATCGTTCGTTACACTAGCTAAATGCCAGTCTGCCTTTTTTTAAACAAGGCAGTGTCATTCTGTCAGTACAGAAGACATGGATGTTGTGTTTCTGTAAAGCAGGAACATCGATCTATGTATTCCCCTAGCAAAAGCACTTCCCCACTACACAAACATTAGCTAGGCACACAGTTAACCCTTTAAATGCCACGGATGTTGACCCTTTGCCTGCCAGTGACAGTAGTGCAGTGACAGTGCATATTTTTAGCACTGATCACTGTAATAATGTCACTAGTCCCCAAAAAAGTGTCAGGTGTCCAATTTGTCCACCTCAATATCGCAGTCCCGCTATAAGTTGCTGATCGTCGCCATTACTAGTAAAAAAAAAAAAAATATATATATATCCCATAATTTGCAGACGCTATAACTGTTGCGCAAACCAATAAATATACGCTTATTGGGATTTTTTTTTCCCAAAAATATGTAGCAGAATACATGTTGGCCTAAATTGATGAAGAAATTACACTTTTTTACTTTTTATTTTTTTGGATATGTTTTAGACCAGACAGTAAAAAAAAGTGTTTTGTGTGTTTTTTTTTTAATTGTTGGTCGTTCTTTGCTTACAGCGCAAAAAATAAAAACTGCAGAGGTGATCAAATACCACCAAAAGAAAGCATTATTTTTTTGGGGAAAAAAAGGTACAGTGTTGCACGACTGCCTGGTTGTCAGTTAAAGTAATGCAGTGCCGTATCACAAAAAATGGTCTGGTCAGGAAGGGGAGTAAACATTCCGTAGGTGACGTGGTTAAAGTCAGCAGCTACAAATACTGTAGCTATTAGGCCTTGTTCACACCATGTGCAGACACGTTAGTTTTTCTGTGCGCGTTCTGCAAGGGCACAAAAAAAAAATGTTCTCTATGTGCCCTGTTCAAACTACCACACTGGTATCGCATGTGGATTTTTTTTGCGCAGGAATCTTCAACACGTATCTAGTTTTCTGCACCGAAAAAACCTGAAGTGATGTCAACACGGCACATAACTGACTTGTATGAATACTGATGTCAACGTGCATAAAGTCTCACTGAAATACGCATGAAAAGTGATGTGAAACCGATGATTCTGCACTCACAGGTGGCTGGGGAAGTATGATAAAGGTGACGACCCCATGGCTGGGATTAGGGTTTAGAGACTGGTATCACGATAGTTCTGCTTAGCATGACAATACACAGTTTTTATTTTCTGTGTCTTTTCTTGGACGGATTTCAACCATGAGGCTGCAAAAAGCCGAATCAATATGCTAAGGATCCTATCAAGTATCATACTGATAGATTACTTATGGTACTGATATTTTCTTTAAGATCTCTTTAAGCGGTAAAGGTAAAAAATACCTCTGTTCCAAAAATCCAACGCCTGCAAAGTCCCACGCCAGCATCTTCTCCCTGGCTTTTTCTAGGTGCCAGTCTTCGACTGTTTTGCTTGGCCCAGTGCAGGATAACATCACTAGCACGCACGTGTAGGAGTGCAGTCAATCCTAGCACACAGCCAGTGTGCTGAAATGTACACTGAACTGCTCATGTGCAGTTCAGTGTACATTAACAAAGACATTGCATTTATCTCCGCAATAAATACTGTGCCTGTTCCCAGTTTATCATTTTCCAACTTTCGTTCCACGTTTATATGTTAGTGTGGTGGGTTTTTTTTTTTTTTTTTTTTGTTTTTTTAACTATCCAGGCTTTTTATTACAAAACACTGATGTGGGTTTTATATAATTTATTCCTTTGTAAACTGTGTTCTGAATTTTGATTTGCTTTATTTTTTTATCATGCTTGTAAAAAAAAAAAGTTATACATAACTGAACATAAACAGATCTGTAAAAAGGAAGTGTGTAAAAAGTCAAGTTGAAATTCTTTGTTTAGCAAATATTCTGAATTAAATCTTCTTTTTTCAGTTAAAGCCATCTCTCACACGTGTTTATCTTTGCTTTATAGCAGCATGATGCAGAGGTAAAACATCTGTCAGAAGCTCTTAAAGAGAAGATTAAAGAAAACAAAAGGCTAAAATCCTCTTTCGACACCTTGAAGGAAATGAACGATGCATTAAAAAAACAGGCAAGAAACGGCCTCTGTTTATAATACTTATGATCCGATGAATAAACTCTGACCCACTAATCATTACATTACAGGTCAGAACAAGATAAGATGATCAGAAACCTTTCTGAGTATGGTTTACACACTGTGGACTAAAAACCTGGTTCTCTTTATTGGTGTTTCACGCTCTGGTTATGCTGTGCTTTAGTTGTTGTCATTGGTGTACATAGGATAACTGTAAATTCTATAACCCTAGAAAAAATGTTCTTTCTATAGGGAGACTACACAGTTGTTTTTTTTTTTTTTTTGGGGGGGGGGGTAAAAATATTCAAAAAAGACCTGTTTGTAGCCCATCCTTCTCACCATGTTATTGACTAGTAGTCTGAAAAATGATAGAGCTTGATTCCCATTGTGAAATAGGAGAATACTTTTTATCTTGATATGCTGTGATGTAGTTGAAGGGCCTGGGCACAGGCACAGGCACAAGGATATCAAAGCCCTATCCAGTTTATTGCAGAGGAGGTACAATAGTTAATTTAGACATTCTAATGACCCCTGGTTTTAAACTACTTCTGCTGTTTAACAGAAAGTTCATCATTTAAAGAACTGCCGTTGCTGGTCTACTTTTGAAAATGCTAGTTGACAGGCTGTCACGTTGATGCATTTTTCTTCAATGCTCTCTGAGTAACTAAAATAACACAAATATAGAGATAAGGATTTTTTTTCAAAACAGAGCCAGTAATGTCAGCCCCCATTGTTCTCTCATGACAGTCCCATTATGCAGGAAAGAAAATCGCTTGATTCCCCCACCAACACAGTCAGTTTTGATGGGAAAATCCCTCCCGCAGAGCCATTGAGTTCTCCTGCCGAGGAGGGGAGGGAGAAGCCATCCCTGCTGGGAGAACAGGGGTTAATCACATGTAAAATCTGACAGGATGGCTGTACCCAAGTTGATTGATCGATCAGCTTGGGTACATTCAGCCTGCCCATACGTGAATCGAAATGTCTATGGCCGCCCTAAAAAGCAGTTATATATGAACTTCCTATATTTTTACAAAACTGTATTTTTTGTTGTTTTGGATAGAGTAGGGAAGGATTAAAACTCCTGTTATGTTTTTAATTTCTGCCTTTGTCTTCACAAATTATATTCACCCTCTCTTGGTGACCATGCTTACTGAGACAGAAAATGATGGGAAACCCAAAATGTATGAGTTGTACCAAGAACAAGGGCTGAAGGTATATCTTCCAGTAGGAACACCTGATTTAGTGACAGATGTCTAAGAGTGGGATTCAGCTCACTTTTTAGAGGTTTCCTCTCACTTTAATGCCAGTTTCACACAGGCTTCAGCTTGTATAAAAGCAGTGTAAACATCAACATTTGCAGAGCTTTCAGCAAACTTTGTTGAAGCTTTTAAAGTACCAATAAAGCCTTGAAGCTTGTTGAAAGTCTGCTGAAACCTGCTACAAGCTTGTTTAAAGTGGGAGTCCGGCGACCAATCTTCTTCTTTTTTTTTTTTTTTTTTTTTTTTTAGGTCATTGAGACACTTTGCTAATCCCAAAATAATACTCACAGTTTGGGTGTAATATTTCCGCCTCTGTTTTCGTACTGAAGAATAACTTTAAAAATGTGATTCTGGCTGTTTCCATCTTGCTTGTGGGCATGTGAAGCCCACAAGCATTGATTTCCTGGGTACGTTGAATGCTGTTCATTCACAGCTTGTTCACAAGCATGATCATTGTTCCCGCACTGAATCTTGGGAAGCCTGACACTAAGCTCCCAGGAGGCAGTGCGGCGCCGGGGAAAGGCAATAAACACGCCTACTCCCATGGGAGGAGAGACAGGAAGTGCCACAATATAAAGGTAATTACAGCGATAAAAAAAAATTTTGTGCGGCATTTGAACATCTATGCAATTAACTGAAGGGGGTAAGATTAAGTTAAAAATTTGAGTGGAACCCCGCTTTAAAGTGGCAAGTCAGCACTGCCATTACGATCTGTGTTCATAATTTATTAACTGAAACTGAATGTTGCTTCAACAAAGTTTGCTGAAATATGTACAAATGCTTTATCAAAGCTTGCTGTTTACACTGCTCTTATACAAGCTGAACATTCAGTTTGTAAATATTGAACACAGATCCTAATGGGATTGCTGATTACCGCTTCAGGAGTTTAATGGTATTTTAAAAGCTTCCCCAAAACTTTCTAAAAGCTCTGAAAATGATTTGTCAATGTTCACTGTTCACACTGCTCTTATACAAGCTGAAGCCCATATGAAACAGACCTCTGTTGTGCAGCCAGTACAAAAAGTTAAGGGGAAACTCCCCAACAGGGTTTTAACCTCTACTCCTATCCAAATCCAAAAATGGAAAAAAAAAGTTGTGGCTGTACATACACTTTAATAATGGTGTTTGTGACATAACAGTTTAAATAAAATGTTTTTGTGCCAATCTAGGTAGGCGGCACACGTGGTAAGTGATGTTTTGAGACTGTTATGGTAAATCAGAGTTTAACTTCTTCCTGCCCATGCTATAGCCAAAAGACGGCTACAGCGCGGTCTTCCAGTTCCGAGAGGACATCCATGGACGTTTTCCCAGAACCTACCTCATGTGCACCCCCTGGGGCACGCATCCAGCACGCTCCGTGACAGCTGTGTACTTCAGACACAGCTTATTACAGATCATGGTAAAGGGCCAATCACAGCAGCCTTTTACCATGTGATCAGCTGTGTCCAGTCACAGTTGATTACATGCAAACAGACTTGTCGGTTATCTGCAGTTCTTGCCTCACACGCTGTGTCTGTGTGAGGAATGGACAGCCGATACCCGGCAAGGCTGTCAGTACTTATCAGTTCAGCCACATCAGTGCAGCTCATCGGTGCCCATCATGGCCAATTAGTACAGCCACATCAGTGCAGCTTCTTCAGCACATATCAGTGAAAAAGAAACATTACTTATTTGCAAAATGTTGTAACCAAATTTTTAATTTATTTTTTCCAAAGTTTTCTGTCTTCTTTTTTAATTTGTTTAGCAAAAGATAAAAACCCCAGTTGTGGTTAAATGCCACTAAAAGAAAGCTCTATGTAAAAAAAAAAAAAAAAAGATAAAAATTTCATATGGGTACAACGCAGTGTTAATTTTGGCAGCACATTTCGATTTAGTTTGAGCTTTAGTCTTAGGACTAATATGGCATTTTAGTTTTAGTCCAATTTTAGTCTTCTGCAATTGTTTTAGTCATAGTCTTTGACTAAAATGCCACTTTAGTTTTAGTCCCATTTTAGTCATCGTATTTTAGTCGACTAAAATCTCCAGTACATTTTAGTCAAAATAATTTTAGTCAACTAAAATCGAATGTGTTTGGTTAAATTGTAACACATTATTTAAGCATTTCTCTGGATTTTCCAAACTCCTATATACTCATTATATACTCCTGAAGTAAAAAAAACGAATGTTATTATTTATGGTGTTAAAGTTTGAACAAACTCACAGACACAGCTCTGTGAAAACTGGAAGTTGCCATATTTATCGGCGTATAACACGCACCCTAATTTTAGGAGGGAAGTTTCAGGAAAAAAACTTTCCACAGGTCCCCCATCCTCTGCACAGTACACAGCCCCCCACAATACACAACCCCCCACCCTCTGCACAGTACACCCCCCCACAATACACAACCCCCCACCCTCTGCACAGTACACCCCCCCACAATACCCCCCTCTGCACTCCCAGGAGACCCCCAGTCTCCTGGGACAGCACTGCCAGCGTACTGTAAAGTTAAGAATAAATCACTGCCAGCGCTTTCTCATACACCGCTCCTCCTTTGCAGTCCTTTATCCAGTAAGAAGGACGAAAATAGTATATGACTAAGAGGAGTCACATGGTTCTGTTCAGTGATGTCTTTGGCTCCTACACAAATAGATATAAATACATACTAAGAGGGACCTGAGAAAAACCTATGACCTCTGAACTGCTCCATCAGAAGAGGTAAAACTATGAGGTGATGGGGAATTCTGCACTGTGCCTACACAACAACTGAATGACCTCCTGGGAAAAGCCACAAGGCACCATTTTGAAAGTATGAATGCATGCACCATTTTAACCTTCAATTTCAGCGTGCAGTTTAAAAAAAAAAAAAAAAGCTGTCCATGCGTTTCAATTTCCATGAATAATGCTGCTACCTTTTAAAGCTTATTTCCCCTTGGGTGGTTCACCCTCTAAATTTCTATTGGAGATCATTATACCAGAACTAAAACTGATGGATTTTGGTTATCGCCAAAACAGGAGGTAAAAGGAAATCTTTTGTTGGGGATGACTAATAGGGAATGTCCTTACTTTTTCCAATTTGCAGAAAACTGTAGTGTGTGACTGTACTTATAATTAAGTGACTAAACTTGTTCTTGTTGTAAGTTATGTTTAGATGTAGGAAAGGTCCCACGCCATTTGGTATTGTTTATTGAGAGAGTGGCACCATGTTGCTTCCCTCTGCAGAATAAAATCTTGCATTCTGTAATGTGTTCTCTGTATCTTTGCAGCTGAATGAAGTAAGTGAGCAAAACAAGAAATTGGAAATTCAAGCTAGAAAAGTGCAGTCGCGCCTGGAAAATTTGCAAGTAAGTTTTATAACCGTTAATTATAGCTGACACTTCCTGTGAAGAAACTACATATCCCAAAATGGGTCTCTTACCAATGGTGCACATAAGAACTAAATAGCTACTTAGTGACCATCCACAATTTTTTTTTTTTTTACAAATAACGTGGTGTTTTATTTGAAAAATAATTGAAACACACATGGTATACATATTACATCATTACAATTTTACAATATGTGGAAACAACTGAAAGGGTGTGGTCCGATTACATGTCGTACATAATTTAAACATACCGCGTTCTGTTATTATGGGATACATATTGAATGCGGGTACACACATATCTTGGATACAAGGTCTGTAAATAACCTGGCACAGGAGCCATACTATAATGAGTCACTAGATATTTCTGTGCACGTATCTGCATTTCCCAGCCACGTATCCCAAATCCTACCATATTTAGCAGGGCATTTCCTATGAACGTATATATCGTTTTTTTGTATGGCAAGACCTGGCTGACTGCTGAGATCCATTCCTGAAGCGTCAGTGGCGTGATTTGCAGCCATTTCCTCGCTATAAGTAACCTAGCTGTGAACAATACCTCTTGTAGGAAAATTTTGTGGAATTTGTCCGAGTCAGGGTCAGGGAATATTCCCAGCAAGCATTGTTTCGGACATAGCGTCAGAGGAGATCCCATCTCATCATGTATGAACTTAACTATTTGGGACCAATAATCCTGTATCACCGGGCACGTCCAAAGAAGATGGAAGAAAGTTCTAGAGTCGCTATTACACCTAGGGCATAGTGGGTTCTGGTTAGGTTTAAATTTAGCCAGTCTATTGGGGGTTAAATATGATCTATGCATAATATACAGTTGTGTGGCGCGATCAGATAGTTTAGTAGACAACTTTTTATTAGTACTCAATGCATCCTCCCATTCGTCATCCTCCAACTCCCCCACGTCCCGGGCCCTTCGCTCCTTTAGATTATATGCTAAAGTGGTTGCGGAAGGTCGGAGTAGAGAACTATAGAACATAGATATAAGTTTGCAGGAGTCTTGGCTTGTTATAGTACATATAACATCAAGGCACTCTACATTAGGGGATTCATCTCTAAACTGTGTTTAGAGGGCGTGGCGGAGCTGGAGGTACCGAAAATGCATCGAATTGGGAAGATGAAATTCTCCCTTGAGTTGTTGAAATGATTTAAGTACACTATCACAATAGACGTCAGATAAATATCTTATTCCCTGGTTCAGCCATATACTAAAATCGGGGATAGTTAGTAGTTCTTGCAAGTCAGGGTTGTCCCATAGTGGTGTGTGACAATGCGTAGGTGGTATTTTCAGTTTGCGGCCTATTACCTCCCATATTTTCCAATGATGATACAATAAACTTTTACATCCTCCCAGCTGCCCAGTTCCCTTACGGGCTTTAAGAAGAATTTGGAAGGGGTGTGTTAGTCCCCGGGCATGAGGGGAACATACCAAGGTTAGGTATCGCTCTTTGTCCTGTTTATCTAAAAAGAAAAAATGAGACAACTGCGTAGCCAGGTAGTACATGTTGAAATCTGGCAGCGCCGCACCCCCCAGCTCAGTAGGGTTCTTAAGTGCTTGCCAGGACAATTTATGTCTTGTCGCTCCCCATACGAAGGCGTTAAGAAAGGCTTCTATAGACTTGAAGAGCCTAAGGGGTATATAAGCTGGAGCGTGCCATAAGATGTACAAGAATTTGGGGAGGAGAACCATCTTGATAAGATTTATCTGACCCATAATCCCCAGTGGTAGTTTGGCCCATGTTTGCGTTTTAGCCTTTAAACTTGCTATCAGGGGTTCTATATTGAGCCTGACATATTCTTCTGGTGCACGAGTTATTACTACACCGAGATATGTCATGGAACTAACCCTAAGGAGAGGGGACGAGGCCATCATATCAGTGGGAACGCTAATATCAATGGGGAGAATCAAAGATTTGTCCCAATTGATCTTTAAGCCGGAATATTTACCTAAGTTTTGAATAAGCTGGAGGGCTATTTTTAAGGATGGGCCAGCGTCTGCCAAGTAAAACAACATGTCGTCCACGTATAAACTAATCTTTTCTACCAATTCTCCACGTCTCAGTCCTTGGACACCAGGATTTGCCCTGAGGGAGGAAGCAAGAGGTTCCACCGCCAAGGCATATAATAATGGGGATAAAGGGCACCCCTGACGAGTGCCTCTAGAGAGGGGAAAAGGGTCAGAAACTTTTCCGTTGACCAAGATCCTGGCACATGGGTTCTGATATAGGAGTTGAATCCACCTGATGTACTTAGGCCCAAAACCAAAGCGTGTTAAGCATTTCCAAAGATAGTCCCATTCGACGGAGTCGAATGCCTTGGCGGCATCAAGGGACACTACTACTCTGCAACCTAGTTGGTCATGTTCAGCTTGCAGGTTCATATGTAACCTATGTTACATATGAACTCTAGCGCCTTGAGGCGATTCAGTTCGCATTTGCAGCGCTCTACAAATCCTTCCTTCATTCATTCATTCATTCATTCATTCTACGTAAATTATAAGCTGTGTTTTTGGCTGGCATGAACCCAGTTTGGTCTGGGTGGATTAGGGTTCATTATCACCTTATTCAGACGTAGTGCCAAGATCTTGGCCAATATCTTAATGTCCAGTTGGAGTAGGGATATTGGACGATACGATTCAGGGAGGACAGTATTTTTCCCAGGTTTGGGTATCAGCACGATATAGGCTTCGCACATAGAAGGGGGCAAAGCACCAGCTTTAAACATATGGGAAAATAGGTCATGTAGTCTGGGAACTAGGGTCTCAGTATACGTCGTGTAGAATTCAAGGGGGAGACCATCAGAGCCGGGTGCTTTAGACGGGTTAAGTAAAGACATGGCTTCAATTATGTCATCCTTGGATATAGGAGCCTCCAACAGCTCATATTGGTCATGTGTCAGAGTGGGCACTTCTATATTAGCTAAGAGTGTCACTAATTCCTCAGGGGGGTTGGTGGCAGTGGAGGAATAGAGAGTAGCAAAACTCTTCAGCCACCATATCGGGGTCAGTAATCATTGTTCCCTCGGCAGTGCGAAGAGATACCACAACGGGAGGTTTATGGTCCAAGTGGGCCAGGTATGCCAGGAGGCGTCCCGCCCGCTCTCCACACTCATACATCCTCTGTTGTAAAAGATCTTCCTTTCAGCTTTTTGGAAATGAAGTCTAGTTTGTAGTTTTAACCGATCCACTGTGGACGGTGATGGGTCAGCCAAAAAGTCTCTCTCTGCTTCTGCAAGGGATTGTTCTGCCTGCCTAACCACCTGAGATGAGCTCCGACGATATCTGGATATACGCTGCAATAATATCATCCTAGCATGCGTTTTAAAAGCGTCCCAGATCATCTCAAGTGGTGCAGTGTTCCTGTTGATCTGGAAGAACAATTCCCATTCAGTACCAAGTCCCTCTAGCTCAGGGATAACCGTCAGCCAAAAAGGGTTTAGTTTCCGTGTATATGTCATAGGGGAGGAGTCTATTCGAAGTGTGATCCAGTACGGGGCGTGATCGGATAGGACCCGTGGGTTAAATCCTACCTCGCCCAAAATGGGGAGAATGGCGTGAGAGATCAGAATTAGATCTATGCGTGACATAGCGTTGTGTGATGTAGAGAAGCACGAAAATACCCTGTCTTTTTGGGTGCCGGTGCCGCCATGTATCCACTAAATTAAGGTCAGTAAGGAGCTTACCAAACCTAGTGTAGGATTGACTGGGGTTATCAGGAGGTGTCAATGTCAATCTATCTAAGTCTTTGTGGATAATAATATTAAAATCGCCTAACCAAAGCACAGGGACAGTAGGGAATTGGGACATAAATGCCACCCCTCTGTCAGAACACCAAACTGAAATGGGGGGGGTATGTACATTGCTAGTATTAGGAGTTCTAATCCGTTTACTTTGGCATGCAAGAATAAAAATCTACCTTGGGGGTCAGATTTAAGCGTTAATAGTACAAATTGCACCGTTTTTGCCACAAGGATAGCTACACCCCTAGAGTTTGCAGTAAATAGAGCTTGATACATCCACCCCACCCACGGTTTTTTAAGTGCTAACATAAGTTGGCCTGTGAGGTGGGTCTCTACCAATACCATAATCCCTGCATCTGCTTTTTAAGGTAAGACAGGACTGCATTACGCTTGGGTCTAGCTCTGAGGCCACATACGTTCCATGTAATACATTTTATATCAGGCATATTAACAGGGCAATAGGTATCCAGTGTCCCAGCATCCCAACTCCACGCGCCCATCCCGCACACCCCCCCACAACCAGGAGGATATGCAGGACCGCCCGCAGAGCCCGGGACCCCCAGAACAGGATATTGCAACATACGCCACCAGATCTGCAGCATATCAGCAGCACAAAAAAAGCACGGCTTTTTGGATAACATCCGTGCCTTTATGCAATCATGACCACAAGTATCTCTGTGTACACCATATATGTAATGAGTATTGTAACAAAAAAAGAAAAACCACGTATTTAAACTTAAAACAACATAAACTAACACGCTGGCATGCCCGGCAAGACAGCACACTGAAGATCTATCAAGTGTAGACATTGGGAACCGGGCAGGCCAGGGAAACCAGACTTGAGTCAAACAAAACACGTTGCAGTTATTAGTAACAGTAGCGGGGCCCCTAGGGGTCTCCGCATCTAAGGGGGCGATTAACTGCTGAAAAACATACTACAGTACAAAGAGTGTGACATCCATTCTTGTGACATCAGGATGAAGTATGCAGGGGGACCGGGAGGATTTGAAAGTTCAAGGCCTTGTCACAGATGCCATGTCGGTAGTCAGCCTGCCATTTAAATTAGAAGGTCAGGGCCATAGATATCAAGTTCAGTACCGTGGCAGCCATGTGTGGCCTTAGGGGAGGGGATAACCTGGGATGAAATAAACAAAAATGACGGGGGAATGGTACCAAAGCGGGACAGAGTGGAGAGAGATTTTCGCCCCCCTACGGACGGGGGGGGGGGGGGGAGTGGGGGGGGGGACACAGACCACGGGGTTTAGAGGAGCTCAAAACCACACAGTACCTTCAGGGTTTCATGTTCCAGATGTTTCTAGAAAGTTTAGGAAAAATTATTCATCCGTACAGACACCTTAAACTGGATGGTCATCCAAAAGGGGAGCAGCCGAGTTGTCAAGCGAGGTCCCATGCTGGTGCCGCTGTATTTTCAAGCCAGGAAAGGACAGCTTCTGGCGTTTCAAAGAAATGTGCCCGGTCCTCCAGCTACGCGGAGTCTAGCTGGAAATAACATCGCATAAGAATATCCTATTATATATATCCTCAGTTGCCGTTTGGCTTCAGTAAATTTTCTGAACCTCAGCTGAAAAGTCTGGAAATACCTTGATCTCGCCGTTCTTGAAAGGAATATTGCCTTTTAGTTTGGTGAGGCGGAGAACCGCATCTCGATCTCGGAAATTAAGCATTTTGGCTATGAATGTTCTAGGTGGTGCCCCCTGAGGGGGAGGTTTGGCAGCCAGCCTGTGCGCTCTTTCAACCACAAAAGACGTGGAGAATTCGGCCCGTCCGAAGGTGGTAATAAGGAGATTCTCAATAAATAAGGGGGGGTCTGTGCCCTCTGATCCTTCGTAGGTTGCACCTCCTGAGGCAATTCTCCATATCGTCCTGTTTAACTAGAATTGTGTGGAGCTGGTGCTGTAGTTGTTCTGTAGCCATTTGTAACGGGTGCATCTCGTCCTCCACATGGCTTATACGGTTCTCCGTCTCGGTGACCCAATCTCGGAGTTTCTGTAGGTCTTGGCGTTTGAGCGAGACATCAATTTTAACCTCCTCAGTTTTACCCGTCAGGGTACTTTTGCAATCCGATATCACCTCCAGCACCCGTGCAGTGTCCTCTGCAGGAGAGCTCGTCCCAGAAGGAGATCCGGCGCCATTATCTTCCTCGGCCTCCTTTTCTGCATGGCGGTATTTAGCCAATTTAGCAGCTGAATCCGTCGGTTTTTTTGGCGGTGACATGTTCCTTGGTACCATGTCAGTCCAGAAATCCGGTATTGTAAAGAAAAAGAACAAGTTTAGCCCCAGGATGTATAATAACGGATGTTAGGCAAGCGGAGCTCCCGTACCACACTCCCTACACCATGCCGGTCCAGGCCACGCCCCGACCATCCGCAATTTACATGGACAAGCAGCTACTGTAGGCAAAGAAATGTACCCGTACGTCACTACCTAATTCTGTGTTTAGGGCACATGCATACGCATGTCAGCAAGTCCCTACCAATGATTCACGCCTGGGACCTGCTGATGGGCTGTGTACATTCACAGCCCACAGCTCTGAGTTGGCATTCAACACAGAGCTCTATACACAGGGAATGATCTCTGTGTTTCTCATCCCTGCTAGTGTTTGGCTCAGAACCCCCTCTCTATGTCATCTTATCAGTACAAGTACACAGGGTCGTTTCCAGGCAGTTGAGTTTAGAATCATTTTTTGGAAAGCAAGGACAGATGTTCAGAGGCATTTTGAAATGCCAAATACCTGTAACAGATTTGTAAATGCGGTAACTCGTTTACAGGCGTTTTTATAGCAGATACATTTTTGACTATTTGATGGTAAAAAAACGCTTCTAAACACAAACGCGGCTAAACGTGACATGTAAACGCGGCAAAACAGACGTTTTTAAACGTTGGTAACTATCTGTCAAGTTGAATCGTTCAGGAGAGGTTTCAAAACGTCCTGTGTACATTAAGCCTAAGTGGTAAAATTAGCTTCTGAAAGGGCTTTAAAAACCTGAAGTCTTAAAAATGATTTCCAGGTATGGTATATTTTTACATAGTTATATTGGTCCAACTTGTACCAGTGTAGCTATGTACAGTTGTGCTCAAAAGTTAGCATACTCTGGCACAAATCGTGAAATTTTGGCATTAATATTGAAAATATGACTGATCAAAAAACATGATAAAGTCTTTTATTTAAGATCAGGCATTTTCTGGCACTTTTTGTTTAAATTAGTATTATTTGCTAGATAATTACTTGTATCCCTCAACAATATACTTTTATTTATTTATTTATTTTAGCAGAGACCCTAAGCCTAGGGAATAAAATTTGCGTCCTTTTCTTCCCACAAATAGAGCTTTCTTTTGATGGTATTTGATCACCTCTGCCGTTTTTATTTTTTGCGCTATACACGGAAAAAGACCGAAAATTTTGAAAAAAAAATGATATTTTCTACTTTTTGTTCTAAAAAAAAATCCAATAAACTCAATTTTAGTCATACATTTAGGCCAAAATGTATTTGGCCACATGTCTTTGGTAAAAAAAATGTCAATAAGTGTATATTTATTGGTTTGCGCAAAAGTTATAGCGCCTACAAACTAGGGTACATTTTCTGGAATTTACACAGCCTTTAATTTATGACTGCCTATGTCGTTTCTTGAGGTGCTAAAATGGCAGGGCAGTACAAAACCCCCACAAATGACCCCATTTTGGAAAGTAGACACCCCAAGGAAATTGCTGAGAGGCATGTTGAGCCCATTGAATATTCATTTTTTTTGTCCCAAGTGATTGAATAATGACAAAAAAAAAAAAATTACAAAAAGTTGTCACTAAATGATATATTGCTCACACAGGCCATGGGCATATGTGGAATTGCCCCCCCAAAATACATTTAGCTGCTTCTCCTGAGTATGGGGATACCACATGTGTGGGACTTTTTGGGAGCCTAGCCGCATACGGGGCCCCGAAAACCAATCACTGCCTTCAGGATTTCTAAGGGCGTACATTTTTGATTTTACTCCTCACTACCTATCACAGTTTTGAAGGCCATAAAATGCCCAGATGCCACAACCCCCCCCCCCCCCCCCAAATGACCCCATTTTGGAAAGTAGACACCCCAAGCTATTTGCTGAGAGGCATGTTGAGTCCATGGAATATTTTATATTTTGACACAAGTTGCGGGAAAGTGACTATTTATTTATTTATTTTTTTGCACAAAGTTGTCACTAAATGATTTATTGCTCACACAGGTCATGGGCATATGTGGAATTGCACCCCAAAATACATTCTGCTGCTTCTCCTGAGTATGGGGATACCACATGTGTGGGACTTTTTAGGAGCCTAGCCGCGTACGGGGCCCCGAAAACCAATCACCGCCTTCAGGATTTCTAAGGGTGTACATTTTTGATTTCACTCTTCACTGTCTATCACAGTTTCGGAGGTCATGGAATGCCCAGGTGGCACAACCCCCCCCCCCCCCCCAAATGACCCCATTTTGGAAAGTAGACACCCCAAGCTATTTGCTGAGAGGCATGGTGAGTATTTTGCAGCTCTCATTTGTTTTTGAAAATGAAGAAAGACAAAAAAAATTTTTTTTTTCTTTTTTTAATTTTCAAAACTTTGTGACAAAAAGTGAGGTCTGCAAAATACTCACTATACCACTCAGCAAATAGCTTTGGGTGTCTACTTTCCAAAATGGGGTCATTTGGGGGGGGGTTGTGCCACCTGGGCATTCCATGGCCTCCGAGACTGTGATAGGCAGTGAAGAGTGAAATCAAAAATTTACGCCCTTAGAAAGCCTGAAGGCGGTGCTTGGTTTTCGGGGTCCCATACGCGGCTAGGCTCCCAAAAAGTCTCACACATGTGGTATCCCCGTACTCAGGAGAAGCAACAGAATGTATTTTGGGGTGTAATTTCACATATTCCCATGGCATGTTTGAGCAATATATCATTTAGTGACAACTTTGTGCAAAAAAAAAAAAAAAATTGTCTCTTTCCTGCAACTTGTGTCACAATATAAAATATTCCATGGACTCGACATGCCTCTCAGCAAATAGCTTGGGGTGTCTACTTTCCAAAATGGGGTCATTTGGGGGGGGGTTTGAACTGTCCTGGCATTTTATGCACAACATTTAGAAGCTTATGTCACACATCACCCACTCTTCTAACCACTTGAAGACAAAGCCCTTTCTGACACTTTTTGATTACATGAAAAAATTATTTTTTTTTGCAAGAAAATTACTTTGAACCCCCACACATTATATATTTTTTTAAAGCAAATGCCCTACAGATTAAAATGGTGGGTGTTTCATTTTTTTTTTTTCACACAGTATTTGCGCAGCGATTTTTCAAACGCATTTTTTGGGGAAAAAACACACTTTTTTACATTTCAGTGCACTAAAACACACTATATTGCCCAAATGTTTGATGAAATAAAAAAGATGATCTTAGGCCGAGTACATGGATACCAAACATGACATGCTTTACAATTGCGCACAAACGTGCAGTGGCAACAAAATAAATACATTTTTAAAAGCCTTTAAAAGCCTTTACAGGTTACCACTTTAGATTTACAGAGGAGGTCTACTGCTAAAATTACTGCCCTCGATCTGACCGTCGCGGTGATACCTCACATGCATGGTGCAATTGCTGTTTACATTTGACGCCAGACCGACGCTTGCGTTCGCCTTAGCGCGAGAGCAGGGGGGACAGGGGTGCTTTTTTTTTTTTTTTTTTTTTTTTTTTTTTTTTCTTTATTATTTTTTTGCTTTTTTATCTTATTTTAAAACTGTTCCTTTCATTTTTTTTTTTTTTTAATCATTTTTATTGTTATCTCAGGGAATGTAAATATCCCCTATGATAGCAATAGGTAGTGACAGGTACTCTTTTTTGAAAAAATTGGGGTCTATTAGACCCTAGATTTCTCCTCTGCCCTCAAAGCATCTGACAACACCAAGATCGGTGTGATAAAATGCTTCCCCAATTTCCCAATGGCGCTATTTACATCCGGCGAAATCTAAGTCATAAAATGCTCGTAGCTTCCGGTTTCTTAGGCCATAGAGATGTTTGGAGCCACTCTGGTCTCTGATCAGCTCTATGGTCAGCTGGCTGAATCACCGGCTGCATTCTCAGGTTCCCTGTTGAGACAGGAGAGCCAGAGAAAAACACGGAAGACGGTGGGGGGGGGGGATATTCTCTCCCACTGCTTGTAAAAGCAGTCTAGAGGCTAATTAGCCGCTAGGATTGCTTTTACATGAAAGCCGACCGCTGGCTGAAAAGAATGATACCAAGATGATACCTAAACCTGCAAGCATCATTCTGGTATAACCACTCAAAGTCGTGAATGGTGTACCTGAAGACAAAAAAATGGTTAACAATAAAGCACAGTAAACGGTAAAGTATAAAAAATTGCATACCTGAAAAGCAAACATGATAAAACATAATAACAATAAAACATTGCAGAATAGAATACAGTAAAAAAGAGCAGAACAATAGAGAGAGAGAATAGAGAGAGAACAATAAAACGACAACTATTATTTTTTATTTTATATTTTTGTTTGTGTTTTTTTTTTTTTTTTTACACTTTTTTTGTAACTGTAACTTTTATAACTGTAACCGGTTCCAGGTTCGGGTCTCTCAAAATGCGATGGCATCTTGGGAGACCCTGTGAAAGTGTGCCTAGTCTGTGCAATGCTGTACCCTACGCTAATACTCAACTAGTGAATGGTAGCGTTCAAAACATTCACCAATGCAAAGACCAGGATTCTCAGGACAGGAGGGACAATAATAGCGAGCGTCACGCCTATATCCGCGCTTGCTGCAGACACAACATCTTTTTTGGGGGGGTTCGTTGGGTAGGGGTACTCGGGAGGACATAAAAATGCCTCTCATGCAGCCGACTGCATTTGGTTGGGGATGTGAATGGGGGAAGTACGGGCGCTGCAGAAGTGGTGGGTTCCCAATTAGGATTGGCGAATGCAGCAGGAAGGGCATTATGGGCACGACGGGCCTGTGTTTGTCTTCCTTTTTGGTGGCAGCGGGACACTATTTGTGCTTGCCACCTCACCAGCTTGAACTGCACTTATGGGACTCGCCACGTCACCAAGTGTTACTGCAGTGCTGGTTTGACTACGACCGGGGTGTACTAGGCCGCTGGCGCTTGCCAGTTCACCAAAACGCTACCAAAAAAACTGTTAACGATCGCAGGGATCAGGCCTGACTCTGCGAACGCTGCAGTTATGCGTTTAGTGTTTTGTAAGTGACAGTGATCGATCGATACTGCACTTGGGTGGGCTGGGCCGGGTGGAGGGGCAAAACGCAGGTGCTAGCAGGTATCTGGGCTGATCCCGCTAACACTGCATTTTTGGGAACCCTAAACTGCTGGGGACGCTAGTATAGATCTGATCGGATCAGATATTGATCCGTTCAGATACTATACCACTAAGGGAGGCGTATTCTGCGTGCGTGGGTGTTAGCGGTACTGGTGCTAATCTGACGCTGCCTGGGGCGACGCATATCACCGCCGGGCGATCAGGGGGCTAAACCTTTATTTGGTAATAAACGGCGGGTGCCCTGACACTATAAAAAATAAACGAACTAACCAGCGTCACCCGTAACACTTATACGGTGATCAGTGGTGAAAGGGTTAACTAGGGGGCAATGAAGGGGTTAAAACATTTATTAGGTAGTATATGGGGGTCCCTGTCGCTATAAAACGCTGACGGCGAACCTAAATATTTACGTCCCTAACTAGCGTCACCAGCGACACTAATACAGCGATCAGAAAAATGATCGCTTAGCGACACTGGTGACAGGGGGTGATCAAGGGGTTAAAACTTTATTAGGGGGGTATCCTAGACCTAAAGGGGGCCTAACACTCACTGCCCTAACACTGTAACTGTCACAAACTGACACCAATACAGTAATCAGAAAAAAAAAAAACCTGCTTGGTGTCAGTTTGTGACGGGGGGGGGGGGGGTGATTGGGGGGGGGATCGGGGGGCGATCGGGGTGTTTTGTGTGCCTGGCATGTTCTACTGTGTGTGTGTGTGTGTTTGGTGCACTCACATTTCAGTCTTCTCTCCTCGGCCCGGAACGGAAAATACCGAGCCGAGGAGAGATGACATCATTTCCTCTGCCTCTGTGTACAATACAGAGGCAGGGAAATGATCCCATTGGCTGAGAGCGATCGCGAGGGGGGGGGCCACGAATGGATGGCCTCCCCCTCACCACCGATCGCCGGGGGAGATTTGCCGACCGCCGCAGGCACCGGGGGGGGTCTGATCGGACCCTCCACCCGCGGGCAGGCAAGGACGTACATGTAAGTCCTTTTGCCTGCCCGTGCCGCTCTGTCGACGTACATCGTCGTGCGGCGGTCGGCAACTGGTTAATGTAGTTACATTCCCTGTATCATTTGCCTTACCATGTAATGATGCTTTCACATGTTGTGGCTACAGTTAGTCATGGCTGATCGAATTCCCTATGTCCATGTATAGAATTACTGCATCAGTGCGGCGTGGCATGGAGTGTTATGGAAGCCCAGGTTGCTTTGATAGTGTCTTTCAGCTCACCTGCATTGTTGGGTCTGGTGTCTTTTATCGTCCTCTTGGCAGTGTGGGCAGGTACCAAGTCCTACAGGAAAATTAAATCGGCATCTCCATAGAGTACGCTAGAATTTCCTGGTAGAGCGCTGCGCTGACTTTGGACTTGATGGACAATTCACCAACACCGGCAGATGACATGGCTCCCCAAATCATCACGGACTGTGGAAAATTTTCCATTTCATTTGGAAATCAAGGTTCCAGAGTCTGGAGGAAGCGTGGAGAGGCACAGAATCAAAGTTGCATGAGGTGCATTGTGAAGTTTTCACAGTCCGTGATGATTTGGGGAGGAAAATCTAGAGCACTTAATGCTTCCCTCTGCTGACCAGCTTTATGGAGATGCCGATTTCATTTTCCAGAAGGACTTGGCACCTGCCCACACTGCCAAAAGTACCAATACCTGGTTTAATGATCATGGTATCACTGTGCTTGATTGGCCATCAAACTCGCCTGACATAAACTCGATAGAGAATATGTGGAGTATTGTCAAGAGGAAGATGAGACACCAGACCCAACAATGCAGATGAGCTGAAAGCCACTCAGAAAGAAACCTTCCATAACACAGCAGTGTCACAGGCTGATCACCTCCATGCCACACCGCATTGATGCAGTAAAAAGAGCCCCAAGCAAGTATTGAGTGCATACTATACTGTACATGGACATACCATACTTTCAGTAAGCCAACATTTCTGAATATACTATAATATAATAATATTTATTTTTTTGTTCATAAATTAAAAAAAGGGAGAAAGATAGGCATAAGACCCCAAGGGTACCATCATCCCAAACCAACAAGTGACTACAACAAGTTAAAAACCATGGAATTTCTAGGATTGCACTGTGGCTATATCCCCATTTTGGGAGACAATCGTGTAGTTTTTTTTTTCTTCTGTTTTATTTGACCATAAAAAATTTGACTTTAAAGTAATTTGTGTGATAGAATTGTTGTTGCCAGCTGAGACATGTTGCTAACGTAAGCTGTATGTTTTTCAGAAAAAGCAAGCGTTTCTTACAGTGCAGAAATGCAAAGATGTTTCTCAGGTCATACGTGAACCAAAATATAATAAGACTGAAAAAGCTCCTGTTCCCCAAAAAGCTAAGGCAAGTTTAAATTTTCTTATACGGGCCACACTTCCACTGCCACTTTGTTCAAGTTATGTATTTTTTGTTACAAATTCTAACATGAGACTTTCTGTAGGTAGTTGTGAAATATGTTAGTGCTGTTTAAGTAAAGAGTAACATAGTAGGTGAGGTTGAAAAAAGACACAAGTCCATCAAGTCCAACCTTTGTGTGTGTGATTACCATATATGTCAGTATTGCATAGAATTACAATAATAATATCAATGGTTGGAGGGTTAGGTTAATGTGTTACTAAATAGCACTGTAATGTGATGCATTTATGCAGCATATCGCTATAGCTGTCCTCCTCTAGTATGGCTTATTGGCCAACAGTTTTTCGGGTAGCCATTATTTGTTGGTATTTCCTGAAAAGAAGACAGCGGACAAGTACCAACTAGATCTGTGCTAACTTTCAAAATGTTGAAGATTGCCAACCTTCAGGTGTTTAAAAAAGTGTCTCCCTTTTCTGCAGTGGTAGAAGGCTTTATTAAAAACCTCATTCACCCTTGTACTCCCTACGTATAGCTTTTATAAAAGCAGAAGTGATCTGGGAAGTATAAATATCCTTTTATGCATCGCAGATCACTTTTTCTTTCCTTTTTTTTAAAGCAGGTTTAGCCACATTTTAGAATTTCTAGTTGGAGTCTGGCTCACATAATTCTATTTTCCCTCAAAGAAGTTAAACCGACTGCACCTAATCGCAGGGAAACTCTATGTGTATGGCACCATTTAAAAACCATTACATCCATTTATGTGTGTTTAGAAATGTCCTCTATATGCATCTAAACGAGGTTTGACCATGTCAGTGTGAATGAGGCCTAATTTTGTTTTCTCTTCACATTACACCATAGTTTTAAGAAACATTTTTTGTTTAATATAATATTTAAAAAGAACCGATCACAGTTGGGCTTTTCCATCTTAAAGTGATTTGTAAATTCTTGTTTAAAAAATACAAAAAAAACATGTTATACTTCCCTCCTCTGTGCAGTTGGTTTTGCACAGAGCATCCCAGATCCTCCTCTTCTCAGGGTCCCTCTTCGCTGCTCCTGGCCCCTCCCTTCTGTCGAGTGCCCCCACAGCAAACAACTTGCTATGGGGGCACCCAAGCCGAGTCACAGCTCCGTGTGTCCATTCACACCCTCTTCCGTGATTGGCTCACTGACTTTGACAGCCGCGGGAGCCAATGACGCCACTGCTGTGTCTCAGCCAATCTGGAGGAGAGTCTCGGACGGCTAAGACACTCGTGGACATCGGTGGAGAGAGATGGGGCTCAAGTAAGTAATTAGGGGGTGCTGGGGAGGCTGCTACATACAGAAGGTTTTTGATCTTCATGCAGAGAATGCATGAAGATCAAAAACCTTCTGCCTTTACAACTCCTTTTAAATTGTTTGTGCTTTTTTTTTTTTTTTTTTAAAGAATTTTTATTTTTTTTACTCTGTCTTAGTGGTTAGCACAGATAAGGGAGTCAGATCCTATTTGAATAGTTGGTACCTTATAAAGTTATGCATACATCTAGTAGCTGTCAGGTTTTGACAGGTCATCAGTTTCCAAACCTCTGGTGATCTTGAACCCCCTGACTCAGTTTGGACAAGGACAAAGTAGATACAGCTAAATATGGGGCAAGCCTTTCATAAGTTAGTCTGTGTGGTGGTAATTATTTAACGGGGAGTATTCCGATTCTTGCATAAGCCATATTGTGACTGGTTATCTTTATCTTTAAAGCTATAAGCAAACATTTTAGTTTTTTCTGTGACAGAGCTTTCAGCACCTGATGGTGTCTCCTACCATGCACAGGCAGCTCCATCAGATCCTGGCAGCATTTCACATCTTAATTCAAGTGAAGTCAGGCAAGGTCAAACTGTCTATTCATTGTGTGAAAAAGCAATGCCAGATCATCAGCATAAATTGGCTCAATTTATTATTCTAATGTGCACAGTACACAGATGAAAATTATAACATGTTGGCCATTTTGCAGATTCCTACCAATATGCAAGTATACAAACTCTTAACCTTTCTTATGGACTGGATGTATGCATCGGAAGAAAGTAGAATTGGAGACAAGCCACTATGCACAGACAAATTGCCCGTAAACTGTGTGCAGGAAAAGTGTGCCAAGGTAAGCTTATTACAACATTTTATGGTGCTCTTCTAGAGTTGCAGGTTTCAACAAAGCACTGTCACTTATCCTGCCAGAAACGTTCACTGTGCTTGAGCACAAATGCGTATTATTTAAAGGAGAACTATGGCCAAAGCTCTTTTGGCCATATTTCTCCTATAGATCATAGGAGTGCACTTATTTCTGCACTCCTGTGACCCAGAATCAGCCGACAGCGGGCTGAAGCCCGCTGTCTATACAAACAGATGGCAACCACCCCAACCTAAAGCCTGCTGGTGGCTGATGTCACAGAGTCAATCCTACAGGCTCTACAGGAATCCCAACAATAATGTTGGGATCCGCCCAGATTTATGACTAACAGCTGGCTTAGCTGCTCAGCGCAATGCTGAGAGCCTCAGCGTGCTGCTCCCGCTCTCTCCGCGGTCCAGCGCTCCAGTGAGACCTGGAAGGGCAGGACACAGAGCTGGTGACTGACAATCACCGCTCTGTGCTCAGCAGAGGAAGGGGTTAATTAACAAGAAGTTAATTAACAAGGAGCGTGGGACTTTGTATGAAGCACGTAGCTGCAAGGAAGGTAAGTGAGTGAACATAAAAAGATATTTTGTTAATAATAGTTTATTAAAGGCTGAATAATAACCATACACGATTGAGGTCATAAAAATATAAGGTAACATTCATGATGTATCTTGGCACATAACACAATACATATATACATACATGTGACACTGTTAACAATAGTAACAGTAGGTAAGGTGATGGCAATGAAAATTGGTTTCTCATGGAATAACCACACAAAATATCTTAGTTCACCACATGGGAAATTGATAAAAGATGATTCGTATATATTGCCTGCAGGACCTACAGTCTCACTAGACCTGTGGGGGTTCATAATATATAATAGCTTAGATAATCTGGTAAATTGAATAAGGACACGGCAACCAGTAGCTCTGCAGGTTAGTATAACATATATATATATATATATATATATATATATATATATATATCGTGTATATATATATATATATATATATATCGTGTATATATATATATATATATATATCTCTATCATAGGCTTGGTTATGAAAGGCTGATGCACAAAAGACGCCTTTTTAAGAAAAAAGTTGTTTTGGTCGGAGTAACTTTTTGGCATTTGGCCTTTTTTTTTTTGCAAAAAAAAAGTAAACTACATTTTAAAATTTTTCCGTTTTTCAGGCCCTGCCTATTATTGTGGAGCAGTTTGAATGGATGCCATATGTCAATGCCAAGATGCATTTGTCATTCATGAGGTTTACATATTGGACTGTGGTTCAGCTTGATTCTGCGACACAGGTAAAGCTAATTATACTTCTAGCTGGACTTCTGTAACCCAGTTTCTGTAGATTTAAGAATACCAATCTTTTTCTGGATTGACATCACACAGCAGTATTTTATATCCACATAGTAGCTGTCTGTTCTTTTAAATGACTCGTTATGCTATGATCTCCATTCATTGTTTTACACTATGTTTTTCCCTTTCTTATGGCCACAGTCCACCATGACCTCAACTCTAAGGCGAATTGGCGATGAAACGTATAAAGGAGTTCTGTGTAATTCCACAGAAGATAATGGCATGGAACGCAAGCCGAAATCTGTAGCTTTTTTTAAGAGCAATAACTTACCACTCCGATTTATTTCAACACTGGTTGTTCTCAAAACTGTAACACAAGGTAAGCATTTTGGTATTCTGTGAAATAAAATATGGGAATGACTAAATTTTTTTTTTTTTTTTTTTGGAATTGGAGCTCAATGGATACAAAAAATGAGATATATTCCACTGCATTGTCAGAAAGCTTCATGCTGATCTGTTCTCTTTTATATTAGCAAAATTAATAACTGCATTACATTAAAGTGGTGTTCCGGCCGAAATTATACTTTATAAATAGAAATACCCCTATAATACACAAGCTTAATGTATTCTAGTAAGGTTAGTCTGTAAACTAAGGTCTGTTTTGTTAGTTTATAGCAGTAGTTTGTTATTTTATAAACTTACAGCAAGCCGTGGCCATCTTAAGTGTGGGCATCTGAAGCCAGACTGTATTTCTTCCTGGATCTCATCCTTGCAGATCTCGCACATGCTCAGTGCAGCACAAGCAGTGTAATAGGTTTCAGGTCAGGTTTCCATAGCAACTGCAGTTTCAGAGGAAGTTGCCGCCCCTTCCCAGAAGGCATTGCAAACAGGAAATGATGCGATGGGCCGCGGCCAGGGAGGAGGAAGTGAAAAATGAATACAGCAGATATACAGTAGGTGCTGAGGAAAAAAAATTTAAAAATATCCAATTTGTTTACAGTGCACAGTTTAGTGAGGGATGCTGAAGAGTTGTAAAAGTGGGTGGAACTCCACTTTAACTTTTTATAAATCAACTGAATCGTTTTTAATAACCATCTCTTTACTGGCTTATGACAGTTCAAAAAATTTCAAAATACAGGCTGTCCCCGGGTTACAAACAAGATAGGGTCTGTAGGTTTGTTCTTAAGTTGAATCTGTTTGTAAGTCGGAACAGGTACATTTTTTTTTTAAGTGTAGCTCCAGCAAAAAAAAAAAAAATATTTTTAGGTCCTTTTGGGTAGCATAGGGAAGGGTTAACACCCCCGTAATCTTTGTTTTGCTGTCTGTGCCCCTGTTCAGAAGATTTCACCTCACTTTCTGTCCCAATGACAATTGGATTTTGAAAATTTTGGGTTGTTGGTGATAAAGCATCAGTGGAGGTGCCTTTTTCCGATAACTCTTACAGGAGTGAATTCCCTTCCTAGGAGTAGATTTTCTGCTGTCTCCCTCCATTTGTAAGTAGGAGTCGTTTGTAAGTCGGATGTTTGTAACTAGGGGACCACCTGTACACATATCATACCACATACATACCATATGTCAACAGTAATATTCTCAGCATTTTCTGTATCCTCATCAACATTTCTGTTATGTCATTATTATGGTCATTCTAAATGGCTGTCTGTTGGGGAACAATCTCTGAAAACTATTATTATTTTTATTTATTTATTTAATGGATGATACATGTTCCAATCTGATTGTGCAATCTCCTTTAGATTTGCCATCAACCATTTTTGGTATGAGTGAAGCTGGCCATACTTGGGTCAAATTCCAAAATAATTTTCTTTCGAAAATCGTAACTAAGACTTTACATTCAAATTTTGCACCATTTTCGCGCGACCATCAAATTTGAGTGATCGGGCATGCTGGAAATTTTTTGAAAAATAAACTTCTTCAAACTAATTTCTAATCAATGATGGGAGACTCGTGCAAGAAATCTAATTAAAAAAGAAATGCGCATGAGCTGTGACCTGGAAAGAAAAGAAGATTCCCAGCCATGAAAATTCTTTTCTGTAGCAGCATGAGGCGAAATTGAAAACTTTGTTGGTCGAATTTTGAAATCAATGGGGGCACCATCGAATCACAAAATTTCTGATTTTCAGAAGAGAATTAGTTCGAAAATCGACCTATGTATGGCCTGCATTAGAGATACACCAATATATCGACTGCTGAAAATTATCGTGCGAAAATAGGGTTATCGGCATTTCGCTGATAATGGTCATCAAAAAACCAAAAAATGTGATTTGCCAGCAATTTAACATGATTGTGCCGTGGTTTTACCACGTTTTTCATAGGTCATGTGACTTAAAAACGCAACATGGTTGCTTTTTGGATGCGTTTTTACCACATTTTCAATGTATTTCAATAGATAGTTGCGTTACACTGCAACAGAAGCACAACATACCAGTATGATGACATACAAAATTTTTTTTGAAAGGGATGCATTTTTCTAGAACTTTTCTTGAGCTTTTTTTTTTTTAACGCAAAAGCGCTTCAAAAATGAATGAAAAAGCTGAATATAATTCAATTATATAAAAAAATATATTTTTTTTAAAAAACTGTCTGTTTTGGTTTTCAGCCAAGTGCATCCTGAATTTTCATTTCGTTGCACCATTAGTATGAGTGCCTGCCTGATTGGATACAGATTAAATGTGTAGTTTTAGGTAGGTCCCCATTTTACATAGTAATGGTAAATTTTGCACTGCTTGCCAATATGTTCCTAGGAACCTAAACATAGTAGGAACATTAACTATATTTTCTCAGAAGTAATTCAAGACAAAACATAGCTTTTTCAGAGTACTATTTAAACACAACTAACATTTTTCTATATGCCCTATCTAACATGGCAACTCTTCACATTTTTGAGTTTAAGTCCACTTTAAAGTAATGATACACTTGAAAGCAACTAATTCACTTTCTCTATCCCCAGTTGCTGCAAACTTAAGCCTCGTATTCACAATGATTATCGGAGAAATGATCGTCCTTTTTTTCTTTTTTTTTTTGCATGCAAATCTCAGATTGAATCTGATGGGTTTACTAAAGTCACGTACGACAGAAAAAAATTCAGATGACTGTTGCACAAGGAGACCGTATACAGTATGTAAGAGAGAGGACAATTCAGAAAAAGTGATGATCCATTTAAAAAATCAGGCCTCTCAGAATTTATATTTTTGTTATAAATCTAGCTTGGTGGGCTGAATCAAGCCATTTCTTGTATGTTCTGGTTGCTTCAGCAATGAGTTATTCCTGCTACTGGTGGTGTGGCAATTTTGCAATAAATCAAGCTTGACAATTTTCTGGCAATTTCAACCACTTTGATCAAGCAGAATTTGTGGTTGGATTGATCACAAGAAGATGTGACTGAAATTGATTGGATTGAACTCCATGAAAAAAAATCTGAATACTTTTGCCAACATTTCTGTATTTTTTGTTCCTCCTAATAATCTCTATTGAAGCTGTTTGTTTATAGTCTAGTAGTTTGATCAAAAACAGGTGATCAATGGTTATAGATGGCTTGTTTTCAGGCAACCACTTTTGATTGTTCGATTTTTGGATTAAAAGTGATCGAAGTTGCCTGAAAGTTGCCACATGTGCGGCCAGTTTTAGTGTATGGCTCTGCTTAAAGCCCAACTGCGGTCAAAAAACTTTTTTTTCGCTACGCAGTGTGGCTGTGCTCGCACTGCAATGGTTAACTGCTCATTTCATCTAGGGTTGAACACAGAGCCTATACTCGCCCCATTATTCGATCCTCTGGAAAACGGCGCTCCCCAGCCGTGGACTGTTCCTGATATCTTCACATCCAGAGCCTGTCTATGAGCGTGGTGATGTCAGGATGTCAGGAACATTCCACTACCTAAGACCGCGGGAGAGGTAGGCGCTGCAGGGGACAGGTCTTGCTCTGGGAGTATTAGGTGAGTATATCTCTGCTCTCCAATCCCAACGAGCAGTTAACCCATGCAATGCGGGCACATCCCACTGCATGGAAAAAAAAATGCCCGTAGTTAAGCTTTCAGTTTATTTCAGGCTCTTTCATGTGTTTTTATTTGCATTTTTACATGCATATGCAAGCATTTTAGCAGCATATTTCAAGCATTTTACATGTGTGCTCAAGCTTTAGACATTTTTCTTTTAGCCAGTTAAAACCACTAGGGGGAGGTGAACAGTTCTTACAGCTTTAAAAATGCTTGAAATACGCCTAAAAAAAAAAGGATTTAAAACACTTGATTTAAGCGTTTTCAGGCATTCCCATTGAAGTATATGGGACCAAAAAACCCGTAATATGCCTCATAATCGGCTCATGTATCTTTTGCAGTTTCAGACTTTGACCTACAGGTCTCTGAGTGCACAAATGTGAACAGTCTCCGTTTTAATGTGAGGTTTTGGACGTTGAAATGCTCAGGTGTAGCAGGGGCTTTACTGGATAACATGCCCAGCAATGTACATGTATGGAGTTAAGGCAGGCTATTGAAGAAAAGGCTAGACTCAGCCCACCAAGGTATACTTGTAATACAAGTATCTTTTAGGAGGGGACTAACCCTTTAAGTGGATCACCAGTTTATTTTAATATCAATTTTCAGTCTCTTTTTACATATACTTTTTCCTTGTAGTATGTAATAAATGGCTATCGCCAAGGACTGTACATGATTATACAACCTGTTTAATATGAACATAATGCACAAGAATGGACAAAAATATGTACAATGCAGAATATTTTCTGATGCATGAACAGGCATGTTAGTGCATTACTGTGCTTTGTTGTCTGCATCAGGTATGCCTTGTCATTCACAATAAATGGCACCACAATGGGATAACACATGTAACTTGCATTAATGCACATTATGGTAACACGTGCGTTACTGTGCCACATCACAAAGGTGTAATTCTGACCTTACAATATAGCATGTAAAACATTAGGTGTACTTATTAATCTGTTTTTTTAAATAAGAGGGCATACAATTGTAGTTAGATTCTTTTCTTTTTTACCTACTATACATCGCGTCACTACGCTGTGCGCTGCAGTGTTGTGGTGGCCAAGAAGGTATTACTATGCCAGCCTTCTATGTTGGAAAACAAAATATTGGTATATAAATTGACAGCTAGACTGCACTGGAAGAGGCAATGTGATGCTGGGCCTTACACAGCCAGATATATGCAGCAGTCTATTTGAGCAAGAGGATTTCTGTTAACGACTCCTCTTTTCCCCATTGTGCCAAGAAGGATTTTAAAGAGGAGAGAGCAGATGTTCTTCACGACTGAAGGCAAGTAAACTTTAACCAAAAAAAGTAGAAGAAAGGTCATACAAAATAATTAGGCAGTGCTGTCATAAATGAGCTCTATTGTGAGACAACAACTCTTCTACAGAAAACACCTAACTTTTGTGGGACTTTTTGTGGTTAAAAAGAGTCATGGCTAATGGTTAGAGCTCCTCTGCTTGTAGCCTTATTTCAAAGTAAGGTTTGAGGCTCGGTTCACATTGGTGCAGTGCGGGTACCTGCATTGCACCTGACTCGCAGGCAGTTCACACTGCCCTATGCGAACCGCTGGGAGTGTCAATACAAAGGTAATGACACCCCCAGATTGGTTCGCATATCACAGTGCGAACAGTAATCGGATCGCATGGGTGTGAAAAGGGTCCTGCATGACTTTGGTCCAAATGCAATACAAATTCAGCCATATAATCTGTATGGCTGAGTTTGCATCGCACAGATATCACATGTGATTTGCACAGCAGTGTGGTGTGAATCAAATGTGATGTCTGACATCGCACCAATGTTAACCCAGCCTCAAACACAAACAACGTATCATCATCTGCATCATCTATCCTGTAGTTTAGCAGACTTAAGCTGGATACATACTATACAATTCCCTTTTAGATTTTTTCCTTTAGATTTACCAAAACCATATAATATGAGGTTAAACCTAAACGCTTTCAATTTGTATGCAATCGGGCAGGTCCTTGTACTACATGGTTGAGGGTAAATCTAAAGGAACTCGAACAACAAAAGTCGTATAGTGTGTATCCAGCATTAAGTGATACTAAAGTCCTTTTTTTTTGTTTTGGTTAAAAATAACAAATATGTTATAATTACCTGCTCTGTGCAGTGGTTTTGCACAGAGCAGCCCAGATCCTCCTCTTCTTGGGTCCCTCTTCAGCGCTCCCGGCCCCTCCCTCCTGTTGTGTGCGCCTACAGCAAGCAGCTTGCTATAGGGGCACCCGAGCCACAGCTCCCTGTGTCCATTCAGACACAGAGCCATGCCTCAGCCCCGCCCCCTCTCTCTCCTCATTGGCTCACGTGCAATATAACTGGATCTAGATGGGGCTTAGGTAAGTATTAGGGAGGCTGCAGCACACAGAAGGTTTTATCTTAATGCATAGAATGCACTAAGATTAGAGGTGCACCGAATGGAAATTTTGGTGCCGAAAATACAGGATGCACTTGGCCGGAAACCGAAACCAAAAAAAAAAAATTACAGTTTTTAAAAAATATTTTTATATATAATTGTATTATGTTCGACTTTTTAATTAATATCAATTTAAATGAATATGAATTTATCGTCGGCCATTATTGTCTCCTTTTTAGCGCAAGAAAAGCTCAAGAAAAATGTATCCCTTTAAATTCTATGTATGTCTGCACACTGGTCCGTTGGGCTTCCATTATGATGTTAAAAATCCTGCTTGCTTCATTTTTGGTCAGTTAGTTTTGGTCAGTTGGTCAGTCCGATAAGTGCCGATAACATTTTCAGCTGAAATTTCGGCGTTATCTCCTAAGATAAATAAAATCATTCTGGCTTTACAACCACTTTAAGTACTCCTATATAGTTTAATCTATATTTTCATACTGTACTATGCAGACATATTTTTTTTTTTCCGGTATGTCAAATGCTTATTATATTACTTTCAGTGGACTACCTAGCTCAGGCCTTGGATTCCCTTTGCATGGACCTGAAATGTGATGAGGGAAGAATATTGTTCTTGGAGTATCAGGCTGTGCCAATGGTTGTACATCTCCTACATCTCACCAATAGAGGACTTATTTCCAGCGTCCTTGATATTTTACTTCAACTTTCAATGGAGACGAGTAAGTACTACATTTACTAAGTAATTCAAGTTAATGCAGGAATCCGACCTGGCCATTTTCTTCCTTTTTTTGGGGGGGGGGGGGTTGGGGGTAGTATCCATGTGCCCTAGTGTAGCAGTATTCCCCAGAAAAACATTTTCTATAATGCACATTTTCAGCCTAAAAACCCTAAAACATTGCAGTGAGGGGAGAAAAGGATTTGAACCCCTGCTGATTTTGTACGTTTGCCCACTGACAAAAAATTATCAATCTATAATTTTAATGGTAGGTTTATTTTAACAGTGATAGAACAACAAAAATATCCAGAAAAACGCATTTAAAAAAAAATAATAAATTGATTTGCATTTTAATGAGTGAAATAAGTATTTGATCCCCTATCAATCAGCAAGGTTTCTGGCTCCCAGCTGTCTTCTGTACAGATAACGAACTGAGATTAGGAGCACTCTCTTTAAAGGGAGTGCTCCTAATCTCAGCTTGTTACCTGTATAGAAGACACCTGTCCACAGAAGCCATCAATCAGATTCCAATCTCTCCAAAGAGCTGTCCAAGGATGTCAGACAAAATTGTAGACCTACACAAGGCTAGAAAAGGCTAAAAGACCATCGCCAAGCAGCTTGGTAAGAGAGTGACAACAGTTGATTGCGATTACAGTGGAACCTTGGATTACAAGCATAATCCATTCCAGCAGTACAGTACCTGACCGCGAGATTGTGTTTCCAGCGCGATACCATCACGCTGGTTCTCGGCGACAGGGTACTGTGCATGTCGCGCTGGCTCACTCATCAGGAAAGGATGAGTGACAGGCAGTGCTGACAGCTGTCTGGTATGAATCCTGAGGCGGGAACAACGTGCCAAATTTTAAATGAAAAAAACGGCGTGGGTTCCCCCCCAGGGGCATACCAGGCCCTTAGGTCTGGCATGGATTGTAAGGGGAACCCCCTACGCCGAAAAATTGGCATGGGGCCCCCCCCCCCCAATCCATACCAGACCAGCGCCCCCCCCCCCCCTCCTGAGCCGTACCAGGCCGCATGCCCTCAACATGGGGGGTGGGTGCCTTGGGGGAGGGGGGCGCCCTGCGGGGCCCCCCCACCCCAAAGCACCTTGTCCCCATGTTGATGAGGACAAGGGCCTCTTCCCGACAACCCTGGCCGTTGGTTGTCGGGGTCTGCGGGCGGGGGGCTTATCGGAATCCGGGAGCCCCCTTTAATAAGGGGGCCCCCAGATCCCGGCCCCCCACCCTGTGTGAATGAGTTTGGGGTACATGGTACCCCTACCCATTCACCTAGGGAAAAGTGTCAATATAAAAAAAACACAGTACACAGGTTTTAAGAGTAATTTATTAGTCAGCTCCGGGATCTTCTTCCAACTTCGAGGGGTCTCCTTCTGACTTCTCCCGGTGTTCGGCCTCTTCTCCCGGTGTTCGGCCTCTTCTCCCGGGCCCCGCCGCTATCTTCTTCCAGCTCTATTGCCAGCGAGGGGCCCGGTCTGCTGCCGCTGTCTCGCCGCCGCTGTCTCGCCGCCGTTGTCTTGTCGCCGCTGTCTCGCCGCTTCTTCTCTTCTTCCCCGATGTTGACACGACGCTCTCTCCGGCTCCGACGTCATTGTCCCAGCATGCGCAGGGACTCTGGGGCCACGCCCCCTTATGAAGCCAGAGTCCCTGCGCATACTGGGACCATGACGTCGTAAGGGGGCGGGGTCACCGCCTATATAAATGGCTCCGCAGCTCGCACACAGCATTCGAGCCGGAGAGAGCGTCGTGTCAACATCGGGGAAGAAGAGAAGAAGCAGCGAGACAGCGGCGGCAAGACAGCGGCAGCAGACCGGGCCCCTTGCTGGCAATAGAGCTGGAAGAAGATAGCGGCGGGGCCCGGGAGAAGAGGCCGAACACCGGGAGAAGTCAGAAGGAGACCCCCCGAAGTTGGAAGAAGATCCCGGAGCTGACTAATAAATTACTCTTAAAACCTGTGTACTGTGTTTTTTTTATATTGGCACTTTTCCCTAGGTGAATGGGTAGGGGTGCCATGTACCCCAAACTCATTCACACAGGGTGGGGGGCCGGGATCTGGGGGCCCTCTTATTAAAGGGGGCTCCCGGATTCCGATAAGCCCCCCGCCCGCAGACCATGACAACCAACGGCCAGGGTTGTCGGGAAGAGGCCCTTGTCCTCATCAACATGGGGACAAGGTGCTTTGGGGTGGGGGGGGCCCCGCAGGGCGCCCCCCTCCCCCAAGGCACCCACCCCCCATGTTGAGGGCATGCAGCCTGGTACGGCTCAGGAGGGGGGGGGCGCTCGCTCGTCCCCACCCCCTTTCCTGGCCGGCCGGGCTGCGTGCTCAGATAAGGGTCTGGTATGGATTGGGGGGGGGGACACCCACGCCAATTTTTCGGCGTAGGGGGTTCACCTTACAATCCATGCCAGACCTAAGGGCCTGGTATGCCCCTGGGGGGGAGGGGAACCCACGCCGGTTTTTTCATTTAAAATTTGGCGCGGTGTTCCCGCCTCAGGATTCATACCAGACAGCTGTCAGCACTGCCTGTCACTCATTGCGGAAGGAAAACAAAGTTTTCCTTTCCTGTTGAGTGAGCCATCTCGGCGCTGGCCCCTGCAACGGGGCTCGTAGGTGTCAAATCTCGCCGAGAAATGCGGCGAGATTGACACAATATCGCGGTCACCTACTGTATGCTCGTAATCCAAAGTACTCGCATATCAAAGTGAGTTTTCCCATTGAAACGAAAATCATTTGTTCCGCATTGACTTCAATGGGATGCAATACCGCATGCAGCCAGAGGCGGGGGGCGCCGGAGAGCCTCAGAAACGTCCGAAAAGGCCCGAGCACACTTCGGCTGACCTCGACAAACCGCGGAAAGACTCCGTTCACGAGCCTTTCCGAAGTTTGCCGAGGTAAGCCGAACTGTCCTCGGGCCTTTTCGTGCATTTCCGAACGCCGACGATCGGCGCTGTTCGGCTCCAGCGCCCACCTCAGGCCAAAAGCGGTACTGCACACAATGGAAGAAACACAAAATAACTGTCAATCTCCATCGGTCTGGGGCTCCATGCAAGATCTCGCCTTGTGGAGTTTCAGTGAACATGAGAACGGTGAGGAATCAGCCCAGAACAACATCGGAGAATCTTGTCAATGATCTCAAGGAAGCTGGGGCCATAGTCACCAAGAAAACAATTGGGAACACACTACGCCATGAAGGACTGAAATCCTGCGGCACCCACAAGGTCCCCCTGCTCAAGAAAGCACATGTACAGGTCTGTCTGAAGTTTGCTATTGAACATCTGAATGATTCAGAGAAGAACTGGATGAAAGTGTTGTGGTCAGATGAAACCAAAATCAAGCTCTTTGGCATCAACTCAATTCGCCGTGTTTGAAGGAAGAGGAATGCTGCCTATGACCCCAGGAACACCATCCCCACCGTCAAACATGGAAGTGGAAACATTAGGTCTGGGGGTGTTTTTTCTGCTAAGGGGACAGGACAACTTCACTGCATCAAGGGGACGATGGACGGGGCCATGTACTGTCAAATCTTGGGTGAGAACCTCCTTCCCTAGGCCAGGGCATTAAAAATGGGTCATGGATGGGTATTCCAGCATGACAATGACCCAAAACACACGACCAAGGCAACAAAGAAGTGGCTCAAGAAGAAGCACATTAAGGTCGGTAGACGGTTTCAGACCTTTAATCCCATGGAAAATATGTGGAGAGAGCTGAAGGTTCGAGTTACCAAACGTCAGCCTCAAAACCCTAATGACTTGGAGAGGATCTGCAAAGAGGAGTGGGATAAAATCCCTCCTGAGATGTGTGCAAACCTGGTGGCCAACTACAATAAACGTCTGACCTCTGTGATTTCCAGCAAGGGTTGTGCCACCAAGTACCAAGTTATTCATTAAAATGCAAATCAATTTAGAACTTTTTGAAATGGGGTTTTCTGGATTTTTTTGTTGTTCTGTCTCTCATTGATAAAATAAACCTACTATTAAAATTGTAGACTGATCATTTCTTTGTCAGAGGGAAAATGTACAAAATTAGCAAAATACTTTTCCCCTCACTGTAATGTAGAATAAAAACATTGTAGTTGCAATTTTTATGTAGCTGGATATTTGTACAACTGTTTTTCGAGAAAGTTCCAGTAAAAAAATACACCACACTACAATTAATTTTAATTCACGCACTGTATATTCCCCATCATTTTGCAAAATGTAAAAGGTTCTCAAGACTGTTTGAGTAAATTTGATAATGAAACAAGCAACGCTTTAGAAACTTCATAGATTCATTCACACCAGCGTTGCGTTACAATGCGCAGTAACATTTATTAAGTTCTATTGGCCGTGCGCAATGCTAGGCGGTGGGTTGCCTTGCACTGTGCTAAAAAAATACTATGGATGACCGTACTTTTTTTTTTTTTTTTTTTCAGCGCACACCACCCACACACCACTGCAACGTGGTAGTGGGAACCAGGCACATAGGAGACAAGTCAGTGTGGTGGGACTGTGCTGGAGTTGTAGCCCAATGCAATCCCACCGCATTTGATGTGAATGGACTCTTACAGCTGATCAGTTTAGAGCTGGGGTGCCAAGGTTCGCCATCACTGGGCTAGACAATGGCACCCTGACTGCCATTAGGTATCAGGATAAAATCCTTGATCCCATTGTCAGACCGTACGCTGGTGCAGTGGGTTCTGGGTTCCTCCTGGTACATGACAATGCCCAGCCTCATATGGCGAGAGTATGCAGGCAGTTCCTGGAGGATGAAGAAAATTATACCATTGAATTTCCCCCACGCTCGCCTGACCTAAATCCAATAGAACACCTCTGGAACATTATGTGTTGGTCCATCTGACACTGCCAGGTTGCACCGCAGTCTGTTCAGGAGCTCAGTGATGCCTTGATCTGGGAGGAAGTACCCCAGGGCACCAACCGTCATCTTATTAGGAGCATGTCCCGACGTTGTCAGGCATGCATACAAGCATGTTTGGGCCAAACAAAATAATGAGTACCATTTTGAATTGCTGCAATGAAAGTTCAGCAAAATTGGACTAGCCTGCTGCATCATTTTTTCACTTTGATTTTTGGGGTGTCTTTGAATTCGGCCCTCCTCAGGATGATCATTTTCATTTCCATCAAACAATGTGACATCCTTTCGTTCCTAACAGATTAACCCAGTCCATATCAATATAGATATCCAGCATGATCTTTTTCCCCATTGAGATATGATGTGTTTTCAAAGTGTTCCTTTAATTTTTTTGAGCAGTGGATATATAGATGTATTTAAATTAGGGCTGCAACTAATGAATATTTTTATAATCGATTTTATTGTTTTGATTAATCATAAAAAAAAAAAAAAAACCTCAAAAAAAGTTTGGTGTATAATTTAGCTAAAAAAAAAGACAGTTTATACTTAAATATCTCTATGCAGTAGTAAATAGAAATAACCAGCTATATCGTTGGGGAACAAAATATCCAATCCACTCTGAGAATAACAGAAAGGATATACAGTGTGTGTATGTGTATATATGTGTGTGTGTATAATATATATATATATATATATATATATATATATATATATATATATATATATACACACATACACGATTTGAGGTTGAATCTGGTTAAAATCTTCAGACTCCGAGACCAAGTTTTTTATTTAAAGAAAAAAAAAACCTAATACGCTGTTCTGCAGATTTTCAGACAGGACTGTAATGTAATGTTATGCATGACTGACTCCCTTGTCGCTTGATACAACCTGCACCTGATCTCACTCATGCTGGCCATACACAAACCATTTTTTCCTTTTGAAAATTTTAATTTTAAAAACCATTTGTTTAATTTTTGAATTATTAGTGGGGTCAAATCGACATTCGTTTGTGACCACAGTGATAGGAAATTGTGAAGGAGCAGAATAGAAAACTTTTAGGTCGAAGGAATTTTTCAGACAGTGTATGTTATTTTAGTTCAGAAATTACATTCATTTTAAAATTGTATGTTAAATGCAAGAGAAATGTTCATATGTACAAAGAATATTTGTACGAATATTCTCGTCCAAAAATCGATACGTGTGTGGCAAGCAAAAGACATTTGGTAACAGCAGCATGTGTTTTTTATCATGATGGGGTTAAAAAAACACAAATTTGCCCTTTATAGTACAAAAACAGCAGATAACACTACTATAAGGGGTTCATTTATTGTGTGAAACAGTAATAATATATATATCACTTATATAATAAATATATCCAGAAGTTGGATATACAGGGTATTTTTACTGGGAGTCAGACACAAAGCTATATGAAGGGTGGAGGGGGAATATACTTCCTTTATATTAAAGTAGTACTGAAGACTTTTTTTTTTATAGTTATAAGCATTTTAAATATAATGCACAATACTGGTGAACTTTTACTTTAAACGTAATTGTAATGCTTTGTATTACCTCCAGTCTATCAGCCTCCAGCTTCTCTGGGTTCAGAAGCTGATCTTCCCTGCCCTTAAAGTCATTGTAAATGTTGTTTAAAAATAAAGAGTCCAAACGTGTCATACTTACCTGCCCTGTGTAACGGTGTTGCACAGAACAGCCCTGATACTCCTCTCCTGGGGTCCCCCACCAGCGCTTCTGGCTCTTCCTGCCTTCAGAGTGCCCCTATAGTAAGCCGCAAAGTATAGTGTAGAGCAGTGATGGTGAACCTTGGCACCCCAGATGTTTTGGAACTACATTTGCTCAACTACACTGCAGAGTGCATGAGCATCATGGGAAATGTAGCTCCAAAACATCTGGGGTGCCAAAGTTCACCATCACTGGTATAGAGTGTCCCTATAACAAGGCCTTCTCCTGCCCAGGACTACATGTCCCATGAGGCATTGCTCCCCACACATGCACAAGTTCTCAGGCACTTACTGACATGTTGTAAGGAAGGTGCACTAAGCTGTATGTGTGCTGAACTGTCTTTTCTGATATGTAAAAAAAAGAATGCATTTTGTAGGCAGGACAACTAATCGACTGACCAACTATATGATTTTAAAAAGATTGACAACTATTTTCATAGTTGATTATGCCGATTTGTTATTTCAGCCCTAATATAGATATATATCCCTTGAAGTGATTGTAAACACTAGACTTTTTTTTTCTTTTAACCGCTTGCCGACCAGCCACCGCAGTTGTACTGCGGCAGCATGGCTCGGCTGCGCAAATCATCGTTATGTTACGCTGGTAACATAAACGGCCACTAGGGGGCGCGTCCCCCAGGCTCGCCCCCCGAACTGATGCGAGTGCCCTGCGGTCTCGATCGCTCGAGGCACACGGAGAATCAGGAGCTGTGTGTGTAAACACACAGTTTCCGGTTCTCTGAGGGTTGAACTGACAGATCGTCTGTTCATACAGAGTATGAACAATGATCTGTTAGTTTCCCTGCACAGTCCCATCCCCCTTGAGGCTGGATTCACACCTATGCAGTTTTAGTGCTTTTTGCATTTTGCAGATTTCCACTACAGAACATGTTCCATAGGAAACCATGTTAAATGGACTGTAGTGCAAATCTGCAAAATGCAAAAAGCACTAAAAATGCATAGGTGTGAATCGAGCCTTAGTTAGAACACACAATAGGACACATATTAACCCCTTCCCTGGCCCCTAGTGGTTAACCCCTTCACTGCCAGTGACATTTTTACAGTAATCAATGCTTTTTAATCGCACTGGCCGCTGTATTAATGCCAATGGTCCCTAAAATGTGTCAAAATTGTCTGACGTGTCTGCCATAATGTCGCAGTCACGATAAACATCGCCGATCGCTGCCATTACTAGTAAAAAAAAAATTATTAATAAAAAGACATAAAACTATCCCCTATTTTGTAGACGCTATAACTTTTGCACAAACCAATCAATATATGCTTATTGCGATTTTTTTTTTTTTTTCCAAAATAATGTAGAAGAATACGTATCGGCCTAAAATGAGGGAAAAAAATGTTTTCTTTATATATTTTTGGGGGATTTTTATTATAGCAAAAAGTAAAAAATAATGCGTTTTTTTTTTTCAAAATTGACGCTCTTTTTTTGTTTATAGCGCAAAAAATAAAAACCGCAGAGGTGATCAAATGCCACCAAAAGAAAGCTCTATTTGTGGGGAAAAAAAGGACGTCAATTTTGTTTAGGAGCCACGTCGCATGACCGCGCAATTGTCAGTTAAAGCGACGCAGTGCCGAATCGCAAAAAATGCTCTGGTCTTTGGCCAGCCAAATGGTCCGGGGCTTAAGTGGTTAAACAAACATGTCATACTTGCCTACTCTGTACAATAGTTTTGCACAGAGCAGCCACAGTCCTCCTCTTCTAGGGTTCCCCCACAGGTGCTTCTGGCTCTCCTTGCCTTCAGAGTGCCCCCATAGCAAGCCACTTGCTATGGGGGGTACTTGTGCAGGCGCGATCCCTAGCTGCACTGTGTGCTTCTGTTGACACAGACAGTGCGTCCCAGCTCCGCTCCCCACTCCTCACAGGCTATGATTAACAGCTGGTGGCTCCCACTGCTGCATCTGAGTCCTGCCAGAAGGCAGAGAGAGAGAGCAATGCTGCTCTCAGGTACAGCGCTGGATTGAGTTTGGGATCACGTAAGTATGCTGGGGGGGGGGGGGCTGGTCAAAGAAGGTTTTTTACCTTAATGCATAAAGGTTAAAAAAAACAAAGCTTTTTAGAATCACTTTAAATCACTTCCTTCTCCTGCCTAGGACTATATGTCCCATGAGGCATTGCTCCTCACACATTCCCATGATCTCAGGCACTTACAAACATCTATGGATGGTGTACTGAGCTGTATGTGTGCTGCACTGTGTTTCCTAATATGTAAACAAATAATGCATTCTGTATGCAGGCCAGCTAATCGATTATGAAAATAGTTGACAACTGTTTTTATAATAGATTATAATCGATTATGTAAATGTATTGTTTCAGCCCTAATCCTTTGAAATTATTTTTTTTTTTCATCTATCTTTATTATCACATGGGGAAAGATGACCCCTACCCTATATAATAGTGCATTTAGCCTGACAGGCCCTCTTTATGTTAACCACTGATGTCTCCCCTGCACTGCTTTGAAACAAATAGAGTACAGACTGTTTACTCCTTTCCTGACAGCTGCATACCCAGAAGTGCTCAGAGCAGAATGATTCCATGAAAAATCACACTGTAAAGATTAGTGAACAGATTTTCACCAGTCCTCCACCATAGTGAACACCCCTGGTCTCCTTGACTTTAATTCCATTTTATGTGTGTGTGTATATGTGTGAGTTTGTGTATGCGTGGGGAAATGCTGTGCCATTTCTATATACAGTAGAATTTTTTTTGCAGATTCCTCCCTTCTTAGGTTTGCTAATAAGGCTGTACATTGGTGTCATGTGGATAGTTCAGTAACCAATATCAACTACCGTATTTATCGGCGTATAACGCGCACCCCAAGTTTAGGAGGGAATTTTAAGGTAAAAACTTTTTAAGGAAAAAAAAACTTACATTTAAATGCCCATCAATGCAGCCTTATCAGTGTCCATTTGCATCCTTGTCCAGTGTCATTTGCAGCCTTATTGTGTCATTTGCAGCCTTATTGTGTCATTTGCAGCCTTATTGTGTCATCTGCAGCCTTGTGTCATCTGCAGCCTTGTAGTGTCACTAGCGTTTTTAAATATGGCGCCACCGAGAGACACAGAACTGGTCCCGTTCATACATAGCCAAGATTACTCGGCTAGGTTTGGCTAGCTCCGCTCCGCTCACAGTCACGCCCAGCCCCTGTGTTATGTTCATCATAGGGCGGGACTGGGCGTGACTGTGAGCGGAGCTAGCCGAGTACACTCGGCTATGTATGAATGTCCGCGGCGATCGCTCCTCTGCTCACAGTCAGCAGGGGATCGGCGTATAACACGCACCCACGATTTCCCCCTGATTTTAAGGGGAAAAAAGTGCGTGTTATACGCCGATAAATACGGTAATTGGCTCCCATTATTCAACAATACAGCACAGGCAGAAGAGCAAACGTTTTTTTTTTTTTTTATTAACCTACTAATTTTCATGCAATAACATCAATATGTTTACTGAATAATTATACAAAGCTGTATATGCAAGGTGTGTTATACTGCTGAACAGTTTAAAATCATTACCTGATTAAAATGACATTACCGAACATACTGTATTAAAGTGTTATATGCAACACCATAACCAACTTGGCTGAAATCCCAACGAACACAAAACCTTGTACAGTTGTGCTCATAAGTTTACATACCCTGGCAGAATTTGATTTCTTGGCCATTTTTCAGAGAATATGAATGATAACACAAAAACTTTTCTTTCACTCATGGTTAGTGTTTGGCTGAAGCCATTTATTATCAATCAACTGTGTTTACTCTTTTTAAATCATAATGACAACAGAAACTACCCAAATGACCTTGATTAAAAGTTTACATACCCTGATGATTTTGGCCTGATAACATGCACGCAAGTTGATACAAAGGAGTTTGAATTGCTATTAAAGGGTAACCATCCTCACCTGTGATCTGTTTGCTTGTAATTAGTGTGTGTGTATAAAAAGTCAATGAGTTTTTGGACTCCTGACAGACCCTTGCATCTTTCATCCAGTGCTGCACTGACGTTTCTGGATTCTGAGTCACGAGGAAAGCAAAAGAATTGTCAAAGGATCTGTGGGAAAAGGTAGTTGAACTGTATAAAACAGGAAAGGGATATAAGAAGATATCCAAGGAATTGAGAATGCCAATCAGCAGTGTTCAAACTCTAATCAAGAAGTGGAAAATGAGGGGTTCTGTTGAAACCAAACCATGGTCAGGTAGACAAACTGAAATTTCAGCCACAACTGCCAGGAAAATTGTTTGGGATGCAAAAAACCCCCACAACTTCAAGTGAAATACAGGACTCTCTGAAAACATGTGGTGTGGCTGTTTCAAGATGCAAAATAAGGAGGCACTTGAAGAAAGATGGGTTGCATGGTCGAGTCGCCAGAAGAAAGCCATTACTACACAAATGCCACAAAGTATCCCACTTACAATACGCCAAACAGCACAGAGACAAGTCTCAAACCTTCTGGCACAAAGTCCTTTGGAGTGATGAGACCAAAATTGAGCTTTTCGGCCACAACCATAAACGCTACATTTGGAGAGGAGTCAACAAGGCGTATAATGAAAGGTACGGAGGTGGATCGCTGATGTTTTGGGAATGTGTGAGCTACAAAGGCACAGGAAATTTGGTCAAAATTGATGGCAAGATGAATGCAGTATGTTATCAGAAAACACTGGAGGAACATTTGCATTCATCAGCCGGGAAGCTGCCCATGGGACGTACTTGGACATTCCAACATGACAATGATCCAAAACACAAGGTCAAGGCAACCTGTCATTGGCTACAGCAGAATAAAGTGAAGGTTCTGGAGTGGCCATCTCAGTCTCCTGACCTCAATATCATTGAGCCACTCTGGGGAGATCTCAAACGTGCAGTTCATGCAAGACACAGCCCAAGAATTTCCAGGAACTGGAGGCTTTTTGCCAAGAGGAGTGGGCAACTTTAGCATTGGAGAAGATAAAGAGCCTCATCCACAAATACCACAAAAGACTTCAAGCTATTATTGATGGTAAAGGGGGCAATACACGGTATTAAGAACTGGGGTATGTAAACTTTTGATCAGGGTCATTTGGGTAGTTTCTGTTGTCATTATGATTTAAAAAGAGTAAACACAGTTGATTGATAATAAACACTAACCATGAGTGAAAGAAAAGTTGTTGTGTTATCATTCATATTCTCTGAAAAATGGCCAAGAAATATAAATTCTGCCAGGGTATGTAAACTTATGAGCACAACTATATATAAATATCGTTTCTTAGTCATTCTTTTACAGAATCAGCTTAACTCTTGAACATTTGCTTACTTATTCTAACCAGACACAAGATGGCAGCATTGATGTCACTAATATCTTTAAGCGGATCCAGTGCTTTCAGCAGTTTACATTTCAGAACATTTTTATATAATTCTTTTATCATTTTACTATCCCAGTTTGCTATCAGTACAGACTTAGAATTCATGTTCAGAAATTATATAGCATAGATACTAATTTCTACCTTTTACCTCAACAATAAGCCTGTCTGTTGTCAAATAACTTCCAGGCCCCCAACCTTCGAGCTTAAGCCCATATCCCCACAAGGGACCTCTCTTTATACTGTATTGCACAGCAGGTTCAATATAGTGTATCCACTTTTACAGTTTACTGAACCTTTTAAATCCAGGGTTTATTCTTTAGCCTTTGTTCACTATCTCTTTGTCTTCATTGTAATTCTTCACCAGTGTTTGGCTGACAGAATGTTAATAAAGTGGATGTAGTTTATGTAGCCATAAAGATTTGGCTTTATAAATTCTAATTTAGTCTAAAGACAGAATGTCTTCACCTAAATTCAGAAATAAAGCTGGTCTCTTTTGATGTGCGGAGGGCAATAAGCCTGCACAGTGCCATCTTGCAGCTTACCCTTGATAGCTTTCACCAGCTGGAGATTAATAGTTATGTTATAGATTACGTGAAAACTGAACTCGGTGTGACTTTTGTAATTGCAGGTCATTACTTTACTGAATTGTTTTTTTTTTTACACTTTTATTATTCCTGTCATCTGTGTGATCTGCTGCCAGTAAAATCTCAATATTATATATAAAAAACGTATGGGATGGGGGAGTATAGAAAATATAGTTCACCTGCTTGTGACTGTGCAGCCTTTTGTCCTTATATAAAGGATATATGTAGTATGGGTGGCTGTGTAGGAGCTACATTAACCATTTAACGGAAACTGTTCCAAACTAGTAAAAAATGTATCTATTGTGTTAAAATGGGACATTATTGAAAATCCAAAATAACACTAATTGCCAACACTAAATCTTTTTCACTTCAGTGGAAGAGTAGCTGAGCTTATTGACTGTACCCGACACCTGCATGTATATACTTTGGGGTAGATTTAGCCCACGTTCATATTGGGCCGATTTTGGCATGCGATTTGACATGTCAAATCGCATGCCAAATTGGCAGCTGTTGCCCGCAACGGCATCATCCAAATAGCTGCGATGCTGACTTTGTGCTGCCACACCGATTCCCAAAATTAGTTCCTGTACTACTCTTGGCAACTTCAGGGTGCGATTTCAATTAGAGCTGCACGATTCTGACTAAAATAAGAATCACTATTTTTTTGCTTAGAATAAAGATCACAATTCTCACGACGTAACATCATCTTTCGCAATATACAAAAAAATTGGGCTAACTTTACGGTTTAGTTTTTTTTAAAAATTCATTGAAGTGTATTTTTTTCCATAAAAATTGCGTTTGAAAGACCGCTGCGCAAATACAGTGTGAAATAAACTATTGCAATAACCACCATTTTATTCTCTATGGTCTCTGCTAAAAAATATTCCAAGTAATTTTCTAGCAAAAAATACAGATTTTAACTTTGTAAGAAACAAGTGTCAGAAAGAGGTTTAGCTTTTAAATGGTTAAACTTACCTCATCTACACATGGAAGTTCAGTCCTTTGATCTAAGAAAAAGTTACAATGTTTATAGTTATCTACTAGCTTGGACAATGTGAAAATCTTGACAGGCTGCCTGTTTTTTTTTCTTTTGACAGCTAAGTGAGTAGAGAACTCTGTACACTTGTTACATGAATGAATCGGGAAATTCTGCATAGAGATCGTGAGGGGGGGTTGAATGTCGGACTGACATGCGGGTTTGAAATTTCTAAACCGCAGTCAGTGTGAACCTAGGCTTACAAAAAGAAGCTAATTGGTCACTATGCACAGCTGCACCAGATTCTAACTTCAGCTTATTCAATGAAGCTTTGACAAAATTACCTGGAAGCTAATTGGTTTCTATGCAGAGCTGCACCAGATTTTGCATTCTCCAGTTTTAGTAAATAACCCCCTTTTGTTTCTGCACCCAACTTCACCAACTCTCAAAACATGACTTTTCTAGCACTGTCAAAAACTCAGCTCTTCATGGGAGGTGGATTTTTGGATACTTTATGAATGCATACTACCTACTAAACTAGGATAGTAGTAGTAAGTATAGTTTTCAACTTTTTTTTACTTCTATATGGCTGTGGTGCTTAAAAGACTGACAAATTCTGATCTTTGGTGTGTCATGTGTGCTCTTTCGTTATAACATTTAGCTTTTTCTGGAGTAATTAGAAGAGAGGGAGCTGCATGATAGATGAATTGTAACTGAGCATAAAAATAAACCACTGATGTGTATTTTTGTGTATGTTGCAGGATTTTTGCAGCCATTCCTGGAGTCATGTAGCACGGAATCATTTTTTAGGACCTGTGCTGTTTTACTTAAGGATCCTAAAGTTGATGTGCAAATACTTGAAAAACTAAGTATTGTTCTACAAAAGCTTTCCAAAGTCAGGTAAGTTTCCATATAGTATGTATTTCTTTTTTTAAGTCAACTGTATTTGACTTTATTTTATGTTTTGTGTGAGTATAAATGGATAAAATTATATATTCTTGGTGCACCTTTTGCACATTCTAGTTTTTTCTTAATCATACAGGCTTCTTTAAAACTCGGCAATGGGTTATGTGCTGCCACCTTCAGGTGAGGATACTGGCAGACCTCAGTTTTTTTGCTAGTGTCCTTAAGTGGTTTCCAATTTTACTGGAAGATTGAATACTTTGCTTGATTCTTTACACGAAGAAGCCCTCTCTCTACCTGGCTGCATGGACACCGCTGAGACAATCAGCCAGTTCCATACCCGAATCCTAATACATTGGAGGACATGAGCCCTATCTGTAATGTTGCTTTTGGAAACTGCACTCTGCATGTGAAGCTCACACTCAGTTTAGCAGTACAACGTTGTATAGTTAGTCGCAGAGTGATGTACAGGTCCAGGGCAGTGGTGAGATGTGAATCCTGGTAGTTCCAGTCCCTGAAGATCCTCTGCATGGCGGAGAGGGTATGCCCTCCCAAAGTGGGCGATGCAGGTCATTTCCATCTAGTTCTTCTTCCCTGGGATTGTGCATGTAACCTGGTGTGAGTACAGGGCTTGGCCTCTTTCACTGTGGGGTTCCTTCTACCCTGAACACTGGGCAGTGGATGTTCCTTAGGTCAAGAGCTGTGTGTATTTCAGGGTTCCTGTGACACGTAAGTTTTTTGTTGCGACCATAGCCTAAAATGTGCCACTTTAAATAGTTTGATGCAGCCATAAGCATGTTCTACACCCCTTTGCATACCCAAATGTGTTGCAGGCCCTGAACCAAAATCTCCATTCAATAAGCAAATAGCCCATTCTCTGTGTACAGTAATGCCCTCTGTATAAGGTACCTCAGCTCTCCTCAAGCTCCGGGCGCCATTTTGAGCACATGGCTCTTATACAGACTGTACTGCAGCTCCAGCTCAAAAATTATGACTCAAGTATCCAAATCAGCCTTCACTGGATTACCCTGCAGCCTCAGTCACCAGATGACCTGAACAGTTCTCATAACATTTGCCAGCCTGTTAGACTGGGCAAGGTCCAAGGGACATGCTTGTCAAGGGAATCCAGACTTCCCACCAATATAATATATAACGAAGGACTATCTGCCTATCCATGTATGTATTGGACCAACTAGTTTTAGGAGCAGCCAATGAGGCTTCTGTCTAAAGATGTCAGTCTTGGCTCTCATAAACCATGAAAGTGGCACTCCATTTATGGCTTGGGTCAAAAGGTACATTGCAGGCTTGTCCCAGTCCTCATTCTCAGAATAGACAGTTGATAGGCAGACTTTTCAGTCATGGGGCTAGGATGAGGGGTCACTTCACCCTGATGTGTCATGGCCATCACTGCCATGTCATTGCTTGGGAATGTCATATATATATATATGTTTGCATCCCAATTCGACAACAAGCTGGACAGGATTGTGGCCAGGATCATGATTCTTCCTCAAGTGCTTCACAGGTTCGAGATGGAGGACATGTCCTTGATCATGGTAGCACCAATCTGGCCCAAATGGACTTGGTACTCAGACATTCTCCATCTCCTGGGAGATGTTGTATGGGCAATTCCAGACCGTCTAGACCTGCTGTCTCAAGGACTGATCTACCATCCTGCTTCACGGCCACTGACTTTGACCGTTTGACTCTTAAAACCCAAGTTCTCAGAGATCAGCGTCACTTGGTGTCTTGAGCACCATGAAGGGGCAATTCTTTTCTGAGACTGTTACATAGTTAGTTCCATAGTCAGGTTTAAAAAAAAAGACCTTAGTCTATCTAGAAAAAAAAAAAAACACACAAACACACAAATGGAAAACCTCCATATATAGTATCCTATACCCACAGTTGATCCAGAGGAAGGCAAAAAAAAAAAAAAACTGTTGGCCACTCATTCTCTGGTAAAGGCCTTTTGTTCAGGGGTGGCTCATATCACTCCCCATGTTCATCTTGCCTTGGTATATCACATTGGTCCTACCGGCTCTGCAGAAGCTCTCCTTTTGGCCCATTTGGCACAATCCCTTGGCTGTCTTTACTTGTAAGGTTGGCATTGTTTGCTGTGGGGCCCTCCCTTTAGTTGTATTGTTTCGGTGTGTTCTATGGTCAAGATATAAAGGATTTTTGATTTATATGTAAAATCCCTTTTGTGGAGTACAGTACAGGGCAAAAACAACCCTTCCTTGTCTTTCTAGATCATGTCTTTTAATAGAGGGTTGTTGGCTATGATTGGCATGTATTGGAATGAATTTAGTTGTTCAAATTTACATTTTGTTATTTCATGGTTTGGTGCAGTGTATCTTTGATCATGAACCCAATATGGTTCAGCCTATTTAATAAGCAGGTAGATCAGAGTTCAGCAGCTCATAATAAATTCGATTTTTCCTTTTAGCAGTTAAGGGTAATACCACATAAAATGTTACTGTTGTGGGTCACTAAATTTTACCTTTGGGATTAATCACACCAGAATAGATACTTTAGTGCTTGTTGTAATAACCTGCATTGCTTTTTTTTTTCAGATGCATTACATTATGTAATTTGAAAGATTACATTTTAATTTACTAGAATAGGAAAATTCAGGTTTAATATGAAAGTCCTTTTACCGTTATACTAAAATATTTTTATGGAAATCAGCCTTTGTAATAACTGATTTTAGTCTGCTCATGAAAGTGCAGCCAAGTGCTTGACAATATATCTGATGGGGAACAAGCCCTTAAATAAAACCCCTAAGACTTCTGTTTTTAGAAGACAAAGAACAAAATGCAGAAGTCATTTTTGGCTGTCAGCAAGGAGGAAGCCATAAGTCCAATCTCAAGACAGCCATAAATTTAAAGTACACCTAAACCCAATCACCTAAATTTCATATACGCCTTAGTATATTAACGGAATTTGTAAAAATAGTTTTAAATCTGAAGCTTATTAAGATACTTTCTATTGCTCTGCCATAAATGTCCTTATCCAGGAACTTCCTGTTATGGGGTGACAGCTGTAATTTTATCACATGTACAGACTACCAGCAGCCTTTCTGGTATACAGTACGTTGCTCAGGCATGGTCCACCATTGTCATCAGGAAGCCGGTCCTTGGCATTGATGTGTAGCCAGTGCTGTAGCACCCTTCCACCCTCCACCCACCGCAATAATAATAGTTTTGTTTTTTTGGGGTTTTTTTTTTTACGGGGCCTTCCTATTTTTTTTTTTGGCCCCAGCATCATTCTGGCCTAGGCCAGAATGATGTGTTCTGCTCCAGCAGCCCCCAAAACATATCCCAAGATGCTGTAGAAGCCCATTCACTGAGCAGCCAGGGGTAGAGCTTCCGCATCTTAGGGCCTGGGCTGTCTAAACCTGGAAGAGGCATCCAGCTGAAGAGAACCAAGATGTGGGAGACAGCTGAACAGTCCACTGGGCTGGTGAGTGTGTGTTTTGAATTCAACCCAGCATAAAAGGTAAAGCGGGATGGGGGGGAGAAAAAGTAGGGGGAATAAATTTTCTATTTAAGGAAAGAAACTACCCCAGTTTGTTGTAGAAAGTAGATCATTTTTACTTTAGTTCACAATCACTAAGCCACTGACATATTTTATTTCTTTCTTTTTTAGGAGTAATAAAAAGTTTTTTGACACCTTTAACATCCCTCAAGTGATCCAAGAAATGCAGAGGACAGCCAACCCAGACCACGCCTTTCTTGTTATTAATCTGAACTCTATTCTTTTCCACTTGGGATTTTCTAAGCCCAAAATACTTTCACCTAGCGTCAGCACTAACCACGACTAATTCTACAGTATAAACCTATTTTATTTGTGTTTACATTGTAGCATGGATGTGCAATCTAAGTGATGTGAGTTACTGTATGCTTGTCATTGTGGCTTATTTATTAAAAAATAACACTAAAAAGTTTGAACAAAGGTGAGGGCGTATAACAAACCGATTCCATGTATGATATTTCCAGTGCATGTTAGATACACCTAATTGGTTGCTATGACTAAAAGCTAAACTTTCTTGTGTTTTGTAACATAGCCCCATTTGGGGATTTTTTAGTTGTTGTATGGATGGAGTTCGTTCTGTTTCCCATGGGAATTCAGTTAACTTTTCTTTTACTTCATAGTGTTTTTATAGTGCAGTATTTCAGTGGCTGGTGTAATGGTTATTTGGAGAACCTCAAACATATTTGAAAAAAATCTGTTAAGTTCATTTTATTTAGGTTAAAACTGTTATATAAGATTTTAAAAAACAATACTTTCCTGTGATTGTCTTTTCAGCAAATTGTAAAAAACACACAAATCTTAAAACTTTTAATCAATAACATCATATATCTGCATTGGCATTAAGGTAAGTATGGGCAGCTAAACATGGCCCGATCTGCCAAGTATGTCATCAGTAATTCATCATAATGTAATTCCACTCTGGAGTCTGACTTTATTTGCTTTTACAAGGGCAGTTTACGTTTCTGAGCTATTCTGTTTACATGCATAGGAAAGTATAATAAAACAAGACTGCTTTTAAAGCTGAACTTCGGGAGATAAACCAATCGGCTAATTAGTCCAGTTATGTATTCATTAAAAATTGTAATTTTAAATGTTTAAATCGCTGAATTTTACTTTGGAAATCCCCTGTACAGTAGCACTCACACTGGGAGACGAAAGGGCAAGCACTAGGAGCTGATCAGGTGTGCTTACAGCACATGCTGTTAAGGAGCATACTGACAGGAGGAGAGGGCAGATAGTGAACTCATCACTGTTGTTCCTTCAATGTCCATTTACATGATGAGAGTAGGTAGCTGTACTGCATGACTATAGTAGAGAAAAGTCACTTTATCAGACTGACTGCTGAGCTGACTGCAAGTCTGTGTAAATCTCAGAATTGGCTTATCAAAATTACACATTTAAATGACAAATAGACACCTCTCATATGTATGTATGCTGACTGTTTATTTAGCTTTTTGCCTGTATTCAGTATTCAGCTTTAAAAACAAAAAAGAAAACGATGTTGTAGTTTAGACATACTTAAGCCGGCCATAGATGGATCCAAATTCTGCCAGTCATGCTAGGACTGGCTGAATTGCAATCCATGTACGGGCAGGGAGGTTGTACAGAAGTCGATCTACCGATCAAATTCTGTACAACCACCCTGTTGGATTTTCCTTGTTAAATCAGTGCCGCAGGCCTGCAACACTGATCAGTGTATTCTGATGGTGGGGAAGTCTCGCTGCTGTCAGAATACAATAGCTCGGCAGATGTGCAACGGGGAAGCAAACCAGTTTTTTATTCAACCCGCTGATTGAACGAAGAGGAAACTGTATGAATTCTATGAATGTTGAAGCATTGTTGAATTAGCTGATAAGGATACCCATATGTTTTTAATGTTCACTGCTTACATTTCCTTAGCACCTTTGGAAAACTGTCACATAACACCGCTGGCCTAAAAAGCTGCAGCTGGGTAATTCCCCCACCCCCTGCAGCCACATGTAACAAAGGATTGAGGATGCTGGTTATATCATTGACCTAATATGGCCATTTGGTCAGTGGCAATGTCCATATACTAGCTCATCACTGCTCAGCATCTTATGCGTCAGTTTACTGTATAAACTGTGCCAGCTGTCCTACAAATCTGTCCTAGAAATATTTTAAAACAACCCCCAATATTTCAGAGTTTTGTTGTGCATTATGGGTAGGTTTTTTTATTGTTTAATAATAGAAGTGATAGATCAAAAGAGTTTATATTGCTGAAAACATTCATGCATAAACAAGACTCTTAAATGGTTCTAGTCATAAAATGCATGCGTTCCTATGGTGCACCAATTGGTCATGTTCATCCAGAGACATAAAATATGTTGCTCATTTCCAGCAATCTGACCCCATCTCTCCTAAATTTGGGCCAATATGTTGGTTGAAGCTGAACTCTAGAAGGAGGAGACGTGGGGTGGTGACTTCAGTCTGAGAACGCTTTGCGTTCATTGGGAAAAAAATACAAGGTAGGTTCCCTGAATGTTGCCCATGCTGGTCACCATCCAGCAGGGCAGTCACGCAGCATGGCACCAGAAGACCTCAAAAATCACTGTTGTAACCACAGCTACTACGGTGATTCTCTGCTTCTTCAGGTATGGAATATGTATTCTATTTTCTATACAATGCAAACTGTACCTGGAGTTCAGCTTTAATGAAACTCACTGGAAGCTCTTTCTGAAAATGTGCACGGCATTATCAGACTGTTTATGTATATTTTATAAGGGGTCATCAAAGAAGAGGCTGAAATGAGATTGCTGGAGCTCTGCTGGGAGAGCTTGTGCACTTCATTCATTTGTCAACAGATGCCATTTAGCTGGTTTGTATATTGAACCACATGCTAACCATTGAACTAAGAATTGTTTTGCAAAGAATGAGCTCTGTTGTGCCTTAACATTTGTAGTCAGCAAATATCAAGCGTTCATTGTTCATTTTCCCACTCTTATTTATTCTTATATTGGAGTTTAATTTTCGATATTACTGTAGTTTAGCTTTGCTGTTGGGACCTTGTTTTAATTTTTGTTGTTTTGTGCCAGTTGTGTGCACTTTGCTTCAACGGGAGAAAGTAAATGCCAGTAAAATGGCAATGGTAACTGTAGTGGTACATTCATTCTCATTTGTCACTGAAGAGGTTTACATAATATCCTTTTATATACCGATTTTAACTAATTCTTTGTTTAAATTTGGCATGTGAAAACCATTTCACTTTTGAAGGATGTTCATGAATTCCTTCTCTGTCACTGGCTTTTCATACCATTTACCTGTCCCATATTCAAAGGTTTTAATTTGAGAACATTGGGGAAGTCTTGGAGAATGACACAACTGTTCCTGTGATGCAATTGTTTGGGCTCAGAAAAAGAACTGAAAATTATCAGAACATTCCCTACTTCAGTAATTAATGGACTGTTAACATATTGTGTGTGGATTTTTTTATTTGTAGTTTAAAAAGTTTTACTTTGTTCCAGTGGTTCTGTTATACATTCCAGTGCTTGGTTTACAAACTACAATTTCTGTAGGTTAGAAAAAGGTTATTGTTATCTTTTTATTGTACAAGATTTTAAGCAGTGCTTCAAAAGACTGTAAAAAATAAGACAGGATCATAAATGTTACAAATGATATATGTCTATAATAAAAGAATTTCCAACTTTCCCTACCTTTTTGCCTTTGACTTTGTGAGAGAAGACCCCCTTCAAGATGGATTTTGGTCAAATTTGCATTTTAAAGTGCACTTTATCTTACACAGCAAATAGTCTATAATAGGGTGGTGATGGCCACTGTGTTTGTTTTTTCTGGTAATGATAATTTAAATGTTGGAGTTAACGTGTTTGAACCCCCCTCAGTGTCTGAAGGTTAACAAAGTACAGTGCCATGTGCAAAGACAACCTCAATCTATGTTCCGTGCGCACTACTAGTTCTGCGACTGCCGTCAATGACTGCTGTCCATTTTTACCTATTGAGCTGGATCCATTCAGTGTGGCTCTCTGTTATGAGATCACAGTGACCACATGTAGTAATCACACTCAGTTTGCTTACAAACAAGCCTGCTGGCTGCAACTGTCACTGTGCCTTTCTGTTTGCACCTCTCTCTGTAAACAGCAGGTGCATAGTCAGAGCATACACCGAGTTTAACATCTATGCTTTCACTATTTAGCATGCCAGTGAAGAGGTGTGGGATAGATAAGGATTGGTGGGTGAGGAAGGAGGGTATTCTGTTAAGAGAATCTGCCACTTTTCTATGAACTGGCAAAGTGACAGATTCTGTTTACAGAAAACCTGCTTTGAGGATGTATGGAGGCTGCCATTGCTGACCTCTTCTTCTAAATATATTAGGCCTCTGGTTGTCATTCTGATTCACTGTCCTCCAATACTTTCTCAGTTGATGACCTGGAATTATAATGCAGAGTAAGTCAGAGTCCTGACTGCATACTGACGTTTGTGATTTGCATGCATGTACCAGGTCAGGTTGCTCAGAAAATGGTGAAGCCAAAAATAGCCTAGCAAGTAACCTAATATATCTGTGTGTGTGTTTAACAACAATCTATTCCCAATGCACTCATTCCTGCAAAAATGACTGTGTGTGTATGTAAGAGAGTGCTGCAATGATCACCGGCTGGAACTGAAGACAATCAGAGCGAAAGATTGTCATTAGCGCACCAAAGATCTCTAAAAATGGGTCCTAAGCTTTATTCCGCAATCGCATCATTCAGGCAGAGTTAGCCTCACAGGACCTATTCATTAGACATTTGATCGCTGAATAAACTTTGGATCCATTTTTGGAGATATATAGTGTGCTGGTGACACATTCTCATTCTGTGTAGTTAACAGATGCATTCTGATACTGCTAAAGCAATTGGTGAGCCAATTGAGCTATCCAGCAGCTTTGTAACTGCACTAAAATCAAAATGTTCCGTCAGTTTGCTTTAATCTGTTTTCTGAATAATCAACTGCAGCCAAATTACAGAAAACACTTACAATACAACACTACTCAATTACTGGTAGTGTACTTCCTGAAACCTGTGCTTTGTTTTTCTCTTTAGCTTTCTGTATCACCAATCATATTCACATTTCCTAAACAGATTTGATTCTGATTTGTTGGTCAGATTATAAATGCCAGTTTCTCAATGATTGCAATAGCTGTGTTTGGGAATAGCTCTCTTTATCATAAGCAAGGAGTTCTTCCACTAGAGAGCATATAGTAGACGGTGCAAAAGCTGTGTCTAAATGGTAGGCTTCACAACTTAAATTGGTGTCTTTCAGGGGTCTACAATATTTAAACCAAGGGCCAGTTTACAGTCTGTCACACTGTTGGGGACCAGACTGTGGCATCTAGGAGTAAAAAATATTCCCCAATGTCAGAGGTTTGTGGAGATGCCCTACATCAGTGGTATTATTTAAAAGAGGAGTATGACGTCATGACGAACGACGTCTTTTTTCAGAATCATACTTGTCTAGCTGGATGCAGCATCGGTCCCCTCTCTGGCTTGAACACTGAGAACTGAGGGATCAAACGCCGCATACCATTCTCAGTCTGTCAGTCAACGGCTCTCTGCTCAGCCCCCTCGTGCTCACTGGAGTGCTGGACTGTGGAGGGGGCGGGAGTGGCCGGCTCGCTGAGAGGCTGAGCCGGGTGCCAATCCAGGCATGTGGGCAGATCCCGATCATATGGTCGCGGTCTTTCCCGAGCCTTGACTGGCTCACGTGATGTCAGCCAATAGCAGGCTTTAGCCCACTGCTGAAAATGGGTCACAGGAGTGCAGAACGAACTGCAACAACCTTTGGCTGTACTTCTCCTTAAGGCCGGGCTCACACTATTGCGAAATTGATGCGGGATCCCCGCATCTAATTTGCAATAGCAGGAGATTGTGAGCGGCTCACATATCTCTGATGCGGCTCCTGTGCGAATTTGCACAGGAGCCCTGTGCATCTTTTGGTCCGTTTCAGGTCCGAATTCAGACCAAAATTCGGGCTGAAATCAGACCCGAAACAGTGAGCCAGGACGCGCAAGACCCCTGCTGTGAGCCGCATCGGCATGCAGTGTGTACCGAGCCTTAATATCCGAGTGTTGTCAGTAGAAATTAAAAATACCCCTACATTAGTGGTCATTGGGATTGAAAATGTCATTTGGAGTAAAAAAAAAGGCCCTTTATGTCAGTGCGGCTGAAAAATGCTGCTTTGTCAGTGGTCAGTTGGAGTAAAAATATGCCCCTGTGTTGCAGTTCAGTGGGAGTAATAAATGCTCTTGCATAGTGGGCAGTGAAAAAAATAAATCCCTGTGCAGTGGTCAGTGGCAGTAATAAATGCCCCTATATCAATTGCCAGAGGGAGTAATAAATGGCCAGGTATATGTTAAATTCAAAAATGCCCTGGCATCAGAGGGAATAATAAATGTCCTGGGAGTAAAATGCTTCTGTGTCAGGGGTCAGAATGGTACCCCATCACTGGTGTTCAGCAGGAAGATAGGTTTTTCAGTACTGATGGTCAGCTACTTTTATAAAGCCTCCCATTATTAGGGCCTGTGTCAAAGAGCAATGGATCTGTGTTGATTGGATCAGTTGTATGTATTTTTGAGATGCTTCTAAAACCAATCATAATTCAGGGGCATGGTCCTGCTTTTTTTTTTTTTTTTCTCAGAAGGAAAACCTGTTTGAAATATAACAGCATTAATTCCAGAGATTGTACACCACACAGAGAGAATAAATGTTGCCAATTCAGCAGACTACATGCAAGGCAGCAGAAGCCATCTACACAGATTAACACATTGTCAGAGAATTTCGGTGAAAAAAAGAATACCCTGCCCACCCCACAAGTATAGGTAGCAATGGCAATTTACATTTTATCCAATCATTATATAATCAGTGATGGAGAATGAACAGAAACCAATGGATCAGGAGAACAGCCAGGCAACTAGTATATTCAGAAGGAGACATCGGCAGTCACAGTTTCACATTCTCCCAGTACAGGTTTCCCATAATAAACAATCCAGGGGACTTTACAAGATGTCCCCACTACCCTCATAGCAAACAAACACTGTCATTTCTTCACACTCCACATGAAAAAAACCTCATCCTATACTTGTTCTAGGAAACATACATGAGATGTCAGCTAAAAAAGATAAAATAACCTTGTTGCCATTTTGTTTACATACCTGAGCTGTAAAAAAAAAAATAAATAAGGAGCCTCCCGCTGTCTATATTACAGCTCAGGTTTGTAAACATGTACACAAACTTGTTGCTATGGCAACAAGGTTGTTTACCTGTTTAGTAGATATCTCATCTATAGGGCTTATGGTCACGGTGGGCGGCACAGTGGTGTAGTGGGTAGCACTCTCACCTGGCAGGAAAAAGTCAACCAGGTTGATGGTTCAAATCCCTTGTCAAAAGAAGTTTATTGAGTATACAATGTTATAAAGATACATAAAGTAAGTTTACAGGGATCTATAAAGTAAGCTCATTGTTTTACAGTAGGGTTTATATAGGTAAATATCATGAAATTTCAAATATTAAACATTGGGTTCACGTAAACCTAAATTAAAGATATATATCATTTCCTTAGTTACTTTTGTAGGTATTTAAATGATTTATACCTACTATACATATTGTTTACATGTAGAGTGTATATAGGTCAAATAAATTCTGATAATGAGCTTTAATCGTGAGGTGGAGAAAAGGAAAGAGAAAGAAGAAAAAGGGTTGAAAGGTAGAGGTATGGTCCACAAGGTTGTCTCGCTCGTCAGTTTATTATTCTTTTTAGTTCTCTTTGAAGCCTTAGAATGGGTGTCTCTGTAAGTCATTTAATCTGTTACCATGGCAACAGGACAGAGTCATTGAAGTTTGACAGGAACTGTTGTTTTATCCAAGGATGCCAAAGTTTTTCAAATTTTGGAATTTGATTTTGATCGATGGCTACCATCTTAGCATGGGACATTGTATTATTCATTCTGTGAATTGTTTCTGCTAGTACCAATGTAGGAGATTTCCGTGCCTTGGCCACTGTTTGTTTTGCAGCCGTTATTAGTTGGATCATAAGTTTGAATTGAGAGAGTGTTAACCATTCCGGTTTTAGATTAAGTAAAGTTAAATATGGATCTGGTTGTATTATTTTTTAAAATATTTTAGATGCAATCACGAAGACTTCCTTCCAGAAGGTTTGGATTACTGGGCACGTCCACCATATGTGTAAATATGTGCCTATTTCTGGGCATCCTCGAAAACAAAGAGCTGAGGTATTAGGTGAATATTTTGCCACTCTAGCGGGTACAAGGTACCAGCGAGTTAGGACTTTATAATTTGTCTCCAGTGCTAAGATGTTGGGTGAAGATGACTTAGATGTGAGCCATATGTTAGACCAGTCCGTGTCTTCTAAAGTTCGTCCCAGGTCCTCCTCCCACCTCTGAACGTAAGAGGGTCTATTAAGATTTGCTACTCCATATAATTGATTATAAAGTGATGAAATTGTACCTTTAGCAAATGGATCTTTTTTACAGATTGATTCAAAAATGGATAATTGGGATAATGGTGTATCCCCCTTTAGGAATGGTGTATAGAAATTTTTGATTTGGAGATATCTAAATATCTCAGAGTTTGGTAGATCATATTTTTCTCTAAATGATGGGAATGAAAGGAATGATTTAGATGCTATGAAGTCATTTAGTGTCTGAATGCCTGATGTTGTCCAAGCTTTAAAAGAATTTGGGTAGATCCATGCCGGATAAAAGGCCGGATTTCTGATAAAAGAAAGGAGAGGATTGTGTGGAGATTGTAACTGATATTTGGTTTTTAGTTTATCCCAGAGAGATAAGAAGTGTTTAGTTATGGGATTATGAATTTTAAAGCGGTCTTTAGGATCAAGCCATAATAAATTTGATATTAATAGAGGGTCATTTTCTGAAGCCTCTATAAATACCCATAATGGGATTTCCTGTTTTGCATGGTATTTGGACAGACTGGCCAAATGTGCTGCTCTGTAGTAGTTAGTAAAATTAGGGTATCCCAGGCCTCCTTTATTTTTGGGAAGATGTAGTGTGTGTATAGGTATACGTGGTTTAGAAGAGCCCCATATAAACTAAGTTGCTCTTTTTTGTACTATTCTCAAAAAATAGGAAGGAATTGGAATAGGGAGGACTCTGAATAGATAAAGCAATTTGGGTAGAATAGTCATTTTGATTGCATTAATCTTCCCTATCCAGGATAAAGGAAGTTGCGACCATTGTTTTATTAGATTTGTGATCTGTCTTAATACAGGAGGATAATTGGTTGAGAATAAGTCAGAATGAGATGCTGTTAAATGAATTCCAAGATATGGGATTGATTTTTCTGCCCATGTGAATGGGAGTGCAGCCCTAGCCGGGATCAATTCCATGTTTGTGAGTGAAATATTAAGCACTAGGCATTTCTTAGGATTAATCATAAGGCCGGATAGGGCTGCAAATCCATCAAGAGCTGGTATTAAGTTAGGACCAGAGACCTGTGGTGATGATAGAAAAAGTGATATATCGTCTGGAAATATACATAATTTGTGTGTAATACCTCCTACTTCAATGCCAGTTATAGTTTGGTTTGTTCTGATGTATTGGGCCATGGGTTCGAGTATAAGGGCAAATAATAAGGGAGATAATGGGCAACCCTGTCGGGTACCTCTTTCGATATTAAAGGCTTCAGATTTGTATCCAGCATATTTTATATAGGCTTTGGGTTTATTATATAATGCTTTGATCCATGTTAAAAAGTGGGGTCCAAAACCCCATTTTTGTAATGAATATTGCATATATTGCCAGGATACTGTGTCAAATGCCCTCTTAATATCGAGAGATAGAAAACATAAAGGGATTTTCCGTTTTTTAGCAATATGTGCCAATAACACTGCCCTGCGTATATTATCGCCTGCCTGTCTATTTGGCATGAAGCCTACTTGATCTCTATGTATTAATTTTCCTATAATGCTATTGAGGCGTTTTGCTATTATTTTTGCTAATAATTTAATATCGAGGTTTAACAGAGAGATAGGCCGATAATTCAAACAGGAAGTATCATCAGAAAGGGGTTTTGGGAATCATACAAACAATTGCCATTAGTGTTTCTTGCCGAAAAGAATGTCCATCTAGAAGTTTGTTAAAAGTTTCAGTGAGAATGGGAGAGAGTATTTCTGAGAATGTTTTATAGTATAAAGACGAGTAGCTGTCTGGGCCTGGTCTTTTGTTAAGTTTTAGGTCTTTTATGGCGTTAGCAACTTCATCTATAGTTATAGGCTCATCCAAACTGCTTTTTTGATTCTGAGATAACTCAGGTAAGGTTATTTTTGAGAAGAAGGATTCAGCCTCTGTAGGATTAAATTCATTGTTTGTCTTGTATAAAGTTGCGAGATGTGAGTGAAATTTATGGACTATTTTAACTGGATTACAAGTGTAAACATTTTTTGATAATTTCAAACGTATTGGTTTGAAAGATTTGTTAGTTGAATTTAATGCCCGAGCCAAATATGTACCTGGTTTGTTTGTATTCATGTAGAAATTGTGTTTGGAGCGTTTGAGGGATTTATCAACTGACTCAGTGAGAAATAGATCGTATTCCAATCTAGATTTTTCCAGATGAGATTTTGTACTCTGAGATGGATTATCTTGAAATGATATGTAGGCTGCATTAAAATTGAGTTCTAGTTTTTTTGCTAGATTTTTGCGTTCCCGTTTAAATAGTGCCATTTGTCTTTGTATTGTACCACGCAAGACAGGCTTATGAGCTGCCCACAGTGTTATTGGGGAGATGTCTGTTGTATTATTAATTGATATGTATTCCTTTAAAGCTTGTTCAATGGCCATCTGATGTAGTGGGTGTTTGAGCATTATGTCCGGTAAGTACCACGTTGGGTCATGCGCTTTTGGTATGGCTGAGGCTATAGTAGTGTATACTGCATTATGGTCAGACCACGGAATCAGAATTATATCTGATGCAATAATTTCTGGTATCATTCCTATTGTTAGAAAAATATGATCTATTCTGGTAAAGGTTTGATGAGGGTGCGAGAAATAAGTGAATTTCTTTTTCATTGGGTTACTTTCTCTCCACGAATCTACCAGATTGTATTTGGAAAGAAGTTGAGAAAAAGGTAATCTAGAGGTTATTTTGGATGGTGTAAAAGGTGATTTATCTAGAAATGGGAGGAGGACCTGGTTCGAATCCCCACACATTATCACTGTTCCTATTTTGTGTGTATTAATCACTTGTAATATATGTGAGAGGAATGGTGTAGGTTGTTTGTTAGGAGCGTAGTAGGAAATCACCGTGATTGCTGTATCCATTATATAACCCATGAGTATCAGGTATCTACCTTCTGGGTCTTTAATTTCTGATGATAAGGTGAATGGTGTGGATCGGTGAAATACAATTAGAGTTCCCCTTTGCTTGGTACAGGCAGAAGCCGTGTAAATTTGTTGATAAAAAGGAGAAATATATTTTGGAGTAGAATCTTTGGTGAAGTGTGTTTCTTGGAGGCATACTATGTGAGCCTTCTTGTTATGGAAAGTACGGAAGGCTTTGGTCCTTTTTTGAGGGACATTTATTCCCTGAACATTCAGGGAAAGTATATTAAGTGGTGCCATGGCAACAGATCAAATAATTTTGACTTACTTTTTGTTATGCAGAGCTGACTGCGCAGATCAACCTGTGTGGACTGAATAGATAGAAAAGAAACCAGTGAATTCTGGAGTAAAGAGTAAACAAAAAACATATGAGATTAGATGATACATTGTATAAATTATTTTTTGCAAGTAATCACAATTTACCCGTGAAAGAGAATAAATATCTCTCTCAGGGGAATAAGTGCCTTCGTCACACTCCCACATAATATGGTTGGGAGAATGAGGAGGGCTAATGGGGGTACACGGATCTTCCGCTTACAGGAGAGAAGTGCTATGTCAAAAGACATCAAAATGATGTTTCATTAATTGGAGTGCAGAATATAGTTTTTGTTGAAATTATTTTTTCCAGGGTGGTTGTATATGGTTAGTCTTGCCCTAGGCTAAATAATTCAGTTAGAAAGGTACTGTTAATAACTTTGGTATTGATGAAGATAGTTTGAATTATTTTGGGATTTTAACCCTTTTAGAGTAAACAATTACATATTTTATTCATATGTAACTGTTTAGATATGTTAACTCATAAAATTGAGGTTGTATTGCTTCAGATTAGAATAAACAAAAACATAATTCTAGGAACTAGTTAGGTAATAATATATTTGTTTTAAGAAAAGAAAGAAAAAACTTTCATTACTTCCGGATTATTGAACATATTTGTCCTAAAAAGTAATAAATCTATTGTTATTACCTGATAATATATAACTGAACAAGAATTTCCTTATTTCACTTATATATTCTAAGGCTATATGAATCAGAAGTAATAAGAAATATAACTGGAATGTAACATGATCCCACACAGTGTGTGACTATCAGAATGCAGTTACATTCAGTTATAAATACAGGTTTTTTATAGAGAACCATCTCTTAGTATAATAAATGAAGAGATATCAGGAATTAGGATGTCAGTCCATTGAATCTTCTTGGTCCATGGATGATGTGGCATAACGGCCTCTTTTGTGAGAATGATGATTCCCATTTTGTTCTGAAATTTTCTGAGTGCTGCCTGAAGGTGAAGATGATGCCATTCTTCTGCGTGTGGGAGAGTTGCTGCTTGTGGGTTCTGTCAGATTTAATTTTAAAAGGGTTTGTTGTAGTTCATCTGCTGATCTGCTTCTGTAAATTGTACCTTGGTAGTTAAATCTGACTGAAAAGGGGAAGCCCCATTGATACATAATGTTGTGGCGTTGCAGTTCCATTAGTTGGTGTTTCATGGATCGTCTTTTAGTAATAGTAAGTTGGGATAGGTCAGCAAAAATTTGATAATTGTGTCCTTGAAAATTAAGTTCCTTTTTTTCTCTTGCAGCAATTAGTATTTGTTCTTTCGTTCTGAGGTGATTTTTATATCTGCCACGGTTTCCTCCCAGTACCATATTTCCTGCCCAAACTTTCACAGTTTGTTCCCAGGGGCAAAAAGGTTCAAATGGATACCTTTTGAGCCTGCAGGCTCCGCTTTGTCCTTCTCTTCTCTCCTCAGCGGTGCGGAGCTCTAAGAATGCATGTCTGCTCCACTAGGCTCCGCCCATCTCCCTTCGATGGTTCAAATCCCAACCACAACTCTACCTGCCTGGAGTTTGCATGTTCTGCCTGTGTGGGTTTCCTCCAGGGTCTCCGCTTTCCTCCCACACTCCAAAGACATGCTGGTAGAGTAGTTCATTGGGTTAGTTCAGGGTAGTGGCCGATCTTTTGCTTTTTACCAATAACTGGCTGTCAAGTTGATGCTAAAGTTTCAGAGCTGTGATAAGAAATTATTTAAAAAAAATAATGCACATTCATAGCATGAGTGTTCTGTAACCCAAAAGTGTTAGAGCCAGACACAGCCAGGCAACTAGTATTTTTCATAATCAAAGAAAAAAGGGAATATTTGGGACTTTAAATGAGACGCAACGGGGAATATTGCGCCTCCATCCCTGGTTGCTTTTGCAAAAAAGAGGGGGGGGGGATTTTAGATGGTGTGTGGGGTAGAGCTAGACAAAACCATATACATATGTAAAAAATTGTATTCTTTATTAGACCAAAGATAGGGCATGGATCAACCCATATAAACGCATAATAGCACATTGGCATATAAAATACAAAGTATCAACATACATATTGAGGATAGTCACCAACGTGACACAGAAAGTAAATATTATACATCACAGTCCCCCAAATGGAGTAGGCATAACATATCAGGCTGGTAGAGCAATAGAAACCATCTAGAATCATGAATATGAGATGGATGCATCAAAATAAGCTCAACAACGTTTTGTGGACTTCTATCCACTCATCAGGAGCAAGTGCATCCATATACTAAAAATGGGATAAAAAAAAACACCATTATAGTTTGATATAACCACAGACTAGAGGTGTAGAGGGATTAAAGATGATGATGAACAAATAAAGGGCCATAACTGAAAGTACTCACATGCGAGCTGATACTAGGCCATGCGATACCACCTGCCGGAGGTCAGCAAGATAATTATGTCCAGCACGGGAGCTGAGGAAAGGACCCAAGCATGGATCAGGAGCACACACGCAGTCCCCCCAAAAGGAAAAAGTGTGTATGGAAAAATCTTGATGTAACCGTGGATGGGATTTCTGTATTGTATACAATAAAGTAAGTGGTTTGTTACCATATTGGTATAAATAAAAAGAAATGTCTCATAGAGTAGACCCATCACCACAGTATAGAAGTATATTGTGGAGCATATCAACAAGGTGAACAGAATGAAAAAAAATAGGGTGTCCATACAGTAAGAATAGGGAAGAGGAGATGAGATTCCTGAAATTAGGAGAAATTAATGAAAACTAGGAGTAAAGGAATATTAGTAATGCTTGTTATAGCAGAATTTAAGAATAAAGCAAGAGCTTGCTATGTATTTACCCATGTAGGTCCTAATGGGATATGAACCAAAAATGGAGTGCAGTGTGGGACTGCTGAGAAAAGGTCACTAAAGGGGAACTGCAAGGTGAGCCCAGCGGCCAGGGTCCCATCCAGCGTCACACTGGCATGACAACAAGGGAGAGACAGCACGGCAGCAGCCGGACCTACTCACAATGTGTCAGCCAAGCTGAAATAGCACACGCCTGCGTGAAAGGACGCCCACTGGGCATCGCACGCATAGAGTGGAAGGTGTGGCGCCTGCCCAATCCCCCATCCCCATCAAAATCAGCTGTGTTCAATGTGGTATATGGTAACTTGACCACTAGGGGTCAGATACAAGGCAGTAAAGGCTCTTGAACCGCACACACCTCCATCCCTAATCAGTATCAAAGAAAAAAGGGAATTTTTCATAAGGACGCCAGTACTCTTGGTTCCCATACTTTTCATAAAAAAGAACTTCTAAGAGGTTTAGTATTTATACAAGGGTGCCTTCTAGTGGAATATATTGTGTATGACAGCCATTCAAAAAAAATCAAAATAATATCTTCTTGCGAACACAATAGCACTGGGAAATATGTACTATATTTGAAGCAGCATTAGAATAGGACTATTGTCTATTTTTTTTTTCTAATCCATCACTGCCTATGCACTTTCAGAAAACACCCATGCACAGAAAATACACTTTAAACCCTAATGGTGGACATACACGCTTTGATAAATTATCAATTTCTTTTTTGATTGGTTATTCCTATTAATGGAGATCAATCTATAGCAATTTATTTTCAGCCTCCAACAGGACCCGGGCATAGCGGACATGGTCACCGGAGGGTCCCGCAAGAGCAAAACCAAGTACAGAAACATCCAAGAGGCCCTGGCGCGGGCAGCAGCTAAGATGCTGCCGCCGACAGCTCCACACACTGCTTCCCCATGGCCATACAGACTGAAGCCGCCTACCAGCAGAAGAGAGGGTGAGTCAGACACGGATTTCTCTGACACTCCACATTTCTCACATTCCAACCCAGGGCAGCCTGATATGCTGAAGAAATTAGAGCGAATGCTACAGCGTGCCCTGAAGCAGACCTCAGACCAGATTACAGAATGCCTCTTCAGAGAACTCAGGGAACTGGGTCAACGTACATCTGACCTGGAGCAGAGGGTAGATGATCTAGAAACCCTCTTTAGCAATCGTACTGATGAGATAGAAGCTCTACATAAGGAAAATCAATCCCCCCAAACCCAGCTAAAAGATTATGAGAACAGGGCTAGACGCTCCAATATAAGGATCCATGGAATCCCTGAGACTGTGCTAGATCTCCAATCCATGGTGACTGCGCTATTCCCGTCCATTCCTATTGAACGCCTTGAAATGGAACGGGTGCATAGAGCCCTAGCTCCACGCAAGCCAGATGGGCCTCCATGCGACATGGTCGCTCTCAGTCTGATGGGTCTACCCCTCATAGTTCACTCTCTGCTAACCGCTTTGACTTCATTATGTTCACATGTGTTATTTAGCTCAAGTTTCTTCATATTTTGAGGTAACCTATACTCCACCTACCCACATTTAATAATAATTTAATAATCATAAACCGTGAGTCACCTTATTGTTGATGGACTGGCTATTCTCACTGGCATGCTACCCCAATATATCTTCATATAGACGGCTCCTGTGTCCCCCACGGTTGTCACTGCTGCCTCCCATTAGCCTGTGGACATCCCCTACTGGACTCTCCCTAGGCTACACAACCCTCTCTGTTCAGGTACTTTTGACCTGCCCAGACAGGATTCGCACATCCCTCCTGTCCTTTCCACCCCCTCCCTTCCTCCTTCTCCTGTCTCTACCAACTGCAATGCTCTTCCCCACTTTTCTCCCTCTAAACTTCCTTTCCTGGCTTCCCTCTCTCCTCTCCATCTCCTATCTTCACCGGGAGGAGAAGACTAGATCTAGTCAACGCATTCCTAACAGGCCCCTTCCTCATTCCACACCATGGCTCAGTTGAACATCCTCACACTTAATGTACAAGGACTGAATTCCCCCCAAAAACGAGTCAAAGCCTTCTGATCGTTTGCTTCAGCCAAAGCTGAAGTTTGCCTCCAGGAAACCCACTTCACCAACCAATTCTTCCCCAAATCTGTTGGCGCCTTTCACCCACAATTATTCACAGCCTCAGCCACCACTAAACAAAGGGGAGTTCTAGTGGCTTTCCACTGCACTACCCCCTTCACACTCCAGGAGAAGATTAAGGACCCTGAAGGCAGATACATTCTTCTGATAGGTCAGCTTCTTGACGTTGAGATTACAGTGGTGTCCTACTACGCCCCAAATCATAATCCCACATCTTTTCTCTCTCATCTTCTACAAGTTGTAGACACACATAAACATGGCACCGTTTTGATCTGCGGTAACTTTAAATAGGTCATCTACCCTTTTTGGATAAATCACCATTTCAAGCCTTCACAAATCTAAGCAGACTAACTTTCCAAAAATTGCTGCATCGCCACTCACTACTAGACTCCTGGAGGGAGGTCAACCCTGTCAGACGACAATATGCCTTCTACTTGCACCCCCATAAAACACTGTCACGCATTGACCACATCTTCATCTCAATCGGGTTGTCCCCCACACTCCTTGCTTCGGTCATCCTACCATTTACTTGGTCAGACCACAACACCGTCCTCGCCTCTCTAGATTCCCTAATGCCCAGGCAGATGGGCCACACTTGGTTCCTAAATGAAACCCTCTTGGCCCACCCTTCACACCGCATGGAAATCTCCCTAGCCATCAAGGACTACATAACCCATAATGTCACAGCTGACGTCTCCCCCTTAACCATCTGGGAAGCCCACAAATCTGTTATCCATGGCACTTGTATTAGATTAGCCACCCATCTCAAGAGGGAACACCGAACCCTATACCAAAAACTAGAAACCACTTTCCACCAATTTCATGCCGCCTTTCAAAACAACTTACACACAGGCAGGCCTTGGAGAGGGCCAGACTGGAGTTGGATCTTTTCCTGATCGATTCAGCTGAAAAAGCCTTACGCCGATCCAGGCATAAATATTATGCGAAAGCTAACAAACCGGATACCTTCATAGAATGGACCGTGCCTATAAACCAATCAGACTGAAGGTCGGGAGAGAGGCTTACTCAAGCGACCCTATAAAGGTCCTGTCTGTCTTCTGTCTGTCTGCCACTTGGCCAAACTCTATTTGGCTGATAGTTTGATAAAGCTTGTGCCTCAACACTTTTTTACCCTCACTCTATCTTCCCTGACAGCCTCTCAACGGGCCAATCTAGACCAACACATCTCTGAACTGGAAGTCATGTTGAAGAAAAACAAGTGCCCGGGCCCCACGGTTTCACGGCTTTAAATTATAAACACTATGCCGACTTACACCTCTCCTGACTAGAGCCTTCAACTCTATTCTAAAAGGACACTCTTTTCGTGCTGACTTTCTCACGGCCATTGTCTCCATGCTTCCAAAACCTCAAACAGATGACTCCTGGGCCAACTATCGACCCACTTCCTTACTAAACATAGACCTCAAACTTATTGCGAAAATCATCACCCGCTTAAATCTGATTATAGGGTCTCTAATCCATAAAGATCAAGTTGGGTTTATCCCTCTGAGACAAGCCGGAGACAATGTTCGTAGGGCAGTTCTACTAACACACGCGGCCCGTTCACGTTGTATGCCTGCATGTTTAGTATCATTGGATATCAAAAAAGCCTTTTATTCCCTCTCCTGGCCATATCTCCAATTCGTACTACAAAGATGGGGTTTTGGACCACATTTTCTCCGCTGGGTCTCCTTCCTATATACCTCCCCCTCAGCATACTTCAAATATGCAGGCTACAAATCAGATCCATTTCCAGTGTGTCGCGGAACAAGGCAGGGCTGCCCCCTGTCCCCGCTTATTTTTGCCCTTGCCATTGAACCCCTAGCCCACCTTACACGTTCTAACCCGGAGATCAAGGACCTGGAAATGGGTGGCATCCACTATAAACTCTGCCTGTTTGCGGATGACATCCTCCTCTTTCTCTCCTCCCCACTGACATCCACTCCCACCCTCCTCTCAATCTTGGACCGATTCGCAGCAATTTCAGGACTAGTTGTGAACCCACAGAAATCTAGAGCCCTTAACATTTCACTACCCCAGCCGATGCTTTCACAACTTAAGCAGACCCTCCCTTTTTCCTGGTCGCCCCAATAGTTTTCATACCTGGACAATAAACTTACCGATGATCCTGCCACCCTATACTCAGCCAACTATCCACCCATGTTGACCCATTTATCTAACCTCATGTCTTCCTGGGCTGCCTTGCCCCTGGCGTGGCTGGGACGTGACTAAAATGGCAATCCTCCCTAAAATGTTATATTTGTTCAGAGTTTCACCAATCCAAGTGCCATCTCACTTCCTCCGCATACTACAACGCAGAGTCCTATTCTACGGCTGGGGTAAGACCAGACCTCGTGTGGCAAGATCAACTATGTATTTACACAAACTGCAAGGTGGCCTTGGTCTCCCACACTTCGCCAAATATTACCAGGCAGCCCAATTGGCCTTTATTCCAAAATATCACGCCTCTCACGAAACACCTCTCTGGGTAGCAGTGAAATCGGTAGAGCACGATCCCCTTTCCGTGCCCAACTTACTGTGGCTTCGCCCTAGTGACCACAAGACAGTGAGGAACCCGGTCACCTGTCACTTCCTGCAAATTTGGGATAATCTTAAAACCAAATTTAAATTTCAATCTCCCCATAATCCTCTTCTATCCTATTTGCGGAACCCCACCTTTTATGCAGCGTGGACGTCCCCAGCTTCCTTTAACCGATGGTCTGCAGCCAACCTAATCCGGGCTCACAAATTCACAACTCCTGACACATTTAAAACATTTCCCAATCTTTGTGAAACATACGGAATTCCCAATTTCAAAATCTTCGGCTACCTTCAACTTAAACACTTTTTTTCTCCTCAAACTTACTCACAGAATCTTTTCTACCCGACATGACCAGCTTTAAACGTATCTGAAAAAAAGACCCTCATGCACGGGGCCTAATCTCCTCTTTCTACTCACAATTATTAAACCCACCACCACACACATATCCCTGCACTATGTTAAAAAATGGGAATCCGATTTGGGCCTCCAACTGGACACCACTAACTGGTCCAATATCTATCTGGACCTCCACAAAATCAGCTTCGCAGAATGTTGTAGCCTCTGAAACTAATTACAAAGTAATGTTGCGCTGGTACCTGGTCCCCTCCCGGATTACCAAATATCTACCGTCATATTCCCCTGCTTGTTTCCGAGGATGTCTAGACGAAGGCACACACCTACATATCTGGTGGAGTTGTCCACTAGTTCAATCATATTGGACAGAAATCTTTCATATCCTTTCCACCCTTACTGGTAACACCATAGCCCCCCACCCAACCATAGGTTATATCGGGTTTATTAAATAGGACTATCTTCAGTTCAAGTTACTCTTACAGATAACAATCGCTGCAAAGCAAACCATCACGAAGGCCTAGAAAACTCCACGCCTCACAGTCCTGGAAAAAAAGAATAGAGTTACCAGAGCCATGTTTCATGCCAAAATAGAAGCAGTTCTCCTAGACAGGGTCCAAAAATTTGAACGCCTTTGTAAACCTTGGGTCGACCATTATCTACCCCTTGACTTTGACAATGCCCTACTACTACCCTGAATAACCATACCGACAACTTTGTTTACCCATAGAGACTAGATCCCCATTCCCACTCCCTTTCCCCCCCCCCTCATTTTTTTTTTCTCTTTGTCCCTCATCTTCTCTTTGTGAACTGCCTTCCTCCTCTTCCTCTACTTCCCCCTTCTCAGCTCCTCTCTGCTCTCCTGGATGTAAACTTCTCAGCTCCAACCAACATCAATACGCATTTTGTGGAAGCTAGGCATCTCTGTCGAACCACAATCTCCCTAAGTCAAGATCTATGAATGCCTACAGGCCCATCATACAATCTAACCTATACTACCCGGTATGAGGACACTCAGACACCTGGTAAACCTCCAGGTGACTTCATCAGGATATAACCAATAATCAACCAAGGTTCTCAGACACCAGAACAGTCCCTAGACCTCACCTAACCGTAATCCCCTGCATGTCGTTTACCTGGTCTGCATGGTGTAGTCATATGTTGCTTTATCTTACTTTTCTGATATTTTCTGTATGTTTTGTTGCACAGGGCTGCACCCCTACTTTTCATTGAGATAGCACTCTACCATTACCCCCCTCATCCAGGGGAAATGTCTTTCAATTGTATTCTGTTAAGATTTCTTGTTTTCTTTTACCTTCAATAAAAATTTGAACAAGAAAGAATGTACTTGGCTCCATAATATCCTCCAGCATGAGCAAATCAATTCACTAGAATGGAAATAAAGCAAAGTGTTTTATGAACAGTTAATGACAGCCAGCACCTCTCTGCTTAGCCAGCCAGTAAAGAACACTGGTGTGAGCTCCAGTAAAGAAGACGGCACAGCTGTTCTTGATCAGTGACATTGGTGCTGTAATGCAGCAGAACATTGCAATGACTGGGTTACTGCTCTGGAAGAAGCCAGTCTGTTTCCTTTCATGACACAAGGCACTGGATCCCTAAACTGTAAAGCAAAATACGAAGTTATGTTGGATATTCCTTGTTATAGTATAGAATTATCTTATGTCACAAAACATGCTTTTATATGTTTTATACCTTGCCATATTCACTAGTTCTTACAGTGCATGTTTTCTAATTCAGCAATTATGTAGCCACTTAATTTTTGATATACAATCATTTAAGAAACCCTTGATACCAAAATGGGCAGAGCCAAACCTGAAGTATTTGCTGGGTACCTCAGTTCAGTTTAAGTAACTGTAAACCAGAAAATAAACTGAAAATGTGGCAATTTCTGGTTTCCCTTTAATATAATGCAAACCTAACTTGATTAACGTATGTAGGTTTTATTTTTATCATCTGTGACAGCATCAAGTTTCAATTTTTTTCCTTAGGAATGGAGAAGCAAAAACCGTATGGGAAGAGTAATTCTTGTGATATTTGTTGCTTGTATATGTTGACATCATGTTGCACGTGCATTCTTGTTTGCCTAGAAGATACTCTGTATAGTTAGTCCCTTCTTCAAGGAGGTGTCTTTTAGTTTCTATTTGGAACACATCTAATTGCTAGAGCTAGACACAATTTGATATTTTGACCTATGTTTTCTCTAATGCTTCCATTGAAACAATAGCTATGGTAGCCTACCTCAAAGTTATAGATCCAAGAGACAAAGTGAGTGTGGATTTTGTTCTTGGTAAGACCAAGCTTACCCCAAAACCAGCACATACCATCCCAAGGCATGGAATTTGAAATAGACTCTCTTAACTTTTACACAGACAGCAAGATAGTGTTAGGATGCATATATAACCAATCATCAGTGCTGTGTATGCATCCTGATCAAGGGCACTGTGTGCCTACAAACCTCAGTCCAGCTGATCGCAGCACTCGTGCAGTACCAGCCACTGCGTTTCCAGACATTTCATGGTTGTCCCCACCTGATTACTTGAATAATGACCCCATCAAAATGCACACTGATTCTACATTTTACTGGTTAATCCTGATAAGTAAATCAGAGCTAATACCAATACACCCAAGACCTCTGTGAAGTTGAGGCTTTTTCATCATTCATCATCATGAGGAGTTTTCATCATTTTGAAAGCTTTTCCAAGTGGTCTTCTGTTGTGCGAGTTATCTCACAGCTTATCCATGTTGTTGATCATTTCGCAACCAACACTGATGGCCATGAAGTGTGTCATAGTTGGTGCATGTATTGTATCACCTTAAACTGAGGCAGTGGTAATTTAAAGCCATGAAACACGTTTTATTCAGTTACAGTGGGGACGGAAAGTATTCAGACCCCCTTAAATTTTTCACTCTTTGTTATATTGCAGCCATTTGCTAAAATCATTTAAGTTCATTTTTTTTCCTTATTAATGTACACATAGCACCCCATTTTGACAGAAAAACACAGAATTGTTGACATTTTTGCAGATTTATTAAAAAAGAAAAACTGAAATATCACATGGTCCTAAGTATTCAGGCCCTTTGCTGTGACACTCATATATTTAACTCAGGTGCTGTCCATTTCTTCTGATCATCCTTGAGATGGTTCTTCACCTTCATTTGAGTCCAGATGTGTTTGATTATACAGATTGGACTTGATTAGGAAAGCCACACACCTGTCTATATAAGAAAGACCTTACAGCTCACAGTGCATGTCAGAGCAAATGAGAATCATGAGGTCAAAGGAACTGCCTGAAGAGCTCAGAGACAGAATTGTGGCAAGGCACAGATCTGGCCAAGGTTACAAAAAAATTCTGCTGCACTTAAGGTTCCTAAGAGCACAGTGGCCTCCATAATCCTTAAATGGAAGACGTTTGGGACGACCAGAATCCTTCCTAGAGCTGGCCGTCTGGCCAAACTGAGCTGTCGGGGGAGAAGAGCCTTGGTGAGAGAGGTAAAGAAGAACCCAAAGATCACTGTGGCTGAGCTCCAGAGATGCAGTCAGGAGATGGGAGAAAGTTGTAGACATTCAACCATCACTGCAGCCCTCCACCAGTCGGGGTTTTATGGCAGAGTGGCCCGAGGGAAGCCTCTCCTCAGTGCAAGACACATGAAAGCCTGCATGGAGTTTGCTAAAAAAACACCTGAAGGACTCCAAGATGGTGAGAAATAAGATTCTGTGGTCTGATGAGACCAAGATAGAACTTTTTGGCCTTAATTCTAAGCGGTATGTGTGGAGAAAACCAGGCACTGCTCATCACCTGTCCAATACAGTCCCAACAGGGAAGCATGGTGGTGGCAGCATCATGCTGTGGGGGTGTTTTTCAGCTGCAGGGACAGGATAACTGGTTGCAATTGAGGGAAAGATGAATGCTAGACAAGTACAGGAATATCCTGGACGAAAACCTTCTCCAGAGTGCTCCGGACCTCAGACTGGGACGAAGGTTTACCTTCCAACAAGACAATGACCCTAAGCACACTGCTAAAATAATGAAGGAGTGGCTTCACAACAACTCCGTGACTGTTCTTGAATGGCCCAGCCAGAGCCCTGATTTAAACCCAATTGAGCATCTCTGGAGAGACCTAAAAATGGCTGTCCACCAACGTTTACCATCCAACCTGACAGAACTGGGAAGGATCTACAAGGAGGAATGGCAGAGGATCTCCAAATCCAGGTGTGAAAAACTTGTTGCATCTTTCCCAAAAAGACTCATGGCTGTATTAGATCAAAAGGGTGCTTCTACTAAATACTGAGCAAAGGGTCTGAATACTTAGGACCATGTGATATTTCAGTTTTTCTTTTTTAATAAATCTGCAAAAATGTTAACAATTCTGTGTTTTTCTGTCAATATGGGGTGCTGTGTGTACATTAATGAGGAAAAAAATGAACTTAAATGATTTTAGCAAATGGCTGCAATATAACAAAGAGTGAACAATTTAAGGGAGTTTGAATACTTTCCGTCACCACTGTACATAAAGTAATCGGAAGTCTTACCAAAGCAGATGACTTGTGCCTATCCGTTGAGCAACCACGTTTGGCACCTCTGCTATTCGAACTACCCAAAAGCCCTTTTTTTCACTGGTTCCTTCTCATGCTTCATTCACACACCTGAGAACCCCCACAGGGCACCCAGGATGGGAATACCTGAGTCATACAGAGCAACCACACTTACCCTGTGTGAAGACAGGTTTTCTCGAACTGGGCACTAGGAACGCCGCGTGTTCCCCTCTAGCTGGGTGACCGCAACCCCAACCGTTGTAAGTCTATTTTACCTTTTTTCCTATTATTGTGGAAGCACTGTATTCTTGTCCCTAAATTGAATCTACTACAGCAGGGATATGCAACTAGCGGACCTCTAGCTGTTGCAAAACTACAAGTCCCATCATGCCTCTGCCTCTGGGTGTCATGCTTGTGGCTGTAAGAGTCTTGCTATGCCTCATGGGACTTGTAGTTCTGCAACAGCTGGAGGTCCACTAATTGCATGTCCCTGTACTACAGTATAAGGCAGGGGTAGACAACCTTTTAAGCACAGTGTACCGAAAAATGTTTTCAAAGAAATTGAGCATGCCAATTTTATAACAAAAAAATGTCAACTTCACACTCTCAATCGCAAAAAGAAGTTTTTATAAAGTAAATGCTGTAAACTACTTTAGTAGTGAGAAATTAACATCCTGCACTCTCACGCCTCAGATCAGCCCCGATTCCTGCAATTCCACACCTCAGATCAGCCCCAATTCATGCACCTTCACACCTCAGATCACTGCCCCCCCTGCAAATTTGTTTCACCATTGTACCCCCCTGCACATCTGCCCCACCACTGTACCACACTGCTCATCTGCCCCACCACTGTACCCCCTGCTCATCTGCCCCACCACTGTACCCCCCCGCTCATCTGCCCCACCACTGTAACCCCCTGCACACCTGCCCCACCACTGTAACCCCCTGCACACCTGCCCCACCACTGTAACCCCCTGCACACCTGCCCCACCACTGTAACCCCCTGCACATCTGCCCCACCTCTGTACTACCCTGTTCATCTGCCCCACCAATATACCACCTTTCTCATCTGCCCCATCAATGTACCCCCTTTCTCATCTGCCCCACCACTGTAACCCCCTGCACATTTGCACCACCACTGTACCACCCTGCTCTTCTGTCCCACCACTGTAACCCCCTGCTCATCTGCCCCACCAATGTTCCCCCTTTCTCATCTGCCCAACCACTGTACCTCCCTGCACATCTGCTCCACCGCCGTACCCCATGCTTTTGTCTCTCACCGCTGAACCATCTTTTTATCTGTCCTAACACCTGCCCCACCACTGTAAGCCCTTCTCATCTGCCCCACCACTGTACCTTCTTCACATCTGTCCCACCTCTGTTCCCCCTGCTCTTCTGCCCCACCACTGTAACCCCCTGCGCATGTGACCCACTGATGTACCATCTTTCTCCTCTGCACCCCTCTGCACATCTGCCCCGCCTCTGAAACCCCTTCTCATCTGCCCCACCACTGTACCTTCTGCACATCTGTCCCACCTCTGTTCCCCTTGCTCTTCTGCCCCATCACTGTAACCCCTGCTCATCTGTCCCACCAATGTACCTCCTTTCTCCCCTGCCCCAACTCTGAAACCCCCTACTCATCTTTCCCACCACTGTAATCCCCGTCTCATCTGGCCCAACACTGAATCCCCCTGATTATCACTCCCACTACTGTAACCTCCTGCTCATCTGCCCCATCACTGTACCCCCCCTGCTTTTCTGTCCCACCACTGTAACCCCTTCTCATCCCTCCCACCACTGTACCTCCGGCACATCTGCCCCACCACTGTACCCCCTTGCTCTTCTGTCCCACCACTGTAACCCCCCTGCTTATCTGCCTCACCACTGTACTTCCCTGCACATCTGCTCCACCGCCTTATCCCCATGCTCTTCTGTCTCACTACTAAATCACCTTCTCATCTGTCCTAACACTGAACCCATCTGCTCATCTGCCCCACCACTGTAACCCACTTTCTCATCTGCCTCACCAATGTACCTCCTGCACATCTGTCTCACCTCTGTACCCCCCTGCTCTTCTGCCCCACCTCTGTTCCCCCTGCTCTCCTGCCCCACCACTGTTCCCGCTGCTCTCCTGCCCCACCACTGTTCCCCCTGCTCTCCTGCCCCACCACTGTAACCTCCTGCTCATCTGTCCCACCAATACACCTCCTTTCACATCTACCTCACTGCTCTACCCCCCTGCTTTTCTGTCCCACCACTGAACCCCCTTCTCATCTGCCCTAACAACGAACCCCCCTGCTCATCTACCTCAACACTGTACCCCCCTGCTCTTCTGTCCCACTGCTGAACCCCCTTCTCATCTCTTCCACCCCTGTACCCCCCCGCACATCTGCCCCACTGCTGTATCCTCCTGCTCTTCTATCTTACCTCTGAACCCCTCCTGCTCATTTTCCCCATCGCTGTACCCTCCTGCTCATCTGCTCCACCGCTGTACCCTCTTCTCATCTATGATATGTGTGATATGCAAAGTGGTGAAAGGAAGCAGAGATGAGACACATCTACCTGTCCTGGCACACTCATCCTGCTGATCCACCTCTCGCATCCAGCCCACGTGCTTGTATGGAATGTATGTGATGTCACATACAAGCATATGGAATGGATGTGCACTGATGAGCTCAGGTCAGGGGCATTTTCTGAAAGCAGTGGGCCTGTGTGCAGGATCATAAGTTGGGCCCCCGCAGCTGAGAAAAAGTGCGTCACTCTGCTCCACAGCAAAAGTTGGGTGTGATTTTAATTGCTCTGAATATTGGCTGTGGCTTAAAGGGACATAGAGTGCAGGAGTTCAGTAGTAAGTGACGCAAAGGTTCAGGAATAATTGTAACAAAGTTCCCAGAAGCTCAACAGCAATTCCACAAACTGTCACCTGATTGTGGTTTTCTCAATCACAGTGAAATCCCTTCTTTCTGAGATTGGTAGTGGAAACCAAGCGAGTCATCTTCCTCCAGATGATGGAAGGGGCTAGCAGGACTGTGATTGGCTTTAGCAGTGGCCAATGACAGTCCTACTCCTCCTGGAAATAGGGACCGCCCCCCCTAGCTGAACTGCACCCAATCTTTTACCCATCACAAAAGCTTACGATCGCAGCTATAGCAAAGTTAGAGAACATAGCAATGTTTCCCTTCTTTTACAATATGTGGGGGCACAGTGCCTCCCCCTCAGTGCAGGTGTGGCGTGGGGAATTCTGAAATTGGAATGCATTAGTGTCTCACTGACACTTCCCTGCGCTGCTCTGCTGATGGGGAGGGAGTCGAGTGCCGGCGAAAGAGGCTTTGCATGCCACTTGCGGCACCCGTGCCGGGGTTGCCTACCCCTGGTATAAGGGCTCTCCCACCACCCTATTTTCTTTTTCAGTGGAATCTCTGAGCTTTTCCAGAAACCCCTGGCCAGCTCCTCAGGATCCTATAGACCAGGGGTAGGCAACCTCAGCCCTCTAGCTGTGGTGAAACTACAAATCCCATCATGCCTATGCCTCTATGCCTGTGATTGTCAGGGTCTTGCAATGTCTCATGGGCCGAGGTTGCCTACCCCTGCTATAGACCGTGATCTACCACCACACCCCAGACTTGCATCTGCAAAGGACCTCCCACAATCGAGTAGAGTGTTCATCTTCTAAACCAGGGATATGCAATTAGCGGACCTCCAGCTGTTGCAGAACTACAAATCCCATGAGGCATAGCAAGACTCTGACAGCCACAAGCATGACACCCAGAGGCAGAGGCATGATGGGACTTGTAGTTTTGCAACCGTTGGAGGTCCGCTAATTGCATATCCCCGTTCTAAACCAACGACTCAATCAAAGAGAGGTGTTCCTGGGATCGAATCTTTACTTGTAAAGTCTGGACTTGATTCTCAATTGTTTTATGTTTGAAACCATAGCTTTCAAGTATGATGTTACACATACCTTATTGTTTGCCTTTAAATAATTTTCTCCTTTCCTCACACTGTAGCTAGAAGATGCTTTGTATGATTTGTAACACCCTTCTTCAGTGTGTATTTTTAGTTTCTGTTTGGAGTACGTCATTGCTGGTGTTAGACACATGATTTTTAAACTATCTGATGTTCTTCTGTTATAATCTGCTATAAAGCATTCTATGATCTGCAAAGGTGTCATTTGGATTGAGTCACTGTCTGCCTGCACTGCTATAACTGTAAGTTAATGTGGAGTTCCACCCACTTTTACAACTCTTCAGCATCCCTTACTAAACTGTGCACTGTAAACGAATTGGATATTTTTAAATTTTTTTTTCTCAGCACTTACTGTATATCTGCTGTATTCATTTTTCACTTCCTCCTCCCTGGCCGCGGCCCATCGCATCATTTCTTGTTTGCAATGCATTCTGGGAAGGGGTGGCAACTTCCTCTGACACTGCCGTTGCTATGGAAACCTGACCTGAAACCTATTATACTGCTTGTGCTGCACTGAGCATGTGCGAGATCTGCAAGGATGAGATCCAGGAAGAAACAGTCTGGCTTCAGATGCCCAGACTTAAGATGGCCACGGCCTGCTGTAAGTTTATAAAATAACAAACTACTGCTATAAACTAACAAAACAGACCTTAGTTTACAGACTAACTTTACTAGAATACATTAAGCTTGTGTATTATAGGGGTTTTTTTTTTTATTTAAAAAGTATAATTTCGGCCGGAACACCACTTTAAAGCTATCTTGTCACAACTGGATCAGTTATAGAGATCGCTATTGTGGTGCTTAATTTGGGGAAGCAGAACAGTTGATAAATAAAGTGAATCCCTTTTAAACTCTACACACAAAACGTTTTATTCTGTTGATTTCTGTAGATTACTGTATAAATTATATTAGAGTATTACATCTTTTGGACAGACTAAATAACTGCAATCCACAAGAGTGACAGAAAAATAAGTGAGACAGGGCAGACCTGCATTGGTCACTAAGGAAATTGCCCTGCTCTTTCAACTTTACACACACTCACATACATATAGTGTATTTATAGTGGTCTTGCATAGTTTTTTTTTTTTTTTGTGTGTGACTATTTTGTCATTGTGACAGACTCAGCCAGGACAGGGGCTTTTAGAGGGGACTGCAGACTAGCCTCTTGCCTACTGGCTATGGGTCCTGGCATTTGAGGGGGCTCTATTCTTTTGGGAGGTGTGTGCCTTGGGGACCTTTTTGGAGTAGTTTTTCTTGGTATAAGTCCATGTCTCCCCGAAACACAGACTCTGAGAACTGGAGGACCCGGATACAGATTTGGGACCTCTGTGTTTTGAGAGGATATAGAGTCAAAAGCTTAAACCAGCATTGACTGCTTCCACACCTCCTAGACTCAGAGACTCAAGGCTGATGATTGTAATCGGCTCAAAACCACCTGATGCTGGGTTCTCCTGCTGTTATTTGTAATCTGTTTATTAAGGAGTTATGTGTTTACTTTTACGGGTCTTTTTCCCATTGTGTGCCACCTAGGTGTGCATTCCCATTGTTAATTGAGTCACCTATTGTTTATTTGTTGGCTAATCCTCCTGGAGGTTCCTACATGATGTGATTAGTCTTGTGTCACCTTTACCTCGTTACCTAATCATTGTGGGATGTTTACCCCAATGTGTGAGATTTGTTTTTATTGTTCACGTGGTAGCGGCCCCTGTTTTTGAATTGTATAAAGCTGTAGTTCTGTTTAATAAAGTGATTTCTTTGGTTTTCACCTCAACATCTTGTCTTTTTATGATGCTTGGGGTAAAGCGTTGTTATTAGCTATCTGTCTGCTAAGAGGGTTTGGAGAGAAGAGGCTCCAGGCAGGGTGTCAGGCAATCCGTCACAGTGATTTTTCAGTTGTTGCTATGTTGTCCTAGCATATCACTTGTTTTATTACGTTACAGTGCCTTGCATAAGTATTCACCCCCCTTGGCACTTTTTGTTTTTTGTTGCCTCACAACCTGGAATTAACATGGATTGTTTGAGGATTTGCATCATTTAATTTACAGAACATGCCCACAACTTTGAAGATGATTTTTTTTATTATTGTGAAGCAAACAACAAATAGGATAAAGTAACAGAAAAAGTCAATGTGCATAACTATTCACCCCATAAAGTCAATACTTTGTAGAGCCACCTTTTGCGGCTATCACAGCTCCAAGTTGCTTTGAATAAGTCTCTATGAGCTTGCCACATCTTACCACTGGGAGTTTTGCCCATTCCTCCTTGCAAAACTGCTCCAGCTCCTTCAAGTTGGATGGTTTGCGCTTGTGAACAGCAATCTTTACGTCTGACCACAGATTTTCTATTGGATTGAGGTCTGGGCTTTGACTAGGCCATTCCAACACATTTTCCCAGTCCCGACTGCAGAGAAACATCCCCACAAGCCCAACTCTATGGAGCGTACAACTTATTGTCATCCTATGAACAGATACTCCAGTCTCTGCTGTGGAACTCTGCAGCTCCTCCAGGGTTACCTTAGGTCTCTGTGCTGCCTCTCTGATTAATGCCCTCCTTGCCCGGTCCGTGAGTTTTGGTGTGCAGCCGTCTCTTGGCAGGTTTGCTGTTGTGCCATGTTCTTTCCATTTGGTTATGATAGATTTGTTGGTGCTCCTAGGGATCATCAAAGATTTGGATATTTTTTTATAACCTAACCCTGACTTGTACTTCTCAACAACATTGTCCCTTACTTGTTTGGAGAGTTCTTTGGTCTTCATGGCAGTGTTTGGTTAGCGGTGCCTCTTGCTTAGGTGTTGCAGCCTCTAGGGCCTTTCAAAAAGGTGTGTATATGTAATGACAGATTATGTGACACTTAGATTGCACACAGGTGGACATCATTTCATTAATTATGTGACTTCTGAAGGTAATTGGTTGCACCAGAGCTTTTTATGGGCTTCATAACAAAGGGGGTGTATACATACGCACATGCTAATTATCAGTTGTTTTATTTCTGAAAAATAGTTTTATGTATATATTTTTCTAATTTTACTTCACCAACTTAGACTATTGTGTTCTGATCCATCACATGTAATTCAGATTAAAAAAACATTGAACTAAAGGCTGTAATGTAACAAAATAGGTAAAAAGCCAAGGAGGGGTGAATACTTTTGCAAGGCACTGTATATTACTAATTATCAGTAGTCTGTTCCTGCCTGGTGTTTTACCATGTACACTGGAGGCCATCTTGCGTGTTCTTAAATTATGTTTTGTTTTTTCCACCACTTCTGCATTGGAAATTTTTATGTAGCGGACACTTCTGTATAGCCCTATTTTAACCACTTCCCACCCAGCCACTATATATAAATTGCTGGGTGGGACTATCGTCATTATGGGAGGACTTACAAGTACGCCCTCTTGCTCATGCAGTGGTGTGATTGGACACAGGGGATCACAGATTGGGGTACAGGACCGATGTGATTGGCTCTGTACCATGTGATCGCTGTGAATAATCAAAGCAATCACATTAACAGTAGTAAACAATGGCTGTCATTCATACAATTGGGTACTACTGTGATTGGTCACACCCATCACATGTTACACGTTGGTTGTGAGCAGTTACAGTCATTACAGTGGTAAAGAGACTACATGAATGACAGTCTTTAAGGAAGGAACAGTGCTTTGCACAGTGATACAGCAGTCACTGCAGTGTCCCTGGTCACCGCTGCACCATTCACAGTGTCCCTGATCACAGCTGCACCAGTCTGTGTCCATGAACACCATCACACCAGTCTCACCATAAGGACTCGTTCACAGGTGCAGTGTCACCAAAAGGACTCATTGACATGTGCCTCTGCCTGTACTGACCATGGACTGGTTATTGATCAGGTTTCTGTTTGCTGTCCGAGCCAGTTCCTTTGCCTGTTTGCTGACCGGTTCTCTGCCTGCCACCTGAACTGACCCATCTGCACGTCTGACTCACTACGTTCCTGTCAGACACTAGTCCCAGCATGTGAGACACCAATCCCAGCAATTCCCTGTGGACAACTGCACTCCTGAAACCACAGGAACTCTTTTTTTCTTCCTTTCTTCGGCCTCCAATACTTCCTGGACAGTAAACATGGCATTTCTGGGGGCAACCACATTTTAGTAGGCTAAGCTTGAGTGGCTTTTAGCAATGTTGATTGCTTTGGGTGATGCTACACTAAGCTCTATTCCCTGATCACTTGTATGGGGACTACCAATACAGTACAATGGTTTTGATACAATTGATTGATTTGTGTAATACACAAGATACAATGTCTAGTACATAATCAGTCCAAACAGTGAAACCGTTTCACGCATGTGGTATCCCCATACTCAGGAGGAGTAGCAGAATGTGTTTTGGGTTGTAAGTATGCCAATGCTGTGTGTGAAAAATATCTTATTAAATTGAAAATTTGATGTACTTTTTTTTTTTATTTTCTTTACATATTTTCCAAAAACTTGTGGCAAAAAATCTCAAGTCTTCAAAAGACTAACCATCCCACTTAAATAATACGTTGGAGTGTAGAATGTGGTCATTTTGTGGGTGCCTAAACTATCTTGCTACTCCAGGGCCTCCAAAATTGTGATAGGTAGTCAGGAAATTAGATGCATAATTTCTGCCCCTAGAAAGCCTGAAGGTGCTCCCTTGATTTTGTGCCTCTCTATGTGGTGGCTAGACTGAAAAAGTCTCACACATGTGGGATCGCCATACTCTGGAGGAGTAGCAGAATGTATTTTGAAGTGTAAGACCCCTTTTGACAACCAAGGGGTGTCAAATTTAATATTTTTTTACAGTAAGGCCAATTCTTGCTTTCATCAACTACTTCCAAAATGTTACGAGGTGAAGGCACCAACAACTCCCAAAGACCATTTTTTCCACAACTGTTTGAAATGGGCGTCAAATGTAAATTTTTTACAGCAAGGCCTATTCTTGCTTTCATCAAGACTACCTCTAGAAGGTTAGGGGGTGAGGGCACCAACAACACCCAAAGACCAATTTTTCCGCAACTGTGTGACAGGGGTGTCAAATTTAATTTTTTTTTACAGCAAGGCCAATTCTTGCTTTCATCAAGACTAACTCTATAGGGTTATGGTGTGAAGGCACCACCAACACTCAAAGCCCAATTTTTCTGCACTTCTATCCAAAGTCTATGAAAGAGACCCCAGACCTTATCTAAAAAAAAAAATGTTAATCTTGGCCTGAGTGTACTATAATTTGGCTTCTTCACATAGGGCTTGCCCACTGTAATGAAAAACTTTCATTTCCATCCAAAGTCTGCCAAAGAGAAACAAGAATTTATCCAAAAACTCTCCAATCTTGTCTCGAGTGCACTAAAATGTGGCCCCATCATACAGACTGGCTCCCCAAGCTGTTGTTTAAATAAAAAAAAGCTTGCAGGGAAAATCTTTTTTTTTTTTCTTTATAAATGTCAGTTTTGCTGCAGCAGGTTCTATACACGGTATAGATGTGCCACTATACAGGCAGACTAAGGGACCCCCCAGGCACTATATTAAATTTTTCATTTTTATTGTTTCACTTTAATCACTTAGGGAAGATTTGCCCCCTTAATGACCAGGCCATTTTTTGCGATATGGCACTGCGTCGCTTTAACTGACAATTGCCCGGTTGTGTGACGTTGTACCCAAACAAATTTAATGTCCTTTTTTACCACAAATAGAGCTTTTTTGGTGGTATTTTATCACCTCTGCAGTTTTTATCTTTTGTGCTATAAACAAAAAAAGAGCGACAATTTTGAAAAAACAAACAAACTATTTTTTACTTTTTGCTATAATAAATATCCAAACAAAAAAAAAATTCTTCATTAGTTTAGGGCAATATGTATTCTTCTACATATTTTTGGTAAAAAAATTGCAATAAGCATATATTGATTGGTTTGCGCAAAAGTTATAGCATCTACAAAATAGGGGATAGATTTATGGCATTTTTATTATAAATTTTTTTTTTTTTTTTTTTTTTTTACTTGTAATGGCGGTGATCAGGGATTTTTAGCAGGATTGCGGTGGACAGATCAGACACTTTTGACACTTTTTTGGGGTCATTGACATTTTTACAGCGATCAGAGCCAAAAATAGCCACTAATTACTGTATAAATGTCATTGTATAAAGGGGTTAGGGGTTAACACTAGGGGGCGATCAAGTTGTTCCCTTGACTGGGAGTAGAGAAAGATCACTGTTCTTGATCACTAGGAACAGCAGATCTCTCTCTCTACTTCCCTGACAAAACGGGGATCTGTCAGTTTACACTGACAGATCCCCTTTCTGGCTCTCTGAGGAGTGATCGTGGGTGGCCGACGGACATCTTGGCCACCGGCCACGCGTGCCCCCTATACCCATTAAAGCGGCCGCCGTAAAGCTACGATTCGCGCAGGGGAGCCAACCTGCCGCCGTACTTCCTGATCAGGAAGTAGTTAAGCATTATTAAAATCACTGTTCCTTTAACCACTCACTGACCGGGCCATAGCCGAATGACGGCTACAGCGTGGTCGGATAACTCTAAGACCCATGCACCCAGGAATGTCTGTGACCGACGCATCAGGGTAAAGGCACAATGACAGCGGCCCTTTACCACGTGATCACTCCATCCATTGATGGAGCGATCAGTTGTCAACAAGCTGGCGCATGTCCGGTTCAGCTCTTCCCCTATCCCTACCAATTGGTACAGGAGAGGGGAGAGATTGAGGGTAGCAGCGCTGTGGGCTGGACCTGAAGTGCCCACAGCGCTGATCTGTGCCAATTCCTGCCTCCTTCATGCTCATCCATCCCCATCCATGGCTCATGCATGCTCATCCATCCCCATCCATGGCTCATCCATCCCCATCCATGCTCATCCAAGGCTTATCAATCCCCTTCCATGGCTCATTTATGCCTCATTCATGCTCATCTGTGCCACATCACTGATCTTACGTGCCACATCAGTGCTCATCCGTGATCATCCGTGCCACATCCGTGATCATCCATGCCACATCATTTCTCATTCGTGCCACATCAGTGGAATAAATGAAAAAAAGGGCGCTAACTGATTAATCTAGTGATACATTTTTCATTTCATAAAATTCTAAAACATCAGTGTATATTCAGAATAAATATCCAAAAAAATGTGAAAGGCCAAAAAAATATGTATATAATATATATATATATATATATATATATATATATATATATATATATATATATATAAGAATGCCGAAACCAAAAATTTCATAAAATAAAGAATGTGATATGAGTAGTAACAGCCCAATGTATAAACTCCAACACTGTGATTCAGTGAAGTAAAGTGCTTCATTAATCAAAGAAATGGTGCTCCACCCAAAGTGAGATATTCAAATGCGTTCACCAGATAAATTTGGCCAGCAATTGACCATCAGGCATGGATAAGATAAGTATGGATTCCCTTCAATCGATAGGTATGATCACCACAATAAAAAGCTTCTATCGATTAAAGGGAATCCATACTTATCTTATCCATGCCTGATGGTCATTTGCTGGCCAAATTTATCTGGTGAGCGCATTTGAATATCTCACTTTGGGTGGAACACCATTTCTTTGATTAATGAAGTGACCTCTGTTATCAAGCCCAAGTAGAGGAGGGGGAGAGCACAGGGAGGATCAGAGAGGCACCGTGCAGTGGTTGGAAGAACATCAGAGATAGTAGCTGGCTGGAGTGGACTTCACCTCCATTATCAAGCACAGAGAGAGGAGGGGGGAGCGCGTGCGAAGGATCAGAGGCATCTGTTTTGCGGCTGCAGGGCTAGAGTTTTGTCAGAGACAGTCTGAATCTGTGTGATATCAAGTGTACTCACTGGCACGGCTCTTCTACTTGCTGTTATGCCCAAAGTTAGTGCAGGAGGGAGAGCAAAGTTAACAGCAAGTGTGCAGCTGCAGATCAGACCAGCAGAGTTCTCTCTATGTGTTTGCTCCGGATGTTTTGCAACACAGGCAGGGGCAGGCTCAAGCGCTCAGAGAGAAACCCAAGCCAAAATGTATCTCAGAGGAAGAAAACCACAAAAACTCCAGCAGGTTTAAAAAATGATACAGAGAAAACAGGAAGTGACATCAAACCCAGATGTCAATCAAACCACCCGGCCATAGTAATAGCGCCGGGCGGAAGCTACTCAGCGCTTCGGAAAGTGCCCCAAGGCGGGTTAAACGCCCGCAAATGAAGCGCCGCGTCTGCAATCTCGTGATTGCATTGACGTGGTGCTTCCCATAGTGCACTGTGTCCGGCGCTCGAACACAGTGCACTATGTTAAAGGACTTTTTTTCTTAAAGGGGCAGTTTAAAAAAAAATTTTTTTTGGGGACTACACAGGAGGGGAGACGTGCCCAGGCGCCTCCTATGAACGGGCCGCCACTGCCATACACTTCAATGGGGTTAATCGTTCGGGTCTGAACTTTTGCAATGTTCGAGAGTTCTGGCGCGAACTGAACCAAGGGGTGTTCGGCCCATCTCTATTAGTGAGCATCCCACATGATCTGCATTCAAAAAACATACACCTTACTTTATTAAAACCTCAAATTCAAAAAGCACACAATAAATCAGTAGAACATGCCTTGTGTGGGATTCTTTTTCTTAGAGATGGGCAACTGCATGTTTCAATATACTTAGAATTGGTTAGGCACAACATTGTTTTAGTAGCTTTATAACCGGTTAAGATTTAATAATGGGGTGATAGGTGCTCTAAACCAATCCCTTGGTAGTCACTGGCACAATACGACACAAGGTCCGTTCACCTTCCACCAATGATTAATCTAAAGTTCAAGTAACACATTGAATAGACATCCTTTCACCATAACTTTCTAGCTCTGGCTATCATACCCAACAGAACAGCACTGTATTTTTATGTCACATTATTCTAAATGTACAGTATTCCATGTCACCTTTACCTTTTGCTTTTCTAGTCATAGCTGTGGCTCTTCCTCCTTCCCTGTGTTTCATCATGTCTTAATAAATGCAAATTTCATACTGCGCCCATGTTTCATTTATGCTTACTGTGGCTGTATTCATGAGATGAGCCGAGTGAACATAAAGATGAAAGGAAACCACAGCAAAACATCACAAAGGAACAAATTCCAAAGCCATGTTTAAAGAAAAAAAATACTTAATACTTTACCTTAAATGTAGCAGATGTATGCATAATATCCTACTTTTATTATCTTCTTTGCTGAGATGGCACTTATATAAAAAATAGGGCAGTTCCTAGTATTATTGATAATATGAAGAACACATCTGGTACAATTTTCAAAGCATTCTTATTATGAAGAAAGATTTGCTATGGAACTGAAACGAGTAAATATTGCATTCAAATATGTTTAGTCCCGTGCCAAGCCAATTACTTTAAAATAAAAGTACATCCTGACATTAAAGAAAGACAACACAATTTCAAATCACAAGCAAATATAATGTGACTTGCTTCATTTATCTGAATTAAATTCCTCATGTTTTTTTGCTTATCATTAAGTTTTGGCTTAGAACTCATGTCTGAAGTCTAATGTTTCAAGTACATGTGAAATTTGTCCTGGCACGAAATGGGGAAAACATCTCCCTAGTAGCGACACAGAAGGCAAAGAAAACCTGACAGAGGTTCTAACCCTTCTTTGCTTTGTCCAGTACTAAACAAACATTTTTGCCTAAACTTTCTTCAGTACTTTGTTAGTAATTAACCACAACCAAATACACATTAATAGTTCAGGACACCTAATATACACATAACTCTTTAGGTTAATGACTTGCCAAGTGCTACAGTCTGCTGAAGAACCTTAAGGTCTGTACCCACGATCCAAAAATCGGATGGAAAAATTTGTACGACGAGCTGTCTGCCGATTTTCGGATTGTTAGTGCGGTGCTTTCGACAGCCGATTTCGCTTTTTCGTCAGACAAAAGCTGGATGTGCAGACTATAAAATTTTTGTTGGATGAGAACTCAACGTCCGATTTTCGTTTCATTAGTACGGTTTTAGTACAAAAAAAAAATCGTAAGAGCAAGGCTACGCATGCTCAGAAGCGAAAGAATACATACAAAACTATTCAACACATTACGTCACTTCTGACATTGTATTCTGTCATACGAAAGTTTTAGTATTGTGAGTAACCTCTGCACTTTCGACATAAGACTAGCATGCCACAAAAAACGGACATTCGAAAATCTAAGCTTGTGTATGAGGCTTTAATGTCTGATGCCTGGTTCCGTGCAGCATGCCAATAGTCCCAATTTGCCCAGGACATTCGTGGAATTCAGACCCATGTGCAGGTCTGACCATGTCTCAGGCAGAATTCCGGAAAATTGGCTTTATCCTGGGCGGCCCCCTGGGCTGCCCTGATTCCCCATAAAAAGGCCGCAGCTTCTGCCCGTAAAACCGTGGCTGTGGGCCGACTTTGGAACTGCACATGTGCTGCTCAGGCAAGCTCGACTGTTCGGGCTCAGGCGGGGGGGCGCATGCACAATGACATCATGGTGTCACCCTGAATGAAGTAAGCACACCCCCTAGAGAAACCGGTAAATGGAGTGGCCAGGCTGTGAGTGGAGGAGTCCAGGGATGAACCAGGACAGGACTAAGGGTGATTATCACTCTCATCTTCTTTGTACACAAGTCCTCCTCATCCTGTACTTACCTCACTGACATACCTCCCCCCATACACGGAACATTGTACACATTCATGGCCTGTGTGAGAAGCCTCTGCTGTCATCTGTGTCCTTGACCATTTCTATCATGTCCACAATCTCTCACCCCATCTCTTATAGTAGATCTGCAGTCTCTTGTATCATGTCCGCACAGTCTCTGACTATCTCCTGTAGCATGTCTGCACAGTCCTCTCTGACGTCTCCTGTATCATGTCCGCACAGCCTCTGACCATCTCCTGTACTATGTCTGCACAGTCTCTGACCATCTCTTGTATCACGTCTGCAGTCTCTGACCATCTCTTGTATCTTGGGATCTGCCTGGGGGGATGGTGTTTGGAGTATCTTTACAGTGCCTTGCAAAAGTATTCACCCCCCTTGGCATTTTTCGTGTTTTATTGCCTCACAACCTGTAATTAACATGGATTGTTTGAGGATTTGCATCATTTAATTTACAGAACATACCCACAACTTTAAAGTTTTGTTTTTTTTGTTTTATTGTAAAGCAAACAACAAATAGGACAAAATAACAGAAAAATTCAATGTGCATAACTATTCACCCCCTAAAGTCAATACTTTGTAGAGCCACCTTTTGCGGCTATCACAGCTCCAAGTCACTTTGGATAAGTCTCTATGAGCTTGCCACATCTTACCACTGGGATTTTTGCCCATTCCTCCTTGCAAAACTGCTCCAGCTCCTTCAAGTTGGATGGTTTGCGCTTGTGAACAGCCATCTTTAAGTCATTACCACAGATTTTCTATTGGATTGAGGTCTGGGCTTTGACTAGGCCATTCCAACTCATTTACATGTTTCCCCTTAAACCACTCAAGTGTTACTTTAGCAGTGTGTTTGGGGTCATTGTCCTGCTGGAAGGTGAGCCTCGGTCCTAGCCTCAAATCACACACAGAGTGGTACAGGTTTTGCTCAAGAATATCCCTATCCCTGTATTCAACACCATCCATCTTTCCCTCAACTCTGACCAGTTTCCCAGTCCTGAGTGCTGAAAAACATCCCCACAGCATGATGCTGCCACCACCATGTTTCACTGTGGGGATGGTGTTCTTTGGGTGATGTGATGTGTTGGGTTTGCGCCAGACATAGCTTTTTCTTTGATGGCCAAAAAGTTCAATTTTAGTCTCATCAGACCAGAGCACCTTCCTCCATACATTTTGGGAGTCTCCCACATGCCTTTTTGCAAACTCAAAATGTGCCATTTTGTTTTTTGCTGAAAGTAATGGCTTTTTTTCTGGCCACTCTGCCATAAAGCCCAACTCTATGGAGCGTACAACTTGTTGTCGTCCTATGTACAGATACTCCAGTCTCTGCTGCGGAACTCTGCAGCTCCTCCAGGGTTACCTTAGGTCTCTGTGCTGCCTCTCTGATTAATGCCCTCCTTGCCCGGTCCGTGAGTTTTGGTGTGCGGCTGTCTCTTGGCAGGTTTGCTGTTGTGCCATGTTCTTTCCATTTGGTTATGATAGATTTGATGGTGTTCCTAGGGATCATCAAAGATTTGGATATTTTTTTTATTACCTAACCCTGACTTGTACTTCTCAACAACATTGTCTCTTACTTGTTTGGAGAGTTCCTTGGTCTTCATGGCAGTGTTTGGTTAGCGGTACCTCTTGCTTAGGTGTTGCAGCCTCTGGGACCTTTCAAAAAGGTGTGTATATGTAATGACAGATCATGTGACACTTAGATTGCACACAGGTGGACATCATTTCACTAATTATGTGACTTCTGAAGGTAATTGGTTGCACCAGAGACTTTTATGGGCTTCATAACAAAGGGGGTGAATACAGACGCACATGCCACTTATCAGTTTTTTATTTCTGAAAAATAGTTTTATATATATTTTTTTCTAATTTTACTTCACCAACTTAGACTATTGTGTTCTGATCCACCACATATAATTCAGATTAAAAAAAATATTGAACTAAAGGCTGTAATGTAACAAAATAGGTAAAAAGCCAAGGGGGTGAATACTTTTGCAAGGCACTGTATCTGCTGATTATTAAACTTTCTGGAATACACATGTAGTGCTACCCTGGATGGAGCCGCTTAAGTATAATTGGTTCTGTACTCTGCCTCTCAACCCCAAGAACAGTCTCAGCCCCTCTTACACACCTGGCAATAATGTTAGTGCAACACCACCAAATGAAAGACACATGTTATAGTAAAACACAGAAATAGTCCTTACTGTGAAATTTCTTTGAAGTAGTAACAAACAGTAGCACTATATAGGAACAGCAGGCAAGTATATCTTAAGTAAATTAACTATGTAGTAATGACTGAGGATCAAGAGCAATATAACTAATTGGTACTATCTGGCTGCTCTCTGTAACGGATTGGTCACCTTTACATAAATTTGGCTCCATGAGTCCAGGCAGGAAGAGAGCAGAGGAATGACCCTCTCTTCTGTCCCCTGACACCACAGGCCCACAAACGATAAACACGGCGCCTAGTTCAGTGGTCAAAGGCTTAACTCCCAAGAAAAACTACCCCGGTCATGCATCACATGTACTGAGCCCTGAGTATGGGTGCATGCCTGTATGGCCACAGTAATTTCAGTCCCTTTTGAAGAAGAAGGCCTTAAATCTTCGGCTAGCCACTTTAGTTGGTACACTTTGAACTCCTCTTGGGTAGAGTGTAAATGCAGTATGCTGGCAGTGTCTGGATAACAGGACAGACACTGTGACTGCTTAACAGGCATCCGTGTGACCCAGGTTCTGGCAAGTGTGGGCAAAGTAATAACAGCATTGTCTGTATGCATTGTCTTTGTTTCCTGCAAATGGGTAAGTGCTCGCTCACTAATCCTGCGGTCAAAGCCCAAGAGAAATTTTCTGGAACAGGCAGGCTCTTCAGGTAGCCCGATTGGCTACCTCACAACTGGACGCTTCATGCTGTCGGTGTAGGTGCGCTGGATATGCACCTGGGATCCCCCTCTCAGGCATCATGTCCCCCAACCTGTCGTGGATGCCTAGCAATAACGGTACGCCATACCGGGAGGCAATACCTCTCCCCAGGTCTGGTCTTCTCCTCTATCTTGTAGTGTCTCCTTCCCCCAGCCAGACAAGATGGGTCCTTTCCTATCTTTTATGCTGAGGGCAGCTGGTCTGTGTAGTTTTGTCCCCATAGGAAACGATTTGGCCGTTTGTGTTAGGGACTACATGTGCCACAATCCTTTGCTTCAGCAGCTCTGGCTGATGATAAGGGAGCAGAGTGAGCAGCTCTGTGTGTTTCTCCTTACTGCACATTGAGAGGAGGAGAGGGAGGAGGGAAATACTGACAAGCTGCTCTCCCTCCTGAGAGTCTGTGTTTGTGTCAGTCCCAGTGGTAGCCAGAGGGAGATGTGGGCCCATGGGCACCCGCTACACACATATTGCTATTGTGATGTAGGATCTGGGCCTGCTGTCCCTCCATCCCTCTTTATTTCCTTCTTTCTTTCATTCCTTCCCCTCCATCCCTCTTTCTTCCTTTCTTTTTTTCTCCCTCCATCCCTCTCTTTCTCTCTCCATCCCTCTCTTTCTCTTTCCCTCCATCCCTCTTTCTCTCTCCCTCTGTCCCTCTTTTCCTCTCCCTACATCCCTCTTTCTCTCTTTCTCCATCCCTCTTTCATCTCAGACTCTAACCACACCTCCTGTAAGCCACGCCCAATATTTAGCATAGTTTAAACCACATCTGATGTAAAGGAGGACTCTAATGGGGACATCTGATGTAAAGGAGGACTCTGGTGGGAACATATGATGTAAAGGAGGACTCTGATGGGGACACCTGATGTAAAGAGGGACTCTGATGAGGACACCTGATTTATAGGGGGATGCTGATGGGGACACCTGTTGTAAAGGGGGGCAACTGCTGTAAAGGGGGACTCTGATGGGGACATCTGATGTAAAGGGGGACTCTGATGGGGACATCTGATGTAAAGGGGAACTCTGATGGGGACATCTGATGTAAAGGGGAACTCTGATGGTGACATCTGATGTAAAGGGGGACTCTGATGGGGACATCTGATGTAAAGGGGGGGGGCTCTGATGGGGACATCTAATGTAAAGGGGGGCTCAGATGGGGACATCCGATGTAAAGGGGGGCTCTGATGGGGACATCTGATGTAAAGGGGAACTCTGATGGGGACACCTGATGTATAGGAGGACTCTGATGGGGACACCTGATGTAAAGGAAGACTCTGGTGGGGACACCTGATGTAAAGGGGAACGCCAATGGAGACATCTGATGTAAAGGAGGACTCTGATGGGGACACCTGATGTAAAAGAGGACTCTGATGGGGACGTCTGATGTAAAGGAGGACTCTGGTGGGGACATCGGATGTAAAGGAGGACTCTGATGGGGACACCTGATATAAAGAAGGACTCTGATGAGGACACGTGATTTATAGGGGGATGCTGATGGGGACACCTGTTGTAAAGGGGGGCACCTGCTGTAAAGGGTGACTCTGATTGGGACACCTAATGTATAGGGGGATTCTTATGAGGACACCTGATGTATAGGGGGATGCTGATAGGGACACCTGATGTAAAGGGGGACTCTGATTGGGACATCTGGTGTAAAAGGGGGCTCTGATGAGGACACCTTATGTTAAGTGGTTTTATTTTATTTTACTTGAAACGTGGATATGATTGGCCTACTGTGACGGGCACAGTGAGGCTGCATATGATGGGCACAGTTTTATCTAGCAGTAATGATACATAGTCACCTAATAAATGGCTATTTACAGTCCTGCATTACTAACAGTTTAATTTTTCAGTTTGTTTGTGCCCCCCACCCCCCAAATTTTTGAGCGCCACTGATTGCTATTAAATGAAAATGAATCAGGTTAGGGTGCTTTTGCGATATTTATGCACTGCCAGTGTACAGTGCCACTGAAACTGTCTGTGAAGATCACACTGTTCTGTAACACAAAGGAGTTATTTTTTCAATGTTGCCCCCAAAGCCTTGCAAAGGGCCCCTCTTCTGGCTGTATAGTATTTTTTTTTTTTTTGCAGTGTCTCCTATGGCTGCACCTAACTTCCCATGCCTTTTTTGACAGTAGTTTGCCTATTAGCATTAGAATGACCAGGATCTAATAACAGAATTTGCTCCTATAGATTTCAATGGTTCGAGTTCAATTAATTTTAATCAGGATTGACCATGTACTTGTCGAATCAAATTCCAGCAGATTTGCCCATCTCTAAATAATATATGCAAAAGTAACTTCAAAAACAATTTGGTACCTTTTTATTAGGAATTGTAAAGTCACAAGCATACAATATAATAATTTATATATACAAAATGAAAACATAAACAATTCTATGCTGTAGTACTCGTGCAATTCCATTTGGGTTAATTATATTATGGATGCATACAAGGGATCTGGATTTGTAATTGGTGAATGCAACATTTCCACAGCCTGGTAATTGCTCACTACATTTTAATCTCATCCTTCCAAAAGATGTGATAATTGTCTGTCACATTCATATGTCCATATCAGTAAATACTCTACGAGCTGTCATACTCTGTCACTCCTATACAGTAGCACATAGCAACGACTCACCAGTCATCTTTCAGTGGTCTGAACCCGATTGGTTGCAGTGCATTACTATACCTTGCACACTAGCATCGCTCTTTGCATTGTCTTACTGCATACGCTTTCGTAATTGGCTATCCTACAGAGTTCACTTATGAAATTGTGCAGATACCAAATTGTTGCTTTTCTCACACATTCATGTACAAGGGGTCTTCAAAAAGTTTCTGCACTTTTAAATTTTCGTTGGAAACAGTGAGGGCGGGAGGAGTAATAATTGGTTGTGTCTGATGCCGCGTACACACGAGCGGACTTTATGGCAGACTTAGTCCGGCGGACAATTCGATCGTGTGTGGGCTCCAGCGGACTTGTTTTTCCCAAAAGTTTGACGGACCTAGAAATGAAACATGTTTCAAATCTTTCCGACGGATTCATGTCCGGTCGAAAAGTCTGCTCGTCTGTATGCTAGTCCGACGGACAAAAACAGACGCTAGGGCAGCTATTTGGCTACTGGCTATGAACTTCCTTGTTTTAGTCCGGCCATATGTTATCACATACGAATCCATCGGACTTTGGTTGATAGTGTGTAGGCAAGTCCGTTCATTCGGAAAGTCCGTTGAAACGTCCGCTGCACCAAGTCTTTCCGTAAAGTCCGCTCGTGTGTACGCAGCATGAGAGTGTCATCTGACTAGTCTGTCTGGCAAGCCAGCTGACATTGCAGTTTAGTATGAGTGATGTAATTTGCTTTTTAAATTCTTAATAAAATAAGTTAAAGTGTGGAAACTTTTTGAAGAACCCTCGTATATTGAGAAGAATTTGATATTTGATTACACACACACACACGGATGCACACACACACACACTTTGGAATCTCATGCATTCTAAGCAGCAGGAAAGTCTCTCTCCTTTTGCTACATTCCCTATGATCCTCAGGATATGTGAGGTGTGATTCCTTTACCCAAGTCCCCAAGATATGTAAGAATCCTGGGTGTGTTTCCACTTGTCAGAGACAAAAACAACCTAAAATATTGGGGTACCAAAAGGAACTGCAACTCAAAGCTGACAATCTGCCCATCTCTGTGGTTTCAGGTATAGGCCGATGGAGCTTGTCAATGCTTCACACTTTGAATGAACAAACAAGTCAACTGCACTCCAATGGCAGATTTATTATTCCAGGATTAGATCACAGAAGAGTCAGCCCAGACCAAGCCTTACTCTAACATGTTTCACCCAAAAAAGGCCCAATTATAATGTTTAATGATCTATGAGTAAGCCCTTTTTGGGTGAAACACTTCCATGTTAAGCTTGGTCTCATTTGACTCTTCTGTTATCTAGTCCTGGAAAAAAAAGTTTATTGAAGGTTGATATCATTAGGTTATGGCCGACATGTTTGTGCAACTTAAAATATCAGGTTTGGGGAGGCGTCACCTTTTTAAAGTAGCTTATAACCAAAAATGTGCTGATGTTCAGCTGTAGCTGAATTTCTTTGTCCCCCTTTACAACATTTCATTCATATTCTCCTCACTGCACTTGTCCTTCATTCCAGCATGTAGTACAGAACCTGCAGCTGCTACTGTTGGGATCGATTTACACTACAATTTCTGCATTTTGGGATGCATTTCTGCATGCATGTTTTTGAAGCATTTTTATGCTTTCTGGCAAATTTTTTTCCCTATTTTTTTTTTTTCCTTCATCCCAGTTTAGATCTTTTCAGTGCATTTCCAGTGCATTTTTGATGTGTTTTGCCATATTGCAGAAGCGTTCCATACAGAAAAAATCCAGCATGTTCTACTTTTGTTGGCGGAACTAGATCTCACTGCACTGGTTTGAACTATGGCCACTGGAATACATGGAAGTACTGTTCATTTGTTATGCAGATTAAAAATGCACTGAACTGCATTTGGTGTGACCAAGTTCTTAATGGAAAGGTTATCGCTGAATGAAGATTTGTTCCAATCCGCTGCTTTCTAAGGTCATTAGAACATGACACAAAATGAATGCCTTTGTCAACATTCATGGGTTAAATCTGCACTGACTTAATGTATAGCATAAAATAGATATCCTAAGCCTAAACTAGGAGGACATTAATATTAAAATAAAATAACATAGCTCCCAACTGTCCCTGATTTCGAGGGACTGTCCCTGATTTGGAACAAAGTCCCCCTGTCCCTCTTTACTCCTCATTTGTCCCTCATTTTGGTCTGATGTATATATTTGTATATAAAATGCACTTTTTATCTTTCAAAAAGTATTTCCCAGTGCTAAACTTTTCATCCAATTACTAAATTGCTGCATTTGCTAATTTCAAAAGCCAATATAAAGAAATAGTAGTGGTAAAAAAAAAGCACGTGGGTTTAACTAATCATTTTTTGTATAATTCTTCTTTAAGTGGGCGTGGCAGGGGGTGTGTCCTATGTCTACATACTTTTGCTAATAGGTGGACGTCCCTCTTTCCCATCTCAAAAAGTTGGGAGGTATGAAATAATGCAGTTTAGAGATTAGAATGAATGTTTATACACTACACAATGAGCTTTTACTGTGCACAGCACATGCATCCTGAACCCCATTTTGTGAAAACCTGCCCTGTGTGTTTAATCATAGTATACGGCCTTTCGTAATCATGTTTATCAAGCTAAGAAGAGACAGTTGATATTTAAAATATTGTTTTGTACATTCAAGAAATGTTACTGCAATTTTTATACAGGTCCAAGGAAACACATTTCTCTTTCACTTCACAAAACACTCTCAGTGAGACTCTAAGTCAGTTTAAATCATTCATTTTAATGGCATATCTCAAAGTAGCTTATACTCACCTTCCCTTTTGCTTCTCCTCTGCTCCATTCAGCTGCCAGAAGTAATGAACAGTACTCAGAACTTGTGGGTACAGGGCACGTGATTCAATGCTCTGGCTGACAGGTGACAGCATTAGTGCATGGTAATTGGCTATTCAGAAACTCAGTGCTGTCATAAGGAGTGGGGAGAAAGGAAGCCCTCAGCCCTCTGTATGCTTCATGTCATGCTTTGCAAGCTACATGGGACTCCCTCTATTTATTACCAGTGGATTCATGAAGAGGCAGTGGAGCAAGGGAAGGCATGTAGGCCTGAAAGGGCTGGTGTTAAAGTGAATCCTATTGCTTTGTCCTGCATGGACGGCACTGTAAGGCATGTATATACACTGTGACAATGTTATGCTCCATGCTGTGATTTGGAGGCTACAGAGTGGAGAAAGGAAAGATATGTGAGGCCGAAAGGGCTTTTGTTAAAGTGAATCTATTGCTCTGTCCTCTATGGACTGCAATGTCAGGCATATATATGCACTAGGGCAATTTTTTTTTTTTTTTTTTTTAAGTTTTACACTTCTGCCAAGAAACTGTTTGCTACCTTCAGATCCTGGCAGTCAGCTAATTTAGGAAGGCCTAAAAGGTAGAAATAAATAATTTTTGGAATGTACCGAGTGCTCTCTTCAGAATTGGGTTGCACCACAACATATTTTTCATTAGATATTTGTAGTTAATAGAACAAAAAGTAATTTTCACGTGTTTTTTTCATTACTAAAATATGTGTTGCAGAAGAATGCGTTAGTTTGTATTAAACTGTCTGTATTCCATACATAACCAGTAAACGTTGAGAATTCAGAGAGGAAGTAGCCCTTCTGGTCACAGGTTCATATACAAAAGGTATGCAATGAACAGTGGTATGTAATAGTACTTAATGAGCCATTATCCTCATGTGTGGTTCACCATTAGAAAAGTCTGTTGCTTTCCTATAAAATACTTCTAAAAGTCTTATAATCCTTCTTGATGCTACATATCATAGTTTCCTTGCACTGTTTTGATCCGTAGTGTCCAGCCAAACGTGTTCATTGTAGCTTATCCAAAAGGAAAGGTACATAGTCCAGGTATCAAGATATATGTCTCACTGCAATTCATACATTTTCTGTGTTTGGCACTGTAGGTGTTGTGACTACTGGTGTAGATTGTGCCCACTCCACAATATCCGCACAAAGGGACTCCACAGCGTCTAGTCTTTCAATCTGTACTAATTTGGTTAACAGGTCTGGGATGCTGTACCCTGCAGTACTAATCCGATCAAAAAGCTGAAGTCCATCTGTCATTCCTCCAATTTCATCCCTTTTTAGGCCAAAACTTTCAGCAAGGTGACGCCATGTTTTCACTATTGCTTTTTCTGTATTGTAAGTGGAGCTAAGCATCCTGCTTGTCTTTTCTAAGCAATCAAAAGGAAGTTCTGTTGGGCTTAAACCTAAAGAAAAAAGAAAAGATATTAATAAGTTATACAGTTACTCACAAAAGTGAGTACACCCCTCACATTTTTGTAAATATTTTATTATACCTTTTCATGTGACGACACTGAAGAAATTACACTTTACTACAAAGTAGTGAGTGTACAGCTTGTATAACCGTGTAAATTTGCTGTTCCCTCAAAATAGCTCAACACACAGCCATTGATGTTTAAACCGCTGGCAACAAAAGTGAGTGCACCCCTAAGTGAAAATGTCCACATTGGGCCCAATTAGCCATTTTCCCTCCCCGGTGTCATGTGACTCAGTGTTACAAAATCTCAGGTGTGAATGGGGAGCAGGTGTTTTAAATTTGGTGTCATCGCTCTCACTCTCTCATACTGGTTACTGGAAGTTCAACATGGCACCTCATGGCAAACAACTCTCTGAGGATATGAAAAAAAGAATTGTTGCTCTACATAAAGATGGCCTAGGCTATAAGAAGATTGCCAAGACCCTAAAACTGAGCTGAAGCACAAGGGGTGTACTCACTTTTGTGAGATACTGTATAATCATTACAAGGTTTATTTTGAAAGCATTGCAAAGTTACTGGCTGCTTCTATTCATTATATTACAGAACTCTGCTCTACTAACACCATTTATTGATTTTTTTTAACCCTGAAGTCATTTCAGAAAAAAAACGATATATCTTTTTGTGAGAAAATATGCCCCAAAGCTTTAACAGTATATACTAGTATTTAAAAAAAGTCAACTTGCATGTGGCAACTCCTCTACAGCAATGTGATAAGTGATGGGGTAGGACAGAGACAACATGGTTCTCACATGAAAAAATGTATTTCTAATCAGAATTGTGATATGGATTTAGAATTTGATTATATTCACACAATACAGTGAGTGAAAAAAGTTTTTGATCCCTTGCTGATTTTGTACATTTGCCCACTGAAAAAGAAATAATCGGTCTATAATTTTAATGGTGGGTTTATTTTAACAGTGAGAGAGAATAACAACAAAAATATCCATAAAAATGCATTTAAAAAAAGTTATAAATTGATTTGCATTTTAATGAGTGAAATAAGTATTTGATCACCTATCAATCAGCATGATTTCTGGCTTCTAGATGTCTTCTATACAGGTAACGAGCTGAGATTAGGAGCACTCTCTTAAAGGGAGTGCTTCTAATCTCATCTTGTAACCTTTATAAAAGACAACTGTCCACAGAAGCAAATTAATCAATCAGATTCCAATCTCTCCACCATGGCTAAGACCAAGGAGCTGTCCAAGAATGTCAGGGACAAGATTGTAGACCTACACGAGGCTGGAATAGGCTACAAGACCATCGCCAAGCAGCTTGGTGAGAGTGTGACAACATTTTGTGTGACTATTCACAAACGGAAGAAACACAAAATAACTGTCACTCTCCCTCGGTATGCAAGATCTCACCTCGTGGCATTTCAGTTATCATGAGAACAGTGAGGTATTGGCCCAGAACTACACGGGAGAATCTTGTCAATGATCTCAGGGCAGCTAGGACCATGGTCACCAAGAAAACAAATGGTAACACACTACACTGTGAAGGACTGAAATCCTGAAGTGCCCGCAAGGTCCCCCTGCTCAATAAAGCACATGCACAAGCCCATCCTGAATGATTCAGAAGAACTGGGTGAAAGTGTTGTGGTCAGATGAGACCAAACTCTAGCTCTTTGGCATCAACTCAAGTCGCCCTGTTTGGAGGAGGAGGAATGCTGCCTATGACCCAAAGAACACCATCCCTACATCAAACATGGAGGTAAAAACATTATGCTTTGGGGGTGTTTTTCTGCTCAGGGGACAGGACAACTTCACTGCATTAAAGTGACGATGGACGGGGCCATGTACCATCAAATCTTGGGTGGGACCTTCTTCCCTCAGCCAGGACAATGAAAATGGATCATGGATGGGTATTCCAGCATGACAATGACCCAAAACACATGGCCAAGGCAACAAAGGAGTGGCAAGGAGTCTCCAGACCTTAATCCCATAGAAAATATATGGAAGGACCTTAAGGTTTGAGTTACCAAATGTCAGTCTCGAAATCTTAATGACTTGGAGAGGATCTGCAAAGAGGATTGGGACAAAATCCCTCCTGAGATGTGTGCAAACCTGGTAGCCAACTACAAGAAACATCTGACCTCTGTGATTGCCAACAAGGGTTTTGCCACCAAGTACTAAGTCATGTTTTGCAAAGGGGTTAAATACTTCTTACTCATTACTTACTTATTAAAATGCAAATCAATTACACATTACACCAGAACTACACGGGAGAGTCTTGTCAATGATCTCAGGGCAGCTAGGACCATGGTCACCAAGAAAACAAATGGTAACACACTACACTGTGAAGGACTGAAATCCTGAAGTGCCAGCAAGGTCCCCCTGCTCAATAAAGCACATGCACAGGCCCATCCTGAATGATTCAGAAGAACTGGGTGAAAGTGTTGTGGTCAGATGAGACCAAACTCTAGCTCTTTGGCATCAACTCAAGTCGCCCTGTTTGGAGGAGGAGGAATGCTGCCTATGACCCAAAGAACACCATCCCTACATCAAACATGGAGGTAAGAACATTATGCTTTGGGGGTGTTTTTCTGCTCAGGGGACAGGACAACTTCACTGCATTAAAGTGACGATGGACGGGGCCATGTACCATCAAATCTTGGGTGGGACCTTCTTCCCTCAGCCAGGACAATGAAAATGGGTCATGGATGGGTATTCCAGCATGACAATGACCCAAAACACATGGCCAAGGCAACAAAGGAGTGGCAAGGAGTCTCCAGACCTTAATCCCATAGAAAATATATGGAAGGACCTTAAGGTTTGAGTTACCAAATGTCAGTCTCGAAATCTTAATGACTTGGAGAGGATCTGCAAAGAGGATTGGGACAAAATCCCTCCTGAGATGTGTGCAAACCTGGTAGCCAACTACAAGAAACATCTGACCTCTGTGATTGCCAACAAGGGTTTTGCCACCAAGTACTAAGTCATGTTTTGCAAAGGGGTTAAATACTTCTTACTCATTACTTACTTATTAAAATGCAAATCAATTTATAACTTTATGGAAATGATTTTTTCTGGATTTTTTTGTTGTTATTTTGTCTCTCGCTGTTAACATAAACCTACCATTAAAATTATAGACTGATCTTTTCTTTGTCAGTGGGCGAACGTACAAAATCAGCAGAGGATCAAATACTTTTTTTTCCCTCACTGTAGGTATAAGAAGCATCACTGGCCAACAATGTCAAATGGCTTTGTCGCTCCATAGCTGCACATAATGTTTGAAATTATATATTGTTTTTGTCCAAACACATTTTTGGCAGTCAAGTAAAAAAAGGGCCAAAATACGGGCTAAAAGTTGAGGATTCCTAAGCTCAACTGAAATCTTTCACCTTTTCTCTTTCTAGCCCTGTACTCTTATATTTTATCTTTTGTAAGGGATCTCTGTTCGAAAATGCCTTTTGATCTTTTAGGAAATGTACTTCCTAAAATCCCACTCCAGTGCTCCATGCTGGCAAGATAAGTAATAGCCACCCCTCTTATCAGAAAAGTCCTCATTCAGACACTTGGTGCTAAGGAAGAGAGGAGTTGTCTGACCAGGTCAGGTAAATTACAAAATGCACTGGGTGGCATGATCAAACTTTGGTGCCTATTGGACAGAGCAATCATACTTAGACACACCGTACATCTGCTGTAACAGGAAAAATGAGGTAGAACTATGAACATGGAGGTTAATACATTGTTTAACTGGTTCAATATCTATTTCTGTGACTTCAACTTAGCTTTGAATTCACAGTACTTTATACTTTGAATACTCACCTTCTGCAACATTGCATACATTTGCATAGAGGTCTAAAATTTTTTTCCTTCGACTTTGAATCTGAGGAAAAAGAAAATATTTTCATAAATTGACTGACCCAGACTGTATGTTTTCATAATCATTGGTTCTCCCAAAATCCAAAACTATCTACATTTATAAAGTTACACATTAATAATTAGTACTATAGATTGTAATTTGTTTTTCAGTATAAGCAACTAAATGATAAAAATCATGCTGTTACAAATGACTAGTAGTATTTTTTTCCTGCTTAAAGTATATGCAAACCCTCACCTTGTAAAACACAGCATTCAGATTATATTAGAAATACAAGGCAAACCGTTTGTGTTGTTTTTCTTCTTTTTTTTTAATAAGTGATCACATGACCTTTGTTTTTAGCTGCATAAGGGGCTTAAGAGTGGAGACTGTGGGGGTGTGGGGCATGTCAGCAGGAGGCAGAGAAACAGCAGCACACTGATCTTCCCTTGTAAAGAGCTCTGCAAGGGGAAATGTCAGCAAGAGGCAGAAAACAGAAGGATGCTCATCTTCCCTGTAAAGAGCTGCACAGAAGTCTGACCACTGGAATACAGGCAAGCTGTGCTCCCAGGTAGAAATGCAAAGAAAAAAACTGACCATGCTTGGATGGATGTGCTTCCATGCCCTAGTATGGTCAGTTTCAAATAGGAAAGCGGGGGGACTGGAAGGACCACTAGGTATTTCATACGAAGGAAGCAATGCAAAGAAAACCGGATACTTTTAATACAAGTACATTGTACAAAAAGACACATATCAGAAATATAAAATGTTGGGGTAGCATACACTTTAAGGCTGGCTACACACCCATTTGGGCACAGTAACACTCACTAAACCCCATGTTACATGTGCAGGGTAATGGCCGAATCCAGCCTTCCAGGTCATTTCATGTGGCCCTCGTACCTCTCCTGCAGCTGTGGCAGCCCCCTCATTGTTGCCTTCACCTTGTCTCAGCAGCAGAGAGGAGGACAGAACTCCCCCACCAGATCCTGCACTTCTGCATTCAGCCACGGAAAGGCTTGTGTCTGCCCCCCCCTTTCCTGTCTCAGCAGTCGGCAGCAGAGAGGAAGACAGAACTACAGATCCTGCACATCTCTGTGCAGCTGCAGCACCCCCTCCAAGGTAAGGGGGTGCATTGTGATGTAAGGGAGGGTGAGGGACTCTTGACACCTGATGGGGGGGGGGGGGGCTCTTGACATCTGATGTAAGGGGGGGGGGTATGCTCTGGACATCTACAGATAGAACTGGCCCTTTAGGGGCAACCATAATGCTTATGTGGCCCCGCAATGAAATTGAGTTTGATACCCCTGCTTATGTGTAGCAGTGTTCTGAGTTGTCAAAATAGTGCAGGTGTGTTTTTAATGCTTTAATTACCATAAAGGTGCCCTTAAGATCATTAGTATTAATGCTGCATTATTCAGCTGTGTTTCCCTTTAAACTGCTGCGTCTGACAGGTTTAATACACTGGGCAGTTTATTTTTTAGTAGAAAGTTCACTTGTACCAGTGAAGTTCTCCTCAAATATCATTAATATGCAGGGACATAAAAAAGAGTTTCCTCTTTGTGAAACAAAAAAAAAGAGTTTCCTATGCATATGAATACATGATTGAAATTAACATTTTCATTTTTTTCTTATAATATCAACCCCTATCTTTTTAATTGTACATAAATAGTGCACTGCCACATTAACTAAAAATGCCAGTATTTAGTATATATATTGATATAATAAATACAAACAACCCATTTTGTAATTAGGTTTTACAACCGTAATACAGTATCATGGTCTAATTTTCTGATATTGCTACGGTAGTAACTTGGAATTTGTACAGGAGACAACATGATGATCTTTCCTATGATTTAAATGCCACCTTTGTTATTGAAGAGACAAATCTAGTTAATAAGATTTTTTTTTTTAATTGTTCCACAACAAATCAATCTGTGTGTTGATTGTGGCCTGGCCAGCACCAATAAACTAAAGATGCTTCTTTCTGCATTTAACACTAGTTACTGCAATTGTAAATACACAGTTTTGTCGTTTTTTTATGTTTTTTTTTCTGCGGTGGGGAACAAAGGGGGGCTAGATTTGCGTCTGTTCATGGATATAATTTACTATCTTACATAGTTACATAGTTACATAGTAGGTGAGGTTGAAAAAAGACACAAGTCCATCAAGTCCAACCTATGTGTGATTATGTGTCAGTATTACATTACATATCCCTGTATATTGCGGTCATTCAGGTGATTATCTAATAGTTTCTTGAAGCTATCAATGCTCCCCGCTGAGACCACCGCCTGTGGAAGGGAATTCCACATCCTTGCCGCTCTTACAGTAAAGAACCCTCTACGTAGTTTAAGGTTAAACCTCTTTTCTTCTAATTGTAATGAGTGGCCACAAGTCTTATTAAACTCTCTTCTGCGAAAAAGTTTTATCCCTATTGTGGGGTCACCAGTACAGTATTTGTAAATTGAAATCATATCCCCTCTCAAGCGTCTCTTCTCCAGAAAGAATAAGTTCAGTGCTCGCAACCTTTCCTCATAACTAAGATCCTCCAGACCCTTTATTAGCTTTGTTGCCCTTCTTTGTACTCGCTCCATTTCCAGTACGTCCCTCCTGAGGACTGGTGCCCAGAACTGGACAGCATACTCCAGGTGCGGCCGGACCAGAGTCTTGTAGAGCGGGAGAATTATCGTTTTATCTCTGCAGTTGATCCCCCTTTTAATGCATGCCAATATTCTGTTTGCTTTATTAGCAGCAGCTTGGCATTGCATGCCATTGCTGAGCCTATCATCTACTAGGACCCCCAGGTCCTTTTCCATCCTAGATTCCCTCAGAGGTTCTCCCCCCAGTGTATAGATTGCATTCATATTTTTGCCACCCAAATGCATTATTTTACATTTTTCTACATTGAACCTCATTTGCCATGTAGTCGCCCACCCCATTAATTTGTTCAGGTCTTTTTGCAAGATTTCCACATCCTGCGGAGAAGTTATTGCCCTGCTTAGCTTAGTATCGTCTGCAAATACAGAGATTGAACTGTTTATCCCATCATCCAGGTCGTTTATGAACAAATTAAATAGGATTGGTCCCAGCACAGGACCCTGGGGAACCCCACTACCCACCCCTGACCATTCCGAGTACTCCCCATTTATCACCACCCTCTGAACACGCCCTTGTAGCCAGTTTTCAATCCATGTACTCACCCTATGATCCATGCCAACGCACCTTATTTTGTACAGTAAACGTTTATGGGGAACTGTGTCAAATGCTTTTGCAAAATCCAGATACACCACGTCTACGGGCCTTCCTTTATCTAGATGGCAACTCACCTCCTCATAGAAGGTTAATAGATTGGTTTGGCAAGAACGATTCTTCATGAATCCATGCTGATTACTGCTAATGATATCATTCTTATTACTAAAATCTTGTATATAGTCCCTTATCATCCCCTCCAAGAGTTTACATACTATTGATGTTAGGCTAACTGGTCTGTAATTCCCAGGGATGTTTTTTGGGCCCTTTTTAAATATTGGTGCTACATTGGCTTTTCTCCAATCAGCTGGTACCAAAACTATCTATTTTACTTTTTTTTTTGAGGGGGTCACCCATAGTTTAACTAATGAGTTGTGACGCTTATCTAAATTGGTAACAAACAATTCCATTCTGGTCCTCATTTACAGTGCCAACCTTTTCTCATTCAGGAATAAAATCTTACTTTAAAGGGGTTGTATTGGTTAGTTTTTTTTTTTGTTTTTTTTTTTTTTTAAATAACAAACATTTTATACTTACCTCCACTGTGCAGTTCGTTTTGCACAGAGTGGCCCTGATTCTAGTGTTCTGGGGTCCCTCGATAGCTGTCTCGGCTCCTCGCCACAATAGCTAACCCCGCTCTGGGAAGCTCTATGCCAAAGGGGTTAGCTTGCAGGCGCGCTCCCTATCATACACACTGAGATACACAGAGTGTATGACTCGTCCTGCCCCCCGGCAGGCCGCGTCATTGGATGTGATTGACAGCAGCGCGAGCCAATGGCTGCGCTGCTATCAATCTATCCTATCTATCCAATCAATGGCCAGACTCTCTGGAGAAGAGGACCTCGGGGGACGCGCACAGCAGGTGAACGGGCTCAGGTAAGTAAACGGGGGGCTGGGGGGGGGCCGTCATTGCCAGGCATTTTTTAACCTTAATGCATAGGATGCATTAAGATGAAAAACATGAACCTTTACAACCCCTTTAAGCTTCAAAGAAGCATGATTCAAAGGAGAATGATGGAAAATCTTTCTCGAACAAGCAAATATCTACTAGTGGATATGACTACTAGTCATTTGAGGAAGTCCATTCCCTTCAAAATCAAATTTTTAAAACAATTGTTTTTTGAAGTACACCTTTATGGGAAAATTATCAGGTATAATAAAACCATTTAGGCTACTTTCACACTGAGGCATGCGGGCACTGGCAGTACAGCGGTGCTAAATATAGTGCCGCTTTACCGTCGTTTTGGCAGTGCTATCGGGGCAGTTTTAACCCCCCGCCAGCGGCTGAAAAAGGGTTAAAACCTCCCGCAAAGCGGTTTGCAGCGCTGCCCCATTGTTTTCAATGGGAAGGGGCTCTTTAGGAGCGGTAAATACACCGTTCCTACAGCGCTCCAAAGATGCGGCTTGCAGGACTTTTTAGACCGCCCTGCAAGCGCACCGCCCCAGTGTGAAAGCCCTCGGGGCTTTCACACTGGAGTGCATTGAGCGGCTCTTTCGGGGTGCTTTGCAGGCATTATTTTTAGCATTTTAGCGTCTGCAAAGTGCCTCAGTGTAAATGGAGCCCAAATGGTTATTATGGGCATTTTTTTTTTTAATCTTGTACTCATTTTCTTTGCTTTCTTTCTTCCCTGTGTCTGGATGTTGCTAAACACATATGAAATAGAAAAACTAACCTGTGCTGTATGTGCATTATAATTTCCATTCACCAAAGATGTAGAATTTCAAGAAAGCACAGTAAAATCCTCAGCTTACATTAAAATTGCAGCACAGCAAGTTTGACAATCCTTTATATGCGGGCCCTCATCAGTTCTGTTATTTGGCTTATAGTTTGCTCTTTCTCTCACTGCCACTGCCTTGACCACAACTTTCATTTTTTCCTTTCCTTGCATTTACACACTTCAGTGGTTTAAGGGGAAACGTGTAAATGTGTTGGAATGGCCTAGTCAAAGCCCAGACCTCAATCCAATAGAAAATCTGTGTTTAGACTTTAGAAAGATTGCTGTTCACAGGGGCAAACCATTCAACTTGAAGGAGCTGGAGCAGTTTTGCAAGAAGGAATGGGCAAAAATCCCAGTGGTAAGATGTGGCAAGCTCATAGAGACTTATCCAAGGCAACTTGGAGCTGTGATAGCCACAAAAGATGGCTTTACAAAGTATTGACTTTAGGGGGTGGATAGTTATGCACATTAACCTTTTCTGTTATTTTGTCCTATTTGTTGTTTGCTTCAAAATAAAAAAAAAACATCTTCAAAGTTGTGGGCATGTTCTTTAAATTAAATGATACAAATCCTCAAACAATCCATGTTAATTCCAGGTTGTGAGGCAACAAAACACGAAACATGCCAAGGGGGGTGAATACTTTTGCAAGGCACTGTATGTACTTTTATGTACCATCTGCAATGTTTTTGTTCTGAAGTTACGCAATAAGGAACCTACAAAAACAAATTGAGGGCCAATAATTAAGCATTAAACACTGTCTTCTTTCTCATGCAAGGTTTGGTAGCAATACCATTTCAAACGTTCAGTACAAGTAACTAATTGTTACAATAAGAATTTACTCTGCTTAGGAAAACAAGACAGGCATCTGTGCAGGGTTTTGAGTGTTATGGGTTTGGGCAATTTCCAGTTGTGATGTATCAACAAGGAGGATTGTTCTATCCTGCATATTCATGGTAATAACACTTAAATTCAATTAGGCTAAATAGTTTACAAGTCAGTGGTTGGGATACTTCTGGGTAAGCTAAGTGCCAACAATGCAACTGCTTACAGCGGGCATAAATGAGACAAAATATCTGAAGGAGTTCTATGGTCACAGCGTACACTTTCTTTTTACAACATCAATATTGTAATAGCAACACAAACAATAGTAATTTTTGACAATCCAATATACTGTGAGCTTACACGAAAAATCTAATTTCATGTTGTGATTGCTGCCTGTCTGCTCTTTGCACAACTTACTGGATTCACTGCATGATTTGCAGCTTTTCCTCTGCTGTTTTATTTTCAATTTCTAAGGACTACATATCCCATGGTACCTTGTTGCCTGCAACCTGTGATTTCTGTACTGACTCCACTACCTGACACTCCTCCTCTCCGCACTTCTGTAGTTCAGAAGGCAGTCTCTATGAAATCTCTAATGCTTACAGTGATCTATGGATTTATAGATTTCCAGTAAATGACATGGGAAGTGACAGAAAAATATAACTCATATTATTGTCACACAATTCTACAAAGTTGTACTATTCTAAAAAGAAACAAGAAACATCATTGTCACAGTTTAAATCTGAGCTAATAAGTTAAAGTGTATCTATGGTCAAAATCAAAAATTATATATTAATTTTCACATATTTCATTTATTTTTAGCATACTCCTATTAATCTGAATGATCTAGAAGTTTTTACACTTACTTTTGTGAAGATCCCCACACATTTACTTCCTTGAACTCTGTCACACGTTTTCACTATGCCCTGTGAGTAGGCACTGGTGTGTCATAGATTTCACAGAGCCTGCCTTCTCAACTACAGAGGTGCTGAGAGGAGGAGTTTCAGGAGGTGGGGTCAGTATAGGAATCACTACTTGCAGGCACCAAGGTGCCATGGGACATGTAGTCCTTGGAGATTGAAAGTAAACAGCAGCATAATACATGGCTGTTTGTAGCTAAGAGGAAAAAATATTGTGTTTGTAGAGATTTTGTAAGTGGGACCCATAAGGCAAATAGTATCTTACCCCAGTCAGTTTGTTTGTAGTTGATTTGTCTCTTGCCAGGTGAACTAATGATAGGAGGCAGAGATCAGGTGTTCCCTGTTTGTCAAGAGCTGCTTCTTCGTCACTGTCCATACTGCGGCTCAGAAGATGTTCATTCTCAGAGGAAGCATCATTTTCACTGGAAAAGGATAGAACAACACCAATTACAATATATACACATTTATTATTATTCTACAGGATTTATATAGTGCCAACAGTTTGCACAGTGCTTTATAACATGAGGGCAGGCAGTACAGTTACAATACAATTTAATACAGGAGGAATCAGAACACACGTAAATATACACAGAATAATATTGTTTAAATAGTTCTTCGTTCTACTCAAATTTGTACCTTAGTAAAAATTTAAATTTTTTAATATGATTTCTAAATAGTGTGTGTATGCTGTATATATATTTGTGTGTGCATACTGTATATTATATACAGTATCTCACAAAAGTGAGTACACCCCTCACATTTTTGCTGTCCCCTCAAAATAAATCAAAACACAGCCATTAATGTCTAAACCACTGGCAACAAAAGTGAGTACACCCCTAAGTGAAAATGTTTCCCTCCCCGGTGTCATGTGACTCGTTAGTGTTACAAAGTCTCAGGGGCGAATGGGGAGCAGGTGTGTTAAATTTGGTGTTATTGCTCCCACTCTCTCATACTGGTCACTGGAAGTTCAACATGGCACCTCATGGCAAAGAACTCTCTGGGGATCTGAGAAAAAGAATTGTTGCTCTACATAAAGATGGCCGAGGCTATAAGAAGATGGTCAAGACCCTGAAACTGAGCTGCAGCATGGTGGCCAAGACCATACAGTGGTTTAACAGGACAGGTTCCACTCAAAACAGGCTTCACCATGGCCGTCCAAAGAAGTTGAGTGCACGTCCTCAGCGTCATATACAGAGGTTGTCTTTGGGAAATAGACGTATGAGTGCAGCCAGCATTACTGCAGAGGTTGAATGGGTGGGGTCAGCCTGTCAGTGCACAGACCATACGCCGCACACTGCATCAAATTGGTCTGCATAGCTGTCGTCCCAGAAGGAAGCCTCTTCTAAAGATGATACACAAGAAACCCCGCAAACAGTTTGCTGAAGACAAGCAGACTAATGGCATGGATTACTGGAACCATGTCCTGTGGTCTGATGAGACCAAAATGTGACATACTGAAGCAGACCATGATCCCCTCCTTTTGGAGACTGGGCCGCAGGGCAGTATTCCAACATGATAATGACCCCAGACACACCTCCAAGACGACCACTGCCTTGCTAAAGAATCTGAGGGTAAAGGTAATGGACTAGTGAAGCATATCTCCAGACCTAAACCCTATTGAGCATCTGTTGGGCATCCTCAAACAAAAGGTGGAGGAGCGCAAGGTCTCTAACATCCACCAGCTCTGTGATGTCATCATGGAGGAGTAGAAGAGAACTCCAGTGGCAACCTGTGAAGCTCTGGTGAACTCCATGCCCAAGAGGGTTAAGGCAGTGCTGGAAAATAATGGTGGCCACACACAATATTGACACTTTTGGTCCAATTTGGACATTTTTACTTAGGGGTGTACTCATTTTTGTTGCAAGCGGTTTAAACATTAATGGCTGTGTGTTGAGTTATTTTGAGTGGACAGCAAATTTACACTGTTATACAAGCTGTACAGTCACTACTTTACATTGTAGTAAAGTGTCATTTCTTCAGTGTTGTCACATGAAAAGATATCATAATAAAATATTTACAAAAAATGTGAGCGGTGTACTCACTTTTGTGAGATACTGTATATATTTATTGTACCTTTTGTACAATAAATGCTGAAAGCACAGAGGGTCAGGAGAAAACAATACAAAAAGACACAGAAACATGATCTGTTCTTTGCGGAGTATACCTCTTCTCTGTCTTTGTTTGCTTTTCTGAAAGTTTTTCAAATTCATCCTTTTCAGGGTAGATGACAACATTTTCACCTGTAAAATAAGTCATTCTTCTTTTAAAACAGATACCCGTGAATAAAAAGGTCAATCAGTGAAAGAAATGTGTCCATTACAATTATTTATAAGCAAAGTCACAGTGTTTTTTTTTTGTAGGATTTTAATTTTAGGGCTTACTTTGTTTCTGTCACTGTAAATGATAGATTATCTGGTTTGCAATGTTTTAAAATAATGCAAATGAAATGTAAATGTGGATTTTTGCGCTGCTGTTGCCACGTAAGTGGAGGGAAATCAGCATGCATGTATATCTTAATGAAGAGTTTCTTGTGAGACCTCAGAAGAAATCTACATAGACTCAGGATTAATCACATTCTCTGCCAAGCCTCGTCTGATATACTTTTTTAAAAATGGGGTCATTCACATCAGATTAGATTACAAAAAAGTAAATAGAAATATGGAGACTGACAAACAAGGTAGCAACAAATATATTGATACTATTAGCAGGCTGATGTGTTTTAGGGCATATCCACGGTGGATCGCTTTTCAGAAGAGTGGCAATAATAGCTACATAGTTTAATGAGTCCTGAAAGTGTTGTTTTTTTCGGGGGGGGGGGGGGGTTAGTGATCACTTTAATGTGAACCTTCTCATTAAGAGCAAAGTAACAGGTAAAGCAGCTGTAAAATCTTTTTTTTTTTTTTAAACTAAAATTAAAAAATTAAAAAGATGCCCTACCTACTTGCTCTGAGTAAGGGTATTGCACAGAGCAGCCATTTCCGACACTTCGCTCCTACATGTCAAAAATCATCATTTCTTTGCTATAAAATTACGTAGAACCCCCAAACATTATATATGTTTTTTTAGCAGAGACCCTAGAGAATACAATGGCAGTCATTGCAACTTTTTATCTTGCACGGTATTTGCGCAGCAATTTTTCAAACGCGTTTTTTTTCATGCTTTAAAAAAAAACAAAACAGCAAAGTTAGCCAAATTTTTTTGCATTGTGTGAAAGATGAAGTTACGCCGAGTAAATAGATACCTAACATGTCACGCTTCAAAATTGCACACGCTCGTGGAATGGCGCCAAACTTTGGTACTTAAAAATCCCCATAGGCGACGCTTTAAAATTTTTTACTGGTTACATGTTTTGAGTTACAGAGGAGGTCTAGGGCCAAAATTATTGCTCTCGCTCTAACGTTCGCGGCGATACCTCACATGTGTGGTTTGAACACCATTTTCATATGTGGGCGGGACTTACGTATGCGTTCGCTTCTGCGTGCGAGCTCACGGGGACAGGGGCGCTTTAAAAAATTTTTTTTTTTTTTATTGTTAATTTTACTTAAAAAATTTTATTTTTACACTTTAAAAAAATTTTTTTTCTTTTCTGATCACTTTTATTCCTATTACAAGGAATGTAAACATTCCTTGTAATAGGACTATGACACGATCAGTCCTCCTTACAGTGAGATATGGGGTCAATAAGACCCCACATCTCACCTCTAGGCTGGGAAGCCTAAAATAAAAAAAAAAAATAAAACGATCGCCGCTTCACAGCCGAAGTGGCGCCGTTTTTTTGAATGCAGAGGCCGGGCGTGACATCATAACATCGCGCCCGGCCTCCGAACGATCATAGAGACTCCGGCGACCATCTGGCCCGCCGGAAATCTCTATGGTGAACATCCGACGCCGGCGGATCCGCTGTCCGACTCACCGATCGCTGAGGTGAGTCGGTAGAAGCA